>NC_068376.1:13740177-14355177 GCF_023724105.1 Carassius gibelio
TGTGGCCTTAGCTACACTGTGCTTTCAAACTCATATCCTACATCAACAATTTTTAAAATACATTTAAAAAAATGTTTTTTATATATATATATATATATATATATATATATATATATATATATATATATATATATATATATATATATATATATATATATATATATATTTTATGTTTGAGCTTATATATATCTATTATCATAACAGTCTGAGTGATTCTGATTCCTGAACAGTAAACTTTAAAGTGTCAGCTTTGTGAACAAAGGTTGATTATGTATCTAGTCAGAAAGAATCATGAGTAGAAACCTTTTTATTTTGGGTATGTCATTTCTGTCTCCATGCCAAAAAAGGGGGGTACTAGTAAGGGGTTAAAATCTCCAATAAATGCTGTCTGTAAGTGTTTAGAAGTTTCTGTCACCTCTCTACAACAGTTTTGGCCCATTCCACACCTGAAAAGGCTTTCAGATCACTGATAATCTTTGGTTTTCACATTGCCACTGCTTTCTTCAAATTCAACCAGATATTTGAAATGAGAATTAAGCCTGGAGACTGAACAGGTCACTCAAGTACATTATATGACTGATCCCTGAACCAAGCAGTAGTAGATTTGGATGTGTACTTTGGTATGACTGGCCTGCAGGAAAGTCCATTGATCATCAGCTTCAGTCTTTGCACCAAAGGCATCACAATTCTTGTCAAAATGGCCTGACACTTTAAAGAATCCATGATGTCCTTAATACAGTCATGATTTCCACTTCCTTCTACAGTAAAGAAACCCCATAACAGGACTGATCCATCTCCAAGTTTGAGGATGGAGATGGTGTTCTTCTGCTTATGAGCTTTGCCTTTTTTGCAGCAGACATACCGCTGATCCATGGGTCCAAAAAGTTCCAGTTTGGTCACATCACTCCATATGACAATCCTCCAGAGCTCCACAAGTCTACACAAATGAATTTTATCAAGTTTAAGTTGTCCTTTGTTCTTCTTGATCAAAAGTGGTATTCTACAAGATCTCAACATGAAGGCCATACTTGTATAGTGTTCTTCTTACACACTGCTTTGAAATGGTGTTCCTCCTTTCATCGGGTCATCTTGCAAGTCTTTGGCTTAACATTGCAGATTTTTCTCAGTTGCTCTGATTAAACATTTTATGATATTGTGCTTTTTCTTCCACAACCTCAAAGATTTTCTGGTAAAACATACTTTAAGCTAATGAATAAGGCTGAAAGCTGTGTCTCTAGGAACTTTCAATGTCTTGGAAATCTTCATATAGCCTTTCTAAAGTACTATGATATTTATTCTCTTTAGCTTTTGTGAGATCTCTGTTGACATTTTTGCTACTCAACTTCAACACATGCATAGGCTAACTGTATGTGTAACAGCTCAAGCTAATTCTGTTTTTAATAGAGTTTCTAAAAGCTTAATTATGTTTTGAGACTGTTTACATTCACTCGCTCTAGTGCCCTCCGAACCTCGTTCTCCGACACGGTAATCACATGATGATCACTGCTCTGACTGCTGCTTCCTGACGCGCTGATCGGCAGACTCGCACTCTGCTTGGATTGCTTTCAAAGCAGCCGTAGAAAGTGTTTAGCTCATCAGCCAGCGACAGATCTGCTCTCACCTCTGCAGAGGACTTATGTCCAAAGGCACACATGGTCCTTAGTCCTTGCCACATGCGTCGGGAGTCATTTAGCTGGAAATGTGACTCTATGCGTTCCCTGTATCTATGTTTTGGCGGCTCTTACTGCGCGTCGGAAAGAATAGCACGATGCTTTGTACTCGCTCATGTTTCCTGACAGAAGACTGGCTTTGTGAGCAGCAGTGCGTTTGCTTACTGCTGCACGGATTGATCTGTCCACCCACGGTTTATGATTTGATAATGTCCTTATAGTTATTGTATCCATAGCTTGTTCGGCTAGCGTGTTTACCAAGCTTAATGCTACATCCGTGAACTCGCTGACGTCAGATGAACTTGTGCGAAACATGTCCCAGTCTATGTCATCAAGAGCAGCCTGTAACGTTGGTTCTGATTGGGTGGACCATCGCGTCACCACCCTCTGCACCGGGGGATCTTGAATGAGCCGTTGTTTATATTCCGGTGTAAGAAAAAGGGCGGCATGGTCCGATTTGCCGAAAGCCGGTAGGGAGCGAGCTCTGTAGGCATTCTTAAACTGAGTGTAGCAATGATCCAGTATATTTGGTCCTCTGGTTGGACAGAATACATGTTGATGAAAATTAGGCATAACTTGCCTGAGTTTGGCTTTAAAGTCCCCAGCAATGATAATAGCAGCGTCAGAATGTTTGTTGATGTTACCGCTGAGCGCATCGTGAAGCTCAGACAAAGCCAAGCCGGTGTCTGCTTGTGGAGGGATGTAAACAGCAGTTATGATGATCGATGAAAACTCCCGAGGCAGATAGAATGGGCGGCAAATAATGGGTAAATGTTCCAGATTAGGCGAGCAGGAGCACGACAGAGTGGAGATTTTCCTGGGGTCACACCATTTCTTGTTAATCATGAAACACACTCCTCTGCCTTTGGATTTAACGGCCTCGGCTGTCATGTCCATCCGTAAAACAGAGACGGCGTTACAACAGCATCCGGGACCAAGGGCGTGAGCCACGTTTCAGACAAACAAAGGATGTTACAGTCCCTGATGTCCCGTTGGAAACTTATTCTGGCTCTAAGATCGTCTATCTTATTCTCCAGAGACTGGACATTGGCAAGCAGAATGCTCGGTAAAGGAGGGCTGTGTGCTCTTTTCCTTGGTCTGTTGCGAATCCCAGCACGTTTCCCGCTGTGTTTCTTGATCAATCACCTCGGGTGGTTATTCAGGTGGCCATTGTTCATCTTGCCGTTCCCGAGATTCTCAGATGGCCACGATGGGTTGGAGGATAAAGTGTCCTGAAACAGGTCTGTGAAGCGGTGTCCAATGTCCAAAAGTGTTTCTTTGTCGTATATGATGCAGTGCAGAGGTAATGTGTGTAAAAAGAGAAAGCAAAAGTAGGTTAAAAAAAGTAAATAAAAACATAATCTAAGCGGAGTGACCTGGATGGCAACCGGACTCGGTTCATGGCCTTTGAGAATTGATTCTGAATTGAACACATTTTAAAAAACGATTAATCAAAAAATCTATTTTTTTTTTACCCAGCCCTAGTTGTTAATAGACAGCCTCGTGCTTGACATTCTTTAAATAGTGGTTCTGTTTAGCTCCCTACAGTCACCTATGTAAACATTTAGTTAAAGCTCAAACAATAATCAGAGGCTATGGCTAGCACTGAAAATATGCTATAAAATAAAAATATTCCAATCGTGTTTTACCTAGCCCCCTATAATTAATCTAATTATATAACAACTTGAATATAGTGATACAATAACCAGAGGTTATGGCTAGTACTATGAAATATGTCAGAACCATGATTATACTCCAATAGTATTATGTCTAGCCCCCCATAGTTAATGCAACTGCATAACAAATTAACTAAAGTCAATCAATTAGTTATAAATCTATAATCTCTCATTCCGGCTACAGAAGGCCCAGTAATGTTTTGCCACTTCGCTTATATACCCAGACCAGAACAAAGAATTCTTCAAATCAGTTGTAAAAAAATAAAAGACCTTTTGGTTGTTAGGGTCTCATAACGAAAGAAAATCGCAGTATCGTAGTCAATACCATAACTGAATATCAGATCGGTGCACCCCCTACATTAAACAAATGATGCCGTGATGCCTGGAATTGTTGCCCATGTTTCTCTAAGACAGTGTGCTAAATAGTGATAATACCTGATTAATATACTCCCCACTGCTCCCTTTCTGTGCAACATGTGGCGCTCAGTGACTTTATGCTCATGCTAATTTTTTTTTTTTATAAATACTCTCTCTTTTCTCCCATACAGGAAAGCAGGTGGGTTTTCAGTTCTTCTCTGTTCTTCAGTCAATTCTTCTGTTCTTCTCTCTTCCTCAGGCATATGAGAGGAGGTTTCCCACCTGTCATCTGATTCCCATGTTTGTGGACAGTGATGTGATCAGTGAGGAGACCAGTGAAGATCAGTCTTTTCATAAGATAGAGAGGAGGTGTAAACTTGATGTGGATGCACCGCGACTCCTCAAACGGGTAAAATGTAACCTCCCAAAGTCCCTTCCCTTTCCCTTATTCCCTCCACATTAAGTGATGTGTTATGTCTTATGATATAAGATGTAAATAAGCTTGATCAAATTTTCAGCTTTGATTTGTAATAAAATATTAAATCCTGTATTTCTGTGTAGATTGCAGGCGTGGATTATGTCTACTTCATTCAGAAGAACTCTCTGAACCACAGAGAAAGAACTCTTCATATTGAATCTCACAATGAAACCTTCTCCAACAGAGTCATCATTCATGAAATCTGCTGTTACTCGGTGAGAAAAATAACCCTCACATCTCAGAATTAATGTTAAGTATATCATTAACAACTTAAATTTAGCTGTGTAATATGATTAGACACCAGCATAATACTGGTAACTCAATAAATACAATTTATTTCTTTGACAACAAATAAAAGGGAAAGGAGGAGAAAAAATCTTTTAAACTCTCTGAACTAGAACAGTAAAAACTATGACAAAGCTACAGCCAGCACCACATAATTTTTTTTTATTATTCATAATGAGATAGTATTATGATGTAAATGGCTGAAAAATGTGGTTAAGCACTCAGAAGCAGAGTGATATTTGGCTACAACATGTGTCTGGCCTCTAGGTATACCACAATTCTCAATATAATATTGAACGGTTTTGCATTTAAATAATTTGGCTGTTTTTACCTGCCCTTGAGTCTGTGTACTGATATGAGGAAACGCTTATAAAAAGCACCACGCAGCGAGCATCTTTCCTTGTAATTACTTTATTTATTTATTTATTTTTTTTTTACATTTTAGCAGACACTTTTATCCAAAGTGACTTGCAAATGATGACCGTAGAAGCAATCCAACCAACAGCAACATTATTTTAGTGCTGTGACAAGTCCCGGTCTAACACTGTAGCATTTTTATTTTTATGATAAAAATAATTAATAGTAGGTAGAATAGAAAACCAATAGAGGATGCTATTGTGGCTGTGGCTAATGAAACACGTTGTTTTGTTCACCTTTATTTATATAGCGCTTTAAACAAAATACATTTCATCAAAGCAACTGAACAACATTCATTAGGAAAACAGTGTGTCAATAATGCAAAATGATAGTTAAAGGCAGTTCATCATTGAATTCAGTGATGTCATCTCTGTTCAGTTAAATGGTGTCTGTGCATTTATTTGCAATCAAGTCAACGATATCGCTGTAGATGAAGTGACCCCAACTAAGCAAGCTAGAGGTGACAGCGGTAAGGAACCGAAACTCCATCGGTGACAGAATGGAGAAAAAAAACCTTGGGAGAAACCAGGCTCAGTTGGGGGGCCAGTTCTCCTCTGACCAGACGAAACCAGTAGTTAAATTCCAGGCTGCACCAAAGTCAGATTGTGCAGATGCATCATCTGTTTCCTGTGGTCTTGTCCTGGTGCTCCTCTGAGACAAGGTCTTTACTGGGGATCTGTATCTGGGGCTGTAGTTGTCCTGGTCTCGGCTGTCTTTCAGGGCAGTAGAGGTCATTTCTAGGTGCTGATCCACCATCTGGTCTGGATACGTACTGGATCCGGGCGACTGCAGTGGCCCTCTGATCTGGATACAGACTGGATCTGGTGGCTACGGTGACCTCGGAATTAGAGAGAAACAGACAAATATTAGCGTAGATGCCATTCTTCTAATGATGTAGCAAGTACATAGGGTGTTATGGGAAGTGTTTCCGGTTCCTGTTTACATAATTAATGCAGCCTAAAAAAATTTGGATATTAAAAGCATATTAGTATGTTATGTGTAAGCCAGGTTAAAGAGATGGGTCTTTTAATCTAGATTTAAACTGCAAGAGTGTGTCTGCCTCCCGAACAATGTTAGGTAGGTTATTCCAGAGTTAAGGCACCAAATAGGAAAAGGATCTGCCGCCCGCAGTTGATTTTTATATTCTAGGTATTAGCAAATTGTCTGAGTTTTGAGAACGTAGCGTACGTAGAGGATTATAATGTAAAAGGAGCTCATTCAAATACTGAGGTGCAAAACCATTCAGGGCTTTATAAGTAATAAGCAATATTTTAAAATCTATACGATGTTTGATAGGGAGCCAGTGCAGTGTTGACAGGACCGGGCTAATATGGTCATACTTCCTGGTTCTAGTAAGAACT
Organism: Carassius gibelio; assembly: GCF_023724105.1. Classification (NCBI taxonomy): domain Eukaryota; kingdom Metazoa; phylum Chordata; class Actinopteri; order Cypriniformes; family Cyprinidae; genus Carassius; species Carassius gibelio. Next base: position 13,746,422 of record NC_068376.1, read on the forward strand.
CTTGCTGCTGCATTTTGGACTAGCTGTAGTTTGTTTACTAAGCGTGCAGAACAACCACCCAATAAAGCATTACAATAATCTAACCTTGAGGTCATAAATGCATGGATTAACATTTCTGCATTTGACATTGAGAGCATAGGCCGTAATTTAGATATATTTTTGAGATGGAAAAATGCAGTTTTACAAATGCTAGAAACGTGGCTTTCTAAGGAAAGATTGCGATCAAATGGCACACCTAGGTTCGTAACTGATGACGAAGAATTGACAGAGCAACCATCAAATCTTTGACAGTGTTCTAGGTTATTACAAGCTGAGTTTTTAGGTCCTATAATTAACACCTGTTTTTTTTTTCAGAGTTTAGTAGTAAGAAATTACTCGTCATCTAGTTTTTTATATCGACTATGCATTCCATTAGTTTTTCAAATTGGGGTAACATATAAAGCGTGAAGAGTAGCGGCCCTAGTACTGAGCCTTGAGGTACTCCATACTGTACTTGTGATCGATATGATACATCTTCATTCACTGCTACGAACTGATGGCAGTCATATAAGTACGATTTAAACCATGCTAATGCACTTCCATTGCAATTCCATTGTCTATGAAAAAGAATGTTGTGGTCAATTGTGTCAAACGCAGCACTAAGATCCAATAAAACTAATAGAGAGATACACCCACGATCAGATGATAAGAGCAGATCATTTGTAACTCTAAGGAGAGCAGTCTCAGTACTATGATACGGTCTAAATCCTGACTGGAAATATATCATATTTCTCTAAGAAGGAATATAATTGTGGGGATACCACCTTTTCTAGTATCTTGGAAAGAAAAGGGAGATTTGAGATTGGTCTATAATTAACTAGTTCTTTGGGGTCAAGTTGTGTTTTTTTGATGAGGATTAATAACAGCCAGTTTGAAGGTTTTGGGGACATATCCTACTGACAATGAGGAATTAATAATGGTCAGAAGAGGATCTATGACTTCTGGAAGCACCTCTTTCAGGAGCTTAGATGGTATAGGGTCTAACATACATGTTGTTGGTTTAGATGATTTGACAAGTTTATACAATTCTTCCTCTCCTTTAGTACAGAATGAGTGGAATTGTTCCTCAGGGGGTCTATAATGCACTGTCTGATGTGATGCTGACGGCTGAATGGTTGCAATTTTATCTCTAATAGTATCGATTTTAGAAGTAGTTCTTAAAATCATTACTGCTGTGGTGTTGGGAAATGTCAACACTTGTTGAGGCTTTATTTTTCGTTAATTTAGCCACTGTATTGAATAAATACCTGTGGTTATGTTTGTTTTCTTCTAAAAGAGAAGAAAAGTAATCGGATCTAGCAGTTTTTAATGCTTTTCTGTAGGATAGGTTACTTTCCCACCAAGCAATACGAAATACTTCTATAGTTTTGTTTTCCTCCAGCTGCGCTTCATTTTTCGGGCTGCTCTCTTTAGGGTGCGAGTATGCTCATTATACCATGGTGTCAAACTGTTTTCCTTAACCTTCCTTAAGCGTAAAGGAGCAACTTTATTTAAAGTGCTATAAAAGAGAGAGTCCATAGTTTCTGTTACATCATCAAGTTGTTCTGAGGTTTTGGATATGCTAAGGAATTTGGATTATCAGGAAGATAACTTAAAAAGCAGTCTTTTGTGGTAGAAGTGACGGTTCTTCCATACTTGTAACGAGAAGTAGAATTTACAATTTTGGCTATATGAAGTTTGCACAGAACTAAATAATGATCTGAGATATCATCACTTGGCTGAATAATTTCAACACTATCAACATCAGTTCCATGTGACAGTATTAAATCTAGAGTATGATTTCGACAATGAGTTGGTCCTGAAACGTGTTGTCTAAAACCAATATAGTTCAGAATGTCTATAAATGCTGATCCCAATGCATCTTTTTCATTATCGACATGGATATTAAAATCACCAACAGTGCATACAACTCGTACCATTCTGATTTGATTTTCAAATTTTAACTTAAATGTCCAGTGTTCTTTTGCTCAGATCTGATCTGGTTGTTAAATAGTGTATTCAGTATTTGTTACTTCAACATAAGTTGTTGTGCTGCTCTCTACTACTTAAACTGATGTAGAAATATTGAAAATTGACAACATTAAAACTGATACTGGAGGGAAGTCGTGGCCTAATTGTTAGAGAGTCGGACTCACAATCGAAGGGTTGTGAGTTTGAGTCTCAGGCCGGCAGGAATTGTGGGTGGGGGGAGTGCATGTACAGTGCTCTCTCCACCCTCAATATCATGACTTAGGTGCCCTTGAGCAAGGCATCGAACCCCCAACTGCTCCCCGGGCGCCACAGCATGAATGGCTGCCCACTGCTCCGGGTGTGTGTTCACAGTATGTGTGTGTTCACTGCTCTGTGTGTGTGCACTTAGAATGGGTCAAATGCAGAGCACGAATTCTGAGTATGGGTCACCATACTTGGCTGAATGTCACGTCACTTTCACTTTCATTATTTTTATACTACTCTTTTATTGGGAGTTTAACAAAGTTGGCATGTGTCATGTTGTCCAATGTAGGTTCACCCAGAAAATGAAGAATGGACATGTTTTGAACAATCTGCCAGTCTGGACATCAAATCTTTCTTTGGTTTTGAGAGCACAGTGGAGAAGATCGCCATGAAGCAGTATGCCAGCAGCATCAAAAAGGTGTGTAGCCACACTGATGTTCTTCTAAAACCATATACACATGTTGGTTTATTTGTCAGTTACCCGTAGATGATGAGTTGCTAAACCCTGCCTGTACCTGTAAATCTGAGGCTTAACACTCTGAGGTCTAGGGGCTTTGGAGGGCCTGGAGAAGTTTTGACATGCCCTGACTTTTGTACTTTTTTCAGTTGCTTCTAAACATATACATGGCTAAAGTTTAAAAACACTGTATTCAGCACAAACTAGGGCTACAATAATATGCAAATAGCATGTATGTACATTTAGTTTTAGTTTTTGAGAAAACGTTTATGCATGGTTAGTGAAAAAAAAATGTTGAAGTCACTGAAATAACGTCATAAAACACAAAAACAAAATTTGTTCACAAGACTGACAAACCTGGAGCTTGTAGTCTAGAAGTTATGCTTTCAAAGTGATGTGAAAATCATCTTGTTTACTCACTCACAGAAAACAATAGATTGAATTTTCTAAGACACTTTTTGTTTTGAAAGGCCATATGTGACTAGGCATCAACTATCATGAATATTGTGATTTACACCCTAAAAGACAAAGGCCCACATAATGAGCTGCATAATGAGCCTTTCAGTCAGGTGTGTGACTGAGAGGGAAGAGTTGGAAGAAAGAATGTGAGGACAAAATAAATGTATTTTTGTTTTTGTAGTTTATTTATAATATATTTAATTATCCAACAAAATAATTTGAGCTCCACTTGCAAAGTGCAGGTTAAAAGGTTAACAGTTTATTAGGAACAATTAAAGCTGACTTTCAAAGCTCAATTTTTAGCGTCATTACTCCAGTCACACAATCCTTCAGAAATCCTTATAATATTCAGATTTTCTACTCAAAACAAAAACACCAAAAAAACATTTATTGTTATTATTATTATTAGGGGCCAAGCACCGAATGTGCGTAGGCACCTATTGTTTTAGTTGGCGTTATTGTTAGGGGCCAAGCAACGAAGGTGCGTAGGCACTAGGGATGGCATGGTTCGCTGAAAAAAAAAACCACACACCTAGGGGTAGGCCTGTTGCGATATAGTCGAAAAATCAATTAATCGCACAATTAAAAAAATGAGCTATATAATTTTTTCGGCTGCGATCATTTTTGTACATTTTTATTTAAGAAATGTAACAAGTAGGGGTGTGCCGGTTTCAGAATTGGTGATGACTGTTATGACACGAGTCAAATGTGACGGTTCATAACATAACCGTCGTGGGGGGGGGGTCAATTGGTTGTTCTTGGAGATAACGCCGTGTCAGCGCGCGCTCTGATCGGTAAAGGGGCAGAGATTTCAGACCTCCATTTATTAAGGAGATCTATCACAAAACTCATCATCTGCGCCAAAGTTTTTTGAGCAAATTTCAAAGCCGCACCCGCCCGCCATCCGCTGATTGTTTTGCGGTCTATGGACGATACAATGCTTTGCTGATGCGAGCCGCAAAAACAAAAAGCCATTGTCTGTTCTAGAAAGGATGCAGCAAAGATATTTAATGCTAATGTATGAGGCATAGGCCTACGCTGAGTTTCATTTACGATGAGATGCGCTCTAGTTCACAGTGCAGTGCAAGTATCGGTCACGGTTATCATTGTCTGCTATATTTGCTTTTTATTTATTAAAATACATGCAATTGGTTGATGAAACATTTATTAAAATTAAGATATAAAATTTGTTCAAAACGAAGTTCGTTTTTAAGAAAGGTTTTCTACAAAGCAAAATTTAATGAAGTGGTAAATATCATGTCTGACGATTTACAAAACTTCATTAAGTGGTAAAAACCATGTCTCCCGATATATTGCGCATCTTATGATCCTATCTAAAAAATGAAAATAATTTTTGATAAAAAATATTTGTAAAAAATATTTTAATGACACTGTTTTGGCGGTTATAGTTGAACACCGTCATTAGAACTCTATAACCGCCAAAACCGTGTCATTAAAATATTTTTACTAACCGTTACACCCCTAGTAACAAGTCATGATGTGGGGTTAGTCTGGGGCGCAGCCTGTGGACAGCCCGCGCTAAAAAACACCTTCACCGATGGCACAGATGTCCAGGGAATTAAGAGATAACATCTCGCTAGAGTGACCAGCTTTGGGATGCGCCTTTCATTTGCTTGTGGATGTTTGCGTCTCAAGTGACACAGCATTGTACTTGCAATACTGCTTTATTTTAATACCACGTAGCATATTTTGCAAGTAACTTTCGTTGCCCTTTCTCTCGAAATGGGCCTACTTTTCGCTCGCTTCATTTGGCTTGCTCAGCTAAATATGTCTGTTGATGTAGGGCTGGGTATTGTTCAAAATCTTTCGATCCGGTGCCAATTTCGATACCTCAGTTTCGATACCGGTTCCTAACGATACTTTTTTCGATACCATATGTTTTAAAATCCATTTCAACATCAACACAAATACATGAAACACAAAACTTTTATTTTTCACCTTAATTAAAACAATTTCTGGTAACACTTCACACTCAGGATAACATTATTAATACAACTGGTTGTGCTTTTTGGATAGGGGTGCGCCATTTAGGGGCAGACTGGGACCAAAAAGTGGCCCTGGACTTTCTGGCCCACAGCAGCCCACCACATCATAACGCAAACGCTCCTGTTTTGATGTCATTTATTAATTTAATATTTAAGTAAACAGTTTGGGGATTTTAACCAATATGGCAACTGATCCTCCGTAAAAAAAAAAAAAAAAAAAAAGAACAACAGCTGTTCATTTAGCGACTCCTAGTGAGCTATACATGCTCATCAAGACACAAACATTATTCTAGAACTCACACTTTGCATTCAGTTATCAGGTCCATACAAATCATGCATGAAATTTTAGTTTATAAACTCAAACGATAGCTTTTTGTGCTTTACAGATGAACTTGAAGTCTTTATTCATTCGAGATGTTCAATAATAGATAATCTTTGGCAAGTTCGTGAACCGATGATTCTTTTGAGTCAATCTTTTAAAATAATTATTTATTTTGTTTAACGAAACCAGTGTGGAAACCAGTATTTCACAAACTGGATAGATCTGAGGTGCAGGGCTCGCAAAATCGCTAGCCCCACGTCCCGAGGCTATTGTGTTTTCCAGTCCGATGGGCTATCGTGAATAGTGATGTAAAATTCCTAACTTGATTCGTGTTGTTCACTCGCTTGAAGGGGTGAAACGGATCGTAGCTGATCGTTTGCACTCGTTTCTAAATATTGCTGATTCAAGCGTTTTAAACAATTCGCGCGCGTTGAGCTTGCGCTCACTCATTCAAAGCATGCACTACGAGCAGCATTTCAGACAATGCGCGTACAGATAATGAATTCATCTTTCGCGTATCGTGGCTTCTGAATGAACACACATACACAATTATATCAAATTAATTGTCTCTGCAAGTATTCTCGTAAACACAGTCGGTTATGTTTTAAGTGAACGTATACAGTGGCCTGCTGCTTAGAGAAATTCGCTGTACCGGATAAATCTGTCTCTCTCTGTTTTTTAGACAACGTGATTGGGGGCGTGTTTCAAGATACGCAATGGAGTAGACCAAACTAAACAGGGAGGGAGGGCAAGCCGGCTTTGGTTGCAATACTCTTATCGCATATGTTGCACTTTGCTGACTCGGCATCCACTTTTATAAAGTGTAGCCACACTTTAGACCTTTTGACATTGTAAAATGGAAACGTTTTGAGAAAAAACAACTACACTTGTGTTGTGTGACTACGAGTTTCTTCAAAAATCCTCCCCGTCAAGTCACGTGGTGGTCGACAGCCATTCACGGCGAATTTAGGTCCTTACATGCACGTATGCTACAAGCTCACACAGACACAGCCGTTTGGCAAAAAAAAAACACGGCCGCTTGGTTTTTGGAACCGAAATTTGGCACCGAAAGATAAATAATTTTTCGATACTCATAGTATCGAAGTTTTTCGTTCGATACCATAAAGGTATCGAAGTTCGGTACCCAGCCCTATGTTGGTGTGTGGTTGCGTGTGTCAACGCCCAGTGAGTTCACGCACACACACGCGAACATCGCTTTCTCCTTTCCAAAGAGCTCAGGCAGGTGCGCTTCTGAGACGTCTGTTGTTGATAAGCATCTATCAGCTGCGATCTCCGTTACAACAAGGAAATTTCAGTAATGGATTTCCACCACTGAAAACCCTTGCTGTAACTCTGCTACAAGATTTATTTTCAAAGAAAAGTAAAATAAAACTGCAGTGTTTCACCCCGAAGGAAGCTGATTGACTTGGTACTTGTCACATGACCTGGTGCGCTTTCGTCATTCTGAAAAGCTGTTTCTAACTAGATGCAGTGTGGAATGGCCTGGAAAAAACCAGCACGTTGCGAGCGCATTTGCATTTGAAATAACAACCTGATTAAAAAAAAAAAAAGACGTGGTATGTGAACGGCCCCTTCATCGGTCAAAATGTTTACTTTCGGTTAAGGGTTAAACGGTCAATATGAGCATCCTTAACTGGCATATAAACATAATATAACACAATGTACTAATTTTAAGCCACACAAAGTCAACATGTTGGTATTTCTTGCTCTGAATCTGTCATAAAATATAGCCGCGTTTCCACCGCAGGAACTTTACCCAGGAACTAGGGACTTTGGCCTGGTACTTGGTGTGTTTCCACCGCAGGAACCAGGAACTAAATAAAGTTCCGGGTAAAAAAATGCCCCTCAGAAAGTCCCTGCTGGCGAGGTGGTACTTTTTTAAAGTTCAGGAACTTTCGGGGGCGGGACTTTGGCGCTAAACATTCTGATTGGTTGAGTTCACGCAGCATTCAACCACCATTTATTCGGTTATAATATTTATTAAAATATTACTGTTATTGTGTCATGAAATGTAATTTTAAAAGTATTTCAGGCGAGAATGTAGTTGTTTAAAATTCAAATCTGATGTTTATTTATATAGACAGCGCCTATTTAAAAATGTGTTTCGCCGTTCTCTGAGACGGTGAGCTCCACTCGATCAGCGGGAGCTCAGTCCTCATGTATCCGCCGAGAAGCAGCCTCACCTGGGATAGACCTTCTGATATGTGCCGCTGGCTCTGATGTCTCTTTAGTGGTTAAACATAAAATATAATTCAGCTGCGGGGTAAATCTAACAGGTTTTCTCTGGTCTGTATTCAATTTATCTATATGTTAAAATGAAAATAAAAAGGCAAATTTATATAATATTTTGTTTCATTGTAATGGCTGTATATAACGTTACACATATCCCTGAACTAAGTACATTTCTGCAGCTGCTATTATGTTTAAATGAAAACGAAAGGAGGCAGTGGTATTTTATATCCTATTTCGTGTTATTGTAAATATACTGAGGGGAAAATTGCTTTAGCCAAAGCCATCTGAGTTCACACAGCATTGGTTGAGTTCAACCACCATTTATTTGGATCATTTTCAAATATTACTGTTATTGTGTCATGAAATGTAATTTTAAAAGTATTTCAGGCGAGAATGTAGTTGTTTAAAACTCAAATATGTGGTTTATTTATAAAGACAGCGCCTATTTAAAAAATGTGTTTCGCCGATCTCAGAGACAGTGAGCTCCACGCAATCAGCGGGAGCTCAGTTTTCATGTATCCGCAGAGAGCAGCCTCTCCTGGGATAGACCTTCTGATATGTGCTGCTGGCTCTGATGTGTCTTTAGTGGTTAAACATAAAATATAATTCAGCTGCGGGGTAAATCTAACAGGTTTTCTTTGGTCTGTATTCAATTTATCTATATGTTAAAATGAAAATAAAAAAGGCAAATTTATATAATATTTCGTTTCATTGTAATGGCTGCATATACACATATCTCTGAACTAAGTACATTTCTGCAGCTGTTATTATGCTTAAATGAAAACCAAAGGAGGCAGTGGTATTTGATATCCTATTTCGTTTTATTGTAAATATACAGTAGGGAAAATTGCAGTAGCCAAGACGAGCTGACTGAAGTTATCAAGTATAATATATATATATATATATATATATATATATATATATATATATATATATATATATATATATATATATATATATATATATATATATATATAGTTACGCTGCTGTTTATAGATTTACCAGACTTGCATAGTTGCATCACACTCCCCAGTCGAATGCACAAAGTCTGAACTAACTACCGATGATGCACGTCCAAAATCAGCATATTTTTTATTTTTTTATCAGCGGTATTTTGTATTGAGAAACGCGCCCGGACCTACGTCACCAGTCATTTGCCTAATCTTCCCGGTACTTTACACCGCGGTGGAAACGCAGAAAGCAACAGGTCTGGGGGGAAAAAAGTTCCTGGGAAAAAAAGTTCCTGGTAAAAATGTTCCGGGTAATTTCGGTGGAAACGCGGCATATGATATGCTGTAATAAAACATGCTAGCAACTAGGGCTGCACGATATTGGGAAAAATGACATTGCGATATTTTATTTTTCTGCGACATATATTGCGATATTTTTTCTTACAAACAAAAATGGGGTGAGCACACTTACATTCTCATTTTAAATGATTTAAACATCGACACCATCTTGTCAATTGATTAATATGCGCGAGGGAGAGAGAGCAAGACAGCGTTTGTGTTGTTTGAAGATGACTTGCTCTCTCTCTGCCTCTCGCGCGCTCTCTCTCTATCTCTCTCTCTCTCTCTCTCTTGCGCGCGCGCGCTCTCTGTCTCTCTCGCGCTCCCTCTCTATGCCCTGTTAAACTTGCATGTGGTTTTCACTCCTGTCAATGATAAACTTTCTCTCTATGATGAGTAAGCTGTGCAATTAATCCGCGAATCACATTCGTCAAGGGCTGGGGAGCAGCTGGCCCGTACAGTTAATGAATAACGGATCAACTACGACAGCCTACATCGCACATCCTGCGATGTGACTATCGCGGAATCTTACATCGCGATATCGATGCTTTAACGACACATCGTGCAGCCCTACTAGAAACCCTTAGCTAAATGTTACAGCATGCAACTATTGCATTGAATAAGGAGGTTGCTCTAACTCAGCCTAGCAAAATCTGATCTGCCCCAAACTTCACACGTTTGACAAAAGTCCTGTACTGAACACACCAACATTCCCGTATTCGGTTATAGTCATAGCGCCACCTGTTGGTAACAGGAAGTTACATGGTTAACACTCTTATGGACTCCTCCTAGCAACATATTCAAAAGTGCCAGCAAGTGATAAATACACTGGCGTCATGCTAGAAACATACTAAAACATGATAGCAACACTTAGCTAACTGCTAAAGCATGCTACTGATGCAGTTGAAAAGGAAGTTGCTGTAACTAAGTCAAGCAATGTCTGATCTGCCCCAAACTTCAAATGTTTGACAAGAGTCTTGTTCTGAAGATATCAACATCGCCGTATTTTATTATATTCATAGCGCCACCTGCTGGCAACAGGAAGTGGCATATTTAACATTTTTATGGACTCCTTGCAAAATAATAAAAGGCATCAACAAGTGTTAAATAGGCTCAGAAAATGTTATAAGCATGCTAATACATGTTAGCGACACTTAGCTAAGTGCTTAAGTATGCTGCTAATGCAGAGAAAAAGGAAGTTGTTGTAACTCAGGCAAGCAATGTCCTATCTGCCCCAAACTTCAAATGTTTGACAAGAAACCTGTAATGAACACATCAACATGCCCGTATTTGGTTATAGTCATAGCGCCACCTACTGGCAACAGAAAGTGATGTGGTCAGCACTGTTTTGGACTCCTAGGAACGTATTAAAAAGTGTCAACAAGTGGTAAATAGGCTGGCAACATGCTAGATACATAATAATACATGCTAGCAACACTTAGCTAAGTGCTAAAGCATGCTACTAATGCAGTGAAACAGGAAGTTACTGCAATTCAGGCATATAGTGTCCGATCTGCCCCAAATTGAACAAATTAAATGAGTCTTCTCCTGAACACATCGATATGCCCATATTCGATGATAGTGCCACCTGCTGGCAACAGGAAGTGTTATGTTTAAAACTGTTATGGACTCCTTACGAAAAAATAAAAAGCATCAACAAGGGTTAAATAGGCTGGCAAAATTCTAGAAGCATAATAAAACATGCTAGCAACACTTAGCGAAGTGTTAAAGCATGCAACTATTGCACTGAATAAGGAAGTTGCTCTAACTCATGCTAAGAACGTCTGATCTGGCCCAAACTTCACACATTGGACAGGTACTGTACTGAACACATCATCATGCCCGTATTCGGTTATAATCATAGCGCCAACTGTTGGTAACGGGAAGTGTCATGTGTAACACTGTAATGGACTCCTAGTAACATTAAAAAGTGCCATAAAGTGATAAATACAATGGCAGCATGCTAGAAACATATTAAAACATGTTAGCAACACTTAGCTTAATGCTACAGCATCATATTACTGCACTGTCCTTTCCTGAACAGATCAACACCCCCATATTCAATTATAGTCATAGCGCCATCCAATGGCAACAGGAAGTGGCATGTTTAAGACGGTTATGGACTCCATGCAAAATAATAAAAAGCATCAACAAGTGTTAAATAGGCTGGCAACATATTTCATAGTTCAGTGGTGCCTGGCTGACTTTCAAAGCTGAATTTTTAGCATCATTACTCCAGTCACACGATCTGGAGTAATATAATATTCAGATTTTCTACTCAAAACAAAAACACCAAAAAAAAAAAATATTTTTGTTATTATTTTTATTAGGGGCCAAGCACCGAATGTGCGTAGGCACCTATTGTTTTCGTTGGCGTTATTGTTAGGGGCCAAGCAAAATAATAAAAAGCATCAACAAGTGTTAAATAGGCTGGCAACATAGTTCATAGTTCAGTGGTGCCTGGGGCAGAAGAGGGGAGGGGGGCAAGTTCGGGAGGGAGTTCAGCTTCCTGACAGCCTGGTGGATGAAGCTGTCCTTCAGACTGAAGAAGCTGTGTGATGGGTGAGTGGGATCACCGGTGATGCAGAGGGCTTTGCGGGTGAGACGGGTTCCATAAATGTCCTGGAGGGATGGGAGAGAGACACCATTGATCTTCTCAGCTGCTCTCACTATGCGTTGCAGAGTCTTTCGGCAGGATGCGTTGCAGGCACCATACCACACAGTGATGCAGCTCGCCAGGATGCTCTCGATGGTGCCTCTGTAGAAGGTGCACATGATGGGGGGCGGGTCTCTGGCTTTTCTCAGTTTGCAGAGGAAGTAGAGATGCTGTTGTGAGTTCTTGGCCAGTGCTGTGGCGTTTTCAGTCCAGGAGATGTCCTCTGTGATGTGCACACCCAGGAATTTGGTGCTGCTCACTCTCTCCACAGTCGCACCGTTGATGGTCAGAGGAACCTGCTGAGTGTGTGCTCTCCTGAAGTCTACAACAATCTTCTTCTCCACGTTGAGAGAGAGATTGACCAGACTTGATGTGGTGCATGACTAGCCATCCAAAGCAATTCATGAGGATTGAAGCAGGATGGAGATGGCTTCTTCGGAACTGGAATGATGGTGGTAGTTTTGAAACATGTGAGAACAACAGCCTGAGATGTTGAAAATGTCTGTGAAGACATCAGTGAGTTCTGCTGCACAGTCTCTCAGTACACGCCCAGGGATGTTGTCAGGACCCGGAGCTTTGCGTGCATTGATCCTGCTGAAGGATCTCCTCACACTGTCTGAGGTCAGCGTCATCACCTGGTCGCTGGGAGGACGTGGAGTCTTTTGTGCAGTGATGCTGTTTTGCTGCTCAAAGCTAGCAAAGAAAGTGTTCAGCTCGTTCAGCAGAGAGATGTTGTTGTCACAGGTCCGTGGTGGGGGCTTGTAGTCCATAATGGTCTGTATCCCCTGCCACAGGTTCCTAGTGTCTCTGCTGCCACTGAATTGATGAGCTATCCTCCTGGAGTGCTGTCTCTTAGCCTCTCTGATGCCGCGTGACAGGTTGGCCCTGGCTGTTCTCAGGCCCACCTCATCTCCAGCTCTGAAGGCAGCGTTCTGTGTCTTCAGGAGTCTGTAGACCTCCCCTGTCATCCATGGCTTCTGGTTGGCCCAGAGAGTGATGATTTTTTTGTGACCGTTACATCATCTTTGTAAGGTCCTCTCTGTGTGGTGTAAACAAAGTCCAAAATGTTGGACTCTTACAGTCTCTTACAGTCCTCTGAGTTGAACGTAGTAATCGGATGTAATCCAGTTTATTGTCCAACGAGCGTATGTTAGCCAGTACGATGATGGGGATAGATGGCTTGTGTGGGTTAGCCGTTAGCCTAGCCCGGATACCTCCGCACTTACCCCTCTTCTGCTTCCTCTCACACCACTTGTGGCGCCTCCGCTGTGGGCGAGATGCAGTAGTGGGGATCGGTGATGGTGAAGGCCTGTTTTTTTTTTTTTTTTTTTTCTTTTCTGACTCCGTGACCCAGTTAGCATTTTTTGTCCATTGGTCAAGTCTTAACCTTGCAATTTCTGTATTGCATTTGTTTTTGATATTTCTCATGGAGATTTCATAATTTTCTACTTTTCAGTTTGAGTTAATACTCTTTTTTTTTTTTTTTTTTTTTGGCTCATTTGTAAGAGAAAACATGCCTAACAATTCTGCACACCTGAATATAAGGAGTTTTTCTCTTCCAGCATTCATGGACAATTATATATCACTCATAAATGATTAAATAAAAAATAATGGTAGTTCTTAAGATTTATATGGTTTGGAATTGGTAAAATGTGCTTGGAAAAAAATCACAATAAAACAATGTTTTAATGTTTAAGTTTGGAATATTAACTGACATGAATGAATGCTATGTAATTATTGTTCATGTTAACATAGTTAATGTTTATAAATGAAATCTTATTGTGAAATCTTAAAGTTTTATATATATATATATATATATATATATATATATATATATATATATATATATATATATATATATATATATATATATATATTGTTCTCTGAATGTGATTTCAAAGATGGTACAAATTAACCCTATAACCTAGATTTCATTGTGCCGAACAACTTTCGTATTGCATGTCATAGGCTCCGCCCAACAGGAAGTCAATTCAATTCAAGTTTATTTGTATAGCGCTTTTTACAAAACAAATAGTTACAAAGCAACTTTACAGAAAATTGTTTCTACAATATTTAGTAGTAGCTAGTAGTTTGTGCACATTTGACAGGATTTGAGAAAAAATAAAAATAATAATAATAATACAAGACGTAGTCAGCTAGACGATGAACTATCAATATTATTAATTAAGTTATTATATGATTCAGTCACACATTTAGCAATAATTGTTAGTTCTGTTTGTTGATTCAAGGTTAGCATCATCTGAGGTGCTCTGAGGGTCAGCATCATCTTTTCTTAGGTGTTCTGGATCCAGACTGGAGCTTGTGTAAATCCTAGTTACCACGGGATGTGAATCCCGTGGCGAAACATAGAAACAAAATACAGACATCATTAGCATAGCTGCTGATCCAACAAAGTAAAATTAGTTTAACCCAAGCTAATGAATAAAAATGCACCTTTGATCAGATGCAACTACACTCACAATTAAAAAGATACATTATTCGAATGCTTGGCAAAAGAGATGTGTTTTTTTCATCTAGATTTAAACAGAGAGTGTGTGTCTGAACCCCGAACATTATCAGGAAGGCTATTCCAGAGTTTGGGAGCCAAATGTGAGAAAGCTCTACCTCCTTTAGTGGACTTTGCTATCCTAGGAACGACCAAAAGTCCAGCGTTTTGTGACCTTAGGGTGCGTGATGGGTTGTAACGTGGTAGAAAGCTAGTTAGGTACGCAGGAGCTAAACCATTTAGGGCCTTATAGGTAAGTAATGATAATTTGTAACTGATACGGAACTTAATAGGTAGCCAGTGCAGAGACTGTAAAATTGGGGTAATATGATCATATTTTCTTGACCTCGTAAGGACTCTAGCTGCTGCATTTTGGACTACCTGTAGCTTGTTTATTGACGAAGCAGGACAACCACCTAGAAGTGCATTACAATAGTCCAGTCTAGAGGTCATGATTGCATGAACTAGCTTTTCTGCATCAGAAACAGATAACATGTTTCGTAGCTTGGCAATGTTTCTAAGATGGAAGAATGCAGTTTTTGTAACATTGGAAATATGATTTTCAAAAGACAAATTGCTGTCTAATATAACACCCAGATTTCTGACTGTAGAGGAAGTAACAGTACATCCATCTAGTTGCAGATTGTAATCTACAAGATTCTGTGTAGTGTTTTTTGGTCCAATAATTAGTATCTCCGATATGGCCGGCAATCATATCACCCTGGAGCCCAAGACCGGTTGCCCACTGAAGCTAAGCAGGGCTGAGCCTGGTCAGTACCTGGATGGGAGACCTCCTGAGAAAACTAGGTTGCTGCTGGAAGAGGTGCTAGTGAGGCCAGCAGGGGGTGCTCACCCTGTGGTCTGTGTGGGTCCTAGCGCCCCAGTGTAGTGATGGGGACACTATACTGTCAACAAGCACCGTCCTTCGGATGAGACGTTAAACCGAGGTCCTGACTCTCTGTGGTCATTAAAAATCCCATGATGTCTTTCGAAAAAGAGTAGAGGTGTGACCTCAGCATCATGGCCTCCTAACAGTCCCCATATTAGCTGATTGGCTTCAGCACTCTGTCTTCTCTCCACCAGAAAGCTGGTGTGTGGTGGGCGTTCTGGCGCACTATGGCTGCCGTCGCATCATCCAGGTGGATGCTGCACACTGGTGGTGGATGAGGAGATACCCCCTGACCATGTAAGCGCTTTGAGTGTCTAGAAAAGCGCTATATAAATGTAAGGAATTATTATTATTATTATTATCTCTGTCTTATCCGAATTTAATTGGAGAAAATTATTTGTCATCCAATCTTTTACATTTTTAACACACTCTGTTAGCTTAGATAATTGGGAAGTTTCATCTGGTCTCGTTGAGAGATATAGCTGAGTATCATCAGCATAACAGGGGAAGCTAATTATGTATTTTCTAATAATATTACCAAGGGGCAACATCTATATTGAAAATAGAAGGGGGCCTAGAACGGATCCTTGTGGCACTCCATATTTTACTGATGATAAATGAGATGACTCCCCATTTAAGTAAACAAAAGGGTAGCGATCGGACAGGTAGGATCTAAACCATCTTAGAGCCTGCCCTTGAATACCTGTATAGTTATGTCATGATCTATGGTGTCGAACGCAGCACTAAGATCAAGTATGACTAGAAATGAGATGCAGCCTTGGTCTGACGCAAGGAGCAGTTCATTTGTAATTTTAACAAGTGCAGTTTCTGTGCTATGGTGGGGCCTAAAACCTGACTGAAATTCTTCATACAGATCATTTTTATGCAGGAAGGTGCTCAATTGAGCAGACACAACTTTTTCTAAAATTTTAGACATAAATGGAAGATTTGAAATAGGCCTATAATTTGCCAGTACACTAGGATCTAGTTTTGGTTTCTTAATAAGAGGCTTGATAACCGCCAGCTTGAATGGTTTTGGGATGTGACCTAAAGTTAACGATGAGTTAATGATATTGAGAAGCGGTTCTTCGGCTACAGGTAACAGCTCTTTCAGTAATTTAGTGGGTACAGGATCTAATAAACATGTTGTTGGTTTAGAGACAGTGATAAGTTTATTTAGCTCTTCCTGTCTTATGGTTGTAAAGCACTGCAGTTTATCTTTGGGTGCGATGGATGAAACTGAAGTGTTAGATGCTGTAGAATCTACATTCGCTATTGTATTTCTAATGTTATCTATTTTATCAGTGAAGAAATTCATAAAGTCATTACTATTTAACATTGGTGGAATATTTGAATCGGGTGGCGTCTGGTAATTTGTTAACTTAGCCACTGTGCTAAATAAAAACCTTGGATTGTTTTGGTTATTTTCAATGAGTTTGTGTATATGCTCTGCCCTAGCAGTTTTTAGAGCCTGTCTATAGCTGGACATACTGTTTTTCCATGCAATTCTAAAAACTTCTAAGTTAGTTTTTCTCCATTTGCGTTCAAGACTACGAGTTACTTTCTTGTGAGAGTGAGTATTACTGTTATACCATGGTACAGTACGTTTTTCTCTAACTTTTTTTCAATTTGATCGGGGCAACAGCTTCTAATGTATTAGAGAAAATAGTGCCCATGTTGTCAATAATTTCGTCTAATTCATGTGTATTTTTGGGTACAAATAGCAGTTGAGATAGATCAGGCAGGTTATTCGCGAATCTTTCTTTGGTGGCTGGAACAAGAGTTCTGCCCAGACGGTATTGCTGCGACATATAGTTAATATCAGTTATACGCAGCATGCACGATACAAGGAAATGGTCTGTAATCTCATCACTTTGAGGTACAATATCTATAGCAGTAAGATCGATTCCATGCGATATAATTAAATCTAGTGTATGATTAAAACGATGAGTGGGCCCGGTGACATTTTGCTTGACTCCAAAAGAGTTTATTAGGTCAGTAAACGCAAGTCCTAATGTATCATTTGCATTATCAACGTGAATATTAAAATCTCCCATTATTAGCGCCTTATCAACTGTAACTAGAAGGTCTGAGAGGAAATCTGCAAATTCTTTTAGGTATTCTGTATACGGCCCTGGTGGTCTATACACAGTAACCAGAGCAAGAGATACATTAGATTTCTTTTGCATGTCTGACAGAGTAACATTTAGCAGAAATATTTCAAAAGAGTTAAACCTGTATCCTGTTTTCTGGGTAACATTGAGAATATCACTATATATTGTTGCAACACCCCCGCCACAACCAGTCTGACGGGGCTCATGCTTATAACAGTAGTTTGGTGGAGTAGACTCATTTAGACCAAAATAATAATTTGGTTTTAGCCAGGTTTCAGTCAAGCGGAGTAAATCAAAACTATTATCTGTGATCATTTAATTTACAATAACTGCTTTTGGTGTGAGTGATCTAATATTTATGAGCCCAAACTTTAAAAATTATTTTTGTTCATTTACTTTACATTTTTCTGGTTTAATTACGATAAGATTTTTTCTAGATCCTACATTATATTTATATTTTGACCTCACTATTCGGGGAACAGACACAGTCTTAATAGTTTTTACAGCGCAAGTACTTTTAGCATTTAAGCGGGTGGAACAAAACTCATCATAATGGTTATTTGAGAATTGTCTTACTAGTCACATGGAGCGAAGTGTCCTGGAGATGTTGTCACACTGTAAAAAAGAATTTGTTGAGTCAACTTAAAAAAATTTGTTACCCCGCTGCCTAAAATTTTTTTGTTATCTTGACAAAAAATGTCTTGTTGAAACAACTTCAAATTAGAGTGGAGTTAGTCCAAGTAACACATTTCTTTAAGTTGACTTGACTATTATTTTCTAGTCCAGTCAACTAAATCATGTTGTGTCAACAGGGATTTTTTTTTTTTTTTTACTTCGATCAATAATCATAAACAAATGTTACCCCACTGCCTTAAATGTTTAAATAAAAATGACAAAACACTTTTTTAATGTAATTTATTTAATGATAGAGACAACACTTTCATTCACATTTAAATTGAACAAGCAATTTGCCGTCAACACATCAACTGATAATTGATAAACAAAACTAAAAAATGCAAAATAAAAACATACGTCTAAAGATCTGAACCGACACTTGAAAGTGTGATGTATAATAAATAGCATTGGCATGGGATTGAGAAACAAATAGTTGCATTTCAATTCATCAGATCAAAACCACAGGGATTGTTTTTAATTTCATAACTCAATATGAAAATCAGAAGGTTGAACTCTGCATATCAACCCTGCACAAGTTCACATGCACTCCCCCCCCCCCCCCACCATAATGCAAGTCATGGTCAAAATGAGAAACTAAGATATATGTATATAACATCACAATTAGTTACAAAAAATGAGTGTACTGTACTTCTGTATAATAAGATATAAATGGAATGAATGCACATGGAAGCACAAAGACCTAAACAGTCAGATTCTAAATTTCATAGCACAACATGACCAGACAGAAGTGTTAACATCAGAAGGATCTTGAAAGTTTCCAAACTCTCCACCATCATAATGCTACATACTGAAAATGTGTACATACTGTTTAAGAAAATGAGAGGTGAAACAACATTTGTTTACATGAGAACATGCATATTCCAAGTCATTGGAACTTTAATGTACATTCTATAATGTAGTGAAAGGCACAAAAGAACCTACATTTCCTTAAAAAAGAAAACAAAAAAACACTACTTTTTAAGAAAGAGTGCTGTGGAGCCGATGGACACATCATGAACACTGAAAAGTGAAAGTGACATGACATACATTTGTGCTCTTCATTTAACCCATCCAAAGTGCACACACACAGCAGTGAACACACACCGTGAACACACACCCAGAGCACATCACATTGCTGTTCCTCAGTTACAATCAGAATGCCCTCTTCAATTTCTTTCTCAACATCCTTAATGTCACTGGATGGCTGGGAAAAGAAAAAAATATTAAATTACTTAATACATTTATAACTAATGAACACACATATGTACATACACTATTAAAGTTGTGTGTTTTGTTAAAAGCACAGCTACCAATAAAGGCAAATTGTAATTCACCTTAAAGTGGAATATATTTTGAAAAATTTAACCAAAAATGAAAGTCAAAAGTAAATGGTGCTCCTCAACGGTTTGGTTTACAAACATTCAAAATAACTTCCTGTATTAAACTGTTTAAAGCCTGTACAAATTTCTTTGTTCTGCTGAACACAAAGAATTTAAAATCCCATGGGAAGATACGTGTAAAATACACCCCCAGAACCAACTATACTAAAAATGGGGGGAAATTATTTTCTTCACTGGTATTCTACATGATTTCTGAATGACATAAAATGTGACAAACCAATACAACATGCTCAGGTTTTTTTTCTTAATCCAAATCTAAGTGTCTAATCTGTCACACCATTTATACAATGATCATAAAATATATTGGTGTAAATGGGTATTCCTTTTAAATAATAGTCTGTTGCACTGCATGTTCAGAGTAAAGCATGACTCTTAAAGGGTTGGTTAACCCATTTATGTTTTACTCACCCTCATGACATCGTGAGTGTGTATGACTTTCTTCTTTCAGACAAATCCAGTCGGATTATATATAAAAAAAAATTATGGCAATAGATGGGTGCTTTTTTTAACAGTCCAAAAGTAGTAAAATAATGTGCATCAATTCATAATAAAAAGTACCTCACATGGCTCTGAGAGGTGAATAAGTGAATAAGAGCCATTCCGGGTGGATGAAAATAGGACATAGGGGTCATGCATGCACCGATGATAAGTGACGAACACGGAAGAGCGGAGGAGACAACAATACGCCAATCACGAAGTAGAATCACAAAATTAGGCTTGCACGTATGATAGTCAGTGGAAAAAAAAAAGTGTTTACATTTAAATATGGATATTTTTCTTACAAAAAGTGCATCGATTTGCTACAGGAAGCCTTTATTCACCACCCCAGAGCCATGTGAGACACGTTTTATTGATGGATGGGTGCATTTTATTTGACTATTTTTGGATTGCTGAGAAAAAAAACACACAGGTCTTCTGCCATTAAATAACTTGGAAGAGCCAGAACAATTTTTAATTCAACTCAGATCAGATTCGTCTGAAAGAAGAAAATCATATACACATAGGGTGCCTTGAGAATGAGTAAAACATGGCCTAATTTTATTTTTTTGGTGAAATAATCCTTTAAGCAAAGTTGGATTCAGGATACAAAACAGTATTCAGCAAAATAATAAAGAATGGCTATGTCCATAAACAGGGTTTCTGGTGGTTTTATGAAGATAAATTCAACACTTTATAAATACATTTTAAATACCAATTATAGAAAATTCAAGGAATAAAACTGAAGGGAAAATAATGTCAAATTATGTTCTCTAAATTTTGAAGCTGTTTTCCAATGCAAATATCTACATTTTCGTAAAGGGTTCACCCAAAAAAGAAAAAGAAAGAAAATTGACATTTACTAAACCTCAAGTTGTTTTTAACCTGAATTAGTTTATTTCTGTTAGTCCCAGTCCCAGATCGTCTAACACAGTACACAACCCCACAACGAGTTACAACCCCAGATCATCCAGATTTCTTCTTCTTCTTTTACCTGGATCACATCACTGCAGACTGATGGTGCTCAGTTTGGTCATCCACAAGCGTAATCCCAGCAGTCATGTCCTTGATGAATTCCTGCGCAGAGCCTGTGTGCTTTAATAAAAACAAAGGGATGCATTAAACAGGGCCTTACAATCGTAAAGCTTATAGACTCCAATACATGTGCATTTGTAAATAAATAATTTTACTTACAACTTTGTCCAAGCTCTACCATGTAAATGCCATTTGCATTATGTCTGCATAGCATTTTGATGGATAACTGCAAAAGGACTCGCTGTGGTCCATCCACAGGATTACTGAATTCTGCGCTGAATCTTCAGTCATTCCAAAATATCATAAACATGAAAAATACAAAAACATGTTAAAACACTGTAAAATAATAAACATACATATATAAATAAATCTTTACAGAGAAAGTCAAATGTATTGACAAGTTTGTTTTAAATGCCAATGACAAACTATACCATCCAGGCGATGCTTTTAAATGACACAACACAGAATTATAACACAATAAAAGGAAATTTAACACATTTGTGTCGATCGTTATTGTATCTCTGTTTATACAAGATATATGCTATTATTACTTTTATTCTAAAATATATAGATTTGAACGTATAAAATTTACTTATGACCTATATTCACCATAGACTGTATAAAAACAGATATTCACGCAGCATTACACTGGGTTCTAGTGAGGCACTTGAATGACTAACGTTACTTCAGAAAACTGAAAGAAGAGTTTGTAACGCTACCATAACTTCATCTGAACCGTAGACTGTAAAAAAATCATCAGAACTAAGCTTATGTCAGCGATATCAAATGTAACGTTAAGTTACGCGCTCCAGAAGAACTCTGAGGGAGGTGCTCATCTATGCTGCTCATTCGTTTCCCTTATAACATGCAGAAAAGACACAGTAGAAATCTTCTTTTTTCCCCCTAATTTTTCATCGATGTATATTCTGACGGATGTCTTACGCTGTCAGGTTTAGAGCAGTTCCTTTTTTTTTTATTCCCGCCGTTCTTAATCCATACAGTGATCCGATGAGCTCTCGCGCTCTTTTTGAACGGTCTCTAACACAGCTCTGAGCTCAAGTGATACATACAAACTGTATTTTTATCGTTCCCCACATAAGTTCAGCTCCGCTGTCCCGCATGGGAGAATATCTGTTTTAATATTTATAAGGAAAATACTGTGGAACCGCCTGTATTTTGAGGCTTCAGAGTGCCGCGAAACTAACATTTACATACAGTAACTTACATTCAGAATATAAGATTCTTTAAACCATACTTACTCTTCTGAGACAACAAATGTAATTTTACACATTAAGCCAATAAATACGAATATTTTACTTACCAAAGTTGTATTCTAGTAAAATGTCCAAACTTTGAGGAGAAACTGACTAGTATGGCTGACAACTTTCTTCTCTCTTCAACAGCCTTCACCAGAATGAGGAGATCTCGCGATAAGTGATGTTGTGAACGTGATATTGCTATTGAGTTGATTCAACACATTTTTTTAAGTTATGAGGACAAATAACCTAGTTCAGTCAACTTTCAAACTAGTTGAGACACTGAAAACTAAAATTTTTTAGTTGAATGAACAAATTCAGTAACTGCAAGTTGTGTCAACAAAAAAAAATTCATTGAAACAACTAGACTGCTAAATAATTTTTTACAGTGCAGAGAGCAGCTCCGCTCCGACTCTGCTGGGGTGTAATCCATCAGCGCGAAACAGTCTAGGACGCTCCCAGAAAAGATTCCAGTTATTAACAAATAGCAGTTTCTGTTCTTTACACCATGACAACAACCATTAATTTAAAGCAAAAAGTCTACTGAACCTTTCGTGATTTATGTCTTATTCCTCTCATCGTGAAGCAAACAGTAAAATAAAATAAAAACTTGAAGAACAGTCTGGCTGCTTTTTCTTCTGTGTGGGCGTATTCAAGCCGCGCGCTTCAATTTGAATCTGAATAGCGTGTTAAGCGCGGGGGCGTGGTCACATTAGATATAATGAAGGGAGACATGAAAAACAGACATTGCGTTGTTTTCATATGGATTACTTTATCTCAGAATATTTGTTTTCGGTAGCACTTGTTTAGTTTAAAAGTAGACATTTCAGGCTTTCTATAGATATCTCTCTCATGTCTCTTCGTTGAGTATTCACGGAGTTACAGTTCATTTTAATGATGTGTTTGTAAATTAAGATCAGCGCACAAAGGCTGCAGACAGCGCACCTTGTTTGTTTATTTTATAAGTGCACCAAGGTTTTTTGTTATGTGTGTATCCAAAAAAAAGTAGACCCTTTACAGGTTCGATTGATGTATTGCTCTTATCTGTACGATTAAAACTGAGAGTGTAATTTAAGTTCTTTTCGGGGTTATCAGGAGAAAATGACTCAAAACGCATATATGCGTTAATCGACTTCAAAGGGTTAAAGCGCTATATAAATAAAGGTGATTGATTGGATTGATTGATGCAATACTACTTATAGGTACTCAAGATTAACAGGATATTGAGTGAAAACAAGCATTTTTATAAATCTAAAATAATATGTATTTTAAAAAGCTAATGAATTTAACTGGTGATATAGTTTTATATAATCATTTCAGAAATTTTTATAAATTGTTAAAAGTGTTTTTAAAAATGGTTATAGATCATCAAAAGTGTTTGGCAACAATTTATAATAAGCTCTCTTTGGTTTACCTTAGTTAATTCATTAACTAACATGAACTAACAATGAACAATCTATTTTTCAGATCATTTATTAATCTTTTTTATGTTAATCCTATCATTAAAAAATGAATGTTCATGTTATTTCACAGTATATAAACTAATCTTAAAAAAAAAAAAAACTGTAAATAAAAAATGTATTAATAAATGATGTATTAAAATATTTTTAACTAGGCTTTAATTAGTATGTATATATACAGAGTCTCTACAGCGCCTATACACTTAGGGTGGTTTCACACTTGGTTCACTTGCCTGGTCTGAACTCGAGTTCGGTTGCTCCCCCACCCCCCTTTTTGAGTCCGAAGGTTCTCTTGCATCATCAAGCCAGCAGCTGTTTACCCCGTTGCTTGGTAACAACAGTGCAGGAGAAGACAGCAAATGCATAATATTACTCTCTGCACTTTTATGTATTATGTTTTTGAACTGTTCGTTTTGTTTATAAAGCTTAGGTCCAAACGGCACTTGCGTCTGTCTTATGAATGTAAGTTCATCTGAAAATGCTCTAAAGAATGTTGAAGGCGAACATAAATGAGATCTACAGCTCTCTGCTTGCGGCGCGTCAGTCACGCTCATCAGGAAAGTGAGTGAAACACAAACACACCTTTTCATCAAATAATTTGTCATTAAATGCGGTTCACGATTTGGTATGATTGCATTCACATAACCAGCGAACCGTACCAGAGTTCACATGAAGCTTACCCCAGACCACCGTTTTTAAGCGCACTCGGGTACGGTTCGCAGGTGCGCATCCAAGTACTGAAGACAGCGTTCACGTCATCCAAACTAACCGAACTCTGACATCAATCGAACCCGGGTGTGCACCAAAAGTGCTAGTGTGAAAGCACCCTTCTAGATCTCATTGAACCGAACATCATGTTATAGGCTCCGCCCAACAGGAAGTCAGCTATTCAGGGCTGTTTAAAAAAAGCATGCTCTGGAATTTGATATACTCCTCCAAGGACTTTTAACTGTTTGAACTGAAACTTGGTGAACATGATCATAAGATATTGGGGATGCAAAATTGGCAGTGGATTTTTGATCTCAAACGGTTTGCCTGTGGCGAGATGATGAATTCATGGCGAAAAATGAGAAACAGGAAGTGCTAATAGCATCCACATACATTTTCAGCTTTTTATCAAATTTCAGGGGTTTGTTGGTTGTATGATGCCGATCACATATATGTTACTTTTAGGAGCCAAAGTTATAGTGCCACCAACTGGCAGTAGGAAGTGTATAATTTTTCAAAATGATTTTAATTCAGCATCTAATTTTTACTCGATTTGCTTGAAACTTCATCATAATTTCAAAGCAAGGCCAATACAAAACTTTTGAGGGGATATTAATAGCTATAATATTGTTGCCATGGCAACATGTAAAACTGTCTTGCTTCAGGTGTGTTTGATTGGGGTTGGAGCTAAACTTTGCAGGACAGTCGATCGCCATTAACAGAGTTGGACGCACCTGTGCTAGAGGGTTACTGTCTATCTGCTCGCTGGGCACAGTTTTCCTGATGCCACCGGGGTGGCGGTTGCATTGACAGCTCGGGCCCGCCATCGCTGCTTGCAGCTATATTTCTTCTTCTTCTACCGCCGCAAGCCTATGGCAGCCCATAGAACCGATTGCGGGAAAGTTGTAAAACTAGGCGCACTGATAGAGGACAGTCCCAACATTAACCATAGCCAATTTGGAGTCTCAAACTCACTAGCGCCACCATTTGTCCAAAGTTGCACTCATGTTTATGATGAATGATATCCAATTTTCCCATGTCAGCCATTTTTTTTATATTGGCCATACTTCATGTCCGCCATTTTGATTAATATTGGAAACCTACTTTTTCGAACTCCTCCTAGATCGTTAGTCTAATTTTCACCAAATTTGACAATGATCATCTTCAGACCCCACTGGCCAAAAGTTATAATTTCGTGTCAATATATGAAACCGTTCTCGTTTAGTGCATTAACAAATTTGCTGGAAAGATGCCAAAATGCATCTGAGGCTGTATCTCTGCACCCCTTTGACATATTTGTACCAAACTTTGTTTGTGCCATTGTCACCTCACACTTGACCATGCCACATCAATTTAGTAACAGCACCATCTATTGGTCAAGAATAATAAACCATTCATTAACCATTAATAATTACATTTATAAAAATGCTAATAACTTTTTATTGCATTAGCCTATTACAATGAAGCTTATGCCGACAACATAGATACCAAATATGCCAGAATAAGCTGAACTTCCGGTCCGCCATTTTGATTTATGTTGAAAACCAACTTTTTCAAACTCCTCATCAACCATCGGTCCGATTTTCACCAAATTCAAGTCAGACGATCTTCAGACTGGGCTGACAAAATGTTATGGATTTTGTGTCAATAGACAAAACCGTTTTCGCATACCACAGCAATGAATTTGAGGCATCATGCCAAAATCACACTTCAGCCTGTATCGCTGCAATGCTTTGGCATATTGACACCAAACTTTGTGTGTGCCATTGTCATCTCTCACAGAACATGCCAAAATGATTTGACACCTCTTGGTCAAAAGTGATAAGCCATTTAATCATATTGCTAGTGGTTGTATTTGAGTTTTCAGCCATTGCAATTACAATCATCCCAAAATTGCTGTAATTGTTCACTGTTGCATTTGGTGTGGTCCTCCATGCCATGCTTAGTTCATAAATTTGCCACTGGAGTGCTCGGCCCCGTAATTGCTGCTTGCAATTATATTTGATTTTTCAGCCATTTAAATTACAGCCATCTTAAAATTGCTGTAATTGCTCATTGTTGCCTTTGGTGTGATGCTCCATGCCATGTTTATATCCTCAATTTGCCAGTGGAGTGCTTGACCCCATTATTGCTGCTTGCAGCTATATATTTTTTTATAGTTATTGTCCTTGCTGTTGTTACATTCCGGCTCAAGGAAGTAACAAAATAAAGGGATCAGAGACCAAAATTAAATTAAACAAAATATTTATTTTACATCTAGGGGCTATATGATAAAGAAAAAAGATGTTAGACAAAAAATAAGCAAACAATAAAGAAAAAAATCTATATGAAGGTCCAGCTCCTGAGCACAACTGCAGGATAGGGGTCAGAGCTCCTTCCCACAAAGGATAGCCATCTTAAATACTGCTTTCAAAATTCAACACAGGTGTGGATCCTTAACTGGCAACCTAAAGGAAAAAAAGAGAAAACCGAACAAACCCAAAACAAAATTGAGCCGTAACACCTCCCCCCTTAAAAAGGGAGAGATTCTCATTAGAAACTCTACCTTATACAAGTTCCAACCCCCAAAAATTTGTACAAAAAGTTAGGGTGAAGTTAGTATCAATCATTAACTATTACAACTCCCCAAACTCTACCCATCTCTTAGTTTCAAAACCAGCAATCTCCCGGCACCTGGAAAAAGCTAAATTAAGGAATTAAAAAACAACAAACGGGAAGAGAAGAGAAGTAGCAATAGTCAAAAAACTTATTCTCCACCACATGGGGCACGGGACAAAGCGTCAGCTAAGATGTTATCTACGCCTTTCACATGACGAATATCCAAAGCATAAGGCTGGGTTATGGTCCGTGTACACCTCAGTTGGCATAGTCCCACAAGACAAATACACCTCAAAATGTTGCAGGGACCAAATCAATGCTAACGCTTCTTTCTCGATGGTAGAATAATTGGTCTGATACAAATTGAATTTTCATGAGAAATAGCTAACAGGGCGATTTATACCACTCTCATCAGCCTGCAACAGAACAGCTCCAGCTCCAACCTGACTAGTATCCCCCTGAAGTTTGAATGGTTTATAAAATCGAGGAGCCGTCAGGACAGGGGACGATGTGAGCAATCGCTTAACATTCTCAAATGCCCTTTCACATTTTGGAGTCCACTCAAATTTTGCCTTTGCTTGCAACAAATCTCTAAGTGGGTCAACAACAGAAGAAAAGTTCGGACAAAAACTTTTGTAATACCCAGTCATTCCTAAAAATCTCATCAATTCAAGTTTAGTCTGAGGGCTATGAAATGTGTCAATCGCTATGACTTTAGCACGTACAGGTCGCACTTTGCCCATTCCGACAACCTTGCCCAGATAAGTCACAGTCGCCCTGGGCAAACTCACACTCCAGGTTGACTGTGAGTTTGGCATCAGACAAATGCTCAAACAACTCACAAATTCAGCTAAGGAGTTGATTTACTGAATCAGACTCCAACAACAACTAAGGTAGACCTTCCTCCCAATCACCTTTTAACTCAGTGCAATATGCCCTCAACAAAGATTTTAACGTCTGATGAAAACGTTCTAGGGCACCCACTTTCCGCATGGTACGCACTGGATTTGTTGTGTCTAATGCCAAGCTGCCGGAGAACCTCTTGAAACATGTTAGATGTAAAGTTTGTCCCCTGATCACTCTGAACAACTTTTGGAATTCCAAAAATAGATATGAACTGGGACAAGGCTTTTACAACTGATCGTGTGGTGATTGAACACAAAGGAAAATCAGTGCGCCTAGGAGTGCTCTGACACACTGTCAATAAGTAAATGCTACCAGACTGAAGGTGGTAAAGGACCAACACAATCCACCAGAAGATGTTGAAAAGGCTGTTCCATAACAGGTATGGGATACAAAGGTATGGAAGCATATGGGTAGCATTATTCAATTTGGGATGTGATATGCAAAATGACAATGCAATATGTAAAATGGCAATGCATTTCTGTATTTACATTTACATTTTCCAATACATTTGTGCAACGTTTGGTGCAAAATGAAAATGAAAATTAAATTACATAATTTTCATTTGCCATTTACTACACCAGTTTTAAAATGTAAAATGAATATTAATTTTAACGCTTTATAAGTTGCAAAATTAAAATGAAAATGTATAACAGAAATGATTAGATATGTCTAACATGTTAAAGCAAAAACTGTGGCAAAATGATCATTTAAATGCTATTTTTCTTAATTGCATTAACGCTCACAGTCAAGACACTTACGATTGCATTTTCATTCGGTGTCCCGCAATGAATGTAGCAAAACTCAATGTGCACATTGAAAATGCATTCCGAGCCGATCACGTGTTCCCGCCCTCGCGCCACGTCAATCATTGTGTGAAGGCGGGGCTTGTAGAAGGTCAGAGACTCAAATCTCAAGAAGAGGATTCAATCAAGTGAGACAACATGGACAAGACAGTTGGTCCGTGTATGTTTTGATCATTTCGGTTTATGGCTTCAATATTTCATCCGGATTTGTGGGCGGAGCTGAAATGCTGCTTTCATCTGATTGGTCGAATCGGATCGGTTTTCATCTGACAGCCTTCAGCTCGGTCTTGTCATTCTTTCAGGCAGAATAAAAGTCAGTGCAAGTGAAGCACTGAAATGACTGAAACTACGCTCACTGTTAATTAGCATAATATTTGAATCAGATGTAGCTGGGCAAATTCGTGCTGCTGAGACCTGCAAATTATTTCTAGGTTGTAGTATTGTATGAATATTGTCCCACTGATAAATACAGTGCAAATAGTTCTGTCCCTTTGGATAACAGTAAAGTGGAAATTAAAATCAATAATAGACTGAGCAGTTCCATGTCTGTAACATTTACCACTCTCATCTTTTAAGTCATAAGGCACTAGGTATGTGTGTGTGTGACATTAATAAATAATTGTAAAAATGAATATAGTTACATTTCTAAATAAAAATAGTAAAATTAGCTCTATGCTGCTCAGTGCTCCTGTAGCCTACCCCAGAGCGCCCTCTCGCGGCTGTAGACGGTAATGTTTTCTCTTGGTCTTGAATAAATGTGACATATAGTCCAGTGCGACTTATATATGTTTTTTTTCCTCGTCATGACGTATTTTTGGACTGATGCAACTTATACCGAAAAATACAGGTAACATTATTATTATTATTTATTATGAGAGTAATTGACACAGACTAGAACTTTAATGTTTCACCCAATTCAGCTCATATCTTTAGACTCGTCCGACTCGTGTTGCTTGTATAACTGGCCAGACTTACCTTCCCAAAAAATCCTATTTAATTTTATTTCATAAATTTAACTATATTTATTTCCACTTTACTGTTATCCAAAGGAACAGAACTATTTGCACTGTTTTTATCAGTGGGACAATATTCATACAATACTACAACCTAGAAATAATTTGCAGGTCTCAGCAGCACGAATTATGTGCCCAGCTACATCTGATTCAAATATTATGCTAATTAACAGTGAGTGTAGTTTCAGACATTTCAGCTGAAGGCTGTCAGATGAAATCCGATTCGACCAATCAGATGAAAGCAGCGTTTCAGCTCCGCCCACAAATCCGGATGAAATATTGAAGCCATAAACCGAAATGATTAAAACATACACGGACCAACTGTCTTGTCCATGTTGTCTCACTTGATTGAATCCTCTTCTTGAGATTTGAGTCTCTGACCTTCTACAAGCCCCGCCTTGTTCACACAATGATTGACGTGGCGCGAGGGCGGGGACACGTGATCGGCTCGGAATGCATTTTCAATGTGCACATTGAGTTTTGCTACATTCATTGCGGGACACCGAATGAAAATGCAATCGTAAGTGTCTTGACTGTGAGCGTTAATGCAATTAAGAAAAATAGCATTTAAATGATCATTTTGCCACAGTTTTTGCTTTAACATGTTAGACATATCTAATCATTTCTGTTATACATTTTAATTTTAATTTTGCAACTTATAAAGCGTTAAAATTAATATTCATTTTACATATTAAAACTGGTGTAGTAAATGGCAAATTAAAATTATGTAATTTAATTTTCATTTTCATTTTGCACCAAACGTGGCACAGATGTATTGGAAAATGTAAATGTAAATACAGAAATGCATTGCCATTTTACATATTGCATTGTCATTTTGCACATTACATCCCAAATTGAATAATGCTACCCATATGCTTCCATACAAAGGCACAGATTTTAGGGTTTGGTTTTCCAGTCAGCTGACAGATCGAACAAGTCTTAATATGCTGCCTTACATCACTCTTAATACGAGGCCAGTAAAAATACTGCAGCAAATGTTGGTAGGTATTATTTACGCCCTAATGACCAGACACCCCGCCATGAGCAGAATCCAACACTGCATTTCGCAAAGAAACAGACACAACTACCTGTATAATTGGTTCAGTCAAACCTCCCTCTGTGCTAGAAGTCCACTTCTGCAAAAGTACCCCATTTTCAATGAAGTACCTATTAACGGAACTCTGTGCTACATCTAGAGATAAAGCACCATCAAACAGTGAGTTCAGAGATGAATCCTCTTTCTGAGCAGACACCCAGACCTGATGGGGAATAGAAGGCAAAGCAAGGAGACCAGGCACTACCCTCTTAGAGGTAAACAAATCCTTCAGATCACTTAGTTTTGCATCGGCTGATTGTTTATGCATTGCACGCGTAAGTGTACAAGACACAAATCTGGATACTGCTGGGAGATATCAGTGTCACCCAATGGAGCAGGAAAAGTAGCAACCACAGGTGGAGGTGGAACATCACCCCATACACGGTCACCCACCAGATTATTCCCCAAAATCACTGAAACTCTTTCCATTGGTAATGAAGGATGGACTCCCATCACCACTTCTCCATTTACTAAATCAGATTGGAGAAACATGTTATGTAGGGGTACAGACAATGTTTGCAATCCAATGCCGCGAATCAGCTTCCTGTATTGGACTCCTGAGTAAAAGGAAGGACAGTTTACAAAATGAATGATTCTGATGCACCCGTGTCTCTGAGAATCTTAATAGGAACCTTCTCAGTACTTCCTAGCAATGACACACAGCCTTCTGTAATGAAGGGAGCATACCCAACATATCAAACATTGCAAGGTACCACTGGTTTCTTCAGACTCTGTAAAATATCAAAACAGTCAGAATTATTATCTGTCTGAACAGATGAACACGCATCAGTTTTCCTTTAAGTGCTAAACAATCCTTTTTCCAGTGTCCCTTTAAATGACAATAAGCACACCGGTCATTTTTATAAGCTTAACTTTTAAAATTCCTCTCACTCTTATCAGACAAGGCATGTTGAGCAGTTACACTCTCTGTTGGACTATCACTGAACTTGAACCTACTTTTCTTGACTTCACATTTATGAGTGAGTACATACTCATCAGTAAGAATGGCAGCCTCTTCTGTAGATACAGGGCTCCAAACTGCGACTAAAACTGTCGCATTTGCGACCATAAATATTAAAATGCGAGTGAAGTTTTTGCTGAGGTCGCCACTGGCGACTAGGCATATTTATTTACATGTTATCTCTTAAAAAATTGCATGTAATGCCTTTTTTCCTGATTGTTTTGCATTCACATCTTTTGTTATATTCGCGCATTGAGAGAATGCGCATTGAAGTTTTAGTGGGAAAAAGAGTTTTAAACAGTCCTCATCTGCCGTGCAGCAGCGCTGACACACACCTGATAAACGCGCGAGAGAGAGATATGATGGAGAGAAAGTGCAGAAAAACAGCGTCTATTTCGTTCATAACTTGAAAAAACTACAAAAGGTAAAGCTGTCATCCGTGTGGATATTGGCAATATCGTTAACAGTTCTCGTTTATAATCATAAGGCTTCTTCTTAACAAGATCTTAGTCCATGCTGTGTTCTGTTAATGCATGAACTTCATTATTTGACGTGCACTTGCTGTCCAGTAATCGCAAAAAGCTTAGTGCTTTGTTACTTTTTAATTTACAGAGTATCAGCTTTAAAATTATTCCAAATGGTTCTTGTCACATGACCTGTGGTACGCTTGCAGGATTCTGAAAAGTTGAGATGTTTTTAACTCGATGCGGTGTGGACATGCCTGGGAAAAAACGAGCGCGTCGCTTCCATTATGAGCACGCGCGCATACCGCGTGCCTACATTTGAAATAACGAACATGACCGCGCAAAAGACTTGACATGTGAACGGTCCCTAATGCGGCATGCGCGATCGCGAGTAGTGCCTCAGTTCAAGCAGCACGTTAACCTATCATACCTTGCTCTTTACTACTAGAGTACATAATGAACATGAATTAACATCAAAAGGTAGGCTTTTTTATAAGAGATTCTACAGTACAACACTTTCAAACTGCAGAAAACGTGTAAAGCTTGTAAACATTGCAACGTAATATTAACCTCAGTAGCCTTTTGGTGTCCATCATCAGTCAGCTAGAAAAATAACTATAAAGAGGAGCATTTTGCTATATTTATGAGCTATTGAATTTTAATAATTTTACTTAACCTGTTGTCTACATGATTCAACTCCTCCTATAAAATTTAATTTTACTAATTAAGAAAAACAGATTGAAAGTGTGAAAGACATGCACTCTTAAAAATAAAGGAGCTTAAAAGGTTCTTCACAGAACAATTTTGGTTCCACAAAGAACCATTCAGTCAAAAGCTCTTTGAAGAACAATCTCTTTCTGTCCTTTTCATAACCTGTTATTGTCTTCAAATGTTAAAGGTTCTTTATGAAACAATTTAGACAGGAAAAAAAGGTTCTATGGTATCATGAAGCACCTTTATTTTTAAGAGAGTATGACAACATTTACAGGATGCATTGAGGAGGACCCCAAACTATACTCAGGGGCCAAGTGTTGCTTATGGTCCATGATATTGGTACAGATTTTGTGTAATAAACAACGCATGACTGTATATTTCAAGTTGGAAAAGACATTTAGCTCCCACTTTAAGTGAACCTTCATTCCCAGGTCATCTACAAGATTGATTAAAATGCTGATAAAGTCAAGAAAAGATGAGACATAAACATGTCAGTATGATTAAAAAGTTAAAATGTAAAATAAATAATTTAAAACACATAAAACATGTTTATTCTGTGGCACCTAAAAAAATCATTTGGCGCCTAAGTTTTTTTCTTATAGGAGCCAATGGCTCCTTACTCTATTTTTTTGTTTGGAGCCCTGAGATGTAACATTTCGATCAGTCAAAAAGATGGAAACATGCTCAGACAAAGTGCTTTTAAACTGTTCTAACAGGAACAACTCATGAAGATCTTCATGACTGGTTACACCTGAAGCAGCACACCAGCGATCTAACTGGATTTTTGAATCTATCACAAATTCACAATACGTCTTTTCTGCAGGTTTTTGAATATTTCTAAATTTCTGCCGATAGGCCTCTGGAACCGGCTCATAAGCTTTCAGTACAGCCTCTTTAACCTTATGATAGTTTTTACTATCACGAGCATTTAAAGAAGAATAAGCTTTTTGTGCCTTTCCGGTTAACACACACTGCAATATCAAAGACTGTTCAGAATCTGGCCATTTCATAACATCTGCCAAACGTTCAAACAAACTGGAGAATGTGTCTACATCAGTTTCACTAAATTTGGGTATCAGCTTAAAATTATTGGCTACATCCAACCCTTTTCTGACCGAACTGGTTAGACCACTTTGTACTGTCCATTTTACCCTCACCAATTAACTGAAACTCCAAAGCCTCAACCTCCAATTCGCGAATTTCAATTTCACGATTCAATTTCGCCTTTATCTCTAAAAGCATTAGTTTTTTTTCGTTGCTCAAAAGAGAATGTGGAAGCAATAACTGAAGATTGTGCAGCACTAACATCATCAAAACCAACAGGCTTATCAGGAACAAAGACATCTAACTTAACTAGAGCGGCTTTAACAATTAGTGCAACAGACTCCTTTAACTTTTTTTCTTTGGTGGTTAAACAGATCTCATACTTAGCGGTCACCTCCAACAACTTTTCTTTCGTTACAACAGTTCTCAAAAGTTCTCTACTGAGTGAGCGAGCGCCTGAGGGGCCATTCACATATCTTTCTGCTCCTTTCCAAAGCGCTCGGGCAGAAGCGCTCATGAGGCGTCTGCCTTTGCTAAGCAACAATGACGTGCTCTCTCCATGAGACGCGGAAATTTCAGCAAAGGATAAATGGATTTGCAGCTCTAAAAATCGCTTGCAGTAGCTCTGCTACTAAATTTATTTCAAAATTGCAATCCATATACAACTATGATCAGCTGTTCCTTCATCTTGGCTGAGCTTTCAACGTTGTTACGGGAAAGGATGAAGCTATATATATATATATATATATGTGTGTGTGTGTGTGTGTGTATATATATATATATATATATATATATATATACACGCACACACATCTATATATATATTTATATATGTATATACATATTTGTTGTTTGTAGGTGTCAAGGTACAGAAACTAAATAATTAAATGTAAAAAGCACTGGATAGTCTTCATTGTAAAAATGAAATATACAATGAAACCTACATTTATTCAGACACCTTCAACATTTCTCATATTATTACAGTTTTGCTATATATATCAAAAAATATATCTGGTGTCTGAATAATTTTTGGTTTGACTGTTAAAACTACAAAGTAGTCAAGAGCAGTGAGTGATTTTCATTTTCATTTTCTTGGATTAACATTACAGCAGCCAGTCGCTAAATTAGGCGCGGTCACTTTAAGAGTCGATGAACGCATCCAATATAATACACATCCCATTTTTTTCCTCAACTGTTTACTTTCACTTAAGAAATAACTGACTGTTTTTTAAAGCATAATTTCCAAGGTGGATATTTTTGACACATTTCGTATGTATTTGTCGGCACTTGAGCAAAAATAAGCAAATTCGATGTTCAAGTGTTTTGATCAAAACACTTGAAAACGCTTATTTTTAGCATCTCGAGACGCCTTTCTCTGTGTGAGCCCTGAACACCAGAACACCGCGAGTACTGAATCGGGCTCTTTCACATCTTGTTGTTTGTTTCAAACTGCGATTTGTATTTGTTCGTTCCGGTGCAGGAGGGACTTCGAGGAGAACTTCGCAGAACAGAGCTCGGTTCAGTGTCACTATCCGTTAGGCTGGCCTCACCCAGTCGGTTATATAAAATATCAAGGTGAAAGTCATCATATCTTGCTTAGTATAGACCCAGCTCCCAACCCAACTTTGAACCCAACCCAACTATCGCTCGATAAGAGTCTCGCGTTAAAGCAGCACGTTAACGGCGATAACGGCCCACCACTAATATATATATATATTTAAACTATTTAAATATTAAAGCATCCAAAAACTAGATGCGGAAAAGCTGGACAGAGTAGCGACACTGAACCGAGCTCTCTTCTGCGAAGTTCACCTCGAAGTTCCTCCTGCACCCAAACGAACAAATGCAAATCGCAGTTTGAACAAACAAAAAGATGTGAAAGAGCCCAATTCAACACCACGGTGGTCTGGTGTTCAGGGCTCGCGCAGAGAAAGGCGTCTCAAAACACTAGAACATCGAATTTGCTTATTTTTGCTCTTGTGCTGACAAATACATACAAAATATGTCAAAATATCCACCTTGGAAATTATGCTCGAAAAAAACTGTCAGTTATTTCTTAAGTGAAAGTAAACAGTTAAGGAAAAAAATGGGATGTGTATTTTATTGGATGCGTTCATCATCTCTTAAAGTGACCGCGCCTAATTTAGCGACTGGCTGCTGTAATGTTAATCCAAGAAAATGAAAATCACTCACTGCTCTTGACTGAATTTCTTTGTAGTTTTAACAGTCAACCCAAAAATTATTCAGAAACCAGATATTTTTGATATATATATATATATATATATATATATATATATATATATATATATATATATATATATATATATATATATATATATATAGCAAAACTGTAATAATGTGAGAAATGTTTAAGGTGTCTGAATAAATGTAGGTTTGATTGTATATTTCATTTTTACATTGAAGACTATCCAGTGCTATTATATGGTTTCTGTACCTTGACACCTACAAACTTGAAAAAAAAACTTAAACATTGCTGTGAAACAGGAGTAATGTTGTTTGCACCTTGTGCAATGTGGAATCAGTTTACAGCTTTTTCAAGCAGTTTGTGATGCATTTTGGAAACAGGAGATGAGCCCCTTTTCTAACGCACCACCTAGCTTGATGAACCCCTTCTCAAAGACTTACTGTTTGTCAATTTTATTTGGGTAACACGTATTCTGAATGCCTTCGGCAGAATTCGAATGAGACATTTTAATCTAGATTAATCTAGATTAATTTCAAGATCACAGTGAGATTAATCTAGTTTTAAAAAATTAATCTATGCCCACCTCTTTTTATATATATATATATATATATATATATATAAACATAGTGTTTTTTTTCCTCCAAATTGCAAAAACGGTTTGTGCATTGTAATTCAAAGAAAGTCTGTTTTCTTTTTTTCAAGTCTGTAATGCATGTGTATTTAAATCCATGTAAAAAAAAATACAAATACAAGAAGTGAAATGTGAGTGTGTTCTTATTTCTCTATAGGGTAAGGAGATTATTGAATACTACTTAAGGGAGCTAGAAGAAGAAGGTATAACTTATCTACCTCGGTGGAGCCCTTGCCCACCATCACCCACAAAGGCAGTGGTGCCAGTTGTTATTCCTGCATTGCCCATCACTCCCACAATCTCCATTGAAGCCCCTCCTGAGTGCTTGAATGAGATTCAAGTGTGTAAAGAGGGCAGCAGTTCTCCTGGCAGCCTGAACGACGCCCTTGTAGCCAGTCCAGATGGTTAGTACCAATACTGTTAACACTCTGGTCTTTTCTACACTCTAAAAAAATAATGCGTTTCCTCAAACAAAAAATAACGCAACATTTTGCATAAATTCTTTTGAGTTATGACAACTTCTAATGAAATTATGTTCAACCAACAAACTACACTGAGTTCAAACTCACAGCTGTGGCACATGATAAATGTATGCTAAATTTATATTTAATTAACAAGATGTTACTTGTTACTGGCATTAGTGCAGTCATTGCTAATAGAGTCAATGTAATGTTTTACATGATGTTAACGTCATAACAAAAACTATTTTAAATGTCAAACATAACAGCATTAAACAATAACAGGTCTAACATTAAAAGCAATTTCATTTCAACACCTACTCTCCTTATCCAGTCCTATGCAAAACATACTGGCAACAAAAAATCCACTACCCAATTTCCAAAATTAACAAATACAATTTTGAGTTACTACAACTTAACTTTTAAAGAAATTTAATAAACACAGAAATTTGAGTTTAAATTACACACAATATTAAGTTAATGTAATAATCAACATAAAAATATAATTTTTATCTTGCAACCATGCATTTAAGTTGTGGTAACTGGACCATTTGAGTAATTTTTTTAGAGTGATACTTAATATTGAAGAACATTCTATTCATTTTACATTCCTTTTTGTATTTTGCCTCAAAACACGTCTATACAACAAATAAAGCATCATTTATTCATTTTATTAAAACTTGGCGTAAAAAACAAAACAAAAAAAACGTTAATTTAACTTAACATATAAACAAAATTTAAGGTGTACTAGATGTCTTTTTTTTTTTTTTATCGATGTTTAGATAAGCTGGATGCTGACTACATCAAACGGTATCTGGGTGATCTCACACCGCTTCAGGAGAGCTGTCTGATTCGCCTGCGCCGCTGGTTACAAGAGACACACAAGGGCAAGGTGAATTGTGCACGCATATTCAGTCTTTTTGATGTTCAGTCAGATGGATCATTATCTATTGAGATGTGTGAGTAATGCCTGATATGTGGACATTGAGATTATTGGCATCTGAACGCAATTTAAGATATTTTGGGTGAAAACCGGGAGGCTTGTGAGTGTCCCATAGACTGCCAAGTAAATTACACTCCAGAAAAGTATGAAAAGCATAGTCAGAATAGTCCATCTACCATCAGTGGTTCAACCGTGATGTTATGAAGCGATGAGAATACTTTATCCGTGAAAAAAAATATATATATATATATATTCACTTCATAACATTACGGTTGATGGCAGATGGAATATTCTTACGAGGTCTTTTGTTCTTTACCCGACCTTGACAGTGTTATTTACTTGGCAGTTAATGGGATGGTCACAAGCCTCCTGGTTTTCATCCAGAATATCTTAATTTATGCTCCTAAGATAAACTTCAACGGGTTTGGATAGACATGGGGGTAAGTGATCAATGAAACAATATTCATTTTAGGGTGGAGTAACCCTTTAATGCATAATTACATATACAAATATATATTGGATCCATCTAATAATTATTACTCTAATAATTAGAGCCATCAATTTAACATATATATATTTTTTGTTATGTGATAGTTATTTTTTCTTTTCTTCTAAATTGCACTTAATTTATGTATTAAGGATATATATATTTTTTAAGTATAGCACCATGTATTCCGAAAATTCATCAATGATCAGTTTTACGTCTGGTCACATTTAGTCAGTGGCAGTCTAGAAAACCTACCTGTCTAGCTTAGTTGTTTATCCTCCTGTCCTATCAGATCCCAAAAGATGAGCACATTCTACGGTTCCTGCGTGCACGGGACTTCAACATAGATAAGGCACGGGAGATCCTTTGTCAGAGTCTGACCTGGAGGAAGCAACATCAGGTAGACTACCTCCTGGACACCTGGAGCTCTCCTCAGGTGTTGCACGATTACTATACCGGAGGCTGGCACCACCACGACAAGGGTAAGTGAGCATGGTGATGCCCTGTCAGCTAATGGTATTTCTATCATTCATGCATAGCCAATACATACATGTCTTGCATTTTTAATGCAATTAACGCACATGACCCGTCTCTGCCCCACATGCATTATTTTACATTTTATAAGGTGTGTTCAACTTGAAGAAGCACTGTTCAGACCGATCAGTTTATGACATCAAAAGTAATGAGATTTGAAAGCATGCAGAGCCATGTGCTATCTAAAGCTCTAACAGTACTTGGATGTCATACACCAATTAGTCTGCACAGTGCAACAACTCAGTTCGTAATATATAGCCTATTAAATGCAGTTATATGCTCCTAAAATTCAAGATATTTAGGAAAAACACCCCTGTATGACACTTTCTCATATTTATATTATATATGAATGATATGGTTAAGCAATATAATTCGAGCAATGAGTGCATTATCACACGAGTGCTGTTTTTGTCCCTAATAGCGTGTGTGCATATCTGATATTGATTTTAAACAACAACAATTCAATAAATAAGAACTTAATGTTGTGTTATATTTTAGACATAATATTGTCTGTATTTGCTGAGGTTGGCCAACGCAAATATTAAAGTCGCAGCAGAAACGTTTTACATCTCAAGCAACTGCAAATGTATTATTGACTCAGTGACTTATTCATTTTGACAGTGCTTCTTAATCCTGGTCCTGGGAACCTCCTGCTCACATTTTCTTTAGCGTTTCCACTGAACAGGGTTTCCACGGAGGCCGTAAAATGTCAATGTCAAAAAGTCATAAAACGTCCGGATTTTCCATACAAGGTCATAAAAAACATTTAGTCACGTCTTAAATTGATATGCTAGTCCATTAATTTGTTCTTTCATCAAAATGCGCTCGCAATGGCATTCATTTGTTATTAATCGGTCAAAATCAGCTGATCTGAGTTTGCTGCACTCAGAAACCGGTGACTGTGAACAAATCAGCAGAGCTTGTACGAGCTTTTGTCATCGTTAAATCTTTCTCAGATGTTTCCATATGTCGAAATTGTTTAGCGCATCTATCTGTGCATGATGATGTCCAGTGACTGGCGAGCGGAGCTTCTCAAAGTTGGGAATAATCGAAGGAGAGCTGCGGTCCTCGGTTGGGCAGGAAAAAGCTAAGCATGCTGGCGCTTGAGTGTAGAGACCGCGCGGGATGGATTTTTCTGTCCCGCTCCCGCAAGATTTTATCCCGCTCCCACAAAAATGTTATTTTCTCCCGCTCCCACGCACGAATGATCAAGTTTTGTCCCGCTACCGCCTGCAAATTCCTGCGGGTAAAGAATAATTTTTTTTTTTTTTTTTTAGTTTTTTTTTTTAGTTTTTTTTTTTTCTATGCATTGCATATTCTGCCTGCTACTCGTTATGTTTTCAATTGCTCCCCTGTTGAATATAAATTTAAAAGAGGAATTTAGAACATAGAACATAGAAATACAGTAAAAAAGTAAGAAATGTAAATAAAAAAATATACCTATTAGGCTATAGTATAGCCTAATGAATTATATAATAATAATAAACCTGGATTTATTTAATGTTCAAAGGAAAATTAGCCTATACTGCTTAAGAATGGCTTATTTTCCTCAAACATTAAACAAACAAAAAAAATCATTTTTCCTCAATAACAAAATAGACCAATTTTAAATATTTAGCAAAATAAATAAATAATTAAAAATAAATGGAATTTTACAAAAAATTGTAGACTACGACGACTAATGTAGTCCGTGAAGGAATAGCATGTCGTTCATTGATGAGGGCTTCAGATTAATCCATCTCTGCGCACTTATGCGACCGCAATTACTGAAAGCCCTCTCCAATGGTGCGCTGGGAGCTGGAATGAAAAGTAGCCTACATGGCGTGTTACTTTGCTTAATCTTCGAAACTCTTGATATCGCCTTTTCCACCACTGGATCTCTCGCTATTTCGGAATGGAATTACACGTCGCTGTCCATGGTTTCATCAGCATCCTCCCATTCCGCAAAGTCTATTTTATTTTATTTTATTTTATTTTAGTCTATTAGAAATAAAGGTTTATCTGTTTTTAGTAATTTTATTTTGCTAGATATTTCCACTTTGCGGGAGTCCCGCAAATAACTTTATTTTCCCGCAACCCGCACACAATAATATCTTGCCGCCCGCGTCTGCATTCACCAATCAAATATTGTCCCGCGACTCACTCGGTTGCGCTGGGTCCTGCGGTACTCTTGCGGGGATGCGGGTCTCTACTTGAGTGTAGTATGCACATGCACCAATGCCTACCAAAAATAGGACCTTTTTGCGCTGCGTCATCAGGCCCACTTTGGTCTTAATCCGGCCCTGAAGGCGGTGCATTGCCATTGAGACTCGACTGAGTTCACAGTTGAGCGGACATTTCACTCGCTGCTTCAGCGTCACATTTGCGTATGCTGTACTGCTGGAATTTGTGATTGGTTGACGGCAAATTTTAAATATTAAACAGAATGATAAAATAACGGTATTAACCAGTTAATGTCCATTTCAAATTTTCAATTCTGTTCGGAACTAAAAAAATTAATTTTGTTTCTGTTTCTGGTTCTGTTCCTGTCAAAATATCGTTCGTTTCCGGTTTTCGTTTTCGTTCCTTGAACCGGTTCAGAGCCCTGCATTTAATTATTCGGTTTCTGTACCTGGACACCTACAAACTTGAAAAAAAACTTAAACATTGTGTAAATAGCAAAAATAAATAAAAATTAACGAACATACAAATTAAACGATTTTAGACAGGGCCCACTGGTACAACTGTATACTGTGACCAAACACCAATAACACTTGTTATTTTGGAAAGTAATGCCATAAAATAATTGTCAATTTACAATGTTACTTTACAATGTTACAATTGTTAAGTGTTCCTGTGTTTCTTGATACTCACAAAAAAAGAAGGCGAAGGCTTTAGTTTCTTAATCTTAAGAAATAATAGAATAACTCTTTAAATAATAAAACTGGTTTCTTTCAATTAAAGTCAATAATAAAAGACTTTTGAAAGGAGTTTTAATGACTGAAGTTATTTATTGTAATTCGTGTAGGTCATAGATTCAAATCCTAATAGTCATAAAAGGGTCTTAAAAAGTCTTAAATTTGACTGATTAAACCCTGCAGAAACCCTGACTGAAGGAACTTTACCCAGGAACTAGGGACTTTGGGGCGGTACTCAGTGTGTTTCCACCACAGGATGCAGGAACTAAATAAAGTTCCGGGTAAAAAAAATCCCCCTCAGAAAGTCCCTGCTGGCGAGGTAGTACTTTTTTAAAGTTCCAAAACTTTCGGGGGCAGGACTTGGGCGCTAAACATGCTGATTGGTTGAGTTCCTGATTGAATAATTTTCAAAATATTACTGTTATTGTGTCATGAAATGTAATTTTAAAAGTATTTCAGGCAAGAATGTAGTTGTTTAAAACTTTTTAAAAATGTGTTTCACCAATTTCGGAGATGGTCAGCTCCATGCGATCACCGGGAGCTCAGTGATCATGTATCCGCTGAGAGCACTCTCACCTCGGCTAGACCTTCTGATATTTGTCTCTGGCTCTGATGTCT
This sequence comes from Carassius gibelio, assembly GCF_023724105.1. Lineage (NCBI taxonomy): Eukaryota > Metazoa > Chordata > Actinopteri > Cypriniformes > Cyprinidae > Carassius > Carassius gibelio. Next base: position 13,789,010 of record NC_068376.1, read on the forward strand.
CTTTAGTGGTTAAACATAAAATGTAATTCGTTTTGGGTTAATCTAACAGGTAATGTTTGGTCTGTATTCAACTTACCTGCGTGGTTTAAATCATCCAGAACTGACGTCTGCCCTTTGAAAACAAGACTCACCAGATGTATGGCTGAATGGAAAAGTTATCAATGGGATCTGTCTAGTAACTAATGATGACAAACAGTTTGCAGAGAAGAGGTTGTTCACGATGGACTGTCTAACTTAAAGGGATAGTTCATCCAAAAATTTAAATTCCGTCATCGTTTACAAACCCAAATGTTGTTACAAACTTGTAATAATTTCTTTTTTTTTTCTATTAAACCTAAAAGAAGATGCTTTGAGTAATGCGTAACCAAAGAGTTTCTGGTCCTCAATGAATCTGATAGCATTTTTTTTTTTTTTAGGTTACTGAAGACCAGGCAGCAGCTGTTTAGTTGCCCGCATTCTTCAAAGTGTCTTCTCTTGTATTCAACAGAAGAACTTTATGCAGTTTTAGAAAAGCCTGAGCAAATTATGATAGAATTAAAATTTATGGGGGGTGAACCATACATTTAAAATGAAAGACACTTCCATGGTTCCGTTTCTTGGTTAGTCTAATATATTCATACATTATCCGAGCTTAGTAGACAAAATTATTTATTTTTACGAATTATTAGCAAGATCAATTAATATATTATATGCTAGGGCTGGATGATTAATTAAAAAAGTAATCGAAACCGAAATTCAGAACCTCTAACCGGCTTCATTTTCCCATGTCGGTTATTTAGTTTTTTCAATCCTGTTAATACTTCCCCCTAAAAAACATACTACCACGTGTGTAGCCACATGACTCTACCCTGTCCAGTATTTGTTATATGGTTTGGACATTCAAGTGATTAGACGATCGGAAGTGTTTTATTATATCGAGCTACCATGTTCGCGCAGCTGCATTGTGGCACGAACACTCATATAAACAGCTGTGAAGATAGTGCGCACAGAGGAACGCAAAAACTAGTCAGTGCTGTTCTGTGATTTATTACTAAAGTAGCTTAGAATCGCAAAACCTATAGCATATTTTTCTACTTTTGAAGGCTATTTACAACCTACAGCTTCACAATAATATAGAGACGGTATGACTAATTCACACATGCAATCACTCGTACTGGTAGGCTACTTGTGCCAATTTATCTTTATCTGATCTTTATTTATCTCTTACACCGAGCAATAATCTATAAGAAATGTTACGAAAATATATAAAATAAATGCAGATGGTGAGCTATGATGTCAGATTGCTTTCAATAGGAAAAAATATCCCACCTTTAATGGTTGATCTCAACCATCTGGCTGGGGCCATTCTAAAAAGACGCTCAGGACAGTTGGCAGAACGCTGCTGCGTGTCGTCATGAAAGTGTATCATTTTCACGTGTTATTAAGCCTTGCCACTTGCCAATTTAACCATTTAAAAAACTTAAAAGCATTCAAACACGACGCGGAAAAGCTGAACTGAGCAGCTGGTTACTTGCTGGTTACTTGTGCTGTGCTCGGTGCGCACGCAGAGTAACACTGAACTGAGCTCTCCTTTGCGGAATTGCTAATGCAACCTTTTCACACTGAACACAATTATTCTTCATTGCTTGTTAATTGGCCAACAAAGTATTGACTGTTGTATTAAGTTTTGTTTGATAGAAAGATATGTAATGGATTACAATCAAAGTTATGTGAAATTATCAAGATGAATTTGTTCTGACAGTTTAACTCTGAGTTCTTGTCATATTTTATTACCATTTTCTAAACTATAGAAAATAAACTGATAATGTGAGAAATGTTGAAGGTGTCTGTATTCTGTCCTGGCAGATATGTCTCTGTATTGTTAGAAAGATAGCGAACATCAACAATAAGACTCAGTAAGCTTGACTCCAGGTTGAGTGTTTTCTTTACTGAAATCTTGGTTGTTTTCTTTTTTGTAAAACTGCAATACAGTATAAATTAAAAACACTGTTACAATCAAATATGTGCAGCATCAACATAAATATAATAACCACAGCACATATTACAATATGCAATATGTAATATACTCAAAGAACATAAATAAATGGGCTAAATAAAACACAGGCAAATGAATAATCATAAATGAGGCTTAACAGCCTGCTAACCCTGAATATATAGCCTAGCTAAATACATGCTAGCGGTTAGCCTCACGATTAGCATTAACCAGATTTTCACAGAAAATAGATGCTTTTAAACAACAGTAGTAGAATGTCTACACGTTTTAACTTCTTAAACAACAGAGGGACCATACTCACTGATGGATCTATTCCAAGGATAGACAAATAACGCTAGTGATGGAGCATTCAGTCTGCATGTACACCTGTTGACGATCTCCTTACAAGTGCAATAACTCCAAATACCACCAGATACATAACATTAACAAGGCACTGACACTGATAGGAGTCAGAACAGTCTTAATAAATTTTGGTTTGACTGTAGGTTTAATTTTTACAGTGCTATTTTACATTTAATTATTCGGTTTATGTACCTGGACACTTACAAACTTGAAAAAACTTAAACACTGTGTAAATAGCACCAACAAATAAACAGAATGAACATACAAATTAAACACTTTCAAACAGGGCCCACTGGTACAACCTGTACCGGGGCCCTGCTAACCCCAGCTATGGCCCGGCTTACAGTACAAACCTTGTCAGTGAACTATTAGGGCAAAAAAACAAAACAGAAACAAAATAATCGTTCATTGATCGTAATCGAGGTAAAATGTTGAATTAATCGAGGTTTTGATTTTAGGCCATAATCGTCCAGCCCTATTTTATGCCTATTTTATGTTGTAAATTGTAAATTTTATGTTGCATTTGGACCGATCAGAGACGCAACTTATTTGTTATATTTAACAAATAATATCTTATGCCCCCTCATCAAACCAAAGGGTCTTTGGACCCTTCCCCTGAAATGCAGCTAACACCTTAAAAAGGACACCTTCTCTAATAAGTTGATTAGAACTTTTTAAAGTGAACACATATCGTTCAGGTCAGTGTATATGTTAGTTTATTACCCCCCAACTTGAGTTCCATTTGCAACTTAATAGTAGTCAAATGACCACTTGACGTGAATTATATAAATAATTTCAACAGCACGCCATTCAAAACCCAAGGATCTACCATGTGCGATCATTCTGAATAATTTATGTAAACACATATTGGATACCAGTCGTATCTAAACTGAATTTAAACAGATGGGCCTAAAAATCGGATATGGTCAAAAGGTCGGATCTGTGCATTAAGACATGCAGTGTTAATGCAGCCATAGGTTCTATTTCTATTTTGTTGTGTCCGGTGTAGACACGGTGTAAGACTTATTTAAATATTGTGTTTCTACAGATGGCCGTCCTCTGTATATCCTACGCCTAGGACATATGGACACTAAAGGACTGGTTCGAGCACTTGGAGAAGAATCCCTGCTCAGACATGTAAGAGATTCAATAATCTACATTTTCCATCATGCTCTCTGGTGTGTTCAATTCATATACATTCAAATGAATAGTGCAGAGTCTAACAGCATATATGAATTTGAAGGTGCTGTCAATCAACGAAGAGGGTCTGAGACGCTGTGAGGAGAACACCAAAGTCTTTGGTCGACCAATTAGGTACTGTCAGGACCAACAAGAGTTTTCTTTGGCAACCAGAGGCGCCCTAAAAATGTGTTTGTATTCACATTTTCTCATCCTGTAGTTGTTGGACATGTCTTGTCGATCTTGAGGGGCTCAATATGAGGCATCTGTGGCGTCCTGGAGTCAAAGCTCTGCTGAGGATTATTGAGGTGGTGGAGGCCAATTACCCAGAAACCCTGGGCCGTCTACTCATCCTCAGAGCTCCCAGAGTCTTTCCTGTCCTGTGGACGCTGGTTAGAGACACCGCTGTTTGCTTTTGCTTTAAAATTGTTATTCTCTGCTAAAATCTAGAGATAGGAATGGCATTTTAACATGACATGCCACATTTATTTGTTCAGGTTATTAACCCTCTTATATTCGCTGTCCTTTATAAAAAAAAAAAAAAAAGTTATATGTCTCATTTATGAAGTTTAAACTCTCAGTAGCCTGATTTAACTCACAAGCATATCATGTATTTATCAATCTTGCTTTTCTTCTCTTATATCTTCACAGGTGAGCCCATTCATTGATGAGAATACACGAAAGAAGTTTCTGATCTATGCAGGAAATGACTACCAGGGCCCTGGCGGTCTTGTGGACTACATTGATAAAGAGATCATCCCTGACTTCCTTGGAGGAGAGTGTATGGTGTGTAATTTTATTTTCACTATATTTTGTGACTGAATGGTATCTATTCACTTGCATAATACAGCAAAACTGGCTCCAAGTAAGATCTGCATGCATTCAAACTTGGGTATTATGTGTCTCACCTTAGTATATGGTTTTAGTGGCTTATTGAATTGAAGTTATGGCACTGTGAAATATGTGCAGTGTGAAGTGCCAGAGGGTGGCTTGGTTCCCAAGTCTCTGTACAGAACTGCAGAAGAACTGGAGAATGATGAGATCAGGCTGTGGACGGAGACTATTTACCAGAGTGCCAGCATCTTCAAAGGAGCACCACATGAGGTCAGACTCATGCATTAAAAAACAAAACTTTGAGTTTTTTGTTTTGTACATTTACAAAGTGTGAACACACAATTTATGATTTATGGATTATTTATTTATTATTATTATTATTATTTTTAAAGCAGAATACCACCTGGACATCAATGAAACTACAGTTTTAGTTAAAGAATAATTGCCTTTTTTATATCTCCCCCTATAGCTACTTATTGAGATCATCGATGCCTCCTCAGTCATCACTTGGGACTTTGATGTATGTAAAGGTGATGTGATCTTCAATATCTACCACTCTAAACGAGCTCCACAGCCGCCAAGGAAAGATCCACTGGCTACCCATGGCATCACCTCTCCTGCTGGCAACAACGTGCAGCTTATAGATAAATCCTGGCTGCTGGGACAGGACTACAGCATGGTGGAGTCACCCCTCACCTGCAAAGAGGGAGAAAGCGTGCAGGTATCTCAGTTACAACCAGCATCCAATTATATGCTGATAAAGATGCCATAGTAAAGGTTTATAGTAGTCATACCATACTTTGCTTCTGTACCTTTAAGACAATGTTAATGCATGTGTGAGAGAGAGAGAGTTAAGGGTTGTCTTTCATTTTTTTCTTTCCTTCCTTTGTTTTAATCACTCTGCTAATATATTTACCGGTATAAACCCTTTAGGGATCACATGTGACACGCTGGCCAGGTTTCTATATTTTGCAATGGAAGTTCCACTCTATGCCAGCATGCGCCACCACAAACCTACCTCGGGTAGACGATGTTCTGGCTACTCTGCAGGTGTCCTCTCACAAGTGCAAAGTCATGTACTACACTGAGGTTCTTGGCTCAGAGGACTTTAGGTAAACATTCTGAACAGTACTGAATTGTGTGATATTTGTTGTTATCATTTCATCACTGCCTAGTTATTTTCATTTACAATTTTATTTTAATCAAAATAACTTGAAAGTGTGTTTTTTTGTTTTGGTCACAATTCCAGCATCTTTATTTAAACTGGCTATTACTTTTCTGTTTTGGTTGTCTATGTTTTACCTGTATTGCCTTATAAAGCTAAATAGTTATGAGCAGTGTCCAAGCCTGCTGCTTTTTTTCTCTTTCTCTCCCTTCTGCACACGACCACCTTCCTTTCTTTTCTCCTTGTAAAGAACGGCTTGCTGCGATGTGCAGAGTTTGTAAGTGAACTTGTTTGCTGTTAGCTTAACAACTGTGCTGTGTCAGTGGATGGTGATTGTTAGCATTGTCATCATGCTAACAAAGCTCAGTTAATTCTGTCTGCTCAATGCTTGGCTTGAGTTTCACCCTCTAACTCTGCATTCACTGTGTGCAGGCAGATGTAGTACAACTAATGATATGCCTACATGAATATGACATAAACGTTTCCTATTAAGAACCTTCCTCCAAAATTACTTCTAATAGTAATTTGTAAACTGATCATATACACTATGGACAAATGTATTGGGACACCTGGCCATCACACAATCAGGGGTTTATGACATTACATTATAAATGAATAAGGAGTTGATCCCCCTTTGCAGCTATAACAGCTTCTGGGAAAGCAGTTCACAAGATTTGGAGTGTGGAACTGTGGTCATTTTTGCCCATTCATCCAGAAGAACTTTTCTGAGGTCAGGCACTGATGTTGTATGAGAAATTCCAATTCATCCTGAAGGTGTCCGATGGGGACTTCAATGGAGCTGTTTCCATCAATCTTTTGGAGTTCTGACAACCCCTAATTAAATTATGTTCAACCCAAAAACTACATTGAGTTAGAATAACTTCATAGTTTGCAGCATAAACACAAATGCAGCTTTTGAGCTAATTTTAATGCCAAGGGAAGTTTGGAACGCTTCAACCATGAAATCAGGTTTTATATTCTATGCGTCTCGGAAGTCTGTGACCCTGCTCTGTGACTTCATGTGGTTTTATTTATGGCTGAGTTGCTGTTGTTCCTGAATGCTTTCACTTTCCAATAATAACACTTACAGTTGACCATGGAAGTTGTAACAGGGATGAAATTTATGAACTTACCGTAGCACAGTACCACACGTGAATTCACTGAGCTATTCAGAATGTAGACCGTGTGGCTAGGTGTTTGATTTTATACACCTGCGGCAATGAATCTGATTGAAACACCTTCATTCAATAATTAAGAAGTGTGTCCCAAAACTTTTGGCCTTATAGGGTGTCACTGAAAGCTTAGGCAGTTGACTTGATGCCTCACTGCCCTATGAGGCAATGACTTTGCAGGTAGAGTTTGTGCATGAAGGTACCTCACCAAACTGATTTTGGACAGACTTCTGAAGCAGCTTAACCATTTAAACATCTGTAGCAGAACAGAGAGAGCATTGGTGGTGATTAAATGAATATTGAGCTCCTATAATTCTAATTTATCACTACAAATGACAATATAAAATGCATACAAATTGAGAATCAGTCGTAACATGAATTGTTACAGAATTGAACAGCACGTTTGTGGAATATGAAAGGTAGAGAAGAATAGGTCCACATCACTGATCTGTAATATAGAATGGGATTGCTCATGACGTCATGAAAGGGAAGCCGCCACGCCGCCATATTGGTAATCCCTAGTGTGCGTAAACGTTCTGTTGAATTAATAGGATATTGTATGATTTTGAGAACATTACCTAAGTCAGCGTTTTTAAATCTGAAGTATCCCTGTACATTTTAACTATGCAAACACCCTAGGCATGTAAACGGTTATTTTTTTTAAATGTCGGGAATTTCCCCTACTTATTAAAAAGCTACGTTCATTATAGTAGCGAACATCATGAACATGATAAATATCAGACAGACACGACCTCAACATATAACAAATGACAAAGGTGCTCATTCTGAAATCTGAAGAAAGATTTATGCTTTGTATACACACATACCTTTATTTACAGTTATTACAGTTATTCATTGTTTATATAATGTTTTTATTCGTACAGTAGCTAACTGCAAATATTGTAACAATTATTTCGTTAACAGCATTCATTTTGAAGCAGGTAATGATTTAAGTGGTGGTAAATTTAATTATTTATTTAGCGTACAACATTTACATGGAAATGGTAATAAACATTTGCGCGATCTTGGAGAGAAACCGATGTTGCTTAATCAGGACAGTAAAAATATACACAGCATAATTTATTCAGAGAAATAACTAAGTATCTACAGTACGGATTGAAAGACAAAGATTTATTTCCAAGATGGTAAGTTAAGCTTTTCATTTCATTATAGAGCAATATTAACAGAGGCTATTGTATTATTCAAATATAAAATATTAAAATCCATTTCTGATACTAATATGTTCTTGTTTAATAATTCCTGAACAATTGTTCATAAAGAAATAAGCTATATTTTGTGTTGGATCAATTACCCGTGTCTGCAGCAGACACACCCACCTAAATGATTTAAATATATCGCGTATCCTGCCCAAAAAGAACATAAACACTGCAGATAACATCTAAAGTAAACATTAATTTACATAAACAAAACATAAAAACTAATCCCGTTTGACCGATTTACTTCAGATCAGGTGATTTTAAGTCATTGGTTTGCATGTGACTTAATGGTGCTCTCTGCTGGTAAGGATTAGTAAAATGGCGCATCGAACACTTCGGGTGGCTTCACTGCCTGTTGGCAGTTTAGAAAGCAATGAGCGATCCAGTCATAGATCAGTGGTCCACATCTAATCTGCCTTCAAAAATCTATCAGATTAAGTTATTTCAGATGTGACACGATCATTGGATTTGGATGTGCCTTGTTGCCTTCCTACCCCGCCTGTGTAAACAACATTTTACAGCCATACTGTGTTAGTGTGTATGTATATTTTCTGAAACTCCAATATGTTCTTGGCTGTGTTCAATATTTATTGCATTGTCCAGTTTCAGGGTAATATTTATAAAATGTTTTATAAAGGTTTTTTAAAATGCCTGTTCACACCAAGTCTGACCTTTTGTCATTTTTTTTACCTTTCGTTACGGAGAGTAGGTTGAGTTTACATGGAACTTTTACATAGGACTGTATGATTAAAAACTGTGGCAACAAACAATCAAGGAAAATATGTGATATGGCAAAGGGATTTTAATATACTTGCCTTATATCTTGTTTGTTGCATATCTGTGTTAATCATTTATGTATAATAGAAGTATTTGACCACTTATTACCAAAATACCTTGGTATTCCTATATCACAGTGATTTTTAGTCACACCATTTTTACTATTTCCATAGTTCTATTCCAGAAGAGTGACAACATTTCTATTTAAGTGGTGGGTTGTATTTTGCATTAAAGCATGTGAATGACTGGAGTGCATTTTGATTCAGGCATGCAAATTTTTATTTATTTCAGAAAATTGTGAAGAAATTTTTACTCTGCTAAAAGGTTTGTTTGCAAACTTTTGTGTCATTTACTGCATCAGACTTGGTGTGAAAAAGCTTTAACGTGGCATTTATGTGAGCTTTAACAAGGCAGTCTGATTAATGTGTTCTCAAATCCTGAAGAACAGGACTATTCAATATTAATAAAATGTTCTGGCTAGATGCTTGCCAGATATTTCTGCTGATTAAAGGCTATTTGATTAAGCAGGGTATGATACAGTATTTACTTTTTGCCCACCAGCCAACAAATGCCCAAGATTCGTGGTGCCCAAACTTGGTCCTGGAAGGTCAGTGTCCTAAAGAGTTTAGCTCCAACCCCAATTAAACGAACCAGCTAGTCAAGCTCTTTCTAGTCATACTAGAAACTTCCAGTCTGGTGTGTTGAGGCAAGCTGGTGCTAAACTCTGCAAGGACACCTGCCCTCCAGGACTGAGTTTGGGTACCCCTGCCCAGGATAATCAAATGTGTTAAAGTGTGCGTTTATTGTGTAAGCAAAGGTATTTAATTTAAATAAATGTTTTTTTTTTTTTTTTTTTTTTTAAGAAGTCTTATGACTGGTTAATGGACGGGGGAAAAAATCATACTCTGCCTATAATGTTTACATAGTTTTTTGTGCATATTCTAAACTCACTTGGGCTTTGATAACTTGAAAATTAATACTAATTACCTTTTATTCTGAGATAAATGTTTATTTTCTGCACATGTAACTTTAATGTCAAATATGAGAAAAGGCAAATACTTTTCTTATTTGCCTTAGTTTGGCTTTTTTCTAACTGCATGTCCTGCTTAAGCTCTATTTGTTTAACTGTATATGAACACCGATATACCAGTATGCATGAGGTCGTGTAGCTAAAAGGTTTTTATTAAATTATTTTATCTAGCCATTTTCCTTAGACCTTTTTTTTTTTTTTTTTTATGTATATAGAATTATATTTATATTAATTTCTCACATGCTATTCTATTCTGTTCTAATCTCAGGGGCTCAATGACCAGTTTGGAATCCAGTCACAGTGGTTTTTCTCAGCTCAGCGCTGCCACCACATCCTCCAGCCAGTCACAGTCCAGCTCTATGATCTCCAGGTAGAATGGAAAGAAATTTAAGCTCTAAAATGTTTTATTAGTTCAGTTTCTTGATTCTCAATAAACCTCATTACTATTCTTACTCTGTTATCAATCCCAACCCTGTATCACTCAATGTCAAAAACCTGAAGCATGCTCGCACAACTAAAGAAAAAAAAAAAAAAAATATATATATATATATATAGAAGTATAAAAATATCCTTACCTGAAAAGAATGTGGTGGTGGCAGGTTTTATTATTATTATTATTATGTGTTTTTTTTTTTTTTTGAAGGGCTTAAAGCTGCTTTTCCATAGTGCTCAGCTGGGCTGCAGGTCAGTTAATAGGCCAATTGTGCTTTGTGTGAGTGTCCAAATGAACTCACACTTTAACATGCATTTCTACATTTCCCATGAGCTGCATGCTGAACTAAGCAATACATGTTCTTCAAATAGGGAAAGACCCTGAAATGCGCCCACTTACACATCTCAAATACTCCACATACATACTTATATGCACTTAGTTTTGCCATATCACTAGGAGCTCATCCTCTTGGTACACTGTTGTTAGGTCATTGGGTGGGCTTCTGCAATAATTTAGAAGAATTTGTACTATTTGAATTTGTATTTTTCATAAAATATTGGGGGAGACTGGGTTAAGTCTTCTTGGGTGCTACAAGCTTGTTTCTTCATTGTTAGTTTGTGGCTAGACTTGCGGTTTGAAAATGGCAAAGTGTTTAGTGAAATAGTTACAGTACTGCTTTAGTGCTTACTACTAGTGTTAGCTTGAATTTTGGCTTTGTGGAAATGCCTTGATATCGAACCTCAGACTTGCTGCTGATCAGTTCCTATGCAGTCAGTCAATCAGTGCATGGGATGGACATTCATATTAATAGGTCAAATCATTTTTTAATCACAGCTTTACTGGAAGAGAGGCTGTGTAAATTTTGTAGTGAATTTTATCATTGCACCAACAGAATAGGTAAATTAGTTTTTCTTTTATTTTTTTCTGTATTATAAAAAGGAAAGACAAGTTTGTTAGTTTTTTTGGGGGGGTATTTTGCCTCTTTGTTTGACAGTTTCTATTAGCAAAAACTTGAAATGGAGTGAAGTTACACACTCCAGTGAAACAAGACTCTTTGTTCAGCTTAGAATATCTATCACAATTTAAAACAAAATGCTCAGTAATTGTCTGGATGAGAGCATGTCCATTAATCCAGATGACTAAGATGTTTGACAACCTGCACAAGAAACTAGTGTCACCCACTTAATTAATGTCCAGCGAGAATATGTGTCTGTGTCTAGATAAGGGTTTACCTAAGGACATTGGATGAATTCACATTTAACATGAACCAGTTGTTTGAATGATGCTGGAGCCAGTAGTCTGAAGATACTCCTCTCCTTCATTTCTCTGCATTATTAGTCCGGGTCTCATGGATACTTCAGGGAAAAGGAGATTGTTACACTTACATGTAACAAGTTTAAGTTTTTACATGTCAATCCCTGAAGGTTGATCATAAAATGATACATTTATATTGTACTAGTATTCTGGAAGTGTAATAATGGTTAAAAAAAAAAAAGTAAAGGAGGATTATTTTATTTTGCAATGAAGGCTTTTTATGATTATTTTACAACTGTTAAGTTTATGAGTGGATGTTTTTTTTTAGCATGCCATGTGGTCGTAAATGCAATACAACTTTAAATGCTATTTGGTTTTCTATGGAAATCCTATATCAAGCTACCATCCATTAAATCTTCTAAACACCCGTGAAGCACATATTCTGAACCATGTGTACTTTGAAATCCTGTCATTTGACTACAAACTGCCAATTAGGTAGGAGGTTTCAGAGCTTACGGTTCTAGAATTTAACATTAACCATGCACCAGTTAGTAGACTTATTTTATACTAGAGTTCAGGAAAAAGTGAGAGATTCTATTTACAGTACAATTTTTTTTTTTTTTTTATCTTTAACAAATTGCTGTTTTAATGCAAAAATCAACATGAGACAAATGTGTCTGGTGTAACTCTGTAATGCTTTACTGTGACGAGAATTTTGTGATTTGTATGAATGTTTGTTTTTTCCCTTTCTTTCACTTATCATTTTCAATCATCTAATGTGGTATGTCTGTGCTAACAGAAACAAACATATATACAGTAAATGTATAAGGGCCACTGATGTGTCCAAAAACACACACACACACACAAACACCACACTCACTTGTAGTCTTCCTTATACACCTATATACACAATATATGTTTGAGGGAAGTAAATATAGGGGCTTTCACATCCACCCAGCATTCCACAAACAAACACCAATATTCTCATTGTGTAAGTTGATTTTAGAAAGATTAGAAAAAGAATGAAGCGGCTGAATGAAATTGTGTGTTTGCGTTTTGATCTTTTAGATTTACATGATCATAGAATATTTTCTATATTATGATAATGCTCACGTGGGTTAGTGATCTCATCTGTATATGAGGGCTATTAACTGTTTGTCTATTGTTTTCTCCCTCTACTTCTATACTCCTGTGTTACATATGTTTAAACTCTGTATGTCAAATAATATTGAAATAATATACAATTTCAGCACCTTTACATTTTTCAAAGTTATTAAATTTGAATTAAAGAGATGCTTATGTTGTGTTCCTCCTTTGTGTGTGTGTGTGTGTGTGCGTGTGTGTGATAACTAATAAAACTTTAAAGAAAGACAAACACAGATATTGCTTTGCTTCATGTATAGTATTGGGCTCAGTAATGTATGTTTACTTAGATCACAATTTATACTTAGAAGACTTCTACCAGCTGTTGCAAAGAGTCTGCATTAAGTAATTTTGCCTCAAGTTCTTTCAAAATAAATTTTGGATTGAAAATCAAACTTTACTCTTAGACTGTTAGATATCTTATGTTTATTAGGGTTGTATGTTACATATAATTTTGTCAAATTAATGTTTATTGCGTATTTCAGTTTAATGAGTCTCACCATGATGGTGCTTGTGTGAATTACACTGTGCACCTTCTTTGTATCTTATTATTTAAAAGCTGTTTGTGATGGGCCTTGTTTCATCATGTGACTTTCTCATCACCACCTGCTTTTGGTGGTTACCAGTGTACTACAAAGGTACAAAACAGATTTTGTGTTGTGTAAACGTAGGAATGAATGTTGTCTGCTTCATCTGGAGTGAGGATTCTGAGAATTTCAAGAACTTTGGCTCTGATATTTTCTCCTCCTGATTCTTTGAGGTTGTTCATCCTCAAGTACCAGCACCTAGTGTAAGTCTCAGCCTGATCAATTCAATTTGCTCAATTTGCAATACCTTTACATTTGTCTTGACTCTCGTTGATAAAGATTTAAATTCCTCACCCATAAAGTCTACAGTCTTCGACAAATGAACTATCATGATTGCATTTTGAGATTTGTTGTTCAATACTTCACTAAGTTGGTATATTAATATTATATCAGTTAAATTATGGTATTAATCTGTACATTTAAGGAAATACTGTTAAACCTGAAATGGTGTTACCGTATTGTTTACAGAGATGTATAAAGTACTAGAGACCCTTACTTGAGTAAAAGTACAAGTGCTCTATCAAAAAAGTGACTTGAGTAGAAGTTGAAGTGCTCTTTAAGCACCACACTTAAGTAGAAGTACTAAAGTATTCAACATTTTTTGTACTTAAGTATTGCAAGTAGTCTATTTTAAAATTTACTACTCAAGTACTGAAAGTAAAAGTAGAAGTATTGTGTTATGTAGCTATTAAAGAAAGTAGTCAAAAGTTTGAACATATTGTTTTTACTATTTCAAATGATTAACCTAAAGGACAATCACAATTCCTTTGACTGTAACTTCTTGTAAACAAAAAACGGTTACTAGGGTTAGTTAGCCCAATTTGCAAAATTATGTCATTAATAACTTACCCTCATGTTGTTTCAAACCCGTAAGACATCAGATGGTCATTTAGAATTTTTTGAAGCATCGAAAATACATTTTGGTCCAAAAATAGCAAAAACTACGACTTTATTCAGCATTGTCTTCTCTTCTGTGTCTGTTGTAAGACAGTTAAAAACAAAGCAGTTTGTGATATCTGGTTCGCGAACGAATCATTCGATGTAACCGGATCTTTTTTAAACAGTCCACCAAATCGAATTGAATCGTTTTAAACGGTTCGCGTCTCCAATACGCATTAATCCACAGATGAATTAAGCTGTTAACTTGTTTAATGTATCTGACACTCCCTCTGAGTTAAAACAAACCAATATCCCGGAGTAATTCATTGACTCAAACAGTACACTGACTGAACTGCTGTGAAGAGAGAAACTGAAGATGAACACCGAGCCGAGCCAGATAATGACTCGTTCACGAGTCAAGAACCGTTTCTGTCAGACGCGTCTGATTCGTGAACCGATGAGCTGATGATACTGCGCATGTGTGATTTTAGCGTGAAGTAAACCGACACACAGAGCGTCTGAACCGAACTGATTCTTTTGGTGATTGATTCTGAACTGATTCTGTGTTAATGTTATGAGCCCAGGTGCAGTAAACGCCAATGACGCCATTGCATCGAGCGCAAAAGAATCGGTGAACTGTTTTCTTCAACTGGTTTATTTAATCGAACTGTCAGAAAGAACTAACGTTACTGGTCATCCGAGAACCGATGCAACCGGTTCTTGACTCGTGAACGAGTCATTATCTGGCTCGGCTCGGTGTTCATTTCTCTCTTCACAGCAGTTCAGTCAGCATGCGCAGTCTTCTTAATCGCTTGTTTCGCTCTATGATGTGCCAGCTTCATTAAATCTGCCATCTACAGTACTGGCAGTGGTTTGTAATGGAATAATTCGTAACATTTTTATAATTGTAACGAGTAACGATGCAGCACATAAAAAAAATATCGGAGTAAAAGTATTAAACTCAGCGAAAATAGTGGAAGTAAGAGAAAAAAATAATACTCCAGTAAAGTACAGATACCGCCTTTTAGTACTTAAGTACAGTAGTGAAGTAGTTCTACTTCGTTACTATACATCTCTGATTGTTTACGGTATAAAACCATTAAACCTAAAACGGTGTTACCGTATATTTTACGGATTCTTTTTTACAGTGCAAGCTCAGCATACTGTTATGTTTTATTTTAAGAGATAAAACACAGCAGCTACACCCCACTCATGATTTTAAGACTGCTAAGTTTATTTAAAAAGTAATTTCCTAACAAGGTTTTTTTTTTTTTTTTTTATTAAATGCTTAAATTTACATATAAATCAAGACATCCAAATAGACCACATAAGACATCAGGGACAAGGGTTACAAAATTTGCATTAAGACATCACAAAAAAAAGAGATACAGCAATTACAATTATTTATAATAACTTTTAACTTTTCAGCAAATGCAACTCTATACTTAGATTTTTTATTTTCAGTACATTTAAGAGAATCAATAAGCATAAGAAATTCAGCCATAAAAGCTTTAAAACATGGTTTCGAGTTACACCTTTTACTTTTATGTATATGAAATTTACCAAATTAGAAGATTCACCATAAAATTAACAGAAATAATTTTTGATTCATAATATATGAAGACATGTTTATGCTATATCTAAATTGTATTCAGATTTTTGTTGAAAATAACTAGATAGATCAGCCCAAAACATTTTTTAATAATAATAAAAATAGGTGTAACAATTTTTCTGGTTGATCTGAACAAAATAAAAACTATCATCAATATCCACAAATTTTGCATACGTATAACTATATATATTGTGAAGTATTTTTACATGCAATTTCTGAATCTTGTTAGATATGCAAACACGAAATGGGAGCAACCAAGCTTTTTTCCAAATAATATTTCTAAATTAGGTATCTCTAAAAAAACTTCCCTCTAGGCTTGATAGACCTATTCTTATACAGAAATTGTCTAATAAGTTTTATTTGTACATTTTCCACTGCTGTTGTCCACTCCATTTATATAAAGTGTGGGGTAAATTCTACGTATATTAAAATATTGCACATGGCTTCTCATAAGCATTAATTAACATGAGGGAATGGCTTTTATCACAGAGTAATATTCTTTATATTTAATAGGAAAAGTCCATTTATTCATAAAATCTTCATACGAAAGTAACTGAGCAGACTGATCTAAAAGATCAAGCAGAAATAAATTCCTTTATCCATCCAGCTGTGTAAATAAAGATATTTCCTGTTTACTGTAATATAAGTATTATTCCACAAAATTACTTTGTGGGGAAAAGTTATGTACATAACATAATTTCCAAGCCTTAAGCGCCTGTTGATGGAGATTAGACAACATAACAGGCAATTTACTAATAGAATAATTGCACCCTAACAAAAAACGTAAACCTCCAACCTTCTAAATATATTATACAATATGAAAAACTAAATTGAGTCTGATTTGAGTAAGCAGTTTCTAAACCATTTTACTTTAGATGTAAAATTAATGGAAATAAATTATACTACAATAAGAAATAAAAATGGGGACATAGGACAACATTGATGTACTCCTCTAAAGATGGAAAATATTTTAGATGTTTTAGGACATAAATTAATAGAACTATTAATATCTCTGTGAAACATTTCAATTATAGAAATAAATATATCCCCAAAACAAAGATTTTTAAGTGACCTGTACATAAACTGATGCTCAGATATCTATTGTGTTGAAAGCTTTATGGAAAAAAAAAAAAAAAAAAAAAAATCTAACAAATCTAAAATTAGTCTGATGTTCCAATTTATGTAGCCTGACTACGTCAAACTTTGTACTTCCACTCAATTTCAGTTCGCTTCCGTACTCTGTCTATGAAGCATTTTGATTGATAATATTTTCAAATCTACATTCAATATTGTAATAGAATGCCAATTATCCAAAATATAAGTATCTTTGTCAGGTTTGGTTTTACATATTGGACACAAACTGGGTTGATCAACCATAAATTAAAAATAATTACTCCAAGTATAGCATTAATTGCATAAGAAGGTAGTAAGTTTGATCTTTGAAGTAGAAAACGAATGAGGAGGTAAACAATCTAAAAAATTATATCTGGGGCATCATTAAAGTCACCCCCCATTATCAAAAGAGCATCCTGATATTTACCCATTAATGCTGAAACAGAATGAGAGACCTCCGTAGACATACAGGTGCTGTTCATATCATCAAAAAGTTGATTTCACTAATTCCATTCAAAAAGTGAAACTGAGTGTAATGAATGAATATAATATACAAGTTTCATTTTTTGAATGGAATTAGTGAGATAAATCAACTTTTTGATGATATTCTAATTTTATAACCAGCACCTGTATTTGCATTACTACATCTAACAAAAATGAAAACAGACTTTCTTTTCATGCTGGTAAACCCCTAAAATTGAGAGAAACAATTTTTAATTAACAAAATTAGACAAAGTATCTTATTTTGATGTCAGATCAAAGTTATCTCAAAGAACCCTGAAACAAAATTTACAAACCACTCTGAAACAAAATTTACAAACCACTCTGGGTTGGAAACTCGAAACTTCAAAGAGGAACACCATCTGGGCGAATACTTTTATAACTGGAAATATGATTATCCAGTGTTAGTCCAACTGGTCGGCCAGCAATTTCAACTTTTTTACACACCTACACCTTCATGTTAAGCATAAATATAAAGTGATAAATGACACCGTCAACAGTATTGACGGCAAAATGGACTGTTTGACAGGTGCAATATTTGAAAATCGATAATGAATATTTTTTTTTTTATTACATTTATATCTGAATTTATGTCAACCTTTAGACTTTCAAACATCAAAATGTCATGAATTAAGATGTATTTGTGTACAAAATTACATATAAATATATTTTCCTATTGTATTTTGCCAGCAAACGCTTCCAACACGCTTGCGTGTCGCATGAAAAATAGGCGTTGGTTCTATTTCTAGCATGCACTGCAAGTCTGCAAGCTCTAACCTGTTAACATGGGAGCCGAATTAAAAATGGACACGCCATGCAGCTGAGACGCTTACGCCACACATCCAGTGTTTCACCGGCCTTAGTATTCATTGACATACAATTATTTTCCTTCTATAAAGATGAATACCCCTTTCCTAAAGAACCGTGTTTTCCCACGCAGCTTTCTGAAGTGTAAGTCTCAGCCTGATCAAAATTCCCTTGAACAATTCAGACAACTTGCTCAATTTGCAATACCTTTACATAATTAGGGCTCAAGCCTGGAGGGCGAGAGCCCTATTGTTTTCCTTAGGATTATTTGTTATTATTATTATTATTAGGGCTCAAGCCTGGAGGGCGAGAGCCCTATTGTTTTCCTTAGGATTATTTGTTATTAGGGCTCAAGCCCAAAGGGCGAGAGGCCTATTGTTTTCCTTAGGATTATTTTTTATTATTATTATTATTAGGGCCCGAGCACCGATGGTGTGAGGACCCTCTTGGAATTGCTCCGTTTATTATTATTATTATTATTATTATTATTAGGGCTCAAGCCCAAAGGGCGAGAGGCCTATTGTTTTCCTTAGGATTATTAGGGCTCAAGCCCAAAGGGCGAGAGGCCTATTGTTTTCCTTAGGATTATTTTTTATTATTATTATTATTATTATTATTAGGGCTCAAGCCCAAAGGGCGAGAGGCCTATTGTTTTCCTTAGGATTATTTTTTATTATTATTAGGGCTCAAGCCTGGAGGGCGAGAGCCCTATTGTTTTCCTTAGGATTATTTGTTATTATTATTATTATTATTTATTATTATTATTTTTCTTCAAGGTTTCGGGGGCTTTTGGGGCCCTTAACATGCTTAAAAAGTCTTGAAAATTGGCACACACATTGGAACCTGCGGCCATTAGGGCCGGGCAGAGACTGATACACGGGCGTGGCACAGGGGCTCTACAGCGCCCCCTGGAATATGGAGGGCCATATATCATACATACTTGCACGTAGACGCACGAAACTCGGTACACATATAGAACTCATCAATACAAACAACTTTCGTATTGCATATCATAGGCTCCGCCCAACAGGAAGTTGGCTATTTAGGGTTTATTATTCATATTTGTCGTCAAAGTTGTGGGGGCTTTTGGGGTCCTTAACATACTCAAAAACTCTTGAAAGTTTGCGCACACTTTGGAATCTGTGGCCTTAAGGAGCCTGCAGAGGCTGGGACCTGGGCGTGGCACAGGGGCTCTACAGCGCCCCCTGGAACACAGTCATAAATGTTGATGTATAGCTCACACATACTTGCACGTATTTATATGAAACTCAGTACACATATAGATCTCATCGTGCCGAACAACTTGCGTATTGCATGTTATAGGCTCCGCCCAACAGGAAGTGAGCTATTTAGAGTTATGTAAAAAGCGTATGCTCTGGAATTTGAAATACTTGTCATAGGTTTTTTACTCGATTGCCGCCAAACTCGGTCAACATGATCTCAAGACACTGGGGATGAAAAATTGCCAGGGGATTTTTGATATCTCAAACGGTTTGCTCGTGGCGAGGCGTTGAAATTATGGCGAGAAATGAGAAACAGGAAGTGTCTAATACCATCCACATACATTTCCTGATTTTAATCAAACTTCATCAGATTATTCTTTGTATGATGTCGATCACATATATGTGACTATTAGGAGTCAAAGTTATAGCGCCACCAACTGGCAGCAGGAAGTGTATCATTTTCAAAATGCTTTGTATTCAGCATCTTCGCATGCGCTGCTCCGTTCGTGGTCTTTGCTCTGCGGATTGAAGAGCGCGCTGAAAGACGGGAGGAGACCGGTCTGACGCTGGTTTCATGTGGAATTTAAGCGGACTGACTCTGAGGCGATCGGATACCGGTTCCATACCCAAACCTACTTTTAAGAAATATATTTTTTGATAAACGAACCCAAAACTGTCTATGTCCTGGCTGGACTGTGATGTGATTTGTGTCACGTGCAGGTGCGATGGATCGCGTACAGACCAATAGGGTGTCGGAATATATTTGTTTATACTTCTCATCCAACCACAATCAAATTCACTCCATCCGGATGGCGCGATTTATCTGGATAGGTTTTTTTTTTTGTTTTTTTTGAATGATGACAAGCCGGAATGGAAACAAGCCGAAATGAAATAGCAGTAACGAAGCTATTTTTAAAATGTAAGGAGTAGAAAGTACAGATACTTGCCTCAAAATGTAAGGAGTAGAAGTAAAAAGTCGGCTGAAAAATAATCACTCAAGTAAAGTATAGATACCCCAAATTTCTACTTAAGTACAGTAACGAAGTATTTGTACTTCGTTACTTGACACCTCTGCTGACCACACATCAATTATTAATGAGCCCTGATCTGATAATATATATGTTGGTTTAGCTTGTCAGTGTGAATTAAATCCAAGTATTTATTTGTATTTTAACCGATTTAAAAGTGAAACCAAAAGACAGTCTCCTCCCTTTTTTAGTCCGGGAATTGCACCTAGGGGCGCTATTTCTCTCAGACAATGGAAGTCTCAGCACACACACTCAAACAGAGGGACAGAGTGAGATGAGATGTCTGACAGTTTTTTAATTTTCTGTTATCCATACAGTGTTGTAAAGTCATGAAACTATGCATATTTACTCAGAATAACTTTTTTTTCTGTATGAAAAAAGGTTTTGAAGTGTTTGGAATTTAAAAATGCAGGAAAATTAATAATTCCATCTTTACTGTCATTTTAAAAAATCACCACGACAAAACCATCCAAGCTATCCAAAACCCATTCACAATTTAAGTTCCTCAATGTTTTTTCAACATGTAGACAAAGTTTGGTGTGTATAGTGTTACTCTCCTCTGAGCAGTATGCATTAATTCACAGCTAAATGTAAAAAACAATCCACATTCAAATCAAAATAGCCGACTTCCTGTTGGTCGTAGCTGATGACTGTGAATTAGAAAGTTGTCCGTCTTGATAAGAACAATTTTTGTACTGAGTTTGGTGTCTGTAGCTAAAACTAACCCCGTCACTTTTGACAAAAGGTGGCGCTATAAAGTGCCTCTTCCACGCCCTCTTATGAACTTTTGCCAGTGTCTAGCTGTCACTTATACTGATATGTGTTCTGAATTTCATGAAATTCTAAGCATGTTATATGCCTCAAAATCACCTGAGAAATATTCCAGTTTGAAATGTTGCCACGGCAACATTTTTAGATATCAATATCCCCCCAGCAGATTTATATCGGCTGTGTTTTAACATTATTCTGATGAAGTTTGAAGCAAATCGAGTAAAAATAAGATGCTGAATTCAAAGCATTTTGAAAATGACACACTTCCTGCTGCCAGTTGGTGGCGCTATAACTTTGACTCCTAATAGTCACATATATGCGATCGACATCATACAATGAATAATCTGATGAAGTTTGATTAAAATTAGGAAATGTATGTGGATGGTATTAGACACTTCCTGTTTCTCAATTCTCGCCATAAATTCAATGCCTCGCTACGAGCAAACCGTAAGAGATATCAAAAATCCCCTGGCAATTTTTCATCCCCAATGTCTTGAGATCATGTTGACCGAGTTTGGTGGCAATCGAGTAAAAAACCTATGACAAGTATATCAAATTTCAGAGCATGCGCTTTTTACATAACTCTAAATAGCTGACTTCCTGTTGGGCGGAGCCTATGACATGCAATACGCAAGTTGTTTGGCACGATGAGATCTATATGTGTACTGAGTTTCATATTAATACGTGCAAGTATGTGTGAGCTATACATCAACATTTATGACTGTGTTCCAGGGGGCGCCGTAGAACCCCTGTGCCACGCCCGGGTCCTAACCTCTGCAGGCTCCTAAAGGCCACAGATTCCAAAGTGTGTGCCAATTTTCAAGAGTTTTTGAGTATGTTAAAGACTCCAAAAGCCCCCACAACTTTGACGACAAATATGAATAATAAACCCTAAATAGCCAACTTCCTGTTGGGCGGAGCCTATGATATGCAATACGAAAGTTGTTTGTATTGATGAGTTCTATATGTGTACCGAGTTTCGTGTGTCTACGTACAAGTATGTATGATATATGGCCCTCCATATTCCAGGGGGCGCTGTAGAGCCCCTGTGCCACGCCCGTGTATCAGTCTCTGCCCGGCCCTAATGGCCGCAGGTTCCAATGTGTGTGCCAATTTTCAAGACTTTTTAAGCATGTTAAGGGCCCCAAAAGCCCCCGTAACGTTAGAAAAAATAAATAAATAATAATAATCAAAAATAATCCTAAGGAAAACAATAGGGCTCTCGCCCTCCAGGCTTGAGCCCTAATAAATATAGCTGCATGCAGCGATGGCGGGCTCAAGCCACCAATGCCATCGCCACCCCGGTGGCATCAGGTAAACTGTGCCCAGCGGGCACATGCATTCACAATATCCCTCTGGCAGTGAGGTTTTAAAGGATATGGCAGTTAAAGGGTTAATCCGAATCATCTAGACTTTAAAATCACATTCACAGAACTTTAGTAACACTTTACAATAAGATTTCATTTATAAACATTATGTTAACATGAATAATATTTATATAGCATTCATTCATGTCAGTTAATATTCCAAATTTAAACATTAAAACATTGTTTTATTGTGATTTTTTTCCAAGCACATTTTACCAATTCCAAACCATATCAATCTTAATAACTACCATTATTTTTTATTTAATCATTTATGAGTGCTATACAATAGTCCAGGAAAGCTGGAAGAGAAAAACTCCTTATATTCATGTGTGCAGAATTATTAGGCATGTTTTCTTTTACAGATGAAATGCTCTAAAAAAGAGTTTTAACTCAAACTGTTTTAACTCAAAGTCGAAAATTATGAAATGCCCATGAGAAATATCAAACACAAATGCAATACAGAAATGGATAAATTAAGACTTGACCATTGTACAAAAATGCTGACTGGGTCATGAGCTCAGAAAAGAAGAAGAAAAAAAAACAGGTCAAGAAGAACTGACAAAAATAATTGCAAAATAATTAGGAATCAATGTGAAGATTAATTTTTAGTCAATTCTGCAAGACAGACTTTCAGGAAAGGAGGTGGAATAAAAATTAGCTCCTAAATCTTAATTCCGGATTCAGGAAAATATATTCCTCAAACCATCGGACAAGAGGAGGTGGTGCTGGTCCTTCACGAGTCACTCTAATCCAGAGATGCCCAAACTAGGGCCCGCGGGCCAAAGTTGGCCCGTGGTAACCTTTGTTTTGGCCCACCATACCATCTGAGGAGAGAGAGGGGGTGGGTGATACCTTCGCACAGATCGTCATTTCTAATTTGACATAACATTTTTGTTTGTTTTATCGTTTAACTACAACAGGGTAAACCGAAATTAAATGTTTAAATTGAATGTAAATTAATTAGATTTTTTCCTGTAAATGGCGATTCAAGGTGCAGCACCACGTGCTTTGCGACACTTGACGTCAATTAACGTCAACAAATTAAACGCAATAATGGAGAAATCAAGGCAGTAGCACACAGACAAGAGAAATTTTAAAAAAGATTGGCAAGATGCGTTTTTATTCACTGAAGTAAAATCAAAGGCAGTATGTCTAGTTTGCAAACAGTACAATATACGTCGTCATTATGAAACAAAACATTCTGCAGCTTTCTCAAAGTACAGCGGCGAGGCGTGAAAACAGAAGGCTAACGAGCTTCTTGCTAAACTTCGATCTGAACAGAGCGCGCTGCTTCGTCCTTCATCAGCACAAGAAAGCGCCACACGGGCCAGTTATCAGATTTCCGCTCTAATTGCTAAAAGTGGAAGAGCCTTCGCTACTGGAGAGTTAGTCAAGGAATGTCTTGCAGTGGCTGCAGAAGCAGTTTGTCCTTCTCAGGTACTAATGTTCTCACAAATTAGCCTGTCAAGAAATACTGTTACCCGACGTATAGAGGACATGGCTCAAGACATCAGAGAGCAAATCAAGACAAAGGCAAGTGCGTTCTCTGCCTATTCAATAGCCTGCGACGAGAGCACCGACATATCCGATTTCGCACAGCTGTTGGTATTTTTGCGTGGAGTAAATTAAACTTTTGATGTGACACAAGAGCTGGCTGGCATTGAGACCCTTTCTGGTACTACTAAAGGAGAAGATCTCTTTTTTGCTGTTGAGAGAGTGTTGAAAAAAAAATGAATTAAAGTGGGAGAAGATGGCAGGCATTACAACTGACGGAGCGCCGGCAATGGTAGGGAGGAAATCTGGCCTTGCTACATTTGTGTCTCAGAAAGTCAGTGAATGTGGAGGAAAAGTTGTTAAGTACCACTGCATTTTACATCAAGAACAACTATGTGCTAAATCTGTCGGGCTTGTGGATGTGATGCGTGACGTCGTCAAAATTGTCAACAATATACGCTCCAAGGCGCTTTCTCACCGACAATTCAAGACACTGATGGATGAGATGGATGCGCAATATGGTGATGTGTTGTACCACCAGGAGGTCAGATGGCTCAGCCGTGGAAAAGTTCTCAGGAGATTTTTTGATCTGCGTGATGAGATCAGATTTTTTCAGGAAAGCAAGGATGGTAATATTCAAGTGCCCACTGATAAGAATTGGCTCTCTGACCTGGCTTTCCTTGTGGATGTAACAGAGATGCTCAATATTTTGAATGTTCAGCTCCAGGGAAAGGACCAGATTATCACCCAGCTTTTTGATCACGTCAGAGACTTCAAACAAAAACTACTGCTGCTCAGAAGACATCTCTCAGCAGGTAACAGTAACATTTATAGTTATAATATTAAGGATATTTTGTGCAATTATAATTATATTATTATTAATTATATTTAGATTTATATGTGGAGTTTTTATATTCAGTCATGTCAGCATTAGAATTTTTGTTGTACATCAAGCTGATAAAATTTGCTTAAAATTTGCTAGTTTCTTAAATTATCATGAAATAATAATTTCCTTCTTTTTTTTGTTATTTATTCTATTTTTTCTTCCTCTTTTTTACAAGCCTGTCCCAGTCCCACACTGTTCTTTCTGTTTCTCATCCCACATGCAGGAAATTTAGCCCATTTCCCTGTCTTGGAGAGGTAGGCATGGTGAAAGAGAAGGTCCATGAGTATGATGCTGTTCTCTGCAACCTTATCCAGGAGTTTGACAGTCGCTTTGAGGACTTCAGACACAACACTGCTGACTTTGAGTTGTTTGCTCAACCCTTCACCATCAGTGTGGATGCAGTCTGAGATGATCTTCAGATGGAACTAATTGAGCTTCAGTGTGATTCAGAACTGAAACACAAGTTCACATCCCTTCCCTTGACAGATTTCTACAAATGTGTCCCAGCAAACAGGTACCCAAAGATGTGTAAGCAGGCACAAGTGATGCTGTCTCTGTTTGGCAGTACCTACCTCTGCGAGCAGACTTTCAGTCTAATGAATTTGAACAAAAGTAAACTCAGAAGCAAAATAACTGACTCTCACCTACATAATATCTTGTCTTTGTCTGTAAGTCAGCTACAGCCCAATCTTGAAAAACTTCTGAAAAATAAGGAACAGCTTCATATCTCTCATTAGGTCACTGACATTGCAACCACATGGTTTTATTATTGCTTGTGTATTTGGCATTGAACTGTATTGTACATTGAACACTTGGGAAATGTTGGTTTTATTGTAATAAATTCATTAAAATGCAAAACTTTACAAATAAAACTGCATTAGTTAATCAGATTAAAGTTGTTTTTTATTTATTTTAAATATTATGAAATAAATAAACCCATAGCAACTTTAATATAATACAGTTTGATTTATGATGCAAAATTTACTTTTGGCCCACGGCCCTCAATCAAGTTAGATTTTTGGCCCTTCATAGGAAAAAGTTTGGGCACCCCTGCTCTAATCTGTTTATAAAGCCTATATATAAAGTCTTAATATATAGTATTTCACAATACTTCATGGTATTCTAATTAAATAATTTTTTGGAATCTTAGATCTCTCAGAACCTGACACATTGTAATTCTGAGACTCCAGGAAAGTGGCAGTTCTGTAAAATGTTGGCGCTGGAGACTAAATGCTCCCTGATAGTTTCACACCTAATTCACTTAACACACACACACACACACACACACACACACACACACACATTACCCACAGTGACAGAGGGACAGAGTGACATCAGATGTATGATAGTTTTTTAATTTTCTATCATCCATATAGTGTTGTATAGTCATGAAACTATGCATATTTCCTCAGAATGACTTGTCTTCTATGCGTGTATTTTTTTGAAGTGTTTAGAAGCTGCACTTAAAAAAAATAAAAGACATTTACTGGTTACTTTTTTACTGTTATTTCAAAAAATCACCATGACAAAACCATTCAAGCTATTCAAAATTCATCCGCACCTGTTCTGTAAGCTACATTCTTTAAACAGTGGTAAAAGAGGATGTGGTGCTGATCCTTCAAGAGTCACTCAAAACGTATCTGTCCATAAAGCCTATAAAGAATTATTCTTAATATACGGTTCACAATACTTTAGCTTGTTATTCTAATTAAGTGAGGGTTATTTTATCAGTAAAATACATAAAATTCATATTATTTTTCTTTGAAAGATTTCTATAAATGATTTAAATCATACTTGTTTCTACAATAATTATTTAAAAGTAATCCTATAGCACCATCTGCTGGCCATTATTGGTACTAAGAATTGCAAGCTTGATTTATATGTTATGATAGTTTTAATTTTATGCTGGCTCTTGAAAATGATAAAGCTATGAAACTTACTGTGCTTCCTTCAAATTATGACTTCTACGTATATAAAAAATTATGAAGAGTTGGAATGAAAAATTTTAAAGATATAGTAAAATAACTATTGTAGTTTTTTATGTTACTTTAATAAATCGCTATGGCCACACCATTTAAGGTATCCTAAACCCATTCGAAATTTAACATCTTCAGTATATGGCTTCATGTTAAAACAGTTTGGTGTGAACTACTTGTGTCTTCTTGGAGGAGAATGAATTCATTTACAGGCTGAGTTTATCATAAATCCACAATAACATTTCTGAGTTCTGTATCAATCTGTGTTGTTGTTTGTTTATTTTTATTTTTTTATTTTTCATAGGAAGATAACTGACCCTTTACTCTCCTTTTTAATAAATGTGCTTATAAACCAAGAACAAGCTATTTATAGCTGTATTTATAAACTGCTTACTAATGACTATTAATATTGGGACAAGGCTTTATAAAGCATGAACTGACTATTTACTAATGAGTGCAGTTATTATAAAGTGTTATTAATGCATTTGCTAATCTTGACAAATTAGACATTATTTTACAGTGTTATCAAATCCTTAAATGATTTGTAAGTGTTTTGTAATGATTTTATTGACCTACAAGCATTTGTGAAAGTTCTGCTTGCATTACAGCTTAGTCTTGATCTGTGAGCTGAACAGTTTTACTGTTACATCCATGAGATTATGTAAATTCAAATAAATATCATGTCACAGGATGTCAGAGGTCAGTATCAAATGAGTTTGAAATTATTATCTGCAGCACAAATAAGGTTTTTTAGGATTTTTTAAAAAAACCTAAAACTGTCAGAAAAGGATAAGGCCTAAGATTTCTATGTGAGTGGCTAGATTTATTTGTTTTTATAACTATAATGCATAAACTATGAAATTATACAAAATGTATAAAAAAGTACAACAGTTATTGTTTTCCAATGTTTTTTATTTATTTAATTTATTTTTTGGGATTTACATTTAAAAAAAATTAGCCTACTGCAATCATTCTAAACAGCTTGAATAAAACCTGTTTATATTTATTATAGACCACTGTAACTGTGTATAATCTAACAAACAAGTTTATTATGAAAATAAAAGTGTGTACACCAGATAAACTGGACGATAAAGAAATTGCTAACAATAGTATAATAGAGCATGTTTTAGGTTTTTAGGCGTTTAGATGCAGAAATGGACAAATCAAATGTAAAATCAAATGTAATTGATTTAATTAAATATAGATTAATTCTTGTTAGAGCAAAATAATAAATAAATAAATACGTACACACATTAAAAAAGCTGCCAAGATGAATGAGTTTCCTTTTTTATATGTAGATTAAAATTGAAGACAGAAGCAGCTGGTATATGCGGTCACTTAATATTAAAATCCAGTAGATCCACTTCAGATTTATTTCTCAACAGTTTATGTTCACGTGGCTGTTTTCGTTTATATTAGCCAAGCTATTATGTATTTTGAAATAATCTTGTCCGTGATGTGTTCGTTCTTACGACGAAAGGCAGAATCCTGCAGCTCGAGATATGTTATTCTGCCAGTCGCGCTTTCAAATAGTCTTGCGCACATAAACGGGTCACAAACACCTGTATTTAGCTCGTGTTGTGTTATAATGGATGTATTTTGTGCATTTATTAAAAAGCTCTTAAACAAGAATAAATTCGTTAGTTTTGAACTTGTGACACTGTGCGCGCTGATCGGAGGCAGTGATTTCAGATAGGCAGCCGCGAATATTTCATTTTCACACAAACAGTTCAAAAACATCTTAATTTAGCTCTTGGTGTGTTCTAATTGGTGAATTGTGTGATATCGCTGCAATACTTTATTTTTAATAGCTATAAAACAAGAATAAACTCGTTTTTTCTGAGCTCATCATTCCACACGCTCTTGCTCAGAGCGGTGATTCATCTCTCGTGTTTCTCACGTATCACTGACCACACATCAATTATTAATGAGCCCTGACCTGATAATAATCATATATGTTGGTTTAGCTTGTCAGTGTGAATTAAATCCAAGTATTTATTTGTATTTTAACCGATTTAAAAGTGAAACCAAAAGACAGTCTCCTCCCTTTTTTAGTCCGGTAACTGCACCTGTAGGGGCGCTATTTCTCTCAGACAATGGAAGTCTAAGCACATATACTCAAACAGAGGGACACAGTGAGATGAGATGTCTGACAGTCTTTTAATTTTCTGTTATCCATACAGTGTTGTAAAGTCATGAAACTATGCATATTTCCTCAGAATTACTTTTTTTCTGTATGAAAAAAGGTTTTGAAGTGTTTGGAATTTAAAAATGCAGGAAAATTAATAATTCCATTTTTACTGTCATTTAAAAATATCACCATGACAAAACCATCCAAGCTATCCAAAACCCATTCACAATTTAAGTTCCTCAATGTTTTTTCAACATGTAGACAAAGTTTGGAGTGTATAGTGTTACTCTCCTCTGAGCAGTATGCATTAATTCACAGCTAAATGTAAAAAACAATCCACATTCAAATCAAAATAGCCGACTTCCTGTTGGTCGTAGCTGATGACTGTGAATTAGAAAGTTGTCCGTCTTGATAAGAACCATTTTTGTACTGAGTTTGGTGTCTGTAGCTAAAACTAACCCCCCCACTTTTGACAAAAGGTGGCGCTATAGAGTGCCTCTTCCACGCCCTCTTATGAACTTTTGCCAGTGTCTAGCTGTCACTAATACTGATATGTGTTCTGAGTTTGATGAAATTCTAAGCATGTTATATGCCTCAAAATCACCTGAGAAGTATTCCAGTTTGACATGTTGCCACGGCAACAATATTTTTAGATATCAATATCCCCCCAGCAGATTTATATTGGCTGTGTATTAACATTATTCTGATTAAGTTTGAAGCAAATCGAGTAAAAATAAGATGCTGAATTCAAAGCATTTTGAAAATGACACACTTCCTGCTGCCAGTTGGTGGCGCTATAACTTTGACTCCTAATAGTCACATATATGCGATCGACATCATACAATGAATAATCTGATGAAGTTTGATTAAAATTAGGAAATGTATGTGGATGGTATTAGACACTTCCTGTTTCTCAATTCTCGCCATAAATTCAACGCCTCGCTACGAGCAAACCGTTCGAGATATCAAAAATCCCCTGGCAATTTTTCATCCCCAATGTCTTGAGATCATGTTGACCGAGTTTGGTGGCAATCGAGTAAAAAACCTATGACAAGTATGTCATATTCCAGAGCATGCGCCTGTTGGGCGGAGCCTATGACATGCAATACGCAAGTTGTTCGGCACAATGAGATCTATATGTGTACTGAGTTTCATATTAATACGTGCAAGTATGTGTGAGCTATACATCAACATTTATGACTGTGTTCCAGGGGGCACCGTAGAGCCCCTGTGCCACGCCCGGGTCCCAACCTCTGCAGGCTCCTAAAGGCCACAGATTCCAAAGTGTGTGCAAATTTTCAAGAGTTTTTGAGTATGTTAAGGACTCCAAAAGCCCCCACAACTTTGACGACAAATATGAATAATAAACCCTAAATAGCCAACTTCCTGTTGGGCGGAGCCTATGACATGCAATACGCAAGTTGTTCGGCACAATGAGATCTATGTGTGTACTGAGTTTCATATTAATACGTGCAAGTATGTGTGAGCTATACATCAACATTTATGACTGTGTTCCAGGGGGCGCCTTAGAGCCTCTGTGCCACGCCCGGGTCCCAACCTCTGCAGGCTCCTAAAGGCCACAGATTCCAAAGTGTGTGCAAATTTTCAAGAGTTTTTGAGTATGTTAAGGACTCCAAAAGCCCCCACAACTTTGACGACAAGTATGAATAATACACCCTAAATAGCCAACTTCCTGTTGGGCGGAGCCTATGATATGCAATACGAAAGTTGTTTGTATTGATGAGTTCTATATGTGTACCGAGTTTCGTGTGTCTACGTACAAGTATGTATGATATATGGCCCTTCATATTCCAGGGGGCGCTGTAGAGCCCCTGTGCCACGCCCGTGTATCAGTCTCTGCCCGGTCCTAATGGCCGCAGGTTCCAATGTGTGTGCCAATTTTCAAGACTTTTTAAGCATGTTAAGGGCCCCAAAAGCCCCCGTAACGTTAGAAAAATAAAAATAAAATAATAATAATAATAAAAAATAATCCTAAAGAAAACAATAGGGCTCTCGCCCTCCAGGCTTGAGCCCTAATAATAATAAACGGAGCAATTCCAAGAGGGTCCTCTTACCATCGGTGCTCGGGCCCTAATAATCCTTAGGAGAACAATAGGGCTCTTCGCCCCTTCGGGCTTGAGCCCTAATAATCCTTAGAAAATCAATAGGGCTCTGCGCCCCTTCGGGCTTGAGCCCTAATAATCCTTAGAAAATCAATGGGGCTCTGCGCCCCTTCGGGCTTGAGCCCTAATAATAATAAAAAATAATCCTAAGGAAAACAATAGGGCTCTCGCCCTCCAGGCTTGAGCCCTAATAAAAAATAATCCTAAGGAAAACAATAGGGCTCTCGCCCTCCAGGCTTGAGCCCTAATAATTTGAGTAATAAAAATAAGAATAATAAGAAACATAAAAAAAGATTTAACTTTTTGTTTGCCAATTGCAGAAAATCCTGAGATTGCTAGAAATGCATCTTTTACAATGAATTATGATGCAAATAAGTGCTGATGGCCACTTATAAAGATAGTGATATTCATATAGACGTGGTCACTTTGATAGCTGTGATCATACAATAATAGCGAGCTGATTTGGGCTGATTTGCACTCAAACAGATGGTAATCATGCAGATACATTCAACATAAAACACACTCTCAGATATATAAAAACGGTTGAAAAATAAAACAAAGAAGTTCTGCCTCCATCTGCTGACAGGTGCATCAGAGCGCATCACGAGGTAGCACCAAAATTCAAATAAACTATCTTTCGCCTATCTTTCATTAATTTTTTTTCCGGTGGATTGTCTCATTCTGTTTGTGACACTGTACGCTGCAAAAACATGCCGTTTTTTTACTACCAAGATGCAGTTTCAGACCGTGAGTTATTCCATAACGGACACAAACAGTTCTGTCGCTGAATAACTGAAAGGAATTATGATCCATATTACAACCTTATTGCTTCGTTGGACTAAACGTGCTTCATGAGATGTTGTTCAGTGGACCCTTACCTTTCTAACTAAACCGGGATTTACAGCTGTGGATGTGTTTATGACTCATTATTACGACGGATCTGGTATGTACAGCGTTTCTAATGTTCATGTTTTTTATGTGTACTGCTTACACAAATGTAGCAAATACAGTCTTTACAAGCTTTCTATTGAAAAACAGCGATCTGTCGTTGATGCTTGAGGCTTAGATCTTTATAATGATACATAGTTTGTCAAGATTAAATTTGTCCCATTTCATTTATTCATAAACACTGACACGTGCAAGTTGACAGGCTTTCAGGACGAGGGCGTCGGGGTGCAGGCTAAGAGGTTAAATTGTCTCCACCTCTATTTATCCCACCTCCTTGAAATGTATATAAACTACAATGTATTAAGGACTAGTTAGGCTTTTGATGACTACACTGCCACGCAGAGCGTTCTCAATAAAGAATTCTGCTGAAGATTACCCAAGAGTCTCCTGGTCTTCGCTTCTGAGTTTCCAACAGTTTTT
This sequence comes from Carassius gibelio, assembly GCF_023724105.1. Classification (NCBI taxonomy): domain Eukaryota; kingdom Metazoa; phylum Chordata; class Actinopteri; order Cypriniformes; family Cyprinidae; genus Carassius; species Carassius gibelio. Next base: position 13,821,415 of record NC_068376.1, read on the forward strand.
GGTGCCGTGACCTGGGTGGAGCTTCTCACTTGAATCTAGATTGAAACTGCAATCTCAACAAAGATCTGACTTTATTCCAAACTTAATCTTTCTGTACAACCAAGGTTTGGTGAGTGTAACTCTATCCAAAAGAACATTTAAGACCAGTATCTTCTGCGCCGCCAAAGAAGAGTTAACAGACCGCTGTAGAGTTTGGTTAACTAGGTTACCCTCTAAAAATATATTTTAGACATGAAAATACCCTCTGTTTATGGAGGGAAGATTAACATCACTTGCCAATATTTACTTAACTAAATTTCCCCTATAAAATTGTATTTAAAATCTAAAATTGTAACCAAGACTTTGCAAAATGTTGAGAGGCAATGCTAAGCTGATTCCAACAACTAAGAAAGGTGGACTAGCCACTCCTTTATGGACAGACAGTGAGTTCAAATCATTGTTAGGACAGCACATGGACTCAATAGTGACAGAGTCAGTCATATTGGATTTGATGAAGAAAGTTGGAATTGATACAGAAAAAGTATGGTCAATGGAAGAATGTAAAAAGGTACTAGGATCATGTATTCGTAAAAACAATGTGAAAGGCATCATCTGCTGCCACAGAGAATTTGGTTTAGCGCTAGCTACGCAACAGTCTCATTATAACTCAGAACTAGAGAAACAGAACAAAGAGCTCAGAGCTAGATTATCCTCTATGACTAAGAAATTAAACCACAACAAAGTTGCATAAAAAAGTGATGTGGAAGAAGTTAGTTAGACTAATAACATTTATCCTGACTTACAAACTTTCTTTGAAACAGATGTAGGCATCCAGTCAGTAACTGATGTGCCTGTAGATTCAGTAAAGGTATGTGGTGCGAGCAGAAGATCTCAGAGAATTGAGGGAACTGAAAGTGTTTCTTCTTTTAACTTTTCTGTTTTGAGTCTGCTGTTACTTCTGAACTACAACATGCCAGTAAAGATGAATTGAGAGCGGGAGTTCTGAGAGGGTTAAAGAATATTGTTGGACCAAATGTGGATTGGTCAACGGTTACTAGTTGTGTACAGAAGGAGGCTGAAACTGTGAGTGAATACATTGAAATATTTTGTCAGTCATCAGTAACTTACAGTGGAATAGTTGATTGATCCTGAAAAGTGCATTAGATGACAAGGGACCATTAGTCCACATCTGGTCAGATGGCCTTGTAGTAGAGTAAAGAAAAGCCTTGCCATTTTTAGATCTAACTTGGTCTAACAAAACTTGTGGAAGATTTTCATTAGTAAGATTTTAATTAATCAAGTATATAATCAATGTGAATGTAGCCATTTTTGTTGCTAGTTATTATTCCATTATAATCTTATAGGTAATAGAAAGTTGCCTACGTGCTGGAATGTACAAAACTGATGAGAAACATATGGTCAGACATACATACGGGGCCTTTCTTTAGAATAAATCAAGCAGGAGGCCTCTCCTCTCCAGGGAGGTATTAAAACTGGAATCATAAGGAAAAGTTTGACTATGTGGAACCGCCCCATATAGTGTATATAAGGAGATACCAAATAACATTCGGGAGATTCCTTGCAAAGACTCTCGACTTTATTTTCCTTGAAATAAAGTCTTTTCTTCTGAGAGAAAAAACCCTGACTGAGTGTGATTCTTCTGAGAACCAGCAGACGATACTAGAGATTTGGCGACCCAGATGGGACTGGAAAAGAGCAGCAGAGTGGACAATCGCTATTGAGCTGAACGATGATCAACACAACCGGGTGGCCACCATAAAATAAGGTAAGCATTTTTGTTTATAAAATTCATTTGTGTTGGTTGAGGTCAGTTCTGAGTGGTAAGGAAACTTAAAATCTGCTCTTCCAAATTTAGAAAAATAATCGGATATCTAAATTAAAAAAGGGGTTTTACTACAGAAGAAATAACTGCATGCACATATTTGGTTTATTAATAGGAAAGCCTTGGAAGGTAACCTTAATTTAAAACAAAGATGGTGTAGGCAGAAAGACATTGTATGCAATGGTCTGTGTTTATTGGAGACCTAGGAAGGACAGTAATAAACAGAGAAGCAGATTAGTTAAGGAATCGCAAGAAAAGCCCCACGGCTACCGCTTTGAGAAAGAATAAAGTGAAAGGTCACTGTCTCAAAGGTCAGAACAGGTGGGCCCTTAAGGACGCTCTAGGGAAGAGCGGTGTTTTGTTGTGTGGATGTAACTGTGTCCGGACGAATGAATGTGTGAACAATGATGAATGTATGAACAAATAAATTCTGTATTGGGCGGGTAAAAGTTGAGCACCATTCCTGGACAGTCCCTTTAGTGGGGCCTGGCAGAATTGGACTCAACTAGTATCCACTTGAGAGGGATGAAACTATGATGAGCCTTGATAATAAAAGGACAATTAATGACTGATTATCCCTTAGATAAAGGGAAAAAGTATGCACGAATAAGCACTCTGGCTCAATAAAGAGTGTAGAAAGTGTGAATGAGTGTAGGAAAATAGTATCAATAAAGTTTGAATCAAGATCTATAATAGATTTTTGCATTTTGGATGTCTGTGTGAAATAGGAGAAAATTCTCTGAGCCCAGTGCACTGGGAGTGAGAGCAAGGGATGAAGTTTCCACATTAAAGTTGTATTACATGGGTGGACGAAAAAGGAAAGCGAAGTAAAAAAAAAAAAAAAAGAATTATTGTTAGAAATTGTTATCTAAAAAGTGATAATAAAATAGAGCAAATAAAATAGACAGTCAAATAATAATATAAATAAAAAAAGTGTAAATGCATGAGACAAAATAAAAAACTAAATTCAAAGAGGTATGACCCACAGTAAAGAATAAAAAGTAGGGTGAAACTATTGGTAAAAAAATAGTTAAATTAAGTGAAAGGAAAAGAAGAGATTGTAACCAAGTTACTATATAAAACTAAACAGTTGATTTTTGATGGTAATAATATAAATAAAGATATGGCAGCCACACCAGTGGAAATAATTGGATTAAAATATCCACTGTGTAAAGAGCAAATAAACAAAATCTAAAAAAAAATAAATGGCAGAAGAGAACAAAAAATATTATGACAAAATGGCCAAAGAAAGGGACATTTAATGGCAAGCACGTACAGCATTAGAAAAAATGAAACATCATCAGGAAGATAAAACCTGGTTTGAGGAAGGATAGAGATATTGTAGTACAAGTCCAAGCTATGGAAGAAGAAATGGAAGAGAAAATTAGAGAATCAGGGAAAAAGATCCGAGAGGTAAATAAGTTGGAGACAGGAAAGAGTAAGTTGTTCTATGGTAGTGAGGATGAGAATCAGGCAGAGGAGTTATTTGATAACGGTAAATGGGAACAGGCCAGAGAAAAAGGGACACTTAGACCACTGGCCGCACAGCTCCCAATTTTAATCAAGGGTGAGCAGGGACAGTATGTCCCCTGGGCTTCACAGGACTTCGAGGGGCTTGTCACTCGCCTTCTTGATATTCATGAGGGGGCGGGGAAATGGATTAGAATGTTTGAGGAGGAAACAATGGGAAAGCTATTGTCAGTGGGTGATGTTAAAGCTCTGCTGGCTAAAATTATTGTAGGGACAAAGATGGATGAAATTCTTCTTACAACGACTCTAAACAGAACAGTGAACTCTCACATAATGGATGGGATTGTTTTTAATGCATTCCGCCCAGCAGTATGGCAGGCATTGCGTGCGGAGTATTCGATCAGACTGAATCCTAAATCACTGAAGGGAGAAGAGGTGGGGGACACAGAAAATCCAACCACATATGTTCAGAAACAGCTGAAAAGGTGGAAACAAGAAACTGAGGGGGATCCCGAAGGAGACCCATTAATGGCAACATTGTTTAGACAAGCTGTGATTGATGCTATGCCGCCAGTGGTAAAAAGCAAGCTGGAGGATGTGGTCGGTTTAACTTCTAAAACACACAAAGAATTTTGTGACCATGTGTCTCATGCAGTGGAACAAAACAGAAAAAATGAAAAAAAAATCAAAAGTCAAAAGAAAGAGTTACAACGTAAACTAACTCAATACCAGCTTAAAGAACTCACAAAAAAGAAGAAAAATATTCAAGCTTCAGTAACAAATGCAGCAGCAGAACAAATTACTATAATGTCTCCAGTAATTTCTCCACAACCAACTCTTCAGTCAAGCCCACTTACAGCAGTCCCTCCAAATGAACACTTGAACTCTGTGCCCATAATAAATGTTTATACTCAACAGCCAGGACAAATGGGAAGGAGAAAAAAAAACATACAGAAAGGCCAAAGAGGCAGATGCAGAGGCAGGCCTCCAGGTTTGTGCTGGGGTTGTGGACAGCCCGGGCACAGTAAAACTGACTGTCCAACTTGCCCATGGCTACAGCAACCTCATGGTGGAAGGGAGCTGAGCTGGCAACAGCCTAACCAGGGTCCAGTACAGGGCCCAGTAAACCCTTGGGGAGGTCCCAATCTAGGCTATTAGGGGTGCCCAGAGAATCCTAAAGGGGAGAGTCAGCTTCCAGTTTTATCAACAAAAGCTGATCAAGAGCCTATTATGCAGATTAAAATAGAGGGAAAACAAATTCCGGTTATGGTAGATACCAACCCATTCTCACTCCAAAGGCGTCAAATATCGAAGCATGGTCAAGCGCCCCTAGCGTCACTTCTATGACGCCAAATGTGCCTCTCGACGTCGAAATATCGACGCACTACGACCTTCATTGCTTTCAGTGGGAAACTTTTGGCGTCAGAATTTTTATCGCTATGAAATCAGGTTCAAGAAGTCTCATTCAGCACACATCGCGATAATTGCTATCAGTTCCACAGTTTGGTTGAGTAGTCATAAATACGCTCTTTTAATGCCTTTTATTAAATGTACTCTGTCTTCTTTATTAATCAGATTAGCACCATATGTTTAATCGCTGTATTATATCGATCATCCGCAGCTGTCTTTGAGTTTCATTGCGTTTAAATAAATGAACACAGCTGCTAATTTGTGTGATTAAACTATCTGTCACGTGACGTGCCATAGACCTTCGATCCGTTTTATATTAATTTCAGGTTCAATGATGTAAGTTGTATTTGTAGTAAAACCATGGTAATCACGGCACTTACAATAGTAATAAATGAAATGTGAAGTTAAAACACAGTAAACGGGACATTTACCATGTTTTTACCAAAGTAACTGTAGTTTTACTATGGTATATTAATAATCAATACAACAATACAATAATCACCAAACCAGCTATGTTTGTATCACTGTAATATTAGTGTTTTAATGTGCTTTTATATGACAGATATCACAGTAATCATATGTTCTGTACCATGCTTTTAATACCTTTTAATGTAAATCAAAAATAAATAAATAAATAAATAAATAAATAAATAATAAAAAAATTATTTTTTTTCATCTTGCAGTTCATTCATATCAGTTTGTATCTAAATATTTTGCTCACAGATCATTATTAACATTCTGTATATAATTCAATTTTATTTTCTCTCCCCTTTTTTGTTATTTTTATTTTAATTTTTAGCTGAAAAGACGTAAAGGAAGCAGTCAGCCCAGTGGTGTTTCTGGAGAGGTATTCCTTCAGAAATGGAGAAGGCAGAAAGCTGCGGAGGCAGACATTTGCAGCAGTAAGTCTGATAGTTTGTCCCTTTTATCAAACATTCCTGCTGTTATAATTTGTACAGCATTTGTTGTTTCTTAAACTGTTGCACTGTCCTAATACTCACACTTGCCATCTTTGCACTTGACCAATTGATTACTTATTTGACATCTTTCCTGTATTTGGCCTAGTGTTCAAGTGAGCATGATGACCACAAGTGTGTGTGGAACTTTTTATGACCTGATGACTGTGTTTCCCAATCTTGATCCTGGAGAACCCCAGCACTGCACGGTTTTAGTGTCTCTCTTATCTGACAAACACACTTTTGAGGTCTTGGAGTCTTCACTGATGAGCTGATGAGTTGAATCAGGTGTGTTTGATCAGGGGGACATCTCAAATGTGCAGTGTTGGGGTTCTCCAGGACCAGGATTGGGAGCCACTGCCTTATGGGACACATTTATGTGTTTACAGAGATTTTTAATATCTAATTATCAATATCTCACATATTGTACATTGGACATTGGGTAAGTGGACAGGGTCAAAGTCTTAAAAATGAACCCTAAACACAGTCGCAATCTTAATAATTCAGTTTAACACTTGTATGATATTGTCTCATCTGACACTATCAAAAGAATTCATATGACTATAGCTTGCTATTAAAGCTGCAGTAGGTTACTTTTGTAAAAATATACTTTTTACATATTTGTTAAACCTGTCATTTTGTCCTGACAGTAGAATATGAGACGGATAATCTGTGAAAAAAATCAAGCTCCTCTGGCTCCTCCCAGTGGTCCTATTGCCATTTGCAGAAAATCCATCGCTCCCGGTAAGAAACAACCAATCAGAGCTGCAGTCCGTAAATTTGTTTGTGTTCAAAATGTAGAAAAATGTATATAATAAGCGAGTACACCATGATCCCATTTTCCAAACCGTGTTTTTATCTTGTGCTGAATCACTAGGGTGCACCTATAATAAGTGTTTATATTCGGACTATTTTAGATTGCTTCGGGGGTACCGCGGCGGAGTAACCCAGTACCTTTGTGATTCTTCATAGACATAAACAGAGAGAAGTAGTTCCAGCTACAATGTTCTTCCGCAAGACACAAACAGTTCTGTTTATTAACTGCTAGAGTGTCAAAAGTTACCTACCGCAGCTTTAATTACTTTTAATAATAATGGATGCATTTAACATTTAATTATACAGCATCTTTACAGAGGCTGCTTTTATGGTCTAAACAAAACCCAGTGTAATGTATAAGTTGCACGAAATTAATAATATTCCCTTCCTTTCTGTCTTACAGGATTGTTTGCAGATAACATCATGCACAAGGAATCACCTCATTAACTCTTTATCCTCCCCACACACAGAAATGGTCCCTGGATCAGTGATTAGACTTTGCAGTGGTTTGATTTTTGCAGAAGATGTAACTTTGTTTTAATTATAAGCTCATAATGAATACATTACAGAACCAGTGATGAAAACAATAGTTAAAAATAGTTTTTTCATATTGATAAAGCATTGTGTTATTACAGCTTCATACAGTAAACTTTACTTGGTGTTTTCCTAATGCTTTTATCATTAAAAAAAGCATAATTTCTCATCAGTAGTTTTAGTAAAGGAGTTGATGCTGTGCTGATAGTGTTTTATAGATGGTATTGCACACTTGACATGCATGTCTTCATGGTGTTATTTTGTGAGTTTGAAACATTTACATTGTATTGTATAACATTTTGGTCAATTACATTTTTCAGAAAATTGATCTTTTTCCAGTGTTATCTGAAAGACATACTGTATTTACTGTTTTGTTTTTTAATAATAATAATAATAATAATAATTCTTTACATTTATATAGCGCTTTTCTAGACACTCAAAGCGCTTTACATAGACAGGGGGTATCTCCTCATCCACCACCAGTGTGCAGCATCCACCTGGATGATGCGACGGCAGCCATATTGCGCCAGAACGCCCACCACACACCAGCTTACTGGTGGAGAGGAGACAGAGTGATGAAGCCAATCAGTAGATATGGGGATTGTTAGGAGGCCATGATGGTCAGAGACCAATGGGCGAATTTAGCCAGGATGCCGAGGTCACACCTCTACTCTTTCCGAAAGACATCCTGGGATTTTTAATGACCACAGAGAGTCAGGACCTCGGTTTAACGTCTCATCCGAAGGACGGTGCTTGTTGACAGTATAGTGTCCCCATCACTACACTACACATTTATTTTTTAATAAAAGCATTTTCATTTACATACTGAAAATAGTTCACGTTTACAACATAACTGCCTTTTTTATTCTTTATGGTGGCAAAAACGAGCTTGGGGACAAAGTAATTTGGGTACATCTTTAACCCTCTGATGGTCTCCGTTTCCTGTATACACTCGTGTTCTTTGGGGTCTCCAGTGACCCCAGACAATAACATTTAATTTTGTAACAAGAAAATAGTTTTTTTTTTTTTTTACAAATGTAATTTTACTCTGTTTGTTAATGTTTTTACTCAACATTTGTGCAGTTTTTGGAGGGTTTATGATATCTTTTAAATTTCTATAAATAAATAAATAAATATTTATTTAAATAGGCTTTTTACAAAAAAACAGCATTTTATGTAAAATTCACTTTATAAAAGACCCAGATTTCTAACTTTCATTCATGGGGATAACTTGGATCATTTTAAATGATTTAATGTAACATTTATACCCATTTTTTGGAAAATGCAGTTTTAAAAAAAAAAAAAAAAATTTAACCACTAGATGGCTATAGAGCTCCACTATATGCTATTTGCTGTTTGACTACCTGAAAGATATCTTTTCACAAGTTGGAATCAGTTGGATTCATTTCTAAATATTATAAAATCACAATTATAACAACAATAAAATATTTTTTGTCAAAGTTTAGCATTTTTTTTCCTGTTTTTCAATAATGTTACATTACAATGCATTGCAGGCAGTAAGCATGGTAAACCGCATGACTTCTGACGAGGTTGGAGCAGGTTTGTGTGTGTGTGTGCATGCTAAATTGTTTTGTCTCATCCTGTCATCTCTCTCTCACTCCCTCTTTGGTGGTTCTGCAATTTGCATGATTTTTTTGAAATAATTATAAGAGAGCAGTTGTTTTATAACCTCACAAGTGTGTGTGTGTGTGTGTGTGTGTGAGTGAGTGTGTGTGTGTGCGTGTGTGTGTGCGTGTGTGTGTACACATTGTCGGTGTTAGTGTCACCACTTTATATTTGTGTTGGTTCTGCATTTTGGATGATTTTATTTGACAAATGATAAGAGAACAGTTTTTATAGTCTCAAAAATGTATTTATCTATGTGTGTGTGTGTGTGTGTGTGTGTGTGTGTGTGTACGCGTGTTGTGAGCAATATAATTTAGCATTGTGGATTTTTTTTGCATTGGTGGAAGTGTGCCACTTTATTTGTGCCATTTCTGTCGATTTGTTCTGCGTTGTTTCTGAGTTTGATGATGAATTTAGTCTTATTTTGATTCGGGGTCTCCAGAGACCCCAAAGACCCCGAGTGTCACAATTTTTGTCACGCTAACATAAAAACAGATATCATTCCAATTTAATTTTTTTTTTGTAGATCTAGAAAGTGTTGAGAGCCGTAGAAGGTTTCATACCATTTGGACAAAGGGAACATTTTTTTTTAATTTGAGCAAAAGTCATTTGGGGTCAGAAAAGACCCCAGAAACCATCTTAAATGAGTTTGACATATCAATAATTGATGTCATTGGCTGTGAATTTTCAGGACAGTTTGTGGTTGGACTTTTACAGTGGTGTCAAAAGTATTGGCTTTCATTACTCAAGTAGAAGTATAGATACTAGGGCTTAAAAAGACTTTTGTAGAAGTTGAAGTATCAACTCAAGCTTTTTACTCAAGTAAAAGTGTAAAAGTACTGGTTTAAAAAACTACTTAAAGTATAAAAGTAAAAGTAATCTAAGGGAACAAATGCCATTAAGAACAAAAGCTTAGGCCGCACCACAGGGGCCTATTGTGCACTACCCCACCTCCTCAAAAAAACATTTTTCTAAAGGCCATAATGACTATAATGTTATATTAAAATGATCATGTTGAAAAATTTGGGATGCACTAGGCTACATGTTTCAGCAACATATATGCCCATTGAAAATGAACGCATTTTAGTACAATGCAAATACATTAAAGGACTAGAGATATGATTACTAGTTGCCAATAAGTATTGTTATGGTGCAAAAAGTCAAACTTTAGAGGCATGTCATCAATAACCTTTAATGGAATGTAAATGTACATCCAAGCTTAGCTGCAGGAATCTGTGAGGGCAATGGACAAGAACATTGGTGCAGGCTTAGTAACAATTACTCTTGTATCGTTGTCTATTTACAATAAACATTTTAGTGCTGTCAAAATTAATGATTAATCCAAGTGATTAATCAATAACTAAAAAGGAAAATTAACTCATAATCCCGATACCTTCTTGATTGATAGCTTCCTGTATTCGGTACGTACGTAAGCTATGTTAAGTTACAAAGTTGGTATAGCCTAGATATCACAACATTGTCAATCGCGTTGTCAATCGCAAACGATAATTTATTATTATCTCACTACCGAACTACCAACAGTAGCTTTATTTGTGGAGGACGAAGATAAAGCACCCATTTGGTAAATGAGCCAGTGAGAAATAATAACTTTTAAATAGGGTCCAGTGCCTTTTCAATACTTTTAAAACAGTACAGGTGCCTAAACGGTGCCTGAACCTATACTATAAGAACCTAAAAGAACCTAAAGAACCTAAAAAAAAAAAAACTATGGATAACTTAAAAGAACATTCCAAATATGTCACTCACTCTGATATTTAGTTAAGATGAGTGCTGTCTGTCAGTGTCTTAAATCAGTTCTGTGAATGACTGTATGCTCATTCTTTATAAAGTAGCAATAATGTCGTTTGTAAAGTACAGTAATGTGTAAAAGTCTTAGGCAACGTTAGATTTTTGCTGGAGGAAACGGCTGTGACAAGCGAAAACTTTACAGTAGATGAGAAAGCGACAGCTTCTTCGTGACCTTTTTTAAACTGTATTTATGACAAATAACTGCACAGGTACAGATTCTTACCAACTATTGATAAACACACACCTTTGTCCTCTGTCTCTGTTTGAGCTCACTCTGCTCCGCCGCGGTCTGCGGATTGAAGAGCGCGCTGAAAGACGGGGAGGAGACCGGTCTGACGCCGTTTCATATAAAATTTAAGCCGACTGACTCTGAGGCGATCGGATACCGGTTCCATACCCAACCCTACTTTTAAGAAATACATTTTATGATAAACGAACCAAAAACTGTCTATGCCCTTGCTGGACTGTGATGTGATTTGTGTCATGTGCAGGTGCGATGGATCGCATACAAACCAATAGGGTGTCGGAATGTTATAGCCCATGTTTATACTTCTCATCCAACCACAATCAAATTCACTCCATCCGGATGGTGCGATTTATCTGGATAGGTTTTTTTTTTTTTTTTTTTTTTTTTTTGAATGATGACAAGCCGGAATGAAAACAAGGCGAAATGAAATGCCAGTAACGAAGCTATTTTTAAAATGTAAGGAGTAGAAAGTACAGATACTTGCGTGAAAATGTAAGGAGTAGAAGTAAAAAGTCGGCTGAAAAATTATTACTCAAGTAAAGTATAGATACCCCAAATTTCTACTTAAGTACAGTAACGAAGTATTTGTACTTCGTTACTTGACACCTCTGGACTTTTAACCCATATTAAACAGCGCATCATGTTAAAAAGTATGTTTTGCTGCTATCATCACATTAGTAATATATTAAGTTAACAATTAAGGGTTGCTATCTTGAGAAAAATTACAACTTTAGCGAGATCCTATCCCTAACCCTTTGCATAACTTCAATGAACTACAAAAAACAGCCCCCTAGTTTTGCCTTTCCATAGATAGAACGACGGAGGCTTGTGGGTAATGTAGTTTAAAACTTTTAATTAACGAAACGAAATAAATTATTTATTTTAAGGAAAACTGGATATCTAAATGTGTTCATTGTGCAAACCTCTATGATATATTTGAGAGGCAGGCTGAAATGTGGTATTTTACAGTGAGCAATATTTAAAATGCCTTTATGCCAGCTTTCCATTTATTTCTGAAAACTGAGCTAAACATTATTTTATCAGCATAGCATAAGTAATAATCCTGCCCATTTTCTCTTTGATATGTTACTTGGACTCTGATTTACAGCCATTTGAAATGTACAGTTTTTGGCTCTTCCGGGGGTGCTACTGGGCCCCTGGGGGTAGAAGGGCAGTAAAACCTACATGTATGTATTCTTCTCATCATGGACAACAAACTGAGCTGAGTCACATTTATATCTGACAGTTTTCACAGTCCTCTGTTTTCTATTCTATTCATCATGGCTATTATACCTTTTGATAGGACATTGTGAGCCCATCTGATGAAACATGGAAAAATTAGAAAGAAATGATTTAATAATGAAAATAATAGATTATTTATTTGATTTTTGAAGTAAATGACAATAAATATAATAGATGAACCTGCAACAACATGCCATTATCTATTCCCCACTGTAAAGGACAAGGACAATTTATACTCATTGTGATACTTCACTATTACACAAGGACAAATTCATGGAGTGCTAATAATATATATATATATATATATATATATATATATATATATATATATATATATATATATATATATATATATATATATATATATATATCAGTGGCGGCTACTGGTCTGTCAGAGAGGGGAACCTCATTTTCGGCCTACATCATAAAATTGTCTATTTATTTAAAAGTAAATTCTGCCCTATGTTCCTTTTCAAGAAAATGGTCTGTGACCCTGTCGTACCAACTAGGAGTATTTTCAAGTGACTTGACCAGTGTCCTCTCAATGGCCAGCAGAGCTAGACTGCTTAAACGGCCTTGGCCCATTGTGTTTCGGGTGTAGGACTTGAGTCGCTTTAAACAGGAGAAGCTCCTTTCTACACCTGCAGATGTAGCTCCAATTGTTGCCACTAATGAGAACAGTTTGTAAAGCTGAGGCATTGCACTGTCCAACTCCATGTCTTTAAGGAACACCAAGTAATCACACAGCTTTCCCCTGTTACCCTGCAAGTCCTGATCTGAATACAGGACTTTAAATTCTGACCTCAGTCTTCCTGAATCAGAAGTGATGGCCATAACTTTTCAGGACACTTTGGAAGGCCTCCTCTGGAAATACCTGTCTCATGTCATCAAATTTCCCTGGATTGACTAATTCTAAGAAGAGCATGCTTTCCAAATTTGAAAAACGTTGAGGAATCTGCTCCAAGATGTTATCAAGGATGGCCATGTACAGATTTCTGTATCGCACTTGGGGATCCTGCAATTGGGTCAGACGGGCTCATGGGCTCATCTCGTGGGTCTGATGTGAGATCTGCTGTTTTGGCATAAATGGCTTTGAAAGCCCCCTCTGACCTCTTCTCTTTGACAAATGCAAGAAGAGATTCAATTCTGTTCTTGCAGTAAAGAACATCCATCTCCCTCTGCTGGACAATATCAAAGACCACATCAGTCTCAGAGAAGATTTGTTCATATGTGTACAACATGAACACAAACTCAAAATCCTCCAGTTTCCTCACAAAGCCTTTGGCACATTCCAGTGTATCATCATCCATTGTTTTATCTGCAATGATGTTCTCAAATGTCTGCAGGAGGCCATCATAATTGTTTGCCACAGTGCTTACTATCCGTGATGTGAAATTCCATCGAGTAGGAGCGTTTCTGGGCAACCTTGAACAGCCTGCAGACTCCAGAAAAGATGTCCTCTTTGTGGATTTTGAAAAAAATGTGGCAAATCCAGAGAGTGACGCAAAAAAAATTCTGCACTCAGGCAAGCATTTAGCCCCCTGTGACAGCACCAGATTCAGTCGGTGTGCATAGCAATGCACAAACATTGCACTGGGGGCTATTGCTTTCACTTTGGCCTGCAGACCATTGAGATCTGAAGCCATGACAGCAGCCCCATCATAGGTCTGTGCCACAAGCTTGTCCTTAAAATTGTAGCCCTGCATGTTCTCATTTAATATTTCAAAAACGGACTGGACATCTCGCCCCCCCAATACATCAAAAAATCCAATAAAGCGCTCCTGAATTTTACCTGCACTATCCACATAGCAAACAATGACAGAGAGTTGGGCACGGCAGGATATATCAGTTGTTTCATCCACCTGCCATCCAAAAAAGGGAGCATCCTGAATTGCATCTCTGATCTGATCATAAACGGTGGCTGCAAGAGCAGAGATCAAATCGTTTTGAGTAGTATGGGACATACCAGAAAACACAGTTGAGGACTCGAATTGTGTGGACAGGACAGAGTCATATTTAGCTAAATTTTTGTGAACTCCCTGTAATTCCCCTTGTTGGATGATTCACTACTCTCATCAAGTCCCCTAAATGACAACTCCTGCCGGCCAAGCAAGGATGTCACATCAATAAGGTGGTTTAGAAAGGCCCTGTTTTGTTTGACTATTTCATTATGTTTAGCCACTTGAATGCGAGCACCTTCATTTATTGCATGCTGAACCCTGATCCTGCCCATGCAACTTAATCTTGCACATGCACTCACATGTTCATTGCTCTTTTCATGTCTTTTATATGCCCTGTCAAAGTTAGACAGATCTCCAAACCCCACCTTTGACCAAACAACACATCCGTGAGATGGTTTCATCAAGAGGCATGGCCAGCAGTACATTTTATTTGTCACAGCACTTCCAGTCAGCCAGCTAACTTTGTCATACCAGGAGAGCTGAAAAAATGTGAGTGGTGCTTGCAGTGGCAAAACTCGGCGCCCTGTAGCCACCCATGATGCCTGTGTGATGTCGTGGAGCCGAGCTATAAGTAATTTATATTGCTATATGGTTGCTAGGGTGCTCTATAGGGTTGCTATGGTGTGGCTATATAGTTTACGGGGTGATATTTAAAGACTATTGGCCAGCCTGAACCCAAAAAGCCAGTGTTTCTTTATAGTAATTTTGCTGACATAGTTATTTTTCCCTATCTTTTGCACTAAATCAATCTTAGGTGTTGATCTGCCCATGCTGTTTAATTCTAAGTTTTTCCTCGTAAGGAACACTTTCAAATGGCTTCGCCAAAATCAGGTCGACAATATTAGCACAGTCTGCCATCGTGCGCAGTTTCACCCACTACGCTAGCCTAGCCTACTAACGATATTTGAATGAATGAATGAATGAAGGAATGAATGAATGAACGATCTAAAAAAATTATTAAACTCTGTAAAACTGAAACAAGGAATGTGGTGTATAATTGTGTGAAATGTATGATGAAAATCAAGCAATTTCGCCAAGCAAATATCAAAGAAATAGGTTACAGCAGTTTTTATTTCGACTGAACTTGAGAAATCCGCGATGGGACTGAGCGCGAATAGCTTCAGTGATTCCTTATAGTACAGAATCGCTGTCAGTCAAAAGGAGATGCAGTCTTTCGACAGACCCTCCAATCATCACGCAGAAGCTCGGAGACCGGGCCAGCCCACTCCCCATTCATCCCTAGAGACACTGGTCGGGACACAATCGCAGCGTTTATCCAATGACCGTCTAGTTTCAAAGCGTTGAAAAAAACCGTTCAAAAATTGCATATTTGTTACTAAAATATAAAAAATAACTTTCTGGTGTACTGATGTCCCAGATGTCATTAATCCAATCAAAATTTTTTATGTCTTAAGTAAAAAATAATCCCAATAATTAATATGTAGTTTTTCCAAGTCTAAAATAAACATATATGATTCTTGTGTATTTACCAAGAATCTTCAGAACACAATATTCACCATATTTATTTTATTGAAGCATAGACTATAAAATTGATAAAGTAGCATCAAGACAAATAAGATTCAAAGAAAATAATTATCATCAAAAATACATTAACCTCATATATTAATCAGTTCACACAGATGAGTGATGAAATGTCCTTAAAAGTCACAGTCCCATCCAGTCAACTGTGATACAGATCATGTGATACTTATTAGACATGTGATACTGTTCCAGAAAATAATGATTCCCATCATCACATCTAAACTGGTTTCATCTCCCCATCGTGATCTTCTTCTCTCGTGTCTGGAAACAGTTTGTTGTTGATATCCAGCACTGATGTGGTGTAGCATTTTCTCAGGCAGATGATCTCTCAGTCCTAAGATCCCAGACCTGGTCAAAGTGAAACAAACAATCCAGATGAAGTTGTTTAATGGACAGAGAGCTCAGCTTATGTTCTGTGTGATTTTAGCAGGGTGAGCAACTATGACCCTTGTAGTACTGTACACAAATTACCACATCCTCTTCTTTCACTCCTTTCAAGAGCATCACTTGGTCAAAACCCCTCATTTGGCTAATGAGATCATCTGTACAAATTAAAATACTGCAATAAAAATTTAATTCTGCAAGAATTAAGAAAAAGTTACAGAGGCAAAGGACTTGCTCATGAGACTGCATTAGCATGTGTAGTTCTCAGAGACTGGAGTTTTTGCCTATTGAATTCATCTATTGTTGCAGTAAATGTCTTTTTTCCTCTAGAATCTTTCTCAAAAGTTCCTGACTTCTCTCACAAATGTGTTTTAGTCTGTGTAGTGTAAGGCCTGGCTTCAAACCAATCAACTATCAATCCACAATTTATAGCACAACATTTACAAAACAATGAGATAATGTCAATTGGTGTTTATATCAACTAAACCAATTTCATGATACTTGTCTGCTTTTAAAACAGGTGGTGTGTTTTTAAAAACATAAGATTAAAAATGTCCAGTCACACTTTGCTAACATGCTGTAATTGTAATAGTATATAAAAAAAGAATAAAGGCTGACATGAACAGTTCTGTGAGAGATCATCATAAAATGTTGTATAACACAGCATTGCTTCAACACACATACCAGTGGACTTCTGTTTGTTTGAGCACAAGATGGCCTTCTTCATTCCTCATCCTGAGCAAATAATTTCCTTGATCTTCCTTCTCTTCTGTGAAACAAGATAATCTCTACTTACTCTGTGAGCAATTAATATTGCTCATTAAACATATAATTAAGTTAATTTAAAATAAGATTCAGACCAGAGCATTTGATGAGTAAATGTTGATTCAAAAAAACTCTAAACAAATGTAGCTGGGAAGAGCTGATCATGGCAAGATTCGCTGAGACTCAGTAATAGCTCTTTTAGTTTTTAGGAAGGTGTGTGATGGTTGGCTCTTAAAAGAGCTGTTGAGCTCGATATTGTAGACCTGAAAAAGAAGAACGGCATTATCTGCAAACAATCCTGTAAGACAGAAAGGAAGGGAATATTATTAATTACGTGCAACTTGTACATTACACTGGGTTTTGTTTAGACCATAAAAGCAGCCTCTGTAAAGATGCTGTATAATTAAATGTTAAATGCATCCATTATTGAAACCAAGTAATTAATTGCAAGCTATAGTCAAACGAATTCTTTTGATAGTGTCAGATGAGACAATATCATACAAGTGTTAAACTGAATTATTAAGACTGTGATGTGTGACTGTTTTTAGGGTTCATTTTTAAGACTTTGACCCTGTCCAGATACCAGTCTTTGCAGTCTTGGCCACTTGAGAGTGTGTGACACACACTCCTAAGCACAGCATCCTTAACACACACTAAACCTCTCCAATACTGCTCCGGAGCGCTATACAACGCTTAGTGTATCCCATCATACATGATGTTTGGAATAAATCGTCAGACTTTTTGCAGAGATCTCAAAAGAGGTCACGGAAAGCTGTCCAATGTACAGTATGTGAAATATTGATAATTAGATATTAAAAATCTCTTTAAACACATAAGTGTGTCCCATAAGGCAGTGGCTCCCAATCCTGGAGAACCCCAATACCGCACATTTGAGATGTCTCCCTGATCAAACACACCTGATTCAACTCATCAGCTCATCAGTGAAGACTCCAAGACCTCAAAAGTGTGTTTGTCAGATAAGAGAGACACTAAAACCTAAAACCGTGCAGTGCTGGGGTTCTCCAGGATCAGGATTGGGATCACTCGAACAATAGGCCAAATACAGGAAAGACGTCAAATAAGTAATCAAGTGGTCAAGTGCATAGATGGCAAGTGTGAGTTTTTTGGACAGTGCAACAGTTTAAGAAACAACAAATGCTGTAAAAAATTATAACAGCAGGAATGTTTGATAAAAGGGACAAACTATCACAGACTTACTGCTGCAAATGTCTGCCTCCGCAGCTTTCTGCCTTCTCCATTTCTGAAGGAATACCTCTCCAGAAACACCACTGGGCTGACTGCTTCCTTAACGTCTTTTCAGCTAAAAATTAAAATAATAAAAAAGGGGAGAGAAAATAAAATTGAATTATATACAGAATGTTAATAATGATCTGTGAGCAAAATATTTAGATACAAACTGATATGAATGAACTGCAAGATGAAAAAATAAATTTTTATTATTTATTTATTTTTAAAAAGATTTTTTGATTTACATTAAAAGGTATTAAAAGCATGGTACAGAACATATGATTACTGTGATATCTGTCATATAAAAGCACATAAAAACACTAACATTACAGTGATACAAACATAGCTGGCTTGGTGATTATTGTATTGTTGTATTGATTACTAATATACCACAGTAAAACTACAGTTACTGTGGTAAAAACATGGTAAATGTCCCGTTTACTGTGTTTTAACTTCACATTTCATTTATTACTATTGTAAGTGTCGTGATTACCATGGTTTTACTACAAATACAACTTACATCATTGAACCTGAAATTAATATAAAACGGATCGAAGGTCTATGGCACGTCACGTGACAGATAGTTTAATCACACGAATTAGCAGCTGTGTTCATTTATTTAAACGCAATGAAACTCAAAGACAGCTGCGGATGACCGATATAATACAGAGACTAAACATATGGCACTAATCTGATTAATAAAGAAGACAGAATACATTTAATAAAAGGCATTAAAAGAGCGTACTATAGCATACTGCAGCACAAAGTTAGACTATGTAGACCAGGGATACCCACCATGTTACCAACAGGGTTTAGCTGCAGTGTATTATGCTTATGAAAAAGCATCCACAATAACTATGGGGTACCCAGTAACTATATATACCCATCACAAAGTTGTGGAATTAATAGAACAAGGGAAATTTGTTCTGACACAAGCTCATTACTCACATATCCAGATGTTACCATTAAAAGATGACAGACAGTTAATCCAGCTGAATTAATTCCTTTGACTTTTGACGGAAAACCTCATGAGTGCGTGAAGGAGTCCTTGGCATTTACTAGATTACGACCAGATCTTGAATCAACACCTATTTCTGAAGCAGAAGTTACTTACTTCGTAGATGGTTCTAGCTTTAGAGATCACGAAGGAAATAATACAGGATATTCTTTAGTGAAGAAAAACAAAAAAGAATATGAATCTGTAATATCACAACATTGTGTACAGCCTTGCTCTGCTCAATTAGCAGAATTAAAAGCTCTCACAACTGCATGTCAGTTAGCAAAAGGACAAACTGATAACATTTTTACAGATTCAGCGTATGCTCATGGTGTATGTCATCTATTCGGAGCAGTGTGGAAACAAAGAGGTTCCAAAAAGAGTGATAGGACTCCCTTCCAACATAGTGAACAAATAGGGCAATTGATTTCTGCTATGATGCTACCAAAACGACTAGCAATAATCAAATGTCAAGCACACAAGAAGGGAAATAACTATGTAATTAAAGGAAACAATGCAGCATATTTAGAAGCTAAAAAAGCTTCAGGGTGTCAAGTAGCAGTATTAGCACCTGTTGTACTTATCAAACCCATTCCTCAATTGGATGACATTATTCGAATTCAACAACAAGCAGACCCCTATGAACAATCAATGTGGCATCAAAGGGGAGCTAAAAAAGACTCATAGGAGATCTGGCGTACACATGAAAGACACATTGTTGCACCTACTTCACTGTTGAATATTCTTATTACAGATGCACATGGTTTTGACCATTGTGCAAGGGGAGAAGTAGTAAGAAAAATTAAACAGCAAGGATATTGGTCTCCTTATTTATATGCAATGGTGGATGAATATTTGTCCACATGTGAAGTATGTGCTAAATACAATGTAAGAAAAGGCATAGTAACACCAATAGGCCATATTCCAACACCTGAAGGCCCCTTTAAACATCTTGTGTGTGATTATGTGGATATGATAAAGCATGTACAAGGCAAAAGATACATGCTTGTTATCATAGACAGATTTAGCAGATGGGTGGAGGCGGTACCATCCGCAGATCTAGGAGCAGGAACGGTATGGAATGAGCCCAGGAGAGAAGGACCCTACACTGTGGTGAGAGCTACTCCAACAGCAGTCCAAGTGGAGGGAAGCACAACCTGGTATCATCTAAACCACTGTACTAGTTTTCCCTCAGGAAAGGCAGAAAGAAAGGAAAACAGACAACCAGACAATGCAGGAGAGAGCAATGAGGAAAAAACAGAGACACATGATGAAGTGCAAACTGATGAGAGCTCACCAAAAGATACACAAGGAGCTTCTTTCCTCCTGTCAGACAAACTGGAGAGGACAGAGAATAAGTCTGACAACATGTCTGAAGACCATCCTATGCCTAATGCATCTCATAATGCAGACTCAAACTCAACCAATAGAAAGCAACCTTCAATTTACTTTTCAACCTTTGAACAAAAGTGACAATGTTATCAACTCAACAGAACCAATGAGAATCAAAAATCGAAGAGACATTGATTATGATGTTCAAGGTGATGAAGACATTAGTAAAATTGATGCATTATGGCAGTGATTCCCAAACCTGTCCTGGCGTACCCCCAACACTGCACGTTTTCTTTGTCTCCCTAGTTAAACACATCTGATTCAACTCATCAGCTCATTATCACATGGGTTAATGAGCTGATGAGTTGAATCAGATGTGTTTAATTAGGGAGACAAAGAAAATGTGCAGTGTTGGGGGTACGCCAGGACAGGTTTGGGAACCACTGCATTATGGGATACAGCCCAAAATAATGAATGGTATAAATGGGCAGCCTTTACAGCTAAAGAGACAGGAAAAGAAAATTGCTTGCTGTGCTCCAAATCTCTGTTAAACAAAGTAATAGCCATACCAAATCCATATGACTACCGAAAATGTGCCCAATTTGGAAGAAACTTTTGTCATTTAACAGATTTTACCAGGCCATATTGTATTGCTGAATGCCTAGGATTTTTAGGAAATCCTAAATTAACAGATTATTTCTTTAGACCACTCTGGGGATCCTGGTGTCAGTATTCAGATATCGGTCAAAATATAAAAATTGAAAAACAAAAAGTAGAGATTCCAAAATGGTATAGCATAGATTATAAACAAGAATATGAGTGTTTCCATAAACCAAAAGGAACCCAAGATGTGGGTATATTCAAAGGAAGATGTGCTATTATGTGGTATATAGATTAGAAAAATTCTTGGAAATCAGGAGTTCCTTCTAGAGCTCCAGAACTTTTAGCATTCGGAACAACTAAAGGAAGTAAGATAGCACCTGAAAAATGTGAAAATCAAACTATAGCCTTACCTCCAATAGAAATTTATGAAGACCAATCATTAATAATAGCAGATTTCTTTTGGATCTGGGGAAGTGAAATATTATTGCCTTCTTTACCAGTTGGATGGAAAGGTAAGTGTAAGAGTACGGTTACTTCAAGAAGTTAGCATGGCACAGAACAGAGCACGAACAAGGAAGACAATAGAACTAAAAGAGGATACGAGCCAGACCCCAATGTATATTTAGATTCAATTGGACAGCCAAGAGGAATTCCTAATAAATTCAAGGCAATAAATGAAATAAGGATATTAATTGGCTCTTGGCAGACAAAGAAGGAGTTTGTGTTATGTTTGGAGATCAATGTTGTACATTTATCCCAAATAACACTGCCTCTGGAGGAGCTTTCAGTGAAGTTATGATAAAAATTAAAAAATTAAGAAATGAAGTTACAGCAAATGCCGGAAGAGACCAGCACATTTGGGATTGGATTGATGTGAAATTTGGAGCATGGGGAGCATGGTTTGTTAAACTAGGAATGTTTTTAGGAGTTGCCATATTAATAGGAGGATTATTATTTTGCTGTGTATTATCTTTATTAAGATCATTAATCGTCAATGCTACTGTTAAGCAAATGGAAGTGATAAGAGTCCCAAATAATCAACAAAGGATCACTGTAGGAGTCTGGAGGAATATTATGAAGGATGGCTAAACAAACTGAACTTAAATGAGCAAACTTTTGACGATAGTTCTATTGACTCTAATGAGGATGATGAAGATGTCTAAAGGTGAACCATACCCTGGATATAAGTGCCAGTTTAACTTCGGCCCAGGGAGGCTCTCTACGATACATAAGGTATCTGAGCTGAAGATCAACTTTTATAATCTTGTGAAATTCAATTATTGATTTAATGTATGTATTTTATGTCTTTTATACATAACTGTGATAACCACAGGCAAATGCTGAACCAATTGCACGCTCACGCTTATAACATTGTGTACTATTAAAGAAGGAATTAGGGAGACTGGATCTTTTACTCCCTCCTCGACAAATAAGGAGAGAGATGTTTGGTCCAGTAATCCCTCAGAGTGTAATTTCATTATCTAGTCACTGGTGATAATACAATGTGATTTATTTAGTCACTAGGTAGTCTAACTAATATGATTGGATTATGGAGTAGCACTCTGGATAAGAATAATCAAATGTGAGACTTATTAAGTCTCAAAGGGGAGAATATGTGGAAGATTTTCATTAGTAAGATTTTAAGTAATCAAGTATATAATCAATGTGAATCTAAAACTAAAAAACAGAGAACCGACAGAAACGTAAAAGTTCTAAGAAGGAGGGCAGTTGTCATTTTTGTGGTAAAATTGGACACTGGATGAAAGAGTGTAGGAAAAGCAAGAAGACATTAAGAGAAATGAACAGCTTTACTCAGCTCCTATTCAGTCTACATACCACTATGAAGCTGCCCCTCCTCACCTCACATGACTGTTGGAGCAGCTTGCTCAAGTGTTAACTGTAAGGGCTGTGAGTGCTTAACTTCCCCAGTAATGTACAATAAAGATGAAAGATCCTTTGTAAATAAAACTACAGGAAGATGACTGTCACTTCCTTTCATTGAGAGAACGTTAAGTACACTCACAGCCTTCAAAGCTATACTACAGTACACTCCAGTCACTAACCTATTATTTTTGGGTAGTGATGTTTGTCATGACTGATGTTCCATTAGAGGATGGAGATATTGTACAGTAAAGTTTGCACACCAACTACAGGGACAGACTAGGACACACACAGACCAGTGAGGAGCTGTCACAGTGTCTGGTCTGTGTTTCCCTGGGTGTCCACTAGTTGTCTCACTTCCCCATAGTCACCCCACTTCAGGCACTAAATTTCCCACGAGCTTTTGTCCCATTCATCACTGTTAATTGCACACCTGTTATTGCACTCAGCTGTCTTCACTTTCATTGTCATCACCTGTCCATATAAACCATCTGCAGAAATGGACTGCAGAAAACAGACTTCACAGCTATTCGGACGCCATGGACTTCAAGACTTCCACTCTTATGCTACATGGTTTTCTGTGTCAACGTGTATTTTCCATGGCATATTAACTTCCACGTCATATGTTTCAACAATTATGGTTCTAAAAAGAACTATTACACCTAAGTAAATCTAGGACAAGACACAGAATAAGTTAAATGTGTTAAATGTGTAAGTTAAACAAACATTTTTTTACAACGTTTTAAATTTGTATTATGGGAGAGCTTTTAGAACTCTCAATGGGAGGACTTGGGATTACAAATTTATAAAATGTTAAATCTAGGTTCCAATGTAATAGTATGTACATCTGAGATGATCAAATCAAGCAACCCTGGTTTACTGATTGAATAAGCACCTATTGAGAGTGAGGAGTCACGTGTTGATTTGGGAGGGGTCTGAGCCGATCGGCCATGATGGTAGGACATGCTATCGGTTGCCAAGGGCAACGCCTTCAGAACTTCACAGAGGTGCGACTAAACATTCCAGAGCTCTTTAATTTTTGCCCATTTATTTTGTTGGCGGAACAGATCTACGAATAAGAGAAAGAAATGAAGTAAGGAAAGCAATGCGAAAGAAAGGCGACCTTACAGGAACAAGCTCACACCAAGCACAAAACAGTGGTGTTTGGAGAAGCTCTCAGGCATCCAAAATATCGACCCATATGAGCTCCCTGCAGTGGCACCGAGAACTGGACCATTTACCTCCATGCACACATATGGACATTGTGAATTATATTGTTTACGATGGAAGTCACCTTGCATTCACACTGTTAATGGCTTTAATCTAACCAGGACATTTCCATCTAGCAATCACACATTTAACTACCCTAGCCAACCCAGAACTGGTTTGTCCACTTTGCAGCCCCCAACACAAAAACCTGGTACAATATGTGTCATTGGGCTAAAATCAAATTATAACTAAACATACCCAGCTTTACCCTACATCAAAACATGTTGGAAACGTTTGTGTACATTGAAAATCCCGTTACAATCTAGTGTTTACGAAACAGTCGCAGTTATTTAAGTTACTTTGTCATTTTGGTCAAGAAGTGTCTGCTAAATGCAACGTGTAATTACAATACGCTAAAACGCATGTGAATAAACTTACTTTGGCCAGTACAAGGCTGTTTTCACCACCTGGAGGCTTGTAGATGACCAAATTCTGCACTCAGCCACAGCAGAAAGCCTTGTAACTTTCCAAAGACTTGTGGCTTTTAAACTCCTGCATTGTGTAGTAAGTTACACCAAAAACTAGATAATTCACAATGTCCATATATGTGCATGAAGGTCAATGGTCCAGGTCTCTGTGGCGTTCCGCTGCAGGGAGCTCGATATGCCTGAGAGCTTCACCAAATACCGCTGTTTTGAGCTTGGTGTAACCTAAAAAAAAACTGTATTCCATTGCTCCTATGTGTTCCATATGTATCGTGTGAGGTACTGGAGCAGTTTTTAACGCAGCAGTAAATTCCAGGCATGTTAAAACAGTGCAGAATTGCGAGAACCTTCTCTACTATCGAGTTAACAACCTATGTAAACAATCCTGTTTCGCCGCTGGTGTCCTGCCAACATGGCGGAGAGGGAGCTATCAAGGGGAGGGGCTCTGTGCTATGACGACAACTCCTCACTCTCAATAATGACCTTTTGTCTTTGTACTCTTCCTTGCCATTTGGCTTTTTAAGACTGACTGAATTAGCACCTATGTATTTGAATGTCACTGTTATGCTGATGAGATCAAGGCTGGGAAAATGCCAGTGTCTGGCATTTTCCTGATTCCATTTGCATACTTTGTTTAAATTGTCTCCATTAAGGACTAGTTAGACTTTTGATGACTAGAGTGCCACGTAGAGCATTCTCAATAAATAATTCTGCTGAAGATTACCCAGGAGTCTCCCAGTCTTCGCTTCTTAGTTTCCAACGATACTATTAAGTCTGGTGTGTGCAATCCTCAGCCTGGACAACATCACTTCCTCATGTCTAACTCTGCCTGAATCTGTAATCTTATTTACTTCAGGCTGTATACTGAAAAGATGTCTCCCAAAAGATTCAGTGTCCTACAAGAACTGCCATTTTTCATAAATTCTTGTTTTAATAATGCCCTTAACCTCTGCTTTGCTGTATTTTATGTCAACATCAATGTTGCTTTTACCTGCTGCTTTCTTGGCATATATATCAGCCAACTCATTCCCCTCCACCCCTATGTGGGCTGGAACCCATAAGAATGCAAATTTAATTCCGCCTTTTGCAATCCACTCATTAACTCTAAAACATCAAGTAGAATGTCTTTCCTGGACCCTGAGTGGGAATTCTGGATACTTAGAAGAGCAGAACTAGAGTCAGATGCTATGACTCTATTACCCCCATTGCTTTCTACCCATAACAGGTCAAACCATATAGCTACAAGCTCTGCAATATATACAGCCAAATCATCATTTAGCCTTTTAACTACAGCCAGCCCCAACTCAGGCACCACATGTGACACTCCCACCCTTTAATCAGTTATTTTAGATGCATCTGTAAATATGATCATGTCCTGTCTGTAGAAAGTGGAAGTTAGCTGACGTCACTGTGAAATGGGCCTATTTTCTCTGTCTCGGGAAAAGGTCCTCTGGCACAGTTTTCATATTAATGTTGTTCATCTTTTTCTATTTTTCCTTTCAATTTTAATGTTTCTTGTTGAAATGTTTTGATGTATGGTATAGTAAAAAATACTAAAATAAAAATGATTCGGGAAAAGATTGAAAGCATGGAGAGTGTCAAACACAGCACCAAATGCTAGTGGTTAGGGTAGTAAAAAATAAAGCAGCCAAAAGCCTGTGAAAGATAATCCATAGGATGAAGCATCTGCCAAACATTCTATGGATCAATTCAAGTTATGTGCACAAATAAAAGCCAAAATGTTTGTTTTTGTAGAATTTCGAAAATTTCGACATGCAAAGTGAATCGTGCACGTGACTGGACAGAAAGCGAAGCTTCACGTGATTTCTATGTACACAAGCTTCGAACCAAGGTTTCATCTTGCATGCCCATTATTAGGTGCGTTCGTCTTCACGCAGTACTGCACAAACCGATCGCAATCTGACTTGAAGCAGTTCTTCTTCTTTTCAAGTTTAATGATGGTTGGCAAACCAAGCTTAATTCCCGCCAACTATTGGATTGGAGTGTGGATAACATTATGTGATTTTAGTGACCTAAATACTGTTAATTAAATGAGTGTCTTTTAAGAAATTATATATATTACTGTTACGCTACCCAGGATATTCTCTTCATTATGTTTGTCTTTGTGTAACTGGTTATAAATAGAAGGCATGGGAAAAAAACCCAAGGAGGAATTGCTGGCAGAGTCACACAGGTGGCAATAATAACATCACTAATCCCCATGTCTCTTGCCTCCTCATTAATAAACCATCCAAAACTTGTTAGTTTTTTATGGTTATATTACCAAAAGTCACTTAAAACATTCGTAACTGGATGATTTTCCAACTGACCTTTTATGTTTGCCCAATATCTCATTCTTAACTTAGTCCATCTCATTCCTAGTGGCATAACGTCTCAACATTAAGTGATGATAACGGTGATGATCTTATTGCTCCACAACATATCCTTAATGCTTCATTCTGAATTGCCTCAATCTAACCAAGTTGAGTTTTTGAGGCAGAACTATACACCATGCTACCATAATCTATAGTTGCTCCAATTAGTGCCACGTGACTTTCGAGCGATTGCCGATATGCTCCCCATTCAGCTCCAGCTAGACATCTCATTATATTTATCAATTTTTTACATTTATCTATTATTTTCTGTATATCTACTCTGAAATTAAATTTTGAGTCCATCCATACTCCTAAAAACCTAACAACTGATGTCTTCTCCAATGTTTCTCTATATATTTTTATATTTATAGTAGGGTTTGTGTATTTTTTGAAAAACAAATTGCTTGTGTTTTTGCCATAGAGAGCCTAAAGCCCCATTTATTTGGCCAGTTTTCTATCAAATGGACAGCATTTTGGACCTTTTCCTGTACAAACTTAACATTCCTACCTCATTTCCACATTGCAGCATCATCAGCATATAAAGATTTCCCTATCCCAGGTTCTATCTGAGAAAAGATGTCATTGATCAAGTTAAACAAAATAGGACTGCTGACACTTCCTTGAGGAGAAAATTTGACTTGAAGCAGTGCATGCTGGTTAGAAATTTTGTCCGACTTGAGACGGCGCCGACGCAACATGACTGTCACGTTTTGGCATCAAAGTACATCGAGAGAGTTTTGAGAGCAGCCAGCTGACTCAGCCGCCACAGTTTCTCCAGAGCAGTATCACTGGTGACGACACAGCTGTTTCACGATTGGCCAGATTCACCACATGACAACAATCACATGTTTCAGGTTAGCCAATAGTGGCAACAAATCTGTGTATTTAGAACAGTAAAAGCATTTTTGTATTGTAGTCGCAATGTTGTATAGACCAATTTTAGGTTTGTAAACATTCGGGATGTATGCATCATGGTCGCAGAAAACCCAGCGAATAGCCTCTGCGGATAGAGAATTACATGGATATGCTATAAAATTGTTAGGTTTAAAAAGCTTGCCGATTATATTGATTAGATGTCATTTTCAAAATTTCCATTGCATATGACAAGAGCTTGCCACTCAGCAATAAGCACTGTTATTCAATGAAATTGACATTAGATAATGGTATAGTCTTACAGATTCGAAACATAGATGACGTTTTTTTTGTGTGTGTGCAGAGACTATCTAGTGGCAGAAAATGACAGTTTAAACTGGAATAAAAGAATAATAATAAAAGAATTTGATTTCATATTTTAAGATTCTGACTTTATTCTCGCAGTTCTGGTATTATATCTCAGTTCTAATAAGGAAAAACAACCAAATTCCCTTTTGCTATTTTAAAGACAGAAAAACGACTGGGTGCATTGTCTAAACGGGTTGTCCCCATTCTCTTAATGCATAATGCGTGTTTTTTGGGCATAATGTGCAATAAACCAATCAGAGTCTCATCTTCCATTCCCTTTAAGAGCCAGTTGCACTCATGCCATGACGGATTTGCTATTTACACGGCTGAATTTAGCAAGCGCAAAGACATAACATGTCTCCGAGATGAAACGGAACTGCAAATAGATTACATAGCCTAATTGTGAGGGATAGCCTAATCTACATGCGATGACTATCCATTACGACATATATATATATATATATATATATATATATATATATATACATTTTGTGACACGTGTCCCGAGCTCTCATCAGCGTTGACCTGGAGACTGAGCAGGCACACCCTGCACCTGCTCATCATGGGCTGAGCGGCCACACCTGCGCCCCATCAGCCGCTGCTCATTTAAACCCCGCAAGTGGACGCAGAGGAGAGAGATGTCTCTGCAAGACTCGGCTAACCCTTTCTTTCATTGTGCCCGCAGAGAGCAGCATGTGACCGCTAGCCCCAAAGCCCACGGGAGTTCAGCGAGGAGACCACATCCTGGTGCTGGTGCCCACAGTCGCCTGCAAGTTCTTGGCCACCCGGCAAGGTCCCTATACAGTCACAGAAAAGGTCGGTCCCATTACGTACCATGTGCGGCAACCCGCCTTATAATTTTTTTTCTCAAAAAACGCCAGTGCGCCTTATAATCCAGAGCGCCTTAACATGGATCAAGGCGCTCTGTCAAAATGTTGACATTCCCTTTAGCACAGCTCCATCTAGTGGATGCATAACGCAAACCCAGTCAAACATTTGACTGCAGTATCTTCTATTTTATGCGCCTTATAATCCGATGTGCCCTATATATATGAAAACAGTTCTAAAATAGGCCATTAATTGAAGGTGCGCCTTATAATCCGGTGTGCCTTGTAGTGTGGAAAATACGGTAAATATTATATCAATTGCCTCTTTTTATCTTTTTGATCCGATGACAACGCACTAATATTTTCAGAGTCACTTAATTGCGAAACAGGAAACTCATGAATAATCATGTTTGCTCTGCCCAGTGACACCAAATATCTCAGAAACCGAAAATTTCAGAACATCGGCCACTCCACTTAGATTGGCGAAGGCATCATTACTGATGATGCTGTTCGTCAAGGCCACAAACACATTTAACCTGTCCAAAACCAAATGGCTTATGAGTAAAAGGAAATCTGTACCATATGAACTGTCATCAACTTGCTGCGCGAGTGTCAAAATGTCCTCCACAATTTCACCAATTACTTCCATTTTTTTACTTCCACAATTGCATTTGCATTTGGATTGTCACATTTTATGCGTCCATAAATTGAAAACGCAATTGCAAATTGCTTAATTGTCTTGCGAGATCAGGCAACACTGGTCTATTGAGTCATGTTTATCATACAATACTGATTAAAGCATATATACCCCCACTTTATTAGGGCCCGAGCACCGAGGTGTGAGGACCCTCTTGTATCTGCTTTGTTTATTATTAGGGCCCGAGCACCGAAGGTGTGAGGACCCTATTGTATCTGCTCCGTTTATTAGGGCTCAAGCCTGGAGGGCGAGAGCCCTATTGTTTTCCTTAGGATTATTTGTTGTTATTATTATTATTATTATTATTATTAGGGCTCAAGCCCAAAGGGCTAGAGGCCTATTGTTTTTCTAAGGATTATTCTTATTAGGGCTCAAGCCCAAAGGGCGAGAGGCCTATTGTTTTCCTTGGGATTATTCTTATTAGGGCTGAAACCCAAAGGGCAAGAGGCCTATTGTTTTCCTTAGGATCATTCCTATTATTAGGGCTCAATTCCAAAGGGCGAGAGGCCTATTGTTCTTCTAAGAATTATTCTTATTAGGGCCTTCTTATTTTTATCTGCTATGTTTATTAGGGGCCAAGCACCGAAGGTGCGTAGGCACCTATTGTAATCGTTGGTGTTATTCTTATTTTTCTTCTGTTTCTTCTGCCGCAAGTCTATGGCAGCCCATAGAACCGATTGCGGGAAAGTTGTATAATTTGGCACACTGATAGAGGACAGTCCCAACATTAACTATAGCAAATTTGAAGTCTCTAACTTAGGGGTGTAACGGTTCACAAAATTCACGGTTCGGTTCGATACGATACACTGATGTCACGGTTCGGTTCGGTACGTTTTAGATACAGCAAAATGTAAAAACGTCTCAACTTTTCAGAATGCCACAAGCGCACCGCAGGTCATGTGACAAGAACTAACCAATCAGCTTCATCCTTTCCCGTAACAACGTTAAAAGCTCAGCCAAGATGAAGGAACAGCTAATCATAGTTGTATCTGGATTGCAATTTTGAAATAAATTTAGTAACAGAGCTAATGCAAGCGATTTTTAGATCTGCAAATCCATTTATCCTTTGCTGAAATTTCTGCGTCTTCGTGGAGAGAGCACGTCATTGTTGCTTAGCAAAGACAGACGCCTCAGGAGCGCTTCTGCCTGAGCGCTTTGGAAAGGAGGAGAAAGACGCGCCTAGCGTTTTCCACGCGTTTTTAGGCTCGATATGTGAATGGCCCCTAAGGCGCTCGCTCACTCAGTACGCGCTGAAGGCTCGTTGCAAAATGTCTAATGCATTTAACAGACCAGAAATAGAAGATCCTGCAATAACCAACAGGTCTGGTGTTTGGGTGCACTTTGGATTCCCTGTAAGCTATAATGGTGATGATAGAATGAATGGTAAATAGTAAGGTCTCATATCCGCGGCTATAATGTAAATGTGATGTAAATGTAGTCTTTTGCCCTGTTTGAATCAGTTGGAAATGTCTGTCTAAATGCTGCGGGGATAGTTTGTTGCGTGTATGTTTCTCCTTTTTTCGTCTTTCCCCAGATACGTAAATGAGTTGACATGTTTCAAGTATTCCCGCTGGTGTTTTTTTTTTTTTTTTGTTTTTTTTTTTGTTGCTGGTGTCATGTACCCTATTGTCATGTAGCAGATGCGACATACCGTTGTTTTTTTATCCACCAATCTCTTGCCACTCTCTTGCCATCACCATTATAGCTTAAAGGGAATCCAAAGTGCACCCAAACACCAGACCTGTTGGTTATTGGAGGATCTTCTATTTCTGGTCTGTTAAACGCATTGGCCATTTTGCAACGAGCCTTCAGCGCGTACTGAGTGAGCGAGCGCCTGACTGAGTAGCCTAACATAAACATATAACTATAAGTTGGTGTTTTTTTCTTCTTCGGGGGCGTCAGGGGCGTTGCCTGTTACATTGTTTGGGTTATTGGGCCACCTTGTTGAACGCATATTATTATATTTCTCTTTTTTTTTTTTTTAAATATAATTAATTAGTCCAACGAACCATTCGGTACATAATGCGTACCGCGTAAGGTGTCAGGAAAGGGAACAGGACCCAACTGCGATAGAATGAATGAGACGTTTTTATTGAGAAACTCAGAGGACTTAGTCCGTAGGAGCACGAGACAGTCAGCACTCTGCATAAACAGCCAGCTTGAAGATCCCTACGGCGATAGCCGCACAGCAGCGAGGAACAGGTGGCAGATCAGCGCTGGAAAGCCGAAGCGTCCGAAGGCAATGAACAGGTGGGTAGAGACAGCCGCCTGGTTGATGAGGACTACTGAGTACGAGGGGCAAAGCAGGGAAAAAAAAAAAAAAAAAAAAAAGCAGGAACAGCAGGTCGACTAGATAGAGAAAAGACACAAAAACGGAGTCAGGCAAACTATGACAAGCAACAAGAAGCTTACTGTAGCAACGCTTACGGACTGACACAAGATAACAAACACAAGGGGATGATAAAGGGAAGATAATCAGAGTAAGACAGGGTGCAGGTGAGGGAGAAAACGTTAACAGGGATAACAAGAGGGGCGGAGAAAACATAGCGGGAATAGTGAAACACCTGGCGAGCCAGCAAAACCCAAATCACGTTCTCCAGGACAGAAAAAACCTCAACCCCCACTGAGATCATGACAGTAAGGTTCAATACGAATACGCGTATCGTTACACCCCTACTCTAACTACAACTCCCTAGCGCCACCACTTGTCCAAAGTTTCAATATTTTTATGCTAATAACTTTTGAACCGTAAGCCAGAAAAATAAAATTTTTCCAATAATTGAATCCTTGGCTCATGTCAAGTCGAATGAACCCCAAAATTAAAAAATCACAAGGTTTAGTTTTTTTTTCTATTTTAAATTTTTCGAAAAACCTTTTTCAGCTCGTCCTAGACGGTTAGTCCGATTTTCACAAAAATTGGATCAGATCATCTTCAGACCATGCTGGCAAAAATTTATGTAATTCAAATTGATTCGTCCAACCGTTGATGAATGACACGTGAACAAATTCTTCTTTGGAAGGCGGGAGATGAACTGCTCCAGTACCACCGCGTTGATGATGGATTCGGCGTCGCCGTCCCCGGCCAACAGCCATTTGCGGCACGAGTCCCGGAGCTGCTGCGCCAACAAAAAGGGTCAGCCCGCCTCGGCCAGCTCCAGCGACTGGAAGCGCTGGCGATGTTGTTCTGGGCTGAGGCCCACCCTCTGGAGGATGGCTAGTCTGAGGTCGGCGTAGACCAGGAGGTTCGGGACGGGTAGTTGTTGGGCCACCTTCTGGGCCTCCCCCAACATCAGAGGGATCACCCGTACGGGCCAGCTGTCCACCGGCCACCCACATGCCTCCGTTGTCCGTTTGAACAATTCGAGGAAAGCCTCCGGGTCGTCAGCGGGTCCCATCTTGGTGAGCGGCATGTGAGGGGGCGGGGTGCTGGGGGAGTCCGTCCCCATCCGACCCTCCCGGTCCAGCAAGCTCCGGACCAGCTCGCGGTCCTCCTGCTGGACCCACATCATCGCCTGGAACCGGTGGTCTTGGTCGGCCCGCAGGTCCAGCAGGGCTTGGTGGTGTTCTTGGTGCAGGCCCGCGAGCGATGAGATGATGTCCGCAAATGGCGAGGCTGATGTAGCTGACGGAGTCTGCATGGCGAACGCTCTCCTTCCTCCCGGGTTTCGGCACCAGTGTAACGATGGTTCGATCAGGGTAGAGGAAGGAGACCAGAGTCGGCGTACGGGGCTCGTGAGAGGCTTTATTCTTTACAAAAACAAACAAATAAACAAGCGCGGCAGGTGCGCGCACTCTCTAAAAAAACTTTGTCTAAAAAAACTACTGCGTCTGTCTGGCTCGACCGCTCTCCAGCTTCACGCCCTCACGAGTCCTCGTCTCTCTCTCATTTCGCCAGCTGTCGCACTCTTTAAATGCGGGTTCCCCACGCCAATCACTGAAACGAGATCCAGGTGTTACTTGTTTCTCACCTGAACCACTTATCGCAGCTCGTCTCTTCACTCGCTCTCCCGTTGCAGACTTCGCTAAACCACGCCTCTGCCACATGAACATAAACTGTTGAGAAATAAATCTGAAGTGGATCTACTGGATTTGAATATTAAAGTGACTGCATTTACCAGCTGCTTCTGTCTTCAATTTTAATCTATATTAAAAAAAGGAAACTCATTCGCTTTTTTTATGTGTGTACGTATTTATTTATTTATTATTTTGCTTTAAAAAGAATTAATCTATATTTAATTAAATCAATTACATTTTAATTTACATTTGATTTGTCAATTTCTGCATCTAAACGCCTAAAAACCTAAAACATGCTCTAACAATTTCTTTATGTCCAATTTATCTGGTGTACACACTTTTATTTTCATAATAAACTTGTTTGTTAGATTATAGACAGTTACAGTGGTCTATAATAAATATTAACAGGTTTTATTCAAGCTGTTTAGAATGATTGCAGTAGGCTAATTTTTTTAAATGTAAATCCAAAAAAATAAATTTAATAAATAAATAAAAAACATTGGAAAACAATAACTGTTGTACTTTTTTATACATTTTGTCAGTGCTTTAAGTGGCCCAAAAGAGGTGCCGGTACTCTATTATAGCCAACAAAAAAATATATATATATATTTTCTTTTTCTTTTTTTTTCTTTTTTTTTTTTATGATTCCCCTCATCCCCTGAGGTAACAACAACTATATTGAAGGGCTTTTATATACAGCAGTCAACAGGCGACCTTATTAATAATAAATCCTTTTATTAGTTTGTGGATTTGCTTGAGCTAAAAAGAACTACTGAACATAAATAAAATGTGCAAAAGGATTTTGAAAAAATACCCTAAAGAGCTACTGGATTACTGCATTCAAACTTCCAAAATGACTCAAATGATTCGCGAACCCGCTACGAACTCCCGAACTGATTCAAATGATTCGCGTTCCCCAAACTGACTCAAATGATTCTCGAACCCGCTTTGAACTCCCGAACTGACTCAAATGATTCGCAAACCCGCTACGAACTCCCGAACTGATGGAACCGGGAAGATGGCGGTCCTTGCAGTCGCATCTCACTGAGCTCCTCGAGAAGTCCCGATGTTATAGTTAACAAAAAAAGAAAAATGCACTATTAGCTGCCATTTGTCCAATTCTCAGCACGAAAATGAAGAAAAACAACAGCGGAAAGTCTCCGGCGCAAAAAAATCTCGCATTTGAAAGCTGTGTGAAGACAAATGAACACGGCTATGCAGATATGGCTAACGTTAGCAAGAACAAACGAGGGCCGACAACCCCAACGGAAACCCCCGAAAAAACACACCTGGAGAAGAAAACGAAAGGTATGTCTCAAGAAGAAGCAAACACCGAGACCATACTGAATGCTATCAACTCTCTCGGTCAACGTGTAGACGACCGCATGGAAGAATTTAGTACGCAGTTGCAACAGCACAGCTCCATGCTAGCTTCTATTGCTAAATCGGTGCACTTCAACGCAGAAGAGCTAAAAGAGTGTAAAACTAAAATAAAACACCTGGAAAAGAAATTGGAGACACTGACTAAAGAAAATGAAGACATGAGGGGTCGGGTATTGAACAATGACAGATACAAAAGACGGTGGTGCCTGCACATCAAAGGGAAAAAAGAAACGGCCAATGAAAACATAAGAGAGGAGGTGGTGGAGCTTCTTCGTAGGATTGCACCGGACCTGGCGGTAAAGATGGATGAAGCGGTCGACGTTGTCCACAGAGTGGGAAGATTGATTGACAACCGGCAACGACAAATAATCATTTTATTTGTGAGACGAGCAGTGAGAGATGACATATGGAGGCGAACAAAAACTTCTCCAATCTGCAAAGAAGAGGGGATTCGCTTTACTGAAGATCTGACTCAAGAGGATTGGCGTTCCAGACAGGCTCTCTGGCCCAAAATCGACCAGGCTAGAAAGGAAGGAAAGGCTGCAGGCTTCAGGGGCCCGTTTGGATTCATCGAAGGCAAGCGTATTATGGAGGACACTTAAGTTAGGGGCTGAGACTAAAGCTTAAATGAATACGTAGTGGACAGATCAGGTGATGGGACTTCTACCTCAACGTTTTTACTCCACCTCCCTACATTTTTTTTTTTTTTCCTTCACAAAAAGTTAATTTGCTCATGTGTTCTGTATTTCAGTTAAATACTGACTTTTCTTTTATTTCTTTTAATACAAGGGGACTTAAAGACTCCGTTAAGCGAAAAGCTATCTTTTTGTTTTGCAAAGGG
Source organism: Carassius gibelio (assembly GCF_023724105.1). Classification (NCBI taxonomy): domain Eukaryota; kingdom Metazoa; phylum Chordata; class Actinopteri; order Cypriniformes; family Cyprinidae; genus Carassius; species Carassius gibelio. Next base: position 13,857,112 of record NC_068376.1, read on the forward strand.
CAACAAGCACATTGCACCTTTCTTCAAGAGACTCACTCTGATATATCTGATGTTAAGTTTTGGTCACAACAATGGGGAGATAAAATTCTCTTCAGTCATGGGACAAATCGGTCGGCTGGAGTTGCCATATGTTTCAACAGATGCCCTGATAAGATTCTGGGTGAAAAAGCAGACAAGGAGGGACATTGGGTAACCTGTGCTTTGGAAATTGATACTAATCTCGTTATTCTAATTAACATATATGGTTATAACAACGATAATAAAAAAAATAAAAATTTGTTACATCAGATATCAGAAGTAATCATAGAACTAAAAGCAAAATTCCCCACAGATCATATTATTGTTGGAGGGGATTTCAATTTAGCTCCTGATGAGTGGATGGATAGATGGCCTTCCAAGTTATTGAGAGAACATAGAAACACAATTTTGGAAGCTTTTGCTAATAATAACCAATTGATAGACATCTGGAGAAGTTTACATAGTGGGGTGAAACAGTTTACCTGGCATAAACCTAATGGTCAAAACAAATCACGAATTGATTATTGGTTGATATCAAACTCAATATCAGATAATGTCACAGAAACAGAAATTGCTAACTGTCCTTTAAGTGATCATTGTATTATTAACCTGAAAATTGGAAACCGTAATAAAAATAACAAACCGAAAGATTATTGGAAATTTAACTCTCAGTTACTAAAAAACTCAGAGTTTTGTCGTTCCATTAAAAAAATTATTTTTGATATAAAAAATGATAATACATTAGACACATCTATACTAAAATGGGAATTTCTGAAATTTAGTATTATTTTATTAGTATTATTTTTATATTCAATAACGTTTGGTAAAAAAGTGAATAAAGAAAAGAAAGCACAAGAAGCAACAGTGGTTAAAGAACTCATGACACTTTATAGTAAATCAGATTGGAGTGAAGAGGACAAAGAAAAATTAAGTAATTTGCAATCCAAATTGGATAGAATGTATATAGATAAAGCTAAAGGTGCATATATTAGATCCAGGGCCCGGTGGATTGAAGAAGGAGAAAAGAATACTGCATACTTCTGCAAATTAGAAAAACGCAGACAAGAATATAATTCGATTTGTAGTCTAACGGTTGATGGAGAGGAATGTACAGAACCCAAACACATTGAAAAAGAAGTTTTCAGTTTTTATAGGAATCTTTATAAATCTTCCTACTGCGATCAAGATGCCTCATCTTTTTTTGATAAAATTAACAACTTGATTCCTATTATTGATGAACATTTTAAAGAAGTTTGTGATGAGGAACTAAAAATTGTAGAGTTTGACTATGCTATAAAAAAAAATGGCGTCTGATCTTTCGCCAGGAGCAGACGGTATTACAACTAACTTCTATAAACACTTTTGGGAAGATTTAAAGCACCTATTGTTTCAGGCTATAAATGAATGTATTAATCAAAAAGAACTGATGGAAACGATGAAACAAGGAATAATAAAACTGATTCCAAAACCTGGAAAAGATAAGAAAATATTAAATAATTTAAGACCTATTACACTGTTGAATACAGACTACAAGATTCTAACAACAGTTTTGGCAGAAAGATTAAAGACGGGTATATCTAAATTAATCAGCCCAACACAATCTGGTTTTCTTAAAGGAAGATCCATCCATAATAACATCCGCCTGGTCCTGGATCTTATGGATTATAATTATTTAATTAAGGAAGATGGTTTTATCTTTTTTTTGGATTTCCATAAAGCATTCGATTCAGTGGAACATTTATTTATTGTTAACACCCTGAGACACTTTGGCTTTGGAAATAAGTTTCTTGATATGATCACTATGTTACATACAGATATTAATAGCTGTGTTTCCCTTTCAGAAGGTACATGTCCTAGATTTAAGGTTGAACGGGGAATAAGACAGGGCTGTAGTATTTCTCCTCTTTTATTCATTGCAGTGACTGAACTACTAGCAATTGCGGTTAAAAATTCGAATATTAAAGGTTTAGAGATAAACAACCATAAGTTACTCATAAGTCAGCTCGCTGATGATACAACTCTGTTTTTACAAAATAAGGAACAAATACCAGTGGCTGTAAAGGTAATAGAGCGGTTTTCACAAGCATCGGGCCTATATCTGAATCTGAGTAAATGTGAACTGATGAGCATTCATAACTGCGCTGAATCCTCACTATATAATATACCAGTCAAAAATGACATTAGATATCTAGGTATTTGGATTACCAAATCATCAGAAACAAGTGAAAAAAAGAATATTCAAGATAATATTGATAAATGTGGAAAAACACTAAACAGTTGGCTACAAAGAGATTTAACATTATTTGGAAGAACGATGTTGACCAAGATTGAATCTATTTCCAGACTGATATATCCATCCTACTCTCTTGCTATTTCTCCAAAGTTAATTAAAGAAATTAATAGAATAAATTTTAATTTTATTTGGAAAAATAAACATCACTATATAAGAAAAGGGGATCTGATAAAAAATTATGAGGAAGGTGGTATAAAAGCAATCGATTTTGAAATTATGAATGGAATATTGAAAATTAAATGGCTCCAATCTTTTTTGAGGAATGGTGAAGAGATATGGTTCTCCTTACCGGCATATATCTTTGATAAAGTGGGAGGTATTAAATTTTTATTAACATGTGACTTTGAAATATCTAAATTGCCTATAAAACTTTCAACTTTTCATCAGCAGGTTTTGTTACAGTGGAAACTGATGTTTAAACATAACTTCAGTCCCCACAATGTTCCATTATGGAACAACAGAGTTATATTGTGTAGAAGGAAATCTATGTTTCTGAAAGACTGGTGGGAAAAGCAAATATGGTCAATTGTTCACATATTGGATGAAAATGGTAATATTCTTGAATTGGAGGAATTTAATTCTAAATATAATATTAACTGCTCAATTGTGGATTACAACAAAGTAATACAGAACATTCCATAGGTCCTTATTCATGCAATAAAGAATAATTTTTTAAACATTGCATCACCAAGACTACACAAAATTAAAATCGATTATGTAAACCTGGTAGATACAAAATGTAATAATAAATTCCTTAAGCAAACTCTTGTTAACATTTTGTACCCGGGTAGAACAAAAAGCACTCTATTCTTTCTTGGTTAAAACAAATCAGAAATATCTTCAATTAGAACAAAATTCCTAAAATATCCAATTCCTCCTAAATTTAAGGAAGTACATTTTAAAACCAATTGTCATATCTGCAACATTAATGTTGAAACAACAGAACACCTGTTTTATGAATGTCAACCGGTTCAGAATTTATGGAAATCTCTTCACAACCTGTTGTCCTCCAGATCTATAAACATAGATTTCTTTTCATATCAAAACATTCAGATGGGTGTAATTCTACAAAATAAAAATGATGAATTTTTGGTCAATAATCTAATTATAGCAACACAATATTATATACATAAATGTCGATTTGCTAAGTCCTCCCCCATATGGTCTGCACTTAAAAATGAACTTTTGCTGTTCCAAAACTGTCTCATAAAGGTTGAGAATGCCCATGCTAAAAAATTGCATAAACATTTAATAACACTTCAGATATGCTGAGTCCCTTTTATATTGTTTGTCTTATTTTATTTATTTTGTTTTAGCTTATTTTTTATTGTTTTTGTTTTTCAATATAGTTTGTTCTCCCTTGTCATGTGAACAGCATAGAAAATGTTTTCTCAGATGATTTGCTGGAGGTGTGATTCTTAGTTTATGATACAATAAGATTTATATTGTACATTTTGAGGATTGTAATATTCTTTATTTTTTCTTCTTTTTGTGAGATATTTGCATTGTTTATTGTGATAAGAAAAAAAAAAAAAAAAAAAAAAAAAAAACTCCCGAACTGATTCAAATGATTCGTGAACCCTATACGAACTCTCGAATTGATTCAAATGATCCGCGAAGCCGCTCCGAACTCCCGAAATGACTCAAATGATTCGCGATCCCGCTCCGAACTCCCAAACTGACTCAAATGATTCGCGAATGATCTGGGCGCACGGAGAGGTGGTGGTACGCTCAAGAGCTATATTTGGAAGTGGGTGTACTGAGTACCTGTGCGTACCGGCCCACTTAAAGCACTGCATTTTGTATAATTTCATAGTTTATACATTACAATTATAAAAACAAAAATAAATTTAGCCACTCACATAGAAATATCTTAGCCTTATCCTTTTCTGACCGTTTTAGGGATTTTTAAAAATCCTTAAAAAACCTTATTTGTGCTGCAAATAATAATTTCAAACTCATTTGATACTGACCTCTGACCAGGGGCGTAGCACCAAATTCTGGGCCCTGTATACTCTCAATGTCAGTGGGCCCCCTACACATGCCATTGTACGATGCGGGTTAGCAAAATGAAAATTCTATTTTGAATGATTTTTTTTATTTGAATATAAACAAGTATAAGTAGTGTTTAAATCTATTTGGCCTACTTGTGCTCAAATACCTTTAAACCTTAGGCTAAATTTTGATCCTTGATACTGATGCAAGTTTTAAATTAAAAGCATTTATTATTATTATTTTTGAACAGGAGAACACGAGACAACTGTACCCTCAGAAACCAATCAAATAAGCTAAGCCTGCCATAATGAACAAAAAATTTAACTAAAAAAAATAAATAAATAAAAATAAAATGAGATGTAATCTACATCCCAGTAAATGCCCACTGACGTGTCTTTTTGTTTGTCTTTTTAGTTTTCCAACTTTGAAAATTCCCAGAATTTTGCAACCCTATTCATTGGCTTTGATAACATCATGAATTTATTAAGCATCGACTATAGCTTTTAACCACAGCACTGTGCTGCAATGCTAGGGCTTTTCACCAAACAAAAATGATAATTTGCTTTATTGCTCAAATCAATATTACCTGTGTGCACTTGAGAACACAGTGATATTGGTAGGCACATCTACATGTGCAGAAATATAGGCAGAGAATTTATTAAGGAGTTTGAGAATATATCACACATTATAAGCAATAGTAGGGCTAGTAACTTTACACTGTGCTGCCACTCTTTCCACCACTCCAATAGCACACATTAAATCAAAAGGATTACTTATTTAAGGTAAACAACTCACAATAACTCACTGGCCAGTGCTGCTACTGCTGGTGTGTCAGAGCAACTGGTTGTTTCTGAAACTGGTTAATGTTGGCAACCTGACTTTAGCTGGCCTGGCCCATAATTTACTTACAGCAACAAGCAGCCTGTTTGACAAACTAAGCTAAAGATTTAACATTAGCATACATAGATTAGCAGAAGCTGTCTGGAGTTGACTATGTTAACTTTAATTGGATATAAAGCTTGGGAAACTACGTCACTGCGCATTGCATTCTGGGTAGTCGCTGCCATTTTTGGGGACACGCTTATCAGTAAAAGTGAAAGTGACATGACATACAGATCAAGTGTAAGATTACATATAAAGAAAAACTCAACAAGGTAGCAAAGATGCGGTATTTAGAAAAAAATCAAGACAATCAACAAACTCAATCTGCACGAACACAAAGAGTGGTCGGATGATCTTAAAGAGCTGCCGCTCGTAACCTTCCCCAATGTCTTTTCTTACCTTGTTTGTAGTGTCAGAGCGTACACCTCTGATCAGTTTAAAAATGATAAATCCCTTGAGTCTCACCTGCAATTTACAAATGGATGGGTGCAGAACCTACAAATTTTCTGCGTCAACGAGCGAGTTACACTGCCCCTTTACTTTTTTTATATGCATTATTGTAAGCTGTACAAATTAACCTCAGTGTGTTATGATGCACAAATAAAGAGATACAGAATTGTTCAATTTTGCCATTTTTTATGGTCCCACTTTATATTAGGTGGCCTTAACTACTATGTACTTACATAAAAAAATAAGTACAATGTACTTATTATGTTCATATTGTATTGTAAAACACTTTTGCTGCTACTGACGTGGGATGGGGTAAGGTTAGGGAGAGGGTTGGAGGTATGGGTAAGTTTAAGGGTGGGTTAAGGTGTAAAGTATGGGTCAATAGTGTAATTATAAATGTAATTACAGAAATTAAATACACATGTAATTACATGTAGTTTTTTTATATAAGTACGATGTAAAAACATGTATGTACACAATAAATACATTGTACTAAATTATTAATTAAAATGTAAGTACATAGTAGTTAAGGCCACTTAATATAAAGTGGGTCCTTTATTACTGTAACAGGTGGTATGCAATATGCATAACACTGATAATGCAGGAGATGTGGTTCATGCATAGGTAACATTTAATGTAAGTCTGTCAAATCGATTAATCACATCCAAAAAAAAGTTTTTTATATAACGTACATTTCTGTATATATATATATATATATATATATATATATATATATATATATATATAGATGCACATACATACGTGTGAATATATCAGACCAAAGGGACAATCCTTCTTTTCCTTCTTACTGCTGCTAACCAAGCTATGTGACGCCGCTTTGTTAACTCGGAGACCTGAGATCAAGGTGCGGTTTTCCAGCGGGAAAGCTGAAAAATCGCACTCCATTCAAATTATTTTTCCATGCCGGTCATGAGTACGAGTATGGCAGTTAATTACACAACAAGGTTTTACCATTGTAACTTTTTTTTTTAGCTGTAGAGAGCAAACAAAACAGTCTATTATCAATCCAATACAATACATACAGCAGCGTCCGTGTCCTAAAGTCCCAGAATGCATTGCGTTGCTGACGTCATGTTCCCAGACTCTATAGCCTATATAGGTGCATAACAATCAAACTCAGTTCACCTTTTGGAAAGAAAGCAGTCATCAGGTGCTTCCCCTCATTCTGCCTCCTTTCTTTTTCCTTCCTGTCTTTCTTTTTTTGAAAGCCCGATTTGGGTTTTTGCACAGCATGATCAGGCTCAAAGGCTCTAAACTCACTGCAGTAATTTTATGCCACCGGCTGCCGTCTTTTCGGGGGTGGGGGGGGGAGTCTATGCAAGCCCTAGTACAGTATGACAAAAATTTTGCTGTATTTATGTGTGCATGCCCAGTAGAGCCAACCAAACGTATCCCTTCTAGCCTTGCTGCTCGCATTTTTCATATCCCGAGCTTTGCATGTGTGTGTGCACTGTGCCAAGGCATCAGTCATTTTAATTTTTGACCACAGACATAATGTCAGCAAAAGCAGCATTATAAAATACCTAAAATGAAAATAAAGTACATAAAAATAATTTTACCTTACAGCTCCAAACTCTGTTCTAGAGGGCCAGTGTCCTTTATAGTTTAGCTCCCAGGATCGGACTGGGGGTAAAACCAGTACTGATTACCAGGGCCCCAAAGGAAGAGAGGGCCCTTGAAAAGTATGAATCTGAAATATATTTTATTTTACTTGGATATTTTCATGGGTGGGGGGCATGGGGGCCCATCAGGACCGCCTATGCATAGGGCCGGGATCTTGTGAAACGCCCCTGTTAGCTTTAACCCTAATTATACACACTTGAACCATCTAATCAAGCTCTTGCTAGACACACTAATCTTCCAGGTGTGTTAAGGCCAGTTGGAGCTAAGCTTTTTAGGACATTGGCCATCCAGGATGTAGTTTGGAGACCCTTGGCCTACATAGTTTTTACTTTGCACATGCTTTTTGATCATTACAAATAACAATGTAAATTAATGTTCTTAGAATAGGAGATATGCTGTCTCTCGCATCACAAACATTATCAGTAGTTTAGTATGTGGTCTTGAAGAGGACCCTTTTTTCTCTCATTTGGACTCGGTCTTGACTTGGACTCGAAACTTTTGGACTTGGACTTGACTTGGACTAGAACCTCTTTGGACTCGGTCTTGACTCGGTCTTGACTCGGTCTCGACTAGTTCTGGACTTGGACTTGACTTGGACTCGACAAAGCTGGACTTGATTACAGCTCTTAATACACATATCCTCACAGAAACTGATATATGATGTTACGGTCTCTGTGAGTTCATCCAGATCGGTGGCAGCAACTTCAAAAACACTCCAATCAGTGAGGTCAAAACAAGATTGTAAATCCTGCTCTGCTTCATTAGTTCGTCTTTTTACAGTCCTTGATACTGGTTTAGCTGATTTTAGTTTCTGCTTGTAGGACGGTATAAGATGAACCAGAAGGTGATCAGAACATCCCAAAGCTGCTCGTGGAACAGAGTGATATGCATCCTTTATTGTGGTGTAACAGTGATCCAATATATTACTGTCTCTTGTGGGACATGTAACATGCTGTCTGTATTTTTGGCAATTCACGGGAGAGATTGGCTTTATTAAAGTCCCAGAGAATTATTAAAATAGAGTCAGGGTGTTGTTGTTCTGTGTCTGTGATCTGATTAGCGAGTTTCTGTAAAGCTGAGCTCACGTGCGCTTGAGGAGGGATGTAAACACTCACCAGAATGAACGAGTGAAACTCCCGCGGCGAATAGAACGGCTTGCAGTTAATGAAGAGTGTTTAGAGATTTGAGCAGCACGTCTTCTTTAACACAGTTACATCTGTACACCACCGTTCATTGATGTAAAAGCATGTCCCGCCGCCACGCGATTTCCCCGTCGATTCTGCGTCGCGATCCTGAAGAAAGGCCTTTGCGATGTTAAATTGCGAAGATCTTGAGTTTTCGTTGAAGGGCGTGTCCGTGGCGGCCTGGCGAATTTTGATGATTCGCTATGAAAAATGAAGTTGCTATAACTCAGACATACAATGTCCAATCTGCCCCAAACTTCACATGTTTGATGAGACTCCGAACCTGAACAGATTGACATGCCCATATTCAGTAATAGTCATAGCGCCACCTATTGGCAACAGGAAGTGTCATATTTTTTGCTGCGAAGAACTACTCCTAGAAATTTTATGACATCAATGTCTTTTTTGTGGTCAGTCTAATCTAAAGGCCTGTGCGATGTTTAGTTGTGAAGATCTTGAGTTTTTGTTAAAAGGTGTGTCCATGACGCCGTGACAAATTTCGATGTCTCCCCATGGGAATAAAAGATGTTATAACTCAAGCATAAAATGTCAGATTTTCCCCAAACTTCACACGTGTGATAAGAGTCCTTGTCTGAACAGATATGAATCCCAATATTCCATCGGGTGTGTCAAAATGACTCGATAGCGCCACCTATACATTTTCAACGGAGTGCGCCACGAGCTATGTTTCACGTACATGTACAAAAATCAGTACACACATGTAACACACCAATACCTACAAAAAGGTTTCGTTAAAGGGCATGTTCATGGGGGCCTGACAAATTTTGATGTTTCGCCATGAAAAAGGAAGTTGCTGTAACTCAGACAAAAAATTTCCAATCTGCCCCAAACTTCACGTTAGATAAGACTTCTGCCCTTAACAGATCTACATGACCATATTCAGTTATAGTCATAGCGCCACCTGCTGGCAACAGGAAGTGACATGTTTTACGCTGCAATAAACTACTCCTAGAAATTTAATGACATCAACATTTTATTTTGGTCAGTCTAATCTAAATGTCTTTGTAATGTTAAATTGTGGAGAGCTTGAGTTTTTGTTAAAGGGGGTGTCTATGGCGCTGTTACAAAATATGATTGTAATGATATTAAAACTCCATATACATCGGGAAGAAGGAGGCAGGAACCGGTGCACAATCAAAACATTTTAATATTCAAAATAAATACAAAACGCAAAAAAAAACCAAAACATAAAATATGGCCCAGGCCTGGTCCTCTCTCGTCCTTCACTATAGTCGCTCCAGTTTTATATTCTTCCATCTCCTACGTGGGACTCGATACCGGCGGTGGGGCGCAGGTGTAGCTCATCTCCAATCACTACACCTGGCCTCACTCCTCGTTCCCACGCCTCTCGGCCCCGCCCCACTCGCCACATACCCCCATCGCCCCTCGCAGCACGGGGGGTACTCCCGAGACTGTGCTCTACTCACCATCCCCCCCCCCCCCCCCCCGGGGGGGATCGCTCACGGGGACCTGCGGGAACCTGGGGGTAGGACAGACGAGGCGAGAGAAAAGGAGATGGAAGGAGGAGCGACAGAGACAAGAGAGGGGAGAAAAAAAAAAAAAAAAAAATCCGGTTCCCAGACGCACTGCTGCTCGGCCCTCCACCAGCTGGGCGATCTCCTCCGCGGTGCCTGGCGGTGGCACTGGACGGCCCTCGGCGGACGGCACGACACTCCTCCGCCGCCCGGTGGACGGCGACGGCTCCTCCGGTTTTGGGCAGTCGGCAGGAGTCCCCCATTCCCTGCCCCTCCGGATTCCATCGCGGAGGCAGCAGGCTCCGGCCCCCTGGCGAACGGCGCCGACTCCTCCTCTCCCTCACGGACGGCAGCCGCCCCTCCATATCGTGGGCGGCCGGCAGCGAGCTCGCCCGTCCCCGGCAACTCGCTCCAGCCCACCGCCTCGAGCGTCCATGGCGGCACATACCTCGCCGGCTTGAGGGCACCGCGGATTCACTACAGCGGCGAGGGATCTTCAGCAGCGCGTCCCTCCTTCTCCCGGGTTTCGGCACCACTGTAATGATATTAAAACTCCATATATATCAGGAAGAAGGAGGCGGGAACCGGCGCACAATCAAAACATTTTAATATTCAAAATAAGTACAAAACAGCGCACCAGCCCCTCGCGGACGACTGGTGCGCGCAAATAAAAACCAAAACATAAAATATGGCCCAGGCATGGTCCTCTCTCGTCCTTCACTATAGTCGCTCCAGTTTTATATCCTTCCATCTCCTACGTGGGACTCGATACCGGCGGTGGGGCGCAGGTGTAGCTCATTTCCAATCACTACAGCTGGCCTCACTCCTCGTTCCCACGCCTCTTGGCCCCGTCCCACTCGCCACAATGATGTCTCGCCATAGGAAGAGAAGTTGTTGTAACTCAGGCATATAATGTTCGATCTTCACCAAACTTCACATTTTCGAACATGAACAGTGCTCTGTTTGACCGGTCCCAGTCCTGCAGATGCAGTCATTCATATAGTTACAATAATGTATTAATATTCTCACAATAAATGATGTTACTTTCATTTTTAAAACTGTAAGAAAGTACACTCGTTAAGCACACTTGTACAAATATAAAGTTCTACGTTTTTTTTCTTTCTCACAGGACAGCAGTACTACAAAAATATAGTATTTTACAACATGATGCATTGTTGTAGATTCAACTACCCAACAGTTTTACTCTCAATGCCTTAAGTATATTAGAGTATGCAATATAATATTGTCATGTACGGGAACACAGGAGACGGAAGATCCAAGTGCAGTGTGGTTTATTAAGGGTAATCTAAATCAGAGTCAAAAACAAGCCAGGGTCGTAACCAACATCAATCCAACAGAAACAAACAAACAAACAGGAACAAGAACAGGAACAGGAACTCAAGGACTAGGAAACGCGAGGAAACTAGGTGAAGGAAAGTAAGGACTCCATGACAAAAACAGAAACAGAACGGTTTAAATAGGCAGGATAATGACTATGAAAGTGAAGACACCTGAGTGGAATTAACAGGTGTGCAATTACTGTGATGAAGGGACAAGGCTTAGTGGGAATTGTAGTGCCTGCGGTGAGGTGCCTATAGGGAAGTGAGACCACTAGTGGACACCCAGGGAAACAGAGACCAGACAGCGTGACAAATATAATACTTTTACTTAAAGGACAGTTCAGCAAAAAATTAAAATTCTGTAATCATTTAGTCACCCTTAAGTTAACTAGTAGTTTTTCCCCAATATGGTATTAGTAGTTATTATAGATACTAAAGTATCTCAATATTTCTTGTATTAATTACGTTGTCATAGCTCTAAACGATTTCTCTTTTCCTTCCTTCCCTAAATCAGACCAGATCCCTGTACTGCAGGATAAAGCTGAATGTGTCAGCGCTGGATATGTTTTTAATGGTTTTGTGCTAAGCAGTGATGTCCTGACAGTGCTGCTGGATCTTCTGAGAAGTGAACACCAGACCCTGGTGTTTCTCTTCTCTCTGCCAGTGGTACATCATAAAGACGGTCTCCAGAGCGTTTGACATGTCCCTCGTTCCACTGTCACTGTATTGTCCTCTGAGTCTCTGAGGAGCTGCTGGAGACTCACCCCCTGAAGACCCCAGAACACACAGAGCTGAATCCTGTGTTTTGTGAAAAAAAAAATTATAAGCTGCATTAAAAAAAATTACAATGTACATGAGTACATTACACATGAATATGAAAAACAAAATGCATACAACTTATGCATTTCATTTTTAACTTGCTTCACAAAAATAAACTAGAGAAATTAAGCTTTTCCATTGACAATATGACATTTAAAAAAAAAAAACATTGAAAAACTGTAATATACCCATTTTTTTCATACTGTTATCGCTTGGCTAATGAAGAATGTATTTGTTACGCATTCTCTTAAGAAAAGAAAACTTGCACTCTCTCTCTCTGGAGTTTGATGTCCTCCCTGAACAGCTTCCACTCACTCCCTCACCTGTCCCAGAACAATTAGCAAATAGACTATGCCTGTTAACAACAACAGCACAATGAATTTAAAAAAAAAAAAATGTCTATTAACTTTTTATTTTGAAGACTTTCCCAGCAGGCTCACTTGCTCCAGAATAGTAATAAAACAAGAGAAAATGGAAACACTTATAAAAAATATAAAGACAGGTTTGTAATCTTACCAATAGAAAATATGAAACAAGCAGGCCATGTATACAACATACTGCAGTGCTAAAGTTTGGTTAAAACATTTGTAGACATATCTTGCATGACAGCACAAAGTGAAAGACCATTGTCTTATATAGCGGCTGTCTTATTGTTTGTGGGCTTTATGTATAAAACAAAAACAAAAAAACAAAACACAAAACAAACCCTAGCTGGCTTTTAAAACTTTCGCTAGGTATTTGAGTGAATGAAAACACAATAGCCTACTTACATATCAATGTGAAGTCCTCCACACTGAACTCTCACCTGCCACCGTCGTCATATGCACGCAAGTGCATTTCAAACTTCAAATGCGCAATTCGGAGTCCATGCACTTAGGTATGGGACACAGCATTTGATTACTCCCACTCTCGTCGGTACTTTTGCATCCGCTTTCGTTTCAGCGCTGGACGCGGGACTGGAGCAGCCCCCGTCATTCTTTCAAATCGCTGAAACAAACCAATCAATCCAAGGATGGCAGCGAGTTTTACCCAATCAGGGGCAGAATAAGACGAGTCTTCACAGAATGCCGGTGGGATGATCTGCTGCATGCTGCAATGACGACAACTCCAAAAATACGGGACAAACCCCGTCCCGTATTGATTCAAAACGGGATGCGCTATTTTATTATCATATACGGGACGATTTCGTATTTTAAGGGACGGGTGGCAACCGTAGTAGCCTACTAACGGGAGCAGAAAGTGTCCGGCTTGACGGCTCCGTTTTCAACTGCGCCCCTACTACAAGCGGCAACTCTCGGTGATCGCCGTCTGCAGCCGTGCCTCAAGTCGAACGCACCCATTCCCAACACAAAATCCTATGCCTCGTTTCAAATGTCACATTGCTAAAGAGTAGGCAGCAGAAGCTCTTTGACATCACTAGCAACCACAAGCATTCGGACACAGGATGCTCGTTTTTTCGATACTGATGCTTTTCGTACCGTATGCTTTTCGTACCATGTTTAAGGGTGTGTTTTTTCCCCAGTCTATTATGTAAATACCACATTTACTGGCTTTACGTAGTCACGGTGAAGGTTAAACTTTAGTTATGCAGTTTAGAAATCAGAAAGAAGCAAGGATAAAATTGCAACTAAATGATAGCTGAAATGTAGTAGCCTAATTTATTAACTAAAATAAATGTAATCATGTAATTCAGTAACTTGTGATACATTTTAAGTACGTTATTTAATAGATTAAATACAGTAGAATTTGATTGAATATATTCGTATATATATACACGTGGAAACACTTTTTAAAATTAAAATATTCATATTAATCAAAGATTGATTTTAATGCACATAATTTCGAAATGTAGAGGAATACGTGCTTCATATGTGCTTTATTTATTATTATTAAAAGTTAATTCACTTATTATTATTAATGTTTTATTCAAGTTTTAGTTGCTCTAGTTTTGCAGTGTTTATATGAAGAGGTTAAAATTTATCCACAGAGTAAATCATTGTCACTGAACATGTTTCTAAAAATAAGTTTGAAAAAGTTGTAGGAAGCATGGTGGTGGTGAAGGCGAGTGACAGTTGTAGTTTGTTTATAACCTAAGTTTAGCTTTTTAGTTCTGGCGCTGGTGTTTATTGTTTGGTGAAGATTATCTTGATGGACAAAACGTGCAAGTATCATGAACTATGGTTGAACACAGAGTTTATGTTTTACGAAAATCGAAAAACCCTATGGAAAAATCCTATTGGCTTTTTTTTGTCGAGGGAACTGCTCTGTGTGATGCCAACAGCCGATTGGCCTACAAAGTGACGTCATAGTATGGCAAGCCTTTTTAACATTTATTCTATGAGCTGTACCAGTATCTATTTTTCATGTTACTAGTACTTATTTTTTAGACACTAGTATCTTTTCCGTTAAGTACTAGTACTTATTCATTAGGTATTAGTACTTATTCATTAACTACTAGTGCTTATTCTTTAGGTACTAGTGCTTATTCTTTAGGTAGTAGTGTCTTTTGTAAAGTTACTAGTACTTATTCATTAGATACTAGTACTTAATCATTAGATACTAGTACATATTCCAATAGTGACTAGTATTTATTTAAACTATTCGTATCAACAAAAAATAGAACTAGTACTTATTTTTTAGTTACTAGTAACTTTTTAGACCAGAGATATCCTGAACTTAATAGATACTAGTACTTTTTAAATTAGCATTTCTGCCCAGTATGGTAATTGTATGTTGAATATTAATGTTGAGCCAGCAACATATAGGAGAGAGATTAGACAAGAAACGATGAGGGGGAGAAAAAAAAGAGGCGCATCATAGCAGAAGCCCTTACTCAAATATGTAGAAAATGCAAGTTTGTTGAAAGATCAATAAGCCAGGGAAACCTTAGAAGAGCACAGTTGATGGCAATTGAGTCATCATTATTAAATTTGAGAAGAATTGAAGTACTGTTATCTTCTGAAACGATGGAAGAAATTGTCAGTATCATATCAGATCTCAGAGTTTTCGTCAGACAGTCACTCAGGGAGCGCAGAGAAGAAGCTTTCACAGTCCCTCGAATTCGCTCAGATAGGCTATTAATACAGATACTATGGAGTCATGGCATCTTTCAGCTAACGTTACGAGTGAAACGCGGGGCGGCGGTCTAGGTTAAGAGCTCCCCCGCTGAACAGCAGACCATAACCGGATCAGATTTCGGCGACACACCGGCACGAGAATTAGCGCTATTTCGTTGAAAAGCGATTACAGAGAACGGTTGAACCCCCTTAAATGAAAATAAAGCTACCTTTAAATGTTACATTTTTATTTCTAAAGTGTTTGTTTAACGAGTTTAAATGTACGTTATATTATAAACTATGCTGGATTGACCCAAATAAATTCAATTAGTCTTATGTTTTGGTCTTTTGATTATTGGCTCTAATTAGAATTAATTCTGTGTGAATTTTTAATTTCCAGTCAGAGATATAATTCTCACAGTAAAAAGCTTAACGCATGTTAAACGCATTTCATACATACAAGCTGATTAAAGCATTTTAGACTGTCCTTGATGCTGAAAATTCAGCTGTACGTCACAGGAATAAATAATTTAGAAGTGTATATGCATTAAAACAAATTGTATCACGTGCTGCTCACTACAATGCTTACGATGTGAATCAGCTTATAAACTAAAGACTCAAACTAAAGACTGCCACTGATTCAATTGGAGCAGCTGCCAGCTTCACAAAATCTGTTTAGCTACATATTTTTTTTCCGTGTTATAAACATTTAAATAACAAAAGTACTGGGATAGTCAAACTGTGCTTGCGAAGTAGCCCAAACTATTGAAAATAATGGGCATTAATGTATTGTTGATTATTAGCTATAGGCCTGCCAGTGAGGGACTCATCAAAAATGTTTTTGCCATTGAATCATTCATAAACTCCTTTACGAAAATTAACTACAAAACATGGTTATTAAACATTGCAACCACAAATTAACCATATGGTTTTGTTACAGTTTAAATCACATTCAATTTTTTGCACAGCCCTATGCCACCTGGATCTTGTGTTCTGCAGTGAGGTGTTTTTTTAACATAGTATTGTAACATTTCACCCCTAGTAACACATTAGACATTACAGGTGTGTTGATGCAAGCTGGATCTAAACTAAAAATACAACAATTACAAATAGTTTTCATTTGTTTATTGGATGTTTTGTGAATTTCAGCATTATTCTAGACTTGCAAAATAACGTTCTGGTACATGTTTTTTTTTTCCCAGATGGATATTCTCATCTGATAACATACCTGAACTGTAATACAGACAACAGAGCTACCAGTGTTCACACGGTTCTTAAAAGCCACATGTGTTTACGGACTTCCATCCAGAGTGCGGTCAGATCATGGTGGAGAAAATACACAAGTGGCATTGTTCATGAATCTTGTTCATGGTGTAAAGCACAGAAGCCACATCCAAGGGGAATCTGTGCACAATCAGCGGATTGAGCGTCTTTGGAGGGATGTTTTCCTGCATGTTTTGCATTGTTTTTACAATGAATTCTACAGCCTTGAAGACAGTGGCACCCTAGATCCTGAAAATGACATTCACAAGGTTTCTCTTCAGCTTGTGTACTTACCTGAAATACAAAGTAGACTGAGCAGGTTTTGTGAAGCATGGAATCATCACCGTCTAAGGACAGAAAACAACTGAAAACCCTCTCAGATCTGGACAGATGGGATGCTGACAAACATGGGAGTAGATAGCACCTCAATCAACCATGTATTTGGTGATGATCCATTCAGAGAGCACAATATTGAGACACTTCTAGCACAACATGGAATTCACAGCTTCCCGCTTGAATTGGATGACCAGTTCCCTGCTTTTAATGTCCAACAACACAGTTTTGACCTTAGCCAGGAGCAACAGGAAGCAGTTTTGAGAGCCATAGAAGGCATTGCAGGCTTCAAATTTAAATATCAAATGTGCTGCAATGAAATTTCCCAACAACTGTCACTGATTGACTGAAAACAGATTTAAAAACCTGCTTGCTCATTTTCTTTTTCTGTAGCGTTTTAATCTTTTTAAAAATGATTATTACTGCACTTCCAAAGTTTTAGAATATTTGTTAATTGTTTGCCCAGACATTATCTTTTGTCAGGTTTTTCAACTTCCATTCTGTTAAACATTCATAAAAAGCATGAACAAAATATTTTTTCATTATTTAGTGCCCATAATGTAGTTTTGTATAGTATATGTATATCATAATACAAAAAAATCAACACTCTTTCAAAATTCTTTACATGTCTTTATTTTTCAGTTATGTCCATTAAAATTGGTGCAAAACTCTCAACCCTTTCTGAAACCCTTTTTTTCTAAATCAGTATTAAGTACTGTTTAAAACACTTTCAGCATAAAACTCTTTAAATTTACTGGGATTTAATGTTTTTCAAGAACTTGTTGGATTGTCACCAACTAACTTCTTCTAAACTCCTTAAACATTTTTTTGTTTTTGTTTACTATCCAGAATGTAAATTTAGATCTCAATTTTTGAAACCCAAAACAACAAACTTATCAACAACAGACTTATCAGTAAAGTAGTTCAGTTTTCTCATCCTACTCTTGACCAAACCCTTGTGTGTTACAAATGGCAAAGTCCATATTAGACTTAAACATATCGTAGCTCTTATGCACAGGAAGACGCAAGCAGTTGATGCACGTGTTTGCAGTTGGAAACTTCTCTCTCGGTGTAGCATACCAAGGTGAAGAATCGACAGGGTGTAAGAACTCAATGGATGGCTGTGGCTTTAATCCAATTGCTGGCAGAACACCACATCCCGTAGCAAATTTAAGAATTTTTTCTAGTGAGCAGTTAGAGTTGCCCTCTGTGAAAAGAATAGACATGAAAAAGGTTGAAAAATTAGATCAGTGGTGTCCAATCCTGGGGCATCATTTATAAAGTGTGCAAACTCTTTCAGATTTGATGTGTGTACGCTTAAATCCATGCCAGCACTAATATTTATAATAACTGTCTTTGATGTGAAAAAGTGCTTAGCATCACGCCAGGGTCTGAGCAGACTACTTTTTTCTTGACCGAGTACTGCAGATTTTTGATAATGTAAGCTGTTCTGTTGGATGATGACCGGTGATCTTTTATATGTTAATGACAATAATTAGGAGTTGTTTACAAGGCAGTGAGCTGAAACCATTCATTCATGAACCATTCAAGTTAAAGATAATTTGCGATTCAGATTCCACATCTGAAAGAGCGGCGTACGATCATTCTATGAATCACACGTACGCATATCTGAGGGATGATCGTAAGATCAAATTTAGGATTGTTTCTACGCAACATGTTATAAATGAAGCCCCTGGTCCTGGAGGTTCAGTGTCCTGCAGATTTTAGGTGTGTTTGACATGCAGCGCTGCACAGACCAATAGGCAAGAATTTCCTCATGTAGTCAGGGGCAGAATTGAAAGCAGAGATGTCAAGTTGGATAATTTTTGCTACCGGTAGTGACACTTGCATAGTGTTTGTATACTCTTACTCTATTGCAGATTAAATTAAATGCAATATTTATCAAATACAAAATACAAAATAAACCAGCATGCACTGCTTCAGGTTGATCAGTATGTGTAGCGCCACATGAAGTCAAACACACCTATTGGCTCCTACCCTAATTAAACACGCCTAAATCAACTTATCAAGGTATTACTAGGCATACTAGAACTTCTCAACTGTGGCCCTTAAGGTCCCCTTTCCTGCAGAGTTTTGCTCCAATCCTAATGGAACACAACTTAACAAGCTAATTAACGTCTTTAGGATTGCTAGAAAGTAATAGGCAGGTGAATTCGATCAAGGATGGACCTAAACTCTGCAGGAAAGTGGATCTCAAGGGCCAGAGTTGAGAACGTCTGTGTTAGAAACTTCCATGCAGGTTTGTTGGGGAAAGCTGGAGCTAAACTCTGCAGGACTGGTCCTCCAGCACTGAGTTTGGACATACCTGACGAGATAAACACCAGAGGAATTAGTGTCATGTTATATGGCATGTTTTCAATTTTCAAGCTTACTTTAATGTCTAATTACTAAAGATATCAAGCCATTTGGTGTAAATGGTGCATACAGTTTTAAGTGTTTACAGTTCCTATAACACTGGAAACATACCAATGAGTCCAAATACTTGCCTTCTGCATCTAGAAGGTAGTCCCTCCAGAATGCGACTGTAGTGTTTTCTTCTGCCCGCTTGTTACTTCCAGCAATGGAGTAGCGAATATCAAATAACCGATCAAGGGTGTCTGCAGTAAGTGGCTGATGTGGGCTGCAAAAAAGGGGTCTGAAGGCTTCTTTATGTTTAACAACAGCCGCCAACAATCCTAGAGTCCTCAGGCCCTCCTTGAGACTTCAAGAACAAAAGAATAAAACTTGAACTGTTAAAAGTTTTTAAAATGGGATAAAGATTAATCTGCTAGTCATTATAAAAAAAATCACAATTCTCAACAAGTCAACATAGCATAAATATATATTTTTCCATGTACATTATGATAAGAGACTTTAAATCAGGAGTCTAAATTCAACTTGTAATAGTTATATTACAACATCTCAGGTTTATTTATCTAATAGCTTGTTAACCCTAACACTAACTGATGACTGCAGTTACATAAGAGAACAAGAGCACATTTACACACACACACACACAAAAAAAAAAAACATTAGCTACATAAAAATTAAATTTCTTCCACTAAATTTGGATTGGAATACTGCCCATACCACTCTCACTCCTAAATGGTACAAGTAGTATGGTTAGTATTAAAGAAGTAATTAAAGGTGCTGTAGGGAACTTTTGTAAAAAAAATATTTTTTACATATTTGTTAAACCTGTCATTATGTCCTGACAGTAGAATATGAGACAGATAATCTATGAAAAAATCAAGCTCCTCTGGCTCCTCCCAGTGGTCCTATTGCCATTTGCAGTTACAGACCACTCCCGGTAAAAAACAACCAATCAGAGCTGCGGTCCGTAACTTTGTTTGTGTTCAAAATGTAGAAAAATTTATATAATAAGCGAGTACACCATGAATCCATTTTCCAAACCGTGTTTTTGGCTTGTCCTGAATCACTAGGGTACACCTATAATAAGTGTTTATATTCGGACTATTTTAGATTGCTTCGGGGATACCGCGGCAGAGTAACCCAGTACCTTTGTGATTCTTCATAGACATAAACAGAGAGAAGTAGTTCCGGCTACGATGTTCTTCCGCAAGACACAAGCAGTTCTGTTTATTAACCGCTAGAGCGTCAAAAGTTCCCTAACCGCAGCTTTAATGGATAGTAATAAAAAGTAGTAATAGTTATTTACAGCTCTGTCTTACTGTGCAAATATGCAACTGTTATCAAGAAATATCAGACATAGTTGACCCAAAAATAACATTCTGTTATTATTTACTTAAGTTGCTCCATACTTACATGCATTTATTTTTCTTCTGCTGAACAACAAAATACATTCATACTATTTAATTCAATAGGGACCAAACAACTGTCTGGTTACCCATTCTTCAAAATACCAACTTTTTTGTTCATCTAAAGAAAGAAATGCATACAGGTCTGGAGCTAGTTAAGGGTGAGTAAATGAAATAATTTTCATTTCTGGATCTTTAATGAAGCAACCGACCAATAAGAATGGACTATTCTTCATGTAATCATGTATCGTTATAACCGTTCAAGTGGACCATGGAGTCTGTTCACAACTTGGAACAGTAGGATGTCTTGTAAAAGCAGATCTTTGTCTTTTAGGCATTTTACAGCTCGAAGGCATCCTGCATTTGCCAGGTATTCACTCATACACTCTGTTGCCTCACATAACTCCTCCATGGATGCAGCATTTGAAATCTGGGGGGAAAATCCATAAAAACATTTTTAATCCATTACTATGGAAATAGTGACACTTTAAATAAAATCTAAACATTTTTATAAAATAGTATGCAGTTGAGTGTTTACATTTTCTATAAATATACAAAAATTACCTTTTTGATTTTAACTTGCAAGTCAAAGTCATTCACATCTTCTATGGTGGGTGAGACTTGTCCATTACTGATGCATTCAAATAAAATGGACGAAAAGAATCCTGGAGATGGTCCCCCGTGAACCATGCTGACAGCTATAGCTTTTCCAACAAGATAGTATCTGTCTTCTCTGACAGCTGAAGTAAAATATTGACAATTATTATCACAATGTGAAAAGGGCATAAACCACAACAGGTTACTACCCTCTAAAAATCTCTCCTTCAGCGTATTGACATATTTGTTAAAAAATAACTTAAAAAGATATGAATTGGTGTTTCTAAGTTACTGAAATAAATTTTTGAGTAACTGACAAAGATTAAAAGAAAGGGCGCACCAACTGAGTCAAGAGCAAGGTTTTTTCGTCCATCTGGGCCTGCAAACATAGCAGATTTTTCAATTTCTTCCATTAGAAAACTAAGGAACTCCCTCCTTGGGCCTCCCAAATCCACAGCCTCTTCAAAGTTTCCACATTCATCAGAAAATCGGACAGAAATTCTCCTGAATGGATCATGGGTTTTACGTCCAAATGCTCTGAATGCACCATCTAGTACATTTTTTCGATTAATATTGAATCTGCAGCTTAAGTTGTAGTTTATTTCTTGCCCAAGCTCCAAAAGTATCTCCTCTGTAGAAGAGACAAGGTCCTCCAAATACCTGACAATGTTATCACACAGCAGTCAGCCATTAAGTAAACAACTAATCAAAATAAAGTTGTCAAATAAAACTAGGTCACATAAAATTAAACAAAGCAACATTTTCAAAATATAATATCTACTTACACGACTTCAGAAGCATCTTGCTGTTCTTGGTCATCTGGCTCAGGTAAATCATTTTCATGTCAATGTAGTTGGTGTATATTTCTGGTCCAGGATCAATTATTTCTGAGGCAGTCTCACTGTGAATCGAGTACACTACTTCTTGAGAAGCAGAATCCATGATTTCTAAGTCAACCTCAGCGTGAATTTCATCTGAAATCATAGATTCCACTATTTCAACGTCATATTGAACCTCACTAGACTCAGATTCTTCTGGGCCTGGCAAAAGAACTGGATTTTGTTGGTGGAAGATGGCCTGAAAAAATAAATATAAAAGATTGCAATTGGCATTTATGGAAGATTATCATTATTGTTTTATTCCCTTGGAAAGACATTATGTGTACCATTCTCTGAAAAGCCTTCATGCTTTCACTGAAAATATTGTAACTAATTTAAGACATAAATTGTTAGTATTTCCTAAAGTCATAAAAAAAAGTATATCATCAAATCTGAATAATCTGAATTTTCATATAGGAATTTCTTTACCTGTACATCCTCCATATCCATCCATCGAACATGGATGTTCAATGGAGAAATCAAGTAATGATCCAGAAGAGTCCCAGGAACTGTGCTGGATATTGAAACTGCTGATGTAGCTTCCCTTATATAAAAATACTCTGTGGCCGATGAATGTGTTCCCACAAAGTCAAACAGGACCTAAAATACATAAAAACAACATTTTATGCAGCACAAAATTCAAGTGTACTACATTTAAGGCCATCATATACACTAATCATACTTTAAACCATTAACAACTTTCTGTAGATATGTGCATTTAAAAAATGAAAGCAGTCTCTTGTGGGCAAAACAGTACAATTTCCCTGCTTATGTGGTTTTTGCAAGATGTAAAAATGTAGGGACAACACAGACATATCTTACATGCAGTGTTTTGTAATTTGAAACACTGATACATTGCAATCTTTTGTCATTCTTTTTGAATAATCATTGGGATATTTCAGGTCTAGGTGTGGAGTCCAACCAAAAAGGCAATAATTTTTTTATGTAACATTAAAATTATAACATTAACAATTATATAAATTATATTGAGTTATTCAACAGCTTTACCTGCATTTGATCAAATACTTGGAACCGTCTAATTTTCATTGTGCCATCTGGGAGAGTAAATTTCAATGTTATGCCATCAGCTGGTTCTTCACCTGACCTCTTAAGTCTTTCCTCTATTATCTGTGAGACAGACAAATGTTTGTTTGGAAAAACATAGTTTTGAATGTGCTCAAGACTTTAAAAAGAAGCACTTTTCTTAGTAGAGGCAAGTTGAAAAAATACAAAGCACCTTTAAGCGCCTCTCTTCATATTGAGATATTTCTTCTGTCCTCCGATCCTGCCAACAGGTGAATAGGCATCTATCAATAATATTTTGGCTTACATTTTACACATGAAACTTGTAAAGAATGTTAAAAGACGTACCTTTTCCTGATCAGCTCTCAGTGATTGTTCGTACTCTTGGTCTTGCTGTCGCCTTAGAGCTCTCCACTCCTGCGAAGACATTTTATGCAAAATATTCATAAAATCATATTATTTGTGCAGTAATGTCAATTAACTTAATCATCTTTCTCTTAAAATTTGTACATTGTTAAAATAGTTAAAAAAATTGGTTTTCAGAATTGCCATGCAACTACGAAAACAAGCTTTTCAGGTAATGTACAGCAAATTGCCATAGCAATGTTACTAATTTTCATATTCATCTGCATACATGAAATAACTACTGAAATGAAATATGTTTTACCTCACCTCTAAATCATTTGTTGTTTCAGGTTCAGGTTCTGTGATTGGTTGACTCAGAGGCAAGTTGCTTGTCTGTAAAGACATTATAACCTCTAATAACCCTAATTTTGACACTATTAAACTACAGTGAATCTATACATTAATGACATGATAAATATTAAGAATGTATATTTCTTGGAAGCATAACTAACATAAGAAAGTGTTTTATTAAATAACTGTGATAATTAGAACTAAAACATGGCAACAATATGCTGTTGAAAATATGCATAATAAACAATAACTATATAATTTAATGATTGTCAATTGTCATTGGTCATTCAGTTTTTTAGTCAAAGACTAAAAATGAAAAGGGCTTATATTAAAATACTAAATATTACCAAAATGCCAAATTAAAATGCAGTTAAAGCCTTTATTGTTTTTTTTTATTATTATTTCATTATGTAAGGAGGAGCAACTGAAAACAACTACATATTAAATTACCTCTGTTGTTTCAGGTTCAGGTTCTGTTATTGGTTGAATGAGAGGCAAGTCACTTATCTGTAGAGACAATATCATGAAAATCTTATAGTGATTTTAAATACAACAATTTTTTAACTTTTTAGCTACATTGAAATGATACATAAATGTTTTAAATGAATAATATATGACATTTCTTGGATGCATAACTAACATTTAAGAAAGCATTTTATTAGGCTAAATAACTGTAATAGTTAGAACAAAAAAAATGGCAACCACATAGTGCTGACAATATACATAATACAATAATTATATATAATGACTGTCAATAAAATAAGATCATTGGTCATTCAGTGTTTCAGTGAAAGACTAAAAATAAAAAGGGCTGATATTAAAAACAAAATATTACCAAAATTACAAATGAAAGACTTTGTCTTTTATTTTACTCTGTAAAGCCCAGAGAAAAGATTAGCATCATGGAACAATCGTGGTGATTTCTGTGATTGTGGCTCCGAATCAGTGGTCCTACATTGTACAGTGAGAGAGTTGTACAAAGATGGCCGTTGTCACAGTCTTGCGACCAAAGATAGTCTACGATAATTTTCTGTCAGTGTCATAAAATCAGCATGTTCATCACACGTGTTTGCAGTTACGACCCACGTTTACTGACCAACCAGTAAAAATGCGTCATGGCACTAAATACATTTTATTCTTCTATAGAAACGTGGGTTGTAGCCTACGAGTCAATAGGTGTCATCATCGTATAGGCTATATGCATGTCGTACCCAAGTTTATTACCGTATTTTCCGGACTATAAGTCGCACTTTTTTTCATAGTTTGGCTGGTCCTGCGACTTATAGTGAGGTGCGACTTATTTATCAAAATTTATTTGACATGAACTGAGAGAAATGAACTAACAGAAAACTAACAGAAGCACTGAGGTCATACAGAAGTTATTTATGGAAAACTCTTTTTAAAAGATATTAGTTTTTTATAAAATTTTATCTTAATTTTGATCAATGTTTTATCAATCAATTGCCCGTATTTAATAAATAAGAAGCAAATATATAGCAGACAATGTAATAACCTTAGTGTAATTGACAGAATTACTAAAAATTATTTTTCAACCTAAAAGTCTATTTCCCTCATATTAAATATAAAACACATGTGGATTGATATTTTTCCAATGTCTGGACTCCTTTATTAATGGAGTATATAAACAGACGTTTCAATATATTGGTATTAAATGCATTTTCTGAGAATTTATATTTCACGTTTTTACTGCAAATGTCGAAATACGTGCTCTTTGGTCCATCAGTCACTGATCACATTTGAATAAAATATCTCATAATAAAATACAAAATTGACTGATTTATGAATATCCGTAGTTCTCATCAGTCAGAAATACAGATAAACGCTTTCATTTGTTGTAGTTTTGATATTGAAAAAAAACAGAACAACAAAAGAGCGAATCATACCACCGTCTGAGTTTGTGCTTCAAGTCGAATTAACCCATTTTTAAATCGTACACAGCTGAGCATCGCGAGAGGTGGATCTCTGCCTGAGCGTACATGTGAATGAAATGCACAAAGTCATTTTCAGGTGCAATTTAATAAAAAACAACAACCCTGGATAGCCTAGATTAGGCCAATATTCACAAATGTATTAGCTATGGAATGAAATATCTGATATTCCGATTGTCAAATACATGCAAGTGGAATTTAATGACACAAATTTTGAAATAGGCTTAAATCAAACACATTTTAATTCCAATTCTGTATATATATATATATATATATATATATATATATATATATATATATATATATATATATATATATATATATATATATATATATTATTAGTGGTGGGCCATTATCGGCTTTAATGTGCTGCTTTAACGCAAGACTCTTATCGGGCGATTAAAAAAAATATTGCCATTAATCTATTCTCAAAGTTGGGTTGAGATCTGGGTCTATACTAAGCAAGCTATGATGACTTTCACCTTGATATTTCATACAACCGACTCGCTGAGGCCAGCCTAAAAAGATGCTCAGGACAGTTGACGGGCCACTGCTGCGCATCGTCACGAACGCTTATCTTTTTCACAGGTTTTTAAGCCGTACCGCTTGTCGTTTTAAACATTAGAGCATCCAAACACAAGACGCGGAAAAGCTGAACAGAGTAACTGGTCACTCGCGCGCTGTGGTCGGTGCGGATGCGAAGAGAGATCGAGAGCCACGTATCACGGACAGCGACACTGAACCAAGCTCTCTTTTGCGAAGTTCTCCTCGAAGTCCCTCCTGCACCTGAACGAACAAATACAAATCACAGTTTGAACAAAGAAAAAGATGTGAAAGAGCCCAATTCATTACTCGCGGTGTTCAGGGCTCATGCAGAGAAAGGGGTCTCAAAACACATGAAGATCGAAATTTGCTTATTTTTGCTCTAGTGCTGACAGATACAAACAAAATATGTCAAAATATCCACCTTGGAAATTATGCTCAAAAAAAACTGTCAGTTATTTCTTAAGTGAAAGTAAACAGTTGAGGGAAAAATTGGGATGTGTATTATATTGGATGCGTTCATCATCTCTTAAAGTGACCACGCCTAATTTAGCTACTGGCTGCTGTAATGTTAATCCAAAAAAATAAAAGAAAATCACTCACTGCTCTTGACTGAATTACTTTGTAGTTTTAACAGTCAAACCAAAAATTAAATAGACACTAGGTATAATTTTTTATATATATAGCAAAACTGTAATAATGTGAGAAATGTTGAATTTGTCTGAATAAATGTAGGTTTGATTGTATATTTCATTTTTACATTGAAGACTATCCAGTGCTATTTTACATTTAATTATTTGGTTTCTGTACCTTGACACCTACAAACATGAAAAAAAAAAAGAAAAACGTAAACATTGGTGTGAAACGGGCGTAAGGTTGTTTGCACCTTGTGCAATGTGGAATTAGTTTACAGCTTTTTCAAGCACTTTGTGTAACATTTTGGAAACAGGAGATGAGCCCCTTTTCTAATGCACCCTCTAGCTTGATAAACCCCTTCTCAAAGACTTACTGTTTGTCAATTTTATTTGGGTAACACACATATTCTGAATGACTTCGGCAGAATTCGAATGAGACATTTTAATCTAAATTAATTTCAAGATCACAGTGAGATTAATCTAGATGAAAAAAATGAATCTATGCCCACCACTAATATATATATATATATATATATATATATATACATATAAAAGGAAAACAAAAACAACGAAAAAAAAAAAAAAAAAAAAAAATATATATATATATATATATATATATATATATATATATATATATATATACATATAAAAGGAAAACAAAAACAACGGAAAAAAAACAGCTGGCTGATCTTTTACGTCGGTTAACTAATGACTCATGCAGCCGTTTGCGGTTGTGATTTTTTTTTTTAAAGTGGAACGTAGGGCTATTTTTACGTTTGCACGAGACTGTTTTGAACCCGTGTTTAGACCCGTGTTTCCCCTGTGTCCGACCCGCACCCATATCAGACACAGTTGGATATTTTTCACCTGTTTCAGCCAAATTTGCGGGTCACCCGTCGGGTACCCGAACCTGTGCCGGACTCTAGTAGACGGTAATGTTTCTTCTTGGTTCTGAATAAATGCGACTTATAGTCCGGTGCGACTTATATATGTTTTTTTCCTCGTCATGACGTATTTTTGGACTGATGCGACTTATACTCAGGTGTTACTTATAGTCCGAAAAATACGGTACATACATGTCGCACAGTGTGACCAGCAATTATCTTAAAGGATACCTAAAATCATGCAGTGTGTAGAAGGCTTGAGAAGGAACAACTGAAAACAACTACATTTTAAATTATCTCTGTTGTTTCAGGGTTAGGTCC
This sequence comes from Carassius gibelio, assembly GCF_023724105.1. Taxonomy (NCBI): domain Eukaryota; kingdom Metazoa; phylum Chordata; class Actinopteri; order Cypriniformes; family Cyprinidae; genus Carassius; species Carassius gibelio. The sequence continues at coordinate 13,885,190 of NC_068376.1, forward strand.
TATGATTGGTTGACTCAGATGCAAGTTGATTGGCTGTAGAGACAACATCATGAAAATCTTACAGTGGTTTTAACTGCACCGATTTTGAAACTAAAACTACACTGTACCTGGCCCACTTCAGCACGAGGGACAACATAAAGTCTGCTTTTTCCCACAATCTTCTTCAGATCTCTCACAGAGCTTGCATGTACCTTCTTGATTTCTTTCCCCTTGTCTACTTTTGCCAACTCAAAACCCACCAGGTTCAAACTTATCATAGGGAAGCTCTGACAAACGAAAGTATTCAAATCTGATAGGCTCCAGTTTAAATCAATTGTAGACAGTTGACAATCAGCGATCTCCTTCGCTGGAACTCCTTGAAAAATACATTGTAAATAAAATTTGCATTTTTCCCCAGAACTACAGATATGTTTGCACTGATAGTGCTAATGTTTTGAAATACACTGAATGTATAAATTAAATGTATTTTACACATTCAAGCCATGATCATATAATACAGTGCATCTTGTCATGGCTGAAGAAAAAGTGAATGACAAACCTAATCCATTATTTGTCAGGGCATGCCGGTCAGACAAAGATGGAAGTTTTTGAAGATCTGGTCCTGGGAGGAGAAAGAGGCCCACCTGCCAGCTTGAACGGCCTCTTCCAGTGGATGTGCCTATCAACATTGATTTTATTAATCAGATTCAGTCTCTTTGTTGAGTCATTTTATATTATTATTTAACTTAATGATTCCTTCTTTCAACCTCTTCTGTTCCATGAATGGACCTATCGAAATAAGGAAGAGATTAACACTTCATGGGATTAGCGTGTTTCTTCATAGATGTGCAAAGACCTCCTCGGGGCAGGGGAGAAATGGTATTACGAGGGAACAATCACGTTCTGGTGTTGTTTTGGGCTAGTTTTGAACATAGACTGCATAAAAACATGTCCGTCCGACGTAATGTGTCTGTGATGTCACCTGTAGACTTCTGAAGAGCTTTTGTGAAGCTCAAAGTGTGCAGAGTGAGTCGTTGCCTTCTTGGCAGCGTGTCACTGTGCATCACTCCAGAAACAATCAAAAATGGGCAAAAAGGCGGGAGCTAGTTGCTGAAGCCACGCCCACCTAGCTCGACAGCAGTGTCAGCAGCGGCAACCCACCTGTCACTCAAGTGGCGACGCCCTTAATTATGCAGAACTTTAAGTCTTAATATAATTTAAACGGATGAGTTATTAAAAATTTCACCACTCCCAACAGTTATTAAAAATTAGGGCAAAATTAGCTATATAGACCAAAATCTTTTTTTTTGGCCTAGGCTGTAAACATGTTTTTTCCTCTTGTAAAGTTGGCCATTTTAACATGAGTTTATGGGATTGACACATAGACAGTAAAAGAAATGGACACAGCGACCCCATTGGAACTCAATTGAGACAAGTGAAGCCCATTTTTAGCGTTTTTTAGCACTTCCGTTTCTGACGCGCAGACTCAAACGAAGCTTGACGACGTCAGCAACCTGTCTGACAGATGTAAATCTTCTAAGTGGCTGTGCGTGCAAACTGCCATCGTTAATCTTGCAGAGACGGCGAGCTTAAGCGGGGAGTTCTTTGTCGTGAGTGAACAGGAGTAAGTATTCTGATTAATTATTTTGTATAGTATTTTAAAATGTAACGCCAGTACGCCATATTAAGTTAATTGCCTGTGAGCTTCTCCTCCTGTCTGTACGGTAATGTGACAGAGAGACGAGTGGTTATGACGCAATCGTTAGCCTATTTTTTACAAAAACTGTTTATACGGGGCCATAATGTAACATAGAAGGTAATGGAGCCCTTTATACATTGTCGTGTATCTTTAGAAATAAATAATGGACAAACAGAGTCTTTAAACGCCTCAAATGTAAAGTTATTCGCTGTCAAAGTGACGCCAAAATGAATGGGAGTCAATGGGAATGCTAACGCAAGTGAAGTTCTGCTAAAGGATGGCAGCCCCCACCCGACTTCAACTTCCGGTCGAGTTCCTTGCCCCCTGGATTGACACCCTTCTGCAGCCAGTCTCAAGCGGCCAGTTGATGAATTGCAGTTTTAGTCACTTCCTTATTGGCCTCAGGAGAGAGAGTGGGAGGTTGCCGATAGGTTTTTAGAAGCAATTTGGCGGGTTTTGTTTAGAAAACCTGGCAACCATGGCCAGGTGCTACAAAAGGTACATTTAAAGATGGTTGTTAAAACATGGTATTAATACAAGAGTATAAATGCATAAAACTATAAATAATTAGTGTAGGACAATTGGTTATATGTGTGCTACTAGTACATTAATCCCATTTTAATGAGAGGGATTTTCAATTTCTCAGCTACAGAGCGCCAAACCCCATAAAGGCCCACTTGACACCATTGTGCCATATTAGTAGTTCAGTTCATTGATTTATCTTTTAATACATTATTTTAGGTTCATCACCATTGCCTGTTAAAACTGCCTATATGATGTCACTTCAAAGAATACTCACTAAATTACTTACCTTGAGCTTGATATCTGCGTCTCCTGAAAAGAGTTCTTGTTGCAGTCAAAATGTTGTCAGTACCATTTGAAGATGTGGTAGCCATTAATTCTCGCCTGGCACGTTGAAATGCATTAAAAACTCTGTCAAACACTGCAACTACAGGTTGCTCATTATTGTCCAGCGATATTAAATTATCGCTGCCTTGCTGTTGCCTGTTTTCCATATTAGCGCAGCAGTGGAGTGCAGTACATAAAACTGCCCGGGCTAATCTGTGAAGGATATGACGTCATACCAACAGGGGCGGGGCATGGGGGGGGATATATCGGTCTCTGAAATATAAATTATGGGGTTCATAAAAATCCGAGAACTACAGTGTGTGCGCTCAGATTTTGTAAGGTTACAGTTTACAAATCCGAGGGAACGGATTGCGAAAGCGTTTGCACAGATTATGAATTTGTGAGTAGCCTACTGATTCAAAAATAGGGAGCCCGGGACATCACCTGTAGGAGAAAAAATCAATCCGTGACGACGGTTTTGCAATCCGTCCCCTCAGTTTATAAACTGTAATCACGAAATCATAAACTGTTCCCTCTGTTTAACAAACTGTGCCACGAATTTCCAATCCATGGGCTCAGATTTTGTAAACCGTACCCTCGGTTTTTGAATCTGTACCCACGAATTAATTATCGGTGCGCACGCTTTCGTAATCCGTTCCCTCGGATTTGTAAACCGTACTCACGGATTCATGCAGCAAGCTCCTACGTGTTAACATACAGTTTTATTGAATATTATAATGTGGAATAGGTTTACAGCAAAGTGTCAAGTGATTCTCCATCAAGTGTGGTACGAGATGGAATACAAAGATTTAATAAAGATGTGAATCAAAATCTTGTTCAATTGTGATAATCTTATAATAGCACTTGATTATTATTGTACAATAAATCTGCCATTGTGATTGACTCTGTAGTAATTTCACTGAAAAGGAAAATAAAAACACAGTGCACCTAGCCTCAGCCCAAGTCTTCCTACAAGTCTTATTTATATCAATCTGATATTAGCTAATTGATAACTGATTTTTCAAAATTATGTTTGCCAACATCAGGAGAGACAAATAACAGGCTAACTTTGGCAGTAAGCACACAAGTATAATTCATAAAAAAAAAAAAAAAAAAAAAAAAAAAAAAAACATTTATATATCTGTAGTGTGTTATATTTTAGCACGTGGTATTAAATTGCTCGGCACATATAAACCCATTATGGTCAGGTGTGTGGAAGAGCAGGTGTAATGGACCATTGCAACAAAGCCATTTAGTCCCCATCCGCCCCTGATTTTGAGTTCAAGACAAGTCCTCGGGAGACTTGACGAAAACTATTATTTTACTTACTACAAAGTGTTACAGATAAAATCATATAACTTAAATTAGAATAAATGTTATGCAGTTTTAAACTGCTAATTTCAAACCATATGCTAATACTGCTAACTACACATTGGATGACAGGGGTGGTGGGGTAAGCTGTAACAGTTTCCCTTGAACTGAGAACTTTCATGTTGTCTACATGGAGCCTTTTTTATTTTTTTTGGCAGCTCAAAGATAAAAGGAAGTGTGGGTAGAATGTGCACTATGCAGTTGCTGGATCCATCAGCATAGGGTAAAAACATAGTTTTTTTCACCATTGTGACTCTGATTGAGATAATTCATACACAATCTCACACACACATTAACTCAGTTTTTGCTAGATCTACATGTTCTTATTTACATGTTCTTTACATAGGTACACTGGATACTGGATACCGTATACTGTGCAGGAGGTTTGTTCCAGTAGTCTAATTTACACATACGCACACACTCCTGCATCAAATGTAAGTGGACTGGAGATGTGATCATTCATAGAAGGTCCGACATTGTTTTGTATTGTTCTTTTAGATTGTTTAACCTGTTTTTAAAGCAAACTTTATGAGGTGGCTGCTGTTTTTGATTCTTTTGTCTGACTGTAATCAGCAGGCCTATATTAAGCAAACCTATACCCCAGTAGTGGAGAAGATTGTAACAAAGGCACTCTATGTATTTGACATCAATTTATAAGGCAAAGAATACAATTCTTGCAGAGGTCTGAATTGGTGCCTTTTGTGGTGAAAAAATGTGGGTACTTCGTATAAATGTTTTAGCACTCTAGCTCAAAAAGTTCAGCGAGATACAGATGTTGAAACAAAAAGTTTTACAAACATACCCAGTCTCCTACTATGAGTTGAGATGCAAATGTACAAAATTATGATGAATAAAAGAGTGAATCTGTTTTTCCCTTTTTTTTTTATTAAATCCATGACGGTGTTGTAGTCTAAATTGTGCTAGGCCTATGATATCGTGTACTATTTTATTCAGCAGCTTTACTGTAAATAAGAATAATAAAAATTCCAATAACAGCCCTATTTCATTATTTCAATAACAAAAAAAAAACATTTACAGACCTTCATCTATTTAGATAAATATAACCCTTTAAAAGGTGTTGGCTACTGCAGGCAAGACATCTTCCTCATCAAATCCCCCCACCTCTGATTTTTTTTTTTTTTTTATACAGTAGCCTTATCTGTTTGTTGGTCATTGTACGGGTGACCTCTAGTGGCAGGATGCGACAAGACACCTAGTTATTTTCCTCTTCGTGTCATCATATTTTGTTTGGCAGTTTGCATATTATTTTAATGTTAATGTTAACGTTAATGTCTTTAACGTTAATGTCGTTAATGTCAATGATTCATCACTGTCATCACTTATTGCACTGTCAAGCGAATAAGATGAATTACAGTCACTGCCCCTGACACCGAGCAGTAAACAGTGAATGTACAAGCGATGTAGTTTCGCCCATGATAAGTTTATGGAAGTTATTTCAAATGCTCGACTGATGTTAATGAAGCAAATTTGTTGTAAAACATGTCAATTTACTTTTATTGGACAACAGGTTTGTAATAATTCCTTTTGTTTTCATGGTAACAATTTAGCAATATCTAGTCTAACATACAAAGCCAGTAAGCTTCCTTAACTATCAAATTTATTCTGCGTATTGTATTACCATGTGGACTCTGATTGGACGGTGGAGAGGAACTCATGTTTATGTAATGATCTGTTTAAATGAAGATATCTCCAAATGCATTCTTACTAGTTCTTAATGAGGTTGAAGATATCTCCAAACTAACAGGGACTCGGAGTTATTCTGTTTTTGATATCATCTTTTAACTTCTGACTAGTAATTACTGCAATAGTATCTAGTATCTATTTAAATATTACTAGTAAGCATTCATTAGATACTAGTACTTATTTTTTAGATACTAGTACTTATTCTTTAGATTCTAGTTCTTATTTAATAGATACTAGTAGTTATTCATTAGGTACTAGTTCTTATTCTTTAGACACTAGTACCTTTTTTAATCACTACTAGTAACTATTCTTATCTTACTAGTCAGATCTGCTTTTTTACTCGTCTTATGTTATGACTAGTCCAAATGGCTACAGTAGAGTTCAACAAAAAAATTACTAGTAAAATAAAAAATCATACTAGTAACATTTAGAATAAGTACTAGTATCTAATAAATGTGAACTAGTATCTATTAAATAAGTACTAGAATAGGTACTAGTATCTAATGAATGAGAACTAGTTTTTAATAAACAAGCACTAGTACCTAATGAATAATTACTAGTATCTAAACAATAAGTACTAGTATATAATTGATAAGTACTAGTATCTAATAATAAGTACTAGTATCTAATGAATAAGTACTAGTGTCTATTTAATAGGTACTAGTATCTAATGAATGAGTACTAGTATCTAAAAAATACACACTAGTACCTAATGAATAACTACTAGTACATAAAAATTAAGTACCAGTCACTAGTGGAATACATACTAGTCAAAACTCAATAGTTGATATCTCAATGACGGATCCCCATAGAAGTCAATAGCAAAAAATTTAAATTTGTTACAAGTAACAATATACAAGTTACTAGTCACTACTGAATTAAGTACTAGTATCTAATGAATAAGTACTAGTGCCTAATAAATAAATACTAGTATCTAATAAATAAGTACTAGTATTTAATCAATAAGTACTAGTATCTAATTAATAAATACTAGTACCTAATAAATAAGTACTAGTATCTAATGAATAAGTACTAGTACCTAATAAATAAGCACTAGTATCTAGTGAATAAGTACTAGTATCTAATGATTATGCACTAGTATCTAATGATTAAGTTCTAGTAACTTTACAAAAGACACTAGTGCCTAAAGAATAAGCACTAGTACCTAAAGAATAAGCACTAGTACCTAATGAATAAGTACTAGTACTTAACGGAAAATATACTAGTATCTAAAAAATAAGTACTAGTAACTTGAAAAAAGATACTAGTACAGCTTAAAGAATAAATGTTAAAAAGGCTTGCCATAGTCATAGCTCCTATCCAGGAAGTGTGTAATTTATTCACTTGCACTGGCGGATGGCGGCTCCTGAGGCTGAGTTGGTGTTGAAATGGGAAAGGTTAGACAATCATGAGTTACCTTTTGTTGCTTTGCGTATTTATAACAGAAATACCATTTGATTTAGCAATAGCAAATACCGAACATGGTAACGTTAATAGATCGTAATCGTGACACTGTGTGAAGCCACACTAGGTGTCATGGGTGTGTTGCATAAATATTAAGGGTCATTCTACAGAAACGTCCACTTTTGTTATGGCAAGATATCTTAAACGTTTATTATTTTTTTTTTTTACATTTAAACTTAGACCACATTATATTACCTTTTGACTTTATGAATAAAATACACTTTTGTGCAAACGTGTATTTGTTGTAACAATGAAAATATTTGTAAAAACAGCTATAAACAAGTGATGCAATTCTGTGTATTTTGACGTGTGTTTTTTCGTTGCTAGCCAGCATACATTCAGCCGAATGCACAGACTTTCAAACTATACTGTATCTAACAGGGCCTGCTCTAGACATTTGGGTGCCCTAAGCACAAATGCTTGCATAACTGCACAGTAGAAATTACCTAACAGAGGGACTACATCTCTATGAAGAGACCATTCTGCTATTCTATAGAACTATATTAAACATTTTCACTACCATCAGTTGTCAGACGCCCTACAGAGGCACACGCCTACATTTCCTAGCTGCAAAATCAGCTATCAGCAGTATTGGGAATGTTACTTTAAAAAAGTAATTAGTTATAGTTACGTACTACTTGTTCCAAAAAGTAGTTAGTAACTGAATTACTCTATAATAAAAGTAACTCGTTACCAGGAAAATAACTATTTGCGTTACTGTAAAAAAAAAAAAAAAAAGTTGCTACATGTCAGAGAATTTGTACTTTTTTTTTTTTTTTGCAGTTTTCACATGTCAGCTGAAATGAGTAGAAAAGACAGGTACATAACTTTCAATATTTATTGCACGTCAACAGACAGCAAGAGTTTAATCCTGCACTTCAAGTATTATCTTTGTAAGAAAAGTGTTTTTGTCCACTAGCTTTGTAGATGCCAGTCACACATTGCATGTACACATTATATGCACGTTCTTGCCTTTGACCACAATGAATTTGAAGTAGTGCTTATATCTTCACCTTGAAAATGCCAACTTTTCATCGGATTGCTCCTGACTCACCATCTCGCCATCTCTGCTGCAAATCTCTGTGTAGCTGTTGCGTGTGTGTGTGTGTGTTTGGTGCCGCTGGCACAGCCGCGTGTGCCGGCATGTGTGTAAAAACACTGGCTCTGATTGGCTACCATGAAACACATGACTCTGCCTTAGCCAATCACAACCGCTCGTCATTAACCCACCTGCTCACTCGCTGTGTGAGCCAGGGGTGCGTTCGGATTGCATAGTTATAGTTTATTAAATCAATGCTTAGTAACGCACCGCATTTAACGTTCAGTAACGTTAATGGCGTTGTAATGACGGGAAAAGTAATTATTTAGATTACCGCGTTACTGAAAAAATAACGTCGTTACCTAACGCCGTTCTTTTAAAACTAACATTTTTATTTAAAACATTGTCTTACCTGCAAGCAACGCGCGAGCATCATCCCGCTGTCTCTTCTTTTTTTCCGCCCCCGACTCTTGGTGCCTTTTCGAGGCCATGTCTGAGGTCGGTGTCTGCCAAATTTGACATTGATTGAGGCATAATCGAACAGACCACTGGGAGGTGGGGAAGGGAAGGCACCAGAGGATGACTGGCACAGAGATTCACCTTTTTCTCGACTAATTTGGTCTAGGCCTATATTACTTTTGTATTGCTTTTGTATATTAACATGCTTTTAGAAATATTTTATTTGTTATTTATACTAGTAGCCTATTGTGATGATTTTTTCATGACCCAGATTTTTTTGGTGCCCCCCCAAGCAGTTGGTGCCCTACGCACAGTGCGTGATGTGCGTGTGCGGAGCGCCTGCCCTGGTATCTGATAATCACCTTCATTCTGTCTGCGATATTTCTGCGTTAAGACCGATAACGCTGTCTTTATACTAGTTTTAACTAGAGTTGTGGATATCTCATAACTCCCTCTCACAAGCTCGTCAACGCCGCCATCTATTGATTTTGCGTTCTCCGGTAGTTTTTGCCAGGTCTTCACAAGAAAACCCTCCCAACGTTACTCAAAACCAGGGGGGCAGGGTTTCATATTTTTTGAAGCACCCCTGGGCGCCGCAATTGGCTAGCGGACCCCCACCTACTGTTAGAATTCCATTGACTCCCATTCATTTTGGCGTCACTTTGACAGCGAATAACTTTACATATGAGGCGTTTAAAGACTCCATTTGTCCATTAATTATTTCTAAAGAAAGACGAAAATGTATGCCCGACCCCCAGGAAGTGCGTGCTTCTAATTGACTTCATTTTTCTCCTTTGAATCCAATGGGGTCTCTGTGTCCATTTCTTTTACTGTCTATGCTCAAAACTGTCAGGATCTGGGTCTCGTTCTCTCTCGCTCTCGCTCTCTCTCTCACTTCAGTGCGCGCACCTGTTTGCGCTCTGTCTTCACCTGTTGCTCATCGCAATCAGCACTCTCTCTGCTTTGCGCTCTCACCTGTGTCTTGTCTTGTCTAATTACTCCAGTCTATTTCTGGCATTTGTTCTCTCTGTCCTGGGTCGGATTATTGTGTGAGCTATGCCGTTGTGTGATTGTCTACCATAACCTCGTCTTGTCCTGTCTTGTGTAGCAGCGTTCGCCTTAGTGTGCCCTGTCTCCTGTCCCCAGCCGGGAAGAGCCATCCGGGGTTTCTCTCCACTCAAGTAGTCCTTCTCCTTTTCGAGTCCTGTTAGAGAGTTTTTGTTCTGCCCTGCCCCGCCTGGCAGAGGCTCTTCTGTCGAGTTTAAGGAGAGTGTTTTTTGTTCTATTTTTATGCCATCTACCTTCGGCTGTTTTTGTTATAATAAAGGACTGTAATTATTGAAGGCTACCTTTTGCGTTTGGATCTTCTGTACTTGCACCTGACAGAATAATCCGACCCATAATGGATCCAGTGAAGGGGGAGTCGTTTTTTTCTGCTGTCGAGATCCAGGGAGTTATGCTGGGTCGTCACGAAGAGGAATTATCTGCTGCCAGGGGCGCAGTGGAGAGTTTGGCTGCACAGGTTAATGATCTGTCATCTCGCCTTCTTCATACTCACCCACTAGAATGAGGGACATACGCCGGTTTGTAGCTTCTTGTCCTGTCTGCGCTCAGACAAAGTCTAGCAACACCCCGCCTGCAGGTCTCCTCCGACCTCTCCCCATCCCGTCGCGCCCCTGGTCGCACATTGCTTTAGATTTCGTCACCAGTCTTCCATCATCTGCCGGCAACACGGTTATTCTTACTGTGGTCGATCGTTTTTCTAAGGCCGCACATTTCATTCCGCTTCCTAAACTACCGTCTGCCCGAGAGACCGCCCAGATAATGGTTGATCATGTATTTAAGATTCACGGTCTACCCTCGGACGTTGTGTCGGACAGAGGACTGCAATTCGCCTCTTTGTTCTGGAGGGAATTCTGCCGGCTGATTGGGGCTTCCCCCAGTCTGTCGTCAGGATTCCATCCCCAAACCAACGGGCAGGCTGAGCGAACCAATCAGATCCTCGGACGTATGTTACGTAGCTTAACCTCTCAGAACCCGGCTTCCTGGTGCGATCAGCTGTCCTGGGCCGAATATGCCCATAATTCCCTACCCTCGTCGGCCACTGGGTTATCCCCTTTTGAAGGCTGCCTCGGGTACCAACCTCCGCTCTTTACTTCCCAGGAGCCTGAGACTTCCGTACCTTCCGTACAGGCTTTTATATCAAGGTGCGCACTTGGAGGAGGGTGAGATCTGCGATATGTTCTACTAGAGTGCGCACTTGTAGGGCAGCTAATCGTCGCCGGGTTAAAGCCCCTCGTTATGTATGTGGGCAAAAGGTGTGGCTTTCCACTCGGAATCTGCCTATTCGCGAGGGCTCTAAGAAGCTTATGCCCCGTTTTGTCGGTCCCTTTACTATTTTGAAGATTCTTAGTCCGGTGGCAATCAAACTACGGTTATCTCGCCAGTTACGTCGGGTACATCCTGTATTTCACATGTCCTGTGTCAAACCTGTCATTCGCGCATATACAGTGGGGATCGAAAGTTTGGGCACCCCTTGCAGAATCTGTGAAAATATGAGTAATTTTCAAAAAATAAGAGAGATCATACTAAATGCATGTTATTTTTTATTTAGTACTGTCCTGAGTAGGATATTGTACATAAAAGATATTAACATTTAGTCCACAAGACAAAAAAATTGCTGAAATTATTAAAATAACCCCACTCAAAAATTTGGGAATCCTTGGTTCTTAATACTGTGTATTAATACTGTGCATCTCTTAATCCATCTTGTTTCATTCTGGAGCATCAGTGAATGTTTTAATCTTTTTAAATAGTTGTGTTTGAGTTCCTCAAATGTCCTTAGTCTGAAAAGATGCATCTCAAAATCATAAAGTCACTGCTTGAAAGGGTTCAAATATGCAAAGATGCTGGAAAACTGAAGAATCTGCAGGACCTTAAAGATTTTTCTGAAGAACGCTGCTCAGTTTAACTGTTCAGAACAAACAAGGGACTCATGCACAACCATCACAAAACAGATAGACAGTCGAGGATCATCAGGTAACAGAACACAGTATTAAGAACCAAGGGTTCCCAAACTTTTGAGTGGGGTTATTTTAATAATTTCAGCATTTATTTTGTCTTGTGGACTAAATGTTAATATCTTTTATGTACAATATCTTACTCAGGACAGTACTAAATAAAATATAACATGCATTTAGTATGATCTCTCTTATTTTTTGAAAATTACTCGCATTTTCACAGATTCTGCAAGGGGTGCCCAAACTTTCAATCCCCAATGTACATATATGTAAATATGTGTGTGTGTGTGTGTGTGTGTGTGTGTGTGTGTGTGTGTGTGTGTGTGTGTAACAAATTGTGACCAGTCTCTGAACATCACCAATAATATACTGAACATCCCCTTAGCCCCTACGGGGAAGGAAGGAACTATACAGGTTCTAAAGAACTTGCTCAAAAACACTCGTCACTTTCTGTTATTTGTTTTCTGAACTGCACTACTGAAAACCTTATTAATCCTGAATTTATTTAGTTACCCGCTTCTATATAAAAACATAATAGATTTAATCACCCCTTTAAACACTTTATAAAATCATTGGTAATTGAAATATTACACCAAATTGTCACAACTAAATTAAGAATTCATTATGAGCAATGCATAGCAAATGATGCTACCATCAAATATGAGAAACCTTAAAGAATGATAGACTGATGTAAATGACTGAAACCTGTTGTCATGCATGTGTTTGCCATAGCTTTTCATTAAAACATTATACACTGCAAAGTTTAACTTTAAATGACATCAATTAATACATCAAAACCATCTAAAATATCTTGCATAAATAGCAGCATAAATAATTTTGTTTATAAGCGCATGTATTTTGTTATGAATTCTTCAGATAAAACAAATAATAAAATTAGTCATGTATTAGTTGTATTATTTTACAGCCCGTTTTTTTTGATGCAAAGTTAACTATGTAAAATAATAAAATATGTTGTGTAAATGATGATGAAACAAACTAAAGTATGTGCACAATTGAGAAATGTGAAGATAAATCACATCTCACAAGGTGAATATTTAATAAAAAATAAAAAATAAAATAAAAATCAATGTAATACAAGCATTTTCGGGAAATAAGTAATTTTTACATTTACATAATTGGTAAGGTAAAAATAAATAAGGTATGTGTGTACACACCATGAGTTCAATTTTCATTTCGTGAACAGTAGGGAACATTAGTTTATTTAATTAATTCGCCGGACCCAGACATACGCACATTTCAGATGCACTGGCTCAGTTAACATTTATAGTATAGTAACAATAGCAGGGTAGATCTTATTTGCATTTGAAGTGATATTATAAATCCTGTAAACATATATAAAAGGTAATATTTGGATTTCTCCCTTTCTCTGCACTGGCGTTTAGCACAAAAGGAAGCATCAAAGCACACACTCGCAAGACCAGAAATCCAAGATGGAAGAAGATATGCAACTAGCCCATTGTGTTTCGAGCGGGTCCCCAGTTAAAAATCAAATTTTTTTGGCGGGGTTCCCCTGCTTAAATTCGCATTCCAGGTGATGACAAACTACTTTAATTAGTACAAACACAATTAAAGGCATATGCAATCTGCATGTACTCTTCTGACGCGTCAGATTGCTTAAAATAAGCAAACACCGGGCAGAAAATTGTATCCTTGTAGCAGCGAAGCTCTGACTGAATCGTGGATTTAAACTCATGTTATCTGGCAACTGCTCTCATGAAAGCTCAAGTAGTAGAGGCACGTAGAGCATTCCGCAGTTACATGTCTCTTTTTTATGTTTGACACGTTCTTTTGGGAAAGTATGCTTGAATTTGAAATATTCGATATTCCTAATACTTTCGAATTTTACATCGTGCTAATATTTTATATATCGCCCAGCTCTAGTTCCACATCACACCGTGGTGTTGCTTTGTGAAATAATTTTATAGTATGGTATTAACTTGCTTCGTGCTGCAAAGAAATTGCACAGCACTAATATCAAACTTAAACCTCCTCATCTGAGCTGCCTCAGACATCTACCACGGTGACAGTCACCACTCATCATTGGCAAAAAATATTTGAGGCGGGCTTTATGTTCACATGCATAGTTCAAATTTCAATGCAAGGCTTCAGTATTACGATTTAGGTATATGATTAATAATGAATAAGTTTTCCTGGTAGCTTCCAGTGAAGTTTTTTTTTTTTATATATAAAATGATTCATAAAACATTTAAATATCAAGTCGACCATTTATTTGCTTTGTTCACTGACAAAAATGAAAATACTAACAATCAAAGCAGAAAGCTGGTATTGACATAATATACTGCTCACTGACATAGTTTTAAATTGTTATTCAAATGTTTTGCCTTCAAACAGTTCCTCTTAAATATTAGGACTGTCAAAATGGCTGAAAAACTAAATACACATTTTATACTTAAATATTAATATATTATATTAATAGTATTGAGGTATATTCAAACTTAAAAGTCATAATTTCACTTCGGGAGAAGAAACAGCTTTTGTCCCCTGTGGCTATAGAGGTTGCAGTGAATTAGAATTTTTTTTTTATTTGTAGTTTTTTGGCATTTGAATGTGGATTTTTATTTTAAATTCTGATTGTAATTTGACAGCCCTAGCACTATTTTATTTTATGGGAGCTTTGATACCTCTGTAATTTTAAAAACCTGGCTACGGCCCTGATAACAGCCCTTACCTATATACATATAGAATATTGCACCAAACAAAAAAAGGGGAACAATTTAAACAATAAAACAACCCCATAGCAGATTCTAAGTAATCAAGGGTAGGATGATCCAATTGAGCTCATTCCTAAGGCTCCACCAGTATTGGGTACTCATGCAACAAAATCAGTGACTTACATCCGAGTAAACAAGACAGAGGGAAGTTAGTGAGTTAGGGGCATAAAACAGTGGACTAAAAGCAGCCTTGCTCTACATGTTTTTTGCCACCTGCAGTCACTTCCCTGCTCGTTAATCGTGACTGCTCTGGTGTGCGTTTCTCAAAAGCTCCGTTATCTACCTATGGTTGTTAGTTCCATTGATCTCAATTGGTAATGACAGAACTAGTGACCATAGTTGCTTTTGGCAAACGCAGCCCTGTTTGGTCCTTTTGAAAAGTGCTGGACCTTAAAGGTCAGGTTTTTCGTGTTTTTTATTTAAAGCTTTGATTGTGTTTTGAGTGTGCAATATAACATGTTCATGTTTCGCGTGTAAAAAAAACACTATTTTACACTTAATATTCACTTATTCACTTATCAGTATACCGCTGTTTTTCACTGTCATAAAAACGGGCTGAGGACTTCCTTGTTCTATGAAGTCCCTCCTTCAGAAATACGTAACGAGTTCTGATTGTGGCAGCGGTTCCTGTGTTGTGATTCGACACCAGCTTAGCGGGGGGCGGGGGGTGTTGATTAATAAACAGACAAACTTTAAATCTTTAAATCCGAAGTAAAAACATTACAACTTTAAATCCGAAGTAATCCAATTTTGTTCGGAGTGGGCTTTGGGTGTCAATGGCATAATGGCATAATTATACATATGGGTTTTGGAATGCTTTTTTTTTTGTTTTTTTACATAGTTTTGTTGAAAGTTGGTATTGCATTTATCTAGAGTATTGCGTCTTATGACATGGAATGTCAAGGGGTTAGGTCATCCAATTAAAAGGAGGAAGGTTATGACTAAACTAAGGGCAGAGAAATGTCAGGTGGCGTTTCTTCAAGAAACTCACCTGTTACAGAAGGAAGCAGAGAAGCTAAGAGGGGATGGGTTGGTGAAGTATTCTATAATGAGGGTACGAGCAATTGCAGGGGAGTGGTGAAGTAAACATCAGAGATGCTTTGCCACAAGCTACAACCATAGAAACTAAACTAACTATGGTGATAGGAATTTTGGGTTTTCATGAGCTGTATGCCAAAATCATCAGTATTAAAACAATAAAAGTCCTGAAATATTTCAGTTGGTGTGCAATGAATCTAAAATATATGAGTGTTTAATTTTTATCATTACATTATGGAAAATAATGAACTTTTATCACAATATGCTAATTTTTTGAGAAGGACCTGTAAATATAAATATTGTAGTGTGTTCCACAGTCATTATCAATTGTTCATTAGATGGATTGCTTGAGGGAATAAACTGTTCCTGTGTCTGGTTGTTCTGGTGCTCAGTGTTCTATAGCGTTGACCAGATGGCAACAGTTCAAAGAGGGAGTGTGCTGGGTGTGAGGGGTCCAAAGTGATTTTACTGGCCCTTTTGTTCACTCTGTATAAGTACAGTTCTTAAATAGAAGGGAGGGTTGTACTGATGATTCGCTCAGCAGTTCAGACTACCCTCTATAGTCTTCTGAGGTCAGATTTAGAAGCTGAGCTGAACCAGACAGTAACTGGATGGATTCAATGATTGTGGGGTAGAACTGTTTCAACAGCTCCTGTGGCAGGTTAAACTTCCTCAGCTGGCGAAGGAAGTACAACCTCTGTTGGGCCAGGAACCGGAATGACTCCACTGCAGTCACAGTGCTGTTCATGATGGTGTGTGGGGGGAAAGCAGGGGGTGTTCTCCTGAAGTCCACTATCATCTCCACTGTTTTGAGCATGTTAAGCTCCAGGTTGTTGAGAGTGCACCAGACAGCCAGCTCTTTAACCTTCTGTCTGTAAGCAGACTCGTCACCGTCCTGAATGAGGCCGATGAATGTGGTGTCATCTGCAAACTTCAGGAGCTTGATAGAGGGGTCCTTAGACGTGCAATCATTAGTGTACAGGGAGCAGAGCAGTGGGGATAGAACGCGGCCCTGGGGACCTCCGGTGCTGATTGTATGGGTGCTGGATGTGTATTTTCCCAGGCTCACTAGCTGCTGCCTGTCTGTCAGGAAGCTGTTGATCCACTGACAGACGGAGGTGGGCACAGAGAGCTGAGTTAGTTTGGGCAGGAGGAAGTTTGGGATGATCATGTTAAAGGCTGAGCTGAAGTCCACAAACAGGATCCTCACATAAGTCCCTGGTCTGTATAGGTGTTCCAGAACATAATGCAGTCCAATGTTTACTGCATCGTCCACAGACCTGTTTGCTCTGTAGGCAAACTGACGAGGATCCAGCAAGGGTCCAGTGATGTCCTTCAGGTGAGCCAGCACCAGTTTTTCAAATGACTTCATGACTACAGGCCTGTGGCTTTAACGTCTGTATTCATTTAGTCTTGTAATTTTAGATTTCTTTGGGATGGGGATGATGGTGGAGCGTTTTAAGCATGAAAGGACTTCAGACAACTCCAGTGGTCTGTTGAAGATCTGTATGAAGATGGGAGCCAGCTGGTCAGCACAGGATTTCAGACAGGCTGGTGTAACACAGTCTGGGCCTGGTGTTTTTTTCCTTTTCTGCTTCCGGAAGACTTGGCGCACAGCATCCTCGCTTATCTGTATTGCAGGTGTGGGGGAGAGGGGGGTGTGCCAGAGGTGTGAATGGTGAAAGCGGTTGTTTGGAGAGGTGTTCAAGATGGGTTTCAAGAGTTGTGAATGGTGTGAACGGTTGTTTGGAGAGGTGTTCAGGGCAGGTGATGGGTGTTCTTTTTTCAAACCTGCAGTAAAACTCGTTCAGATCGTCTGCCAGTCGTTGATTCTCCACAGTGCTGGGGGATGGTGTCTTGTAGTTGGTGATCTCTCGCACTTTTCCACACTGATGCCGAGTCGTTCGAAGTGAACGGAGTCCTTATTTTTCCAGAATAATTCTTCTTTGCCACTCTGATCTCCTTTTTCAGATTGTATTAAGCCTGTTTATACAGTACATTGTCCCCCTTCCCGTAAGCATCTTCTTTGGCCTGACGGAACTGTGAACCACGGTTTGTCATTGTTGTAAGTTAGAGAGTCCTGGTAGGAATACACATTTCCTCACAGAAACTGATGATGTTAAAGTCTCTGTGAGCAGCTTCAAAAACACCCCAATCAGTGAAATCAAAACAAGATTTTAAATCCTTCTCTGCCTCATTAGTCCATCTTTTTACAGTCCTTAATACAGGTTTAGATGATTTTAGTTTCTGTCTGTACTGTAGGTCGGAATAAGATGATCGCGATAGTCTGTAAATCAATTAATCGCACGATAAAAAAAATGAGCTCAATAATTTTTTCAGCTGCGATAATTTATTTTTTCAATTTTTATTTTTTTTTAAATTTACATCATGATGTGGGGTTAGTCTGGAGTGCAACCTGTGGATAGCCTGTGGCAGAAAACACCCTCTCTGATGGCACAGATGTCCCTGGAATAAAGATATAATGTCTCACTAGAGTGACCAGCTTTGGGAAGCGCCTTTCATTTGCTTGTGGATGCATCTCAAGTGATATTGCATTGTACTTGCACTACTGCTTTATTTTAAATCCATGTTGAATTTTTTGCAAGTAACTTTGTTGCCCTTTCTCTCGAAATGGTCCTCCTTTTCACTCGCTTCATTTGGCTTGCTCAGCTAAATATGTCTGTGTAGTTGCGTTTGTCAATGCACTCAGTTCACACCGCGTGCATACCACATTTGAAATAACGAACTTGAGCACAAAAAAAGACGTGATATGTGAACGGCCCCTTCATCGGTCAAAATGTTTATTTTCGGTTAACGGTTAAACGATCAATATGAGCATGCCTAACTGGCATATAAACATAATATAACATACAAAATTAATTAATTTTAAGCCACACAAAGTCAACACGTTGGTATTTCTTGCTCTGAATCTGCCATAAAATAAAATAAAAGTTTAATGATCTTTGAAAAGGTGTACCCGCGTTATGACATTATCATTATATTAGTTGAAACTGGTCTTATAATGACACTATTATCGTTTATCGCGATAATTTATTGGGCAATTTATCGTCCAGCAAAATGTGTTATTGTGACAGCCCTAGTGATCAGAACGTCCCAAAGCTGCTCGTGGAACAGAGTGATATGCATCCTTTATTGTGGTGTAACAGTGATCCAATAAATTACTCTTGTGGGACATGTGATGTGCTGTCTTTATATTGGTAGTTCACGGGAGAGATTGGCTTTATTATAGTCCCCAAGAATTATTAAAACAGAGTCCGGGTGTTGTTGTTCTGTCTCTCTGATCTGATCAGCGAGTTTCTGTAAAGTGAGCTCACGTGCACTTGTGGAGGTATGGATGTAAACACTCACCAGAATGAAAGAGTAAAATTCCCAAGGCGAATAGAATGGCTTGCAGTTAACAAACAGCATTTCTAGATCAGGACAGCACCTCTAGGGTCGCCATTATGTTACGTTAGGCAAGCACGCAGTTGATTAAGAAAATGAAGCAGTCTAATAAACCCAGGGCTTTATTTGTGCCGGAACAAGCCGGATCCAGTTTCGGCACCTCCGAAATACGATCCTGCACCTCATTTTGGCGGATCCCCCTCCTCCAGGGGCGGCGTTTCATTATGGCAGACAGAGAATAGCCAGATTTGTGCCATGAAAAAATATCCAAAATTCATATCTCTATTATAATTCCTTATTATTATTTTAAATCACAGGGTTTTAGAAATATTTAACCAATGATAAGTATTTAAAGGAGCTTGTAAAACTTTGTAACGCCATTGGATCCTCAAGCTCTTATAAAACCTTGTCACTTCACCCGGCCTCCACTCAGATTGAGCGCCGCACAGCCTGGAGGAGACAGATCTCCGCTTATTTGCAAAGCAAGGGTAAACAAATAACTTTGAATAGTACAGCATATCTTTACTCAGACACTATGTCTGTAAAGGCTATTGTTTTTGTGTGTTTGAAGACTGAAGAAGTAGTTTTTTTTTTTTTTTTTTTTTTTTTCATCTAGCCAATATACTTTTGTACATTTAAAATATCCTGTGCATAAGTGCTTAAAACCATGCGACACATAGTCCCCCTCAGAAAAGTTTTTAGGCCTGGAAATAGTTGTTTTAAAATCGCATGGCATTTCCATGTTATTCATGACCTTACAGACACTATAAAAGCAACTCATGCACGCTCTTAATGACTTAAACTGGTCCACCAATGTGGTTGCGCGAGTGCTCCTTTACCTCTCCCTTCTGTAATCGTGTGCCGGATCCATTGCCCCGCTTTGTTCCAGTACCTCGCAATTTACAAATTAAGCACTGTACGTATTACTAGTGAAGTGACATTCAGCCAAGTATGGTGACCTATACTCAGAATTTAACCCATCCGAAATGCACACACACAGAGCAGTGAACACACACACACACACTGTGAGCACACACCCGGAGCAGTGGGCAGCCATTTATGCTGCGGCGCCCGGGGAGCAGTTGGGGGTTCGATGCCTTGCTCAAGGGCACCTAAGTCGTGGTATTGAGGGTGGAGAGAGAACTGTACATGCACTCCCCCCACCCACAATTCCGTCCGGCCCGAGACTAGAACCCACAACCCTTCAATTGGGAGTCCAACCCTCTAACCATTAGGCCACGACTTCCCCTAAAAAACATAAAACGTAACTTCAAACGTAACTTCAAACATAACTTCATTGATAACCTATATGGTTACTTAACACCACTGTTCTGGCTGTTGCAGGCGAAGGGGCCACATCTAGCATTCCAGGTCCCAGTGAAACACAGACCACTGAGACCAGGGATACTCAGCCTGGGGGGGGCGCAAAACTCAATCTCGCCTAGGGCAACCAAGGGCTAGAGCCGGCCCTGTCTGAATGATTGAAATCCAGTTAAAGATCTTGTGGTGTGTTCTGCTGAATGGTCAGCAGCTCGTCCCTGGTGAAACTAATTGCAGGAATATAACTAAAGACAGGGCAAACTAACAAATCACCTGCAGAGCACATCACGGAGGCAGCCATCCTGTATCGGCGCCAGCGAGATACAATAGGGGGTTATATTATTCAGTATGCATCATATGTTAAAAAAATTTATATTAAAGATTTGGCTAATTTGGAAAAATAAATCAAACTGAGGGTATTAGAGATGATTAAAAAAAAACTACACATGAAGGTTTGAGATATTTAACACAATTGAAATATAAATATAATGTAATACTTTTTCTAAGAAGGTGGAGTTTGAACTGTTTAGGGTGAGGCAGATATATTTTGAATCTGGCGATAAAGAGGGCAAGCTTATGGCGAACTATATTAAACACAGAGAAATGTTTGCGCTAATTCCTGCTGTTCAGTCTTCTAAACGCAGAATTGTTACAAAACCAATAGATATTAATGAAGTCTTTAGAAAATTTTATTTGGAATTAGACACATCTTCATGTGAAGCAGAAGTTGGAGAAATAAAGGATTTTTTGGATTCATTGAATTTACCTAAGTTGACTGAAGACCAGAGGCAGGAACTTGATTCCCCTATTACAATGAATGAAATAGTGGAAATAATCGGGTGCGTCTTATCGAGGTTTCCATTGAGAAGCTTCTTTTAAAAAAAAAAAAATTCCCTGAAGCAAACCCGGCGGCATCTTAGCTGCATCCAGGTTAGCATATCACGTTTGATGTGGTAATTTCACAGTAGGCATACACACAAGTTTAAAGACTCCTACAGATTCGGCTAGGTATACATCCGTGATAAAATATCAAGGTGAAAGTTATCAGAGAGTCCGGAAACCAGTCAGTGTCTGGTGTGACCAGCATTCGCCTCACGCAGTGCAACACATCTCCTTCGCAAATAGTTGATCTGGTTGTTGATTGTGGCCTGTGGAATGTTGGTCTAATCCTTTTAAATGGCTGTGTGAAGTTGCTGGATATTGGCAGGCAGGGCCGTCGCTAGTGGGGTGAAATGTGGTGACGATTATAGGGGCCCATGGCTGAGGATCTCAAAGACTGGTTTAGGCCAGCCTAAAAAGATGATCAGGACGGACAAAGCTTATATTTTTCACGTGTTTTTAAGCATTACCATTACCACTAAAGCATCAAAACACAAGACGCGAAAAAGCTTAACAGAGTAGCTGGCTACTCGCGCGCTGTGTTCGGTGCGCACGCTGAGAGATAGAGCCTTGTATCACGGGCAGCGACACTGAACCGAGCTCTCTTCTGCGAAGTTCTCATCGAAGACCCTCCTGCACCTGAACGAACGAATACAAATCGCAGTTTGAACAAACAAAAAGAAAACACAAAGAGCCCAATTCAGTATTACGGTGTTCAGGGCTGACGCAGAGAAAGGCGTCTCAAAACGCTTGAACACGTAGTTTTGCCTCTTTTAGCTCTTGTTCCGACAAATACATACACTATGTCAAATTACCCGGCTTGTAAAATATGCTCGAAAAAAAAGTTATTTCTTAAATGAAAGTAAACCATTGAGGAAAAAAATTGGGATTGTGTATTATATTGGATGCGTTCATCATCTCTTAAAGTGACCGCGCCTAATTTAGCTACTAATCCAAGAAAATGAAAGAAAGAAAATCACTCACTGCTCTTGACTAAATTACTTTGTAGTTTTAATAAATATTAATGCACAGTCAAACCAAAAATTATTCAGACACCAGATATATATATAAAACTTAGTACAGGACACTATAATACATTTATGTAAGTGAGAATAGCAAAATTAAGCGAACTGTGATATACCCAAAGAATCTTCATACAGTAAACTACTAGTGAAATTGATAAAAATTATATCCATCCAGAATTATTCAGCACCTTATAAAGCACCATTTATTGCTTATGTTTTTTTTTTTTTTGAATAGCTAATGCAACCTTTTTACACCACAGTCTGAACAAAATTAAGCATTGCTTGGTAATTGGTGAACAAAGTATTGATAATTGTGTAAATATTGGCATAATAACACTTGTGTGTATAGTTTTGGTTGATTGTAATCCATTTCATACATTTCTATCAAAGTTATGACATTATCAAGACACATTTGTTCTGACACAGTTTAACTCTTAAGTTCTTGTCATATTTTATTACCATTTTACAAGCGATAATGTAATAGTGTAATAATGTGAGAATGTTGAAGGTGTCTAATGAAAAATAATAAATACATTTTGGTTTGATTGTATATTTTATTTTTACATTGAAGACCACTAGTGCTATTTGACATTTAATTATTCGGTTTCAGCATCTGGACACCTACAAAAAAAAAAAAAAAAAAAAAAAATTTAACTGTGTAAATTGCACAAATAAATACAAATGAACGAACAGGGCCCACTGTTACAACCTTCACCGGGTCCCACAATCCCTAGCTACGGCCCTGTTGGCAGGAACTGGAACACGCTTTCATATATACTGATCCAGAGCATCCTAAACATGCTCAATGGGTGACATGTCCAGTGAGTATGCTGGCCATGCAAGAACTGATATGTTTTCAGCTTCCAGGAATTGTTTACAGATCCTTGCAACATGGGGGCCGTACATTATCATGCTGCAAGTGAGGTGATGATCATGAATGGCACAACAATGGGCCTCAGGATCTCATGATGGTATCTCTGCGCATTCAAAATGCTATTAATAAAATGCATCTGTGTTTGTTGTCCATTATA
The DNA here is from genome assembly GCF_023724105.1 of Carassius gibelio. Lineage (NCBI taxonomy): Eukaryota > Metazoa > Chordata > Actinopteri > Cypriniformes > Cyprinidae > Carassius > Carassius gibelio. The sequence goes on from NC_068376.1 coordinate 13,908,225, forward strand.
TAACCCTGCCCATACCGTAACCCCACCACCACTATGGGCCTCTCAATCTACAATGTTGACATCAGCAAACCGCTCACCCACACGATGCCATACCATCCCGGTGGAAACAGGGAATCATCCGTGAAGACGCTTCTCCAAAATCCTAGACGCAATTGAATGTGAGCATTTGCCCACTCAAGTCAGTTACGATGACGAACTGCAGTCATGTAGTCACTAGGGGTGTGCACGGATAGTCGAATATTCGTTCTGCTCCAATTATTCGATAAATAAAAATGATATTCGAATTGCGCAAAAAAAAAAAAAGTTCACAATAAAACCTAATTTGGTCACTTTCTGTGATTCTCCACAGCATATTTGAAGATGTTTGCAAGCAAAAAATAATTAGTGAATAAATAAGGGGCCATCCACATATCGCGCCTATAAACACGTGGAAAACGCTAGGCGTGCCGCTTTCTCTTTCTTTCCAAAGCGCTCGGGCAGAAGCGCTCCTGAGGCGTCTGCCGTTGCCAAGCAACAATGACGTGCTCTCTCCATGAAGCTGCGGAAATTTCAGCAAAGGAAAAATGGATTTGCAGCACAAAAAAAATCGCTTTCAGTAGCTCTGCTACTAAATTTATTTAAAAATGGCAATCCATATACATCTATGATCAGCTGTTGCTTCATCTTGGCTGAGCTTTCATCGTTGTTACAGGAAAGGATGAAGCTGAATGTTTAGTTCTTGTCACATGACCTGCGGTGCGCGTGCGGCATTCTGAAAAGTTGAGATGTTTTTAACTCGATGCAGTGCGGACGCGCCTGGAAAAAACGGGCGCGTCGCACCGCGTGCGCATCGCGTAAGCATCGCGACCGTGTCCCTTCCATTATGAATGCGCATACCGCGCGCCTACATTGGAATTAACGAACTTGAGCGCGCAAAAGACACGATATCTGAACGGCCCCTAAGAACTGCGGTTTTCTACAGTACTTCAAATATGCCGTGGAGAATCACAGAAAGTGACCGAATTCAAGAGCATTGTTGCGGCATCTCTTGGAGAATGCAGTGAAAACTCCTCTTCTCGCGTCTGCCCTAGACCCTCGGTACAAACATCTCAGGTTTCTTGATGAAAACATGAGAGAAGTAATAAAAAAAAAACCCTTTTTTTTAACATAATCAGAACATTTTCCTTGATGCGAGTGGTGCGGATGCAGCCGCTGCCACCAACGATGAAGAGGATGCAATGCCCACTCATCAGAAAAGGCTGAGCCAGTTCTTTTGCGTTGATTGCAGAGAGTCCAGCCGAGACGAGTGGGAACAGTTCTTACTGGAGCCATGTATTCCACCAGATGAGGATCCCATTCAGTGGTGAAATGAAAACACGAAGCGCTTCACAAAACTTATTTGCTTAGAACATCGTTATTTGTGAGTCCCGCCAATGTCTGTGCCGTCAGATCGCGTTTTCTCCGCAGCCGGCCTTATTGTTAACCGACTAAGGAGCTGACTTTCCCCCGATCATGTTTACATGCCGTATTTCTTAACAAGAACATGTAAAACAATAGAAAAAAAAAGCAAACAAGATTTGCTGACAGTTTCAAAGTAAAGTGTAGGCTACGTTCTTCAATAGCCTAATTGCTGCAGGCTTCTTTACGTTTTTCCTTTCTTCACTTTTTTTTTTTTTTTTTTGCTTTTAATCTGTACTTTGTTTGTTTGCACACATTGTTAAAGGTTTTCAGCTACGAAACACGATGTGTAATGTTCAAGCTTATTGTGTGTAAGCTTGTTCAAAATGACGGAAACAATAAATGTTGCTGTAAAATAACGTCTGTATCATTAAACTTAATTTAAATAAATGAATATTCGAATATTCGTTTTTTGTAAGCTCAATTATTCGAATGTGATATTTGTGGAAAACGCCCATCCCTAGTAGTCACAAACATGCAGACGAGCTTCCCTAGGATGGTTTCTGACAGTTAGTGCAGAAATTCTTTGGTTATACAAACTGATTGTTGCAGCAGCTGTCCAGGTGGCTGGTCTCAGACGATCTTGAAGGTGAAGATGCTGCATGTGGATGTCCTGGGCTGGTGTGGTTACACATGGTCTGCGGTTGTGATGGCCTCATTGGATGTACTGCCAAATTCTCTGAAACACCTTTGGAGATGGATTATGGTAGAGAAATTATCATTCACTTCACAGGCACCAGCTCTTGTGGACATTCCTGTAGTGAGCATGCCAATTGCACGCTCCTTCAAAATTTGCGACATCTATTGCATTGTGCTGTGTCATAAAACTGCACATTTTAGAAAGGCCTTATATTTTGGCAAGCCTAAGGCACACCTGTGTAATCATGCTGTCTAATCAGCATCTTGATATGCCAACTGATTATTAACTGATTATCTCAGCAAAGGAGAATAGAATAGAAGTGCTCACTTATTTACAGTAGACAGTTTTGTGAACGATATTTGAGAGAAATAGGTATTTTGTGTACATAGAAGTCTTAGTTCATCTCATGAAAAATGGGGGCAAAACAAAAGTGTTGTATTTATAATTTTTGTTCATTGCATTAAAATGTATACAAAAATAAATTAGAATTAAAGCTGCAAGCAGCGTTTACCGGGGTTCAAGCACATTAAGGCCTCTGAGGTGGTCTTGGCCAACTTGGATGTATGGATGACAGTTAAACACATCCAAAATGGAGAACAGGCTAACAGACAGACACACACACTGAAAGTGAATGCTTAGACTTATATTTTAATACTCTATAAGCATATGCACACACACACACACACACACACACAAAGACAAAGACACACATATACATGCACACACATTTTGTTGCAGATATAGGTATTTGAAATAAGTGATAGGTGACAAACTTAATGCAAGTCTTCTCTTTGTAAGAGTTTAGATGTCATTTTCAGGTTAAACTAATCATAATGTGGCAAAATTGTAAAAACTGATATATCTGTATAAACAAAATGGAAAACATTGACTCAGTGAGATTTAAATTGTTATAACAGTTAATTTTTTAATGTTTTGGCATGAATTCATGAATCTTTTCAACAGTACTGTTCAACTTAGGTGAATGAGCCCATTAGTGGTCTTCCGCTGCCATCTAGTGGTTATAAATTGCATTTACTCAAGCAACACTGTGTTCTTAAATATAACTGTTATTGTTTTGTTTTTTGTTTTTTGTTTTTTGCCCAATCTATCTTAAATTTTGCATGCTTGTTTAGAATGAAATTATGCATTGTTTTACACAGTTTTGATAATTTGTGGGCTTTCTGTTTGTATTAATAGGCCTTTGTGTACACTATGCAAATAACATATTATAAAATTACTGGTTTATAGTTGTCCAAATGCAATTGTTCAACATGTTTTTGATAATTATTGACCTTCAGAGTCTAGATAATTGTACTTCAGTGGTTTTATTGATTTTCAGCTTAAACCCTATCACTAGTTTGCCAAAGTAACTTTTTAAAATAATCTTGAATATTTAATTAACAGCTTTATTGACAACATTGGTTGTTCAGAATGAGGAGATCTATCATATGATATGAAGATCTAGTGTTTTTAAGTGAATATATGAGCATTTTCAAACAATTTGAGGCAATTTACCATATAAATCTTGTGTTTTGAGACCTTTTCTACTGTTATAGCGCCACCTATGGTCCGATCTCCATGAAACTTTGCATGCTTGTTAAGAGTCACCTGTTACATGTTTTCACCGAGATTCATAAAGTTTTGAGTTTTCGTTTAGGTTTTATATGCTTTTGGGTATTTTGGTCACACCCCTTTTATATATTAGCCAGTTATAGCTAACCAAAGGACAAAATTCAACAGTTTTTTGATAATTATTGATCTAGAGAGTCCAGAGAAACTTACTGCAGTGGTTTGGTTTCGATCGGGTAAAAAACCTAGGACTATTTTGCAAAAGTATGTTTTTAACATATTTGTGAATAACAATTGAACGATTTGCTTGACATCTTCGCTCCCTGAGGCAAAGTTGTTCACAAAGAGGAGATCTAACATATGATATTAATATCTAGTGTTTGTGTGAATGTATGAACATGTTCTACAAATTGTGATCATTTTCTATTGAGAATTTGTGTTTTTTGAGGCTTTTTCAACTGTTACAGTGCCACCTATGGTCCGATCTCCATGAATCTTTGCATGCTTGTTAAGAGTAACCTGTTACATGTTTTCACCAAGTTTCATAAAGTTTTGAGTTTTCGTTTAGGTTTTATAGGCTTTGGGGTATGTTTGGCCCCTTTTCTAAATTACTCCTTTAAAGCTAGCCAAAGTACAAAATTCAACATTTATTTTGATAATTATTGATCTAGAGAGTGCACAGAATATTACTGCAGTTGTTTGGTTCCGATCGAGCAAAAAACCTAGGACTAGTTTGCAAAAGTAGCTTTTTAACATATTTGTGAATAACAATTGAACGATTTGATTGACAGCAATGGTTCCTGAGGCAAAGTTGTGCATTATGAGGAGATCTATCAAATGATATGCATATTGTGTTGATATGTGAAACACCACGTGATTACAGAGCCATAAAACTCGTTAGGGCCAACTAGTGGCCGATTTCTTTCAAAATTCTTACAGACCTTAATTAAGGTTCATGAGTCAAACATACCCATTTTCGGTCCGATCAACTTCCGTTAACCCTTTCAAATAGGTGCTTAAAATTGTTTGGCCAGTGGCGGCCATGTTTTTTGAGATATGCAAATGTCCTCGTAGATACTTGTGCCCCTTCAGACAAGGACACTGCATACCAATTTTTATGTTGATCGAGCCAACGGTTGCCTAGTTATAGCTATTTATGTGTTTTTTCTATCTTATAGCGCCCCCAAGTGGCAAAGATGCGCAATTTTGTTTTATTTGACCAAAGATTGAGCTCATACATATGTGTGCCAAGTTTGGTGAAGATATCTCATTCCGTTCAAGAGTTATAGTTAAAATAACATTTGGCTAACGTTAGCATAGACGCTTTTTAGCGTACTGTTTCGCGTAAGAATTGAAATTTAAACTTTTTTTTGATAATTATTGATATTGAGTGTCCAGGGAATATTTCTGAAATGGTTTGGTTCTGATTGGTTGAAAATCCTAGGACTAGTTCGCAAAAGTAGGTTTCGGATATAGCTCGATTTTGCGAGAAAACGGTGCGTCGTAGACCTCAAAGAGGCACTGTATACTTTTGTTCGGGCTAACCCAAGGATAACAATGATGCATAGTTTTTGAGTCTACGTCAAGCGGTTTACGATCTATGGCCAAAAATGTCTGAAAATTTAGTTTTTTGCGCTGTAGCGCCCCCATTTGGCCGATTGGGCTGAGACTTTGTCAGAATGTCTGCTCGGGGAGCTCTACCTTTTGGCCAAGTTTCAGCGGAGAAAAATAATAATAAAAAAAATCCTAACAGATACAATAGGGTTTCAGCACTGCGTGCTTGAACCCTTAATAATATTTATTCATCGTCTGTTACAATAAAGAAGGATTAATATATGAGTGAGTGAACGTACATCTTAATCTCATCATAATCTATGTTGAGACATTTTTAGTGCACAACATATTGGTTTCAGTACTAAAAGTGATGTTAAAATATAATATTAATCTCTCACACAAAAATGTTTCATTTTATTTTAAATGACAAAAAACATTTCAATTAAGATATATCATCAAAGCCTCTCCTTGAACTATCACATTATCATGGTGGAGAGGTTTGAGTACCCGAATGATCCTTGGAGCTATGTTGTCTGGGGCTATATGCTCCTGGTAGGGTCTCCCAAGGCAAACAGGTCCTTGCTGACGGGCCACACTAAGAACAGTTCACAAACCCCTCATGTTAATATTTACATCAAGGACCGAGACGTCACCCGGCATGGGGCAGCCGGGGCCCCACCATGGAGCCAGGGGCCGGGATTGGGGTTCGTATGCGAGCACCTGGTGGCCGGGCCTTCCCCCATGGGGCCCGGCCGGGCTCAGCCCGAAGGAGTGACGTGGGGCCGCCCTCCTGTGGGCTCACCACCTGCAGGAGGGAGCGTAAGGGGCTGGTTCATAGTGGATCGGGCGACAGTCGAAGGCAAGACCACCGACGACCCGATCGCTGGACACGGACTCTGGCTTTAGGGACGTGGAATGTCACCTTGTTGGCAGGGAAGGAGCCTGAGCTTGTGTGGGAGGTCGAGAGGTACCGACTAGAGATAGTCGGGCTCACCTCCATGCACAGCTTGGGCTCTGGAACTACACTTCTTGAGAGAGGCTGGATTCTCTACCACTCTGGAGTTGCCCATGGTGAGAGGCGGAGGGCTGGAGTGGGTTTGCTTATAGGCCCCCAGCTCAGCCGCCATGTGTTGGAGTTCACCCCGGTGAACGAGAGGGTCGCTTCCCTGCGCCTTCGAGTCGGGGATAGGTCTCTCACTGTCGTTTGTGCCTACGGGCCAAACAGCAGTGCGGACTACCCCGCCCTCTTGAAATCTCTGGGAGGGGTGCTGGAAAGTGTCCACGAGTCGTTCTACTGGGGAACTTCAACGCTCACGTGGGCAGTGACAGTGACACCTGGAGGGGCGTGATTGGGAGGAACGGCCCCCCTGACCTGAACCCGAGCGGTGTTCTGTTATTGGATTTCTGTGCTAACCACGGTTTGTCCATAACGAACACCATGTTCAAGCATAAGGGTGTCCATCAGTGCAAGTGGCACCAGAACACCCTAGACCGGAGGTCGATGATCGACTTTGTGGTCGTGTCATCAGACCTTCGGCCATATGTCTTGGACACTCGAAGAGAGGGGGTGAAGAGAGGGGCGGAGCTGTCAACTGATCATCACCTGGTGGTGAGTTGGATCCGATGGTGAGGGATAAAGCTGGACAGACTCGGCAGACCCAAGCGTACTGTGAGGGTCTGTTGGGAACGTACAGTATTGTTCAAAATAATAGCAGTACAATGTGACTAACCAGAATAATCAAGGTTTTTAGTATATTTTTTATTGCTACGTGGCAAACAAGTTACCAGTAGGTTCAGTAGATTGTCAGAAAACAAACAAGACCCAGCATTCATGATATGCATGCTCTTAAGGCTGTGCAATTGGGCAATTAGTTGAAAGGGGTGTGTTCAAAAAAATAGCAGTGTCTACCTTTGACTGTACAAACTCAAAACTATTTTGTACAAACATTTTTTTTTTCTGGGATTTAGCAATTTTGACATCTGGGTGGCATGGAGTCAACCAACTTGTGGCACCTCTCAGCTGTTATTCCACTCCATGATTCTTTAACAACATTCCACAATTCATTCACATTTCTTGGTTTTGCTTCAGAAACAGCATTTTTGATATCACCCCACAAGTTCTCAATTGGATTAAGGTCTGGAGATTGGGCTGGCCACTCCATAACATTAATTTTGTTGGTTTGGAACCAAGACTTTGCCCGTTTACTAGTGTGTTTTGGGTCATTGTCTTGTTGAAACAACCATTTCAAGGGCATGTCCTCTTCAGCATAAGGCAACATGACCTCTTCAAGTATTTTAACATATGCAAACTGATCCATGATCCCTGGTATGCGATAAATAGGCCCAACACCATAGTAGGAGAAACATGCCCATATCATGATGCTTGCACCTCCATGCTTCACTGTCTTCACTGTGTACTGTGGCTTGAATTCAGAGTTTGGGGGTCGTCTCACAAACTGCCTGTGGCCCTTGGACCCAAAAAGAACAATTTTACTCTCATCAGTCCACAAAATGTTCCTCCATTTCTCTTTAGGCCAGTTGATGTGTTCTTTGGCAAATTGTAACCTCTTCTGCACATGCCTTTTTTTAACAGAGGGACTTTGCGGGGGATTCTTGAAAATAGATTAGCTTCACACAGACGTCTTCTAACTGTCACAGTACTTACAGGTAACTCCAGACTGTCTTTGATCATCCTGGAGGTGATCATTGGCTGAGCCTTTGCCATTCTGGTTATTCTTCTATCCATTTTGATGGTTGTCTTCCGTTTTCTTCCACGTCTCTCTGGTTTTGCTCTCCATTTTAAGGCATTGGAGATCATTTTAGCTGAACAGCCTATCATTTTTTGCACCTCTTTATAGGTTTTCCCCTCTCTAATCAACTTTTTAATCAAAGTACGCTGTTCTTCTGAACAATGTCTTGAACGACCCATTTTCCTCAGCTTTCAAATGCATGTTCAACAAGTGTTGGCTTCATCCTTAAATAGGGGCCACCTGATTCACACCTGTTTCTTCACAAAATTGATGACCTCAGTGATTGAATGCAACACTGCTATTTTTTTGAACACACCCCTTTCAACTAATTCAACTAATTGCCCAATTGCACAGCCTTAAGAGCGTGCATATCATGAATGCTGGGTCTCATTTGTTTTCTGAGAATCTACTGAACCTACTGGTAACTTGTTTGCCACGTAGCAATAAAAAAATATACGAAAAACCTTGATTATTCTGGTTAGTCACATTGTACTGCTATTATTTTGAACAATACTGTATGGCCGAGTCACCTGTCAGAGAGATCTTCAACTCCCACCACCGGCAGAGCTTTGACCAGATCCTGAGGGAGTCTGGAGATATTGAGTCCGAGTGGACCATGTTCTCCACCTCCATTGTCACTGTGGCTGCTCGGAGCTGTGGCCGTAAGGCCTGCAATCCGCGAAACCCGGTGGTGGACACCAGAAGTAAGGGTTGCCGTCAAGCTGAAGAAGGAGTCCTATCAGGCCTGGATGGCTTGTGGGACTCCGGAGGCAGCTGACAGGTACTGGCAGGCCAAGCGCACTGCAGCCCGGGTCGTCGTGGAGGCAAAAAAATCGTCGGGCCTGGGAGGAGTTCGGTGAGGGACTATGTCTCCCAGCTGGCCTGGGAACGCCTCAGAGTCTCCCCGGAAGAGCTGGAAGAAGTGGCTAGGGAGAGGGAAGTCTGGGTGTCTCTGCTTAGACTGCTGCCCCCGCGACCCGGCCCCGGATAAGCGGAAGATAAATGGATGGATGGATGTATATCATCAAATACAATTTTTGTACCCTTTAAGCACACCCGTTCCCATCAAGCTCACATCATGTTTTATTAAAAATTATTGATTATTTTAAACAGCCTTTTTAAAAAAATAATTGAAAAATGTTTTATTTGAACGTAAAAGGTCAGTCACAAAAAAACAGAACACTAAAATCAAGCAACAAGGCATTCAATTTGATGAGTTATGTGTTATTCCTAGTGAAGTGTCACTTAAAGGGTTAGTTCATCCAAAAATGAAAATGATGTCATTAATGACTCACCCTTATGTCGTTCCAAACGGCACACCTTCGGAACACAGTTTAAGATATTTTAGATTTAGTCCGAGAGCTTTCTGTTGTGAGACTATCGGTTGGATTCGAAGAGATTCTGGCAAACTGTTCGAAGCCGCAGGAGGGGGAAGCAGTGCCCTACCAACACTGTTTACAGTGAAGATGGGCACCTGTTGACCTCAACTGGGGATACCGTCGGGCAATGGAAGGAATACTTCGAGGATATCCTCAATCCCACCGACTTGTGTTCCGTTGAGGAAGCAGTGGCTGGGGACTCTTAGGAGGACTCGTCCATCACCCGGGCTGAAGTCATCGAAGTAGTTAAAAAGCTCCTCGGTTGCAAGGCACTGGGGGTGGATGAGATCCGCCCCGAGTACCTCAGGTCTCTGGATGTTGTGGGGCTGTCTTGGCTGACATGCCTCTGCAACATCGCATGGCGGTTGGGGACAGTACCTCGGGACTGGCAGACCGGGGTGGTGGTCCCTCTTTTCAAGAAGGGGGACTGGAGAGTGTGTTCCAACTATAGGGGGATCACACTTCTCAGCCTCCCCGGGAAAGTCTATGCCAGGGTACTGGAGAGGAGAATTCGGCCGATAGTGGAACCTCAGATTCAGGAGGAACAGGGTGGTTTTTGTCCCGGTCGTGGAACACTGGACCAGCTCTGTACCCTTTCCAGGGTGCTGGAGGGTTCATGGGACTTTGCCCAACCAGTCCACATGTGTTTTGTGGATTTGGAGAAGGCATTCGACCGTGTTCCTCGCGACATCCTGTGGAGGGTGCTCTGGGAGTATGGGGTCGGCGGCCCCCTGCTTAGGGCAGTTCGGTCCCTGTACGACGGGAGCAAGAGCTTGGTTCGCATTGCCGGCAGTAAGTCAGACCTGTTCCCGGTGCATGTTGGACTCTGGCAGGGCTGCCCTTTGTCACCGGTTCTGTTCATAATTTTTATGGACAGAATTTCTAGGCGCAGCCAAGGGCCGGAGAGTGTCCGGTTTGGGGACCATACGATTTCATCGCTGCTTTTTGCGGATGATTGTAGCAACAATGAGTTTTACAGAATAATTAACTCAAATGATATATAGGGAATTTGAATAATTAATCAGGAATATGATTAATTTAGATCTCAGATGACAGTTACATTAAATTTGATTGATTATGAAAAATAGCTCAATTTGCCTAAATCAATAAATAATTACAGGGCATTGTAATTTACTCATTAATATGTCAATATTCCATTCTTCATATCAATTGTTGTGATAGCTCTTACTGTAAATTACTGCAAATCAAACAGCGGTTTGTCCAGCAGACCACTGTTGACCTATCAATTTTCAATAAAGTTATCACGCCTTATAATTCAAGGAAAAGTATTCTCTGGCCATGAAAATATTATCCTATCCTTATGATAAATTTAGTTTCTAAATTTAGAGCTTGTAGCTAAAGATCAGACATCTCAGTGACTCGTAATGTGAGTGGGGTGGAGTCCAAGCCAATCGTCAGTATATGGGTTTTTAATAATTAAACTAGTAATACATCAAACTACAAATCACACAGAGTAAATATGCGTACGACAATACAAACAGTAAGGTTTACAAGACATAACGGAATCCAAATAAAAGAGAGAGAGAGAGAGAGAGAGAGAGAGAATAGAATGAGATCACATAAGGAGCTCAGGTATGAAAATCATAGCCAGTAACTTTTGGAAGCCAACAACAAATCAGATCTTAGCAACAATTTAAAGCAGCATTTAAATCTCCATAGAGAAACTGATACTTGCAAAGTGTCCAATGTGCCTGGCGTGAGCTGGACATCGGGGCGCTCTGCTTTTGAAACCGCGGGCGTGTGCCGGAGGCCATGTGACGCGCGTGCACGCTGCGCTTGATCTTGGCGTGAGCGTGGAGCACGTGGTCCTTTGTTCTGTCCTCACGCGGTATTTGAAAGGTTCAACAAACAATGTTCCAGAATTCGTCTTCCTTGCGTGGAGAGGCGAATAGTTGAATAAACGTAGTAAAGAAAAGAAAAGAAACAACAAAACGAAAACTTCCAAAGGAGCCATTAAAATGGCTTTTTCTCTCAGCCCCTGTGCTGAGGGGGTTTGCGCTATGAGCGCGCAGCGTGTCCGAGAACGGAGAAGGAGAAGAAGAGAGAGGGCGGACCTTGTTCGGTCGTTCTTATGGCTTGAAATGGTTCACGCCCCTTTTTCGCGTAAACAGCCAATGAAAGTCCGCGATCTGAAGCGGAGGGAAAAGTTCCTTTGTCTCTGTGAAGACAGCCCCCCCTGGAGATCTAGGGCTTGTCCAAATTCCAGGGATTATTCTAGCAAGTTTGTAATTCAGATAACATACATTTTTCATTACTTTGCTCTAGATAAATGGGTCTGTCAGAGCATGACGATCACAAAGATACTAAGCATAATATATATATGATCAAAACATGAAGTTACATTCAAATGTAGAATTACACATATTTAAAGATTTGCTTAACACATGATAACACTGCAGATGTTGGGAAACATCTAAATGTACCAAAAGGGAATACGTAATACATTTATAAAACATAAAAACAGAAAGTTAATGAATACATTCCATAGAATGCATTGTTCAAAAGAAGCCAGTGATTTGGCTTCTCTCCTGTCCAGTGTCCAGGGTGGTCGTAAAGTTTTACGACCTGCAAAGATGGGGGTTGCAGAAACGTGGCTCTCTTTGAGGAGGTTAAAGTGAGGAGAGACATTTCCTAAAGTATGAGCTTGCAACTTATACTTTTCACATAACAAGGATTAACCATTTTATGCAATCCATAAACATATTTAAAATACATATTAATAAAGACTTACAAAAGTAAGGAACTTTACGCAAGGTTTCCTTTTGTGTATGTTGGAATGTGGTTGGGGGTTTTCATTTCTTCTTTGAAGCTCGCATGGGCATCGTCAATAATTTAAGTCCAGCCAGGCTGGCGCCAGGCCAGGCACTTGGTGCAAAAAGAGTTTCATTTGGAAAATCTGAATTAAACACATGAATCGATGATCTGCATATCCGTTACATGATGTTGTCGTGTTGGCCTTCTCAGACTAGGACTTTCAGCGTGCACTGGGAAGGTTTGCAGCCGAGTGTGAAGTGGCTGGGATGAGAATCAGCACCTCCAAGTCTGAGGCCATGGTTCTCAGTCGGAAAAGAGTGGATTGCCCACTTCAGGTTGGTGGAGAGTTCCTGGCTCAAGTGGAGGAGTTCAGGTATCTTGGCGGTGTTGTTCACGAGTGAGGAAAGGATGGAACGTGAGATTGACAGACGGATCGGTGCAGTTTCTGCAGTAATGCAGTCGCTGTACCGGTCTGTCGTGGTGAAGAAGGAGCTGAGCTGTAAGGCAAAGCTCTCGATTTACCGGTCAATCTACGTTCCTACTCTCACCTATGGTCATGAGCTGTGGGTCATGACCGAAAGGACAAGATCCCAGATACAGGCGACTGAAATGAGCTTTCTCTGTCGGGTGTCTGGGTGCTCCCTTAGAGATAGGGTGAGAAGCTCGGTCACTCGGGAGGAGCTCAGAGTAGAGCTGTTGCTCCTCCACATCGAGAGGAGCCAGCTGAGGTGGCTCGGGCATCTATTTCGGATGCCTCCTGGACACCTTCCCTGTGGTGTCCCTGGACACCAGGCACGTCTCACCGGGAGGAGGTCCCAGGGAAGACCTAGGACACGCTGGAGGGACTATGTCTCCCAGCTGGCCTGGGAACGCCTCGGAGTCTCCCCGGAAGAGCTGGAAGAAGTGGCTAGGGAGAGGGAAGTCTGGGTGTCTCTGCTTAGACTGTTGCCCCCGCGACCCGGCCCCGGATAAGCGGAAGATAAATGGATGGATGGATGGATGTATATCATCAAATACAATTTTTGTACCCTTTAAGCACACCCGTTCCCATTAAGCTCACATCATGTTTTATTAAAAATTATTGATTATTTTAAACAGCCTTTTTAAAAAAATAATTGAAAAATGTTTTATTTGAACGTAAAAGGTCAGTCACAAAAAACAGAACACTAAAATCAAGCAACAAGCCATTCAATTTGATCAGTTATGTGTTATTCCTAGTGAAGTGTCACTTAAAGGGTTAGTTCATCCAAAAATGAAAATGATGTCATTAATGACTCACCCTTATGTCGTTCCAAACGGCACACCTTCGGAACACAGTTTAAGATATTTTAGATTTAGTCCGAGAGCTTTCTGTTGTGAGTGTGACTGATCTGACTGTTAGCGTACGACTGTGTTATCTTTGTTATTGGGCGCACCAGAAAAACACGTCAGCAGCGTCATACGTCAGCAGCGTCGTGAACGCACTCACAACAGACCTGGAAGAAAAGAGAATGTTGAATAAAGTTGTAATTTTAGTTATTTTTGGACCAAAATGTATTTTCGATGCTTCAACCAATTCTAACTGACCCTCTGATGTCACATGGACTACTTTGATGGTGTTTTTATTACCTTTCTAGACATGGACAGTATACCATACATACATTATCAGTGGAGGCACAGAAAGCTCTTGGACTTAATTTAAAATATCTGTTCCGAAGATGAACAGAGGTCTTACAAGTTTGGAAACACATGAGGGTGTCAATAATCAGGCCATCCTTGATGATGAATCACCTTTGATAATAAACTTGATATAGCATAGCTTGTCAGTGAAATACGGCTCTGTGTATTGACTGTGGCTTCATTTGAAAGCAGTAATTTCTGCTTTCTGCATTTGAAAGCAGAAATTATGATGTAGCGAGCGGAGGCAGAAATCCTAAAAAACAAAGGAAGACAAAATCATCCTCGCTGTATGATTCAACTTCTTACTTTTAAAGAAACAGTGGCTCCATTTATCATTTGAAAACTGTAACAATCTAAACTTGAACAAAAAAGACAACTACCTACTTTCGTTTTCATTTAAACATATTAATAGCCACAGAAATTTAGTTCATGGAAATGTGTAGGCATATAGCCTGCATTACAATGAAACTAAATATTATATCAAACAGTATTGCCTTATTTTTATTTTAACATATTAAGTATAAATTGAATAAAGACCAAAATAAATGTATATTTTATGTTAATCCAAAAATATACTTGGGGGGGGGGGGTTGTTCATGGAAATGTGTAGGCACATAGCCTATATTACAATGAAACTAAATATCAAACCAAATATGAAATCAAACAGTATTGCCTCTTTTTATTTTTATTTTCATTTTAACATATTAATAGATTAATTTAATAGACCAAAGATTACCTGTCAGATTTACCCAAAACGAATTATATTTTATGTTAAACCACTAAAGAGACAGAGCACTGAGCTCCCACTGATCACGTCGAGCGTATCGTCTCCGATTTCAGCGAAACACATTTTTAAACGCACAGTTAGGCCATTAGTATTTTTCCTAGTCAGTAGGAAATATCAGTTTACATTTCCAACCATTATTAGTTTTCAACATTTTAAGATTAAAATATCAAAACAGTATTTATTTATTTGTAACTACAGGTTACAGCATTCATGCCTTGCATTAAACCATTTATATATGCATCTAAATGCCACTTCAGATGCAGCTTCTGTTTTTCATCTGCATTGCATGAATTCTATTGATAATGATTTTATTTGTTTGGTAACAGTCCCAAATGTCTTCTTTTTGTAATTTACTTTATTGATCAAATATAAGAATTTAAAACACTTCTGGAAACAAGTATATTCTTCAAAAAATCCTATTGGTGCATCCCTACTCCAAAGAGAAAGGAGAAAAAAAAAAGAGAAAATTTTAAATCACATCATATGACCTTTTTAAAATTCCAACAGTCTTTACTTGTGGAGAGATGGAGGATATATATATTATACCACGTTGTTATTTGAGTGTGTAACTAAACTATAGAGTGAGAGCTTGTTCCACAGTAGGGCTGGGTATTGATTCAGAAACCCCCCGATTAGATTCAATTTTGATTCACAAGCTCTCGATTCGCTTCTCGATTAAAAAAAATATATATATTGTTTATTACATTCAGTAAATATAGTTTTAATACAAATCGTATTGAAAAAAATAATAAATAAATATCAGTTTACAACTGGTGAATTTATAAAAAGAAATTAAGAGCCACAATCGTGTATTTAAACCTTTTTTCTTTTATTTTTTGTATTCTTTTTTTTTAAAACAATAATAGGGCCATATAAAATGTTCTTATTTTTTTCTGTTAATCAGATGAAGGCAAATAACAATTTAATTTATCCTAATCAAATGAAAAACCCTTTTATTTTTGGCAAACAAAGTGCTGCATAGCAGAGGTTTACTTTTAAAATTTAAAAGAAAACCAATTTAATTATTCCTTTTAAAAATAAAGATTTATTAATATTTAGTATTAGTAGTATAGTAGTACTAGCATTGTTGTTACACCGAGTCTTAAGACTGCTAAATATTAATGCATTTTTGACACATGAGCCACATGATATGTCCTGCTCTGACTTTCTGTTTCAGTGGAAATTACATAAGCATATTAAATAATGCTGGAAATTTCAAGATAATTCAAAGGGACTTTAAAGATTTCTATAATGTATGTGTATGTATTTGTGAAGGGAGCAGGCACTTCTTAGAGAAAGTGTGAAGGAGGAGGACACAGAGGATTGGCAGAGGAGTCCAGACTTCAACGGGCTGGAGAGAGTGGGAGGAGTAGATCTTTCATTCATTAAAGGTGATGACATCAATGCCTGCGCTCATCTGGTGGTGCTCACATACCCTCAAATGAAGGTGCGCATCTCCACTTAGATCCACTTAACTTTAGCTGTAAAACCTAGCAATTATCTACTGTTTAAATAATTTATGCAAGATGCCATAATTTTTTGCCTTACAGTATAATTATGGATAAGTAGAGTTGATGCAGGTAAATGGCTATGGCCACTTTAGCCTGCAAGACACCAATGTTCTCAAATGTTACTAATCTGTTTTACACCACAAACTACAGCAGCAAAACTTGTACTTTTACACTTGAAGTGTTTCCACTCCAGTAATGACTGCTGTGCTCTTAACATAAAATAAAACAATTTCTAGATAACTTGGGTGAGAACTTGTAACAACTTGATGTCTAGAATGGCAGCAAAGAAGCAACTTCTCTCCAAGAAATTTCTCAACGACAGACTGAAATTTTGCAGAGAGTACAAGGATTGGACAGCAGAAGACTTGTGCAAAGTTATTTTCCCTTATGAAGCTCCCTTCGGACTGTTTGGTACATCTGGAAAATCTATTGTTCGGAGAAGAAAAGGTGAATGCTACCTTGAGTCCTGTGTTGTGACAACAATGAAGCATTTCTAGACCATCCATTTGTCTTTTCAGCCGCCAAAGAAAGTGTAGGTACTGTTGTGCCTTCTTGGAGAGTGACATGGTGTTGGTGGTCCAGGTGAGCAACTTCTTCCAATGAGCCATGTACAATTTGGTGATGATTTGTGCATTTTCCAACATTACGGAGCACCATGTCACAATGCAAGATTGATAAAGAAGTGGCTCGAAGATCACTACATTGAAATATTGGATCCGTTGCCAGGCAACTCCCCGGCTCTCAATCCCATTAAGGAACCTTTGGTCAGTCCTCAAAAGGCGAGTGGACAAGCAGAAGCCAATAAATTGTGAACAACTCTGAGAACTAGTAAGGAAAGAATGGATCACCATTAGTCAGGATTTGGCCCATAAGCTTATTAGCATGAAGTTATGACCCATAATCTCCAGCATGCCACTTTAAAACTTATGATATAGTTATCATTGTTTTTCAGTATACCATACAAACGTGAAAAAATATCTACAAATACTGAAGCAGCAAACTTTGCAAAAAAACACACAAAATAAAATTTCAGGAAATTAAAAAAAATAGGTAGAATGTAATTTTTTTGTCAAAATTAGGGTTTAATTCAATTAATATTCTATAGCATCTCGTGTATCATCTTTGGAAATATCTTGGCAAAATTCACTTGTTTAGTGCAGAAGAATAGCGATTTATTGCAGCAAGGAGAAAATACCGTCTTTCTCTCATGTTAAGAACAAGCTGCCGAGGTGCTTTCTCTTAACACCAAAAAAAAAAAATATTTAGAGGAGGACAAGGTGATTTGAGTTCAGGGCTCTCACAGCCTGGGGAGAAAAGCTGTTGAGCAGTCTGGCAAAGCAGGCGTTGTGCCATCCGTGAATTGATGATGTGGTTGGAGCTGAACTTGCCAGTGCAGTCGTGGGTCAGCAGTGTGAAGAGCAGCGGGCTGAACATACAGCCATGTGGAGCTGTGCTCAGTGTGATAGTGCTCTAAGTGTTGTGGCCGACACAGACTGACTGTCTAGGATCCATTTACAGAAGGAGGTATTTAGGCCCAACAGGTTTATTTTATCAATGAGATGTGGTGGGATTATTGTGTTGAATTTTGAGCTGAAGTTGATGAACACCATTCTAACATCTTCATTTTCTAGGTGGGTAAGAGCCAGGTGGAGTGTGGAGGAAATTGCATCGTCTGTAGAGCAGTTTGGACTGTATGCAAACTGGAGCGGATCAAATATGTTGGGTAGGCTGGTTTTGGTGTTGTTCATGACTAACCTCCTAAAGCACTTCATCATGATTGGAGTCGGTGCTATGGGACGGTAGTCGTTAAGACAGGACACAAGTGATTTCTTTGATTTTTCTTTGACCGGTATGATTGCGGTGGATTTGATACATGTGAGGATAACTGCCTGGCTCAGCGAGGTGTTGAAGATATCTGTTAGGACATCTGTCAGCTGTGCAGCACAGTCTTTCAGTACACTGCCAAGTATGTTGTCAGGACCCACAGCCTTGCGTGGGTTAATCCTAGATAGAGACTTCCTTACATAGCTGGTGTGTTGTGAGGTCTGCTGCACTGTTCAAGAACCTTACACTCCCAGCATGTCTTGGCCGATGAGCAAGAGGATAACTGCACAGAGGTCAACAGCCAGGATCTCACCTGCCACAGCTAGAGATGCGGATAGTGTCTGACAATCTCTGGTGACAGTATCCTGTCATCTGGAAGCATGTCACATTCAATTAAGGTAGGTAAGGAGTGTGGCGGGGTGGAAGGAATACGCAGGAGCAAACTCAAGTGTAAAGCCTTGGAGGGTGGATTTTATTATAAAGTGAAGGGTTGCGGGGGTGATGACGGTGATTCAGCGTGCAAAGGTGCTCTCACTCGGGTCCAGGTGCAGGTGAGTCGGTGGAATGCTCGTGGCAAAGTCTTCCGGTCACAGGCTGCTTTCTGTAAGGCAGAGAGAGGAGAGTCAGTGTGCTAGCTTGTGGAGAGGCTTCTCACCCTTTTCCTGTGTGCATGCTGTTTATATGAGGCACGGCTGATGAGAGGCAGGTGCGGGTGATCAGCCCGTGATGAGCCTCAAACCGGTGCTCCTCGTGAAATACCAGGGTGACACTGATGTGGAATCGGGACGCTCGTCACAGGAGATTCAAGTTTACCATTGAATGATTCTACAACTAAGTTACTGGCACGTCTACCTGCTGCATCCATTATTCGAAAGCATGTTTTCAGAGTTTATGGGATTCATTTTTCTTAATGACAAATGATAAAAGAACTGTATTTTGGCCAAAGACATATTGCTTTGTACATCAAGATCAGCATAGGCTTTGATAGCGTTTTTCCTTTTTGAACTGCTGTATATACTTTGACAAGAGAAATTTTAGTACATGATCTTTAATGGCGGTGCGTGAACCAAGATGGCAGCGCGTCCACACGCAGCGGCTTCTCTCTGTCCCAACAGAACGGTGTTTTCGTGTTTTTTGTCTTGTGAGTCGCAGTGTTTTTGTACGTTGTCATCGCGTCTACCTGTCTGTAAGTGCGCATACAGTCACGAGTTTCTGCTCGATGTCGGCAGAACCACATTTTTACAGTAAAACTCCATGCACGCGGAACAGCTGCGGGATCTCAGCCTGCTACCGACCGAGACCTTCCCCATCACCGACCCCCACTACTGCATTTTGTCCACAGCGGAGGAGCCACAAGCGGTGTGAGAGGCGGCAGAAGAGGGGTAACCGCGGAGGTATCCGGGCTAGGCTAACGGGTAACCCACACATGCCATCTATCCCCACCATTGTACTGGCTAACGTATGCTCGTTGGACAATAAACTGGACTACATTCGATTACTACGTTCAACTCAGAGGACTGTAAGTGACTGTTGTGTTTTTATATTCACGGAAACATGGCTCCGCAACAGCGTTCCAGATGCCGTTATTCAGCTCGACCAGCTGACGTGCTATCGAGCGGACAGAGCTCTCGTCGCGAGAGGAAAACCCTGTGGCGGCGGGCTTTGTGTTTACATCAATGACGCGTGGTGCCGCGATACTGTTGTGATCAGCAAACACTGCTCACCCCTGGTGGAGTTTATGATTATTAAATGCCTGCCATTCTATCTGTCGAGGGAATATACTGCTATACTGCCCATTTCGGTGTACATCCCCCCCCGATCAACATCATCAGCAACAGGAATGACGCACTAAATGAACTGTACCAGCACATCACTGAGCAGCAGACAGCACACCCCAATGTTTTTCTCATCATAGCTGGGGATTTCAACCATGCTGACATAAAGAGTGTGTTTCCAAAAATACACCAACACATTAACTTTCCAACACGAGGTAATAACATTTTGGACTTTGTTTACACCACACAGAGAGGAGCTTACAAAGCCCTCCCCCTCCCCCATCTCGGAGCCTCAGACCACATCACTGTCATGCTAATGCCTGCATACAGACCACTCATTAAAGTCGCCAAACCAGTTCACAAACAAAATAAAGTGTGGCCAAAAGGATCATCAGAGGTTCATCAAGGCTGCTTCAACACAACTGACTGGGACATGTTTAAGCAGGCTGCCACATGCAATAACACCACTGACCTCCAGGAGTACTCAGAGACTGTCACTGCCTACATCAGCAAGTGTATTGATGATGTAACGGTCACAAAAACCATCACTGTCCGGGCCAACCAGAAGTCGTGGATGACAGGGGAGGTCTAAAGACTCCTGATGACACGGAACACGGCCTTCAGAGCTTGAGATGAGGTGGGCCTGAGAACAGCCAGTGCCAACCTTTCCTGCAGCATCAGAGAGGCTAAGAGACAGCACTCCAGGATGATAGCTCATCAATTCAGCAACAGCAGAGACACTAGGAACCTGTGGCAGGGGATACAGACCATAACGGACTACAAGCCCCCACCTGTGACAACAACATCTCAACATCTGCTGAACGAGTTGAACACCTTCTTCGCTCGCTTTGAGCAACAAAACAGAACCAATGCACAGGAGACCCCACCTTCTCCCATCGACCATGTGATGACACTGACCCCAGACAGCGTGAGGAAATCCTTCAGCAGGATGAATGCACGCAAAGCTCCGGGTCCTGACAACATCCTTGGGCGTGTACTGAGAGACTGTGCAGCAGAACCCACTGATGTCTTCACAGACATTTTCAACCTCTCACTGAGTCAGGCTGTTGTTCCCACATGTTTCAAAACTACCACCATCATTCCAATTCCGAAGAAGCCATCTCCATCCTGCTTCAATGACTACCGTCCTGTTGCACTTACCCCCATCATCATGAAGTGCTTTGAACGGCTAGTCATGCACCACATGAAGTCTGCCCTCTCCCCCTCCCTGGACCCCTTCCAGTTTGCATATCGGTCCAGTCGGTCGACCAATGATGCCATCGCCACTGCCATCCACTCAGCACTCACACATCTGGACAAAAAGGACTCGTATGTCAGAATGCTGTTCATAGACTTCAGTTCTGCATTCAACACAATCATCCCTCAACAGCTAATTTACAAACTGATCCAGCTGGAGATCAACACTTCGCTGTGCAACTGGCTGTTGGACAGACAGTCTGAAGACCTCAGGCAGAACGTGTCGGCAGCAACACATCCAGCACCATCACACTGAACACTGGGCCCCCCCAAGGATGTGTGCTGAGCCCCCTCCTCTTCACTCTGCTGACCCATGACTGCACACCATCACACAAATCCAACCTCTTTATTAAGCTTGCAGATGACACGACTGTGGTGGTTCTCATTGCAACAAATATGAGACAAACTACACAAGCGAGGTGAGCCGCCTGGCCAAGTGGTGCAGTGACAACAATCTCTGAACGTGGAGAGCGCACACTCAGCACGTTCCTCTGACAATCAATGGTGCTACTGTGGAGAGAGTGAGCAGCACCAAGTTCCTGGGTGTGCACATCACAGGACCTCTCCTGGACTGAAAACACAGCAGCACTGGCCAAGAAATCACCACAGCGTCTCTACTTCCTCCGCAAACTGAGGAGAGCCAGAGCCTGACCCCCTATCATGTAAGCCTTTCTACAGAGGCGCCATCGAGAGCATCCTGTCGAGCTGCATCACTGTGTGGTATGGCGCCTGCAACGTGTCCTGCCGAAAGACTCTACAATGCATAGTGAGAGCAGCTGAGAAGATCATTGGTGTCTCTCTCCCCTCCGTCCAGGACATTTACGGAACCCGTTGAAAAGCCCTCTGCATCACAGGTGATCCCACCCACCCATCACACAGCTTCTTCAGTCTGCTGCCATCAGGGAGGAGACTGCGGAGTCTCCAGGCCATGACCAGCTGACTTGGAGGACAGCTTCATCCATCAGGCTGTCAGGAAGCTGAACTCCCTCCCGAACTTGGCCCCCCTCCCCTCTTCTGCCCCAGGCACCACTGAACTATGACCCCCCCCCCCCCCCCCCCAGATCCCACATCTCCAGGTCCTTCCACACCGATGACATGCACCAGTCACTCTGTGCAGCAATGGTCTGCTCACTACCTTATTCAGTATGGAACTGACATCATTCCACTACCTCATCAGTCAAAATAAAATAACTGCTCTTGAGCCCTTTGTCACTTTAATCATACTGAATAAGCTTTTTTGGCACTAAAAATCTTTTATCTGCACTGTTTTTCACATCATTGATTTTCACTCTATCTGCTATTTGCCTTGCGCTGCTTTATTTAACTTTATTTAAAAAAATTATATATGCCTTTTTTACATTCCCTTATTTGTATAGCTGTATCTACATTTTATATTTGATCTAGATTTTTAGGCTTTAATGTTAATGTTATCTGTATGCACCCGGGGTCTGAGAGTAATGCAGTTTCGATTCTCTGTATGTATGTACTGTACATGTGGAAGAAATGACAATAAAACAGACTTGACTTGACTTGACTTAACCCTTTAGGGGCCAGGTTTTTTTTTTTTTAAATATGCTCTATTTTGACATCAAGATTTTAAAAGCTTGTTGCTTGAAAGGGCTTAAAGATAGAGATCTACTGTGAATTAGAAAAATGTTGGGTATGATCCAAAGTTTATGTAGGGTGTAAATATACTCATCTCAGTGGCATATTATGATGTCGCCAGGGGCGGCCATCTCGAATTTCACAATATTCAGAAAATATTAGATATTGAATTGATGTTTGAACTTATTTGCAAGGTTTTTTGTCTTTTTTTATTGGTCTTTTTAATCACATTCCAAATGATCAGAAAAAAAAAAAAAAAAAAACAGGAAAAGTTGTAAATGATTACTATATTACTGTGGCATAGTAAAGTCCATGTGCCTTTTTTTATCAATTGACCAGCTCTCTGCACAATCAGGTATCTAGGTGACAGTTTATAATTCTTGAGAGTATGGTTCCTCTCATTGAATCCTATAGAAAAGCATTAAAAACTGCTAGATCTGATTACTTTTCTTCTCTTTTAGAAGAAAACAAACATAATCCCAGGTATTTATTCAATACAGTGGCTAAATTAACGAAAAATAAAGCCTCAACAAGTTTTTTTCAACAAGTCATTTCCCAACACCACAACAATAATGACTTTATGAACTACTTTACTTCTAAAATCGATACTATTAGAGATAAAATTGCAACCATTCAGCCGTCAGCTACAGTATCACATCAGACAGTGCACTATAGACCCCCTGAGGAACAATTCCACTCATTCTCTACTATAGGAGAGGAAGAATTGTATAAACTTGTTAAATCATCTAAACCAACAACATGTATGTTAGACCCTATACCATCTAAGCTCCTAAAAGAGGTGCTTCCAGAAGTCATAGGTCCTCTTCTGACTATTATTAATTCCTCATTGTCATTAGGATATGTCCCCAAAACCTTCAAACTGGCTGTTATTAAGCCTCTCATAAAAAAAAAACCACAACTTGACCCCAGAGAACTTGTTAATTATAGACCAATCTCGAATCTCCCTTTTCTGTCCAAGATACTAGAAAAGGTGGTATCCTCACAATTATATTCCTTCTTAGAGAAAAATGGTATATGTGAGGATTTCCAGTCAGGATTTAGACCGTATCATAGTACTGAGACTGCTCTCCTTAGAGTTACAAATGATCTGCTCTTATCATCTGATCGTGGGTGTATCTCTCTATTAGTTTTATTGGATCTTAGTGCTGCGTTTGACACAATTTGCTACTCTTCACGCTTTATATGTTACCCTTGGGAGATATCATCAGGAAACATGGTGTTAGCTTTCACTGTTATGCTGATGATAATCTATATTTCCTCGCAGCCCGGTGAAAGACACCAATTTGAAAAACTAATGGAATGCATAGTCGATATAAAAAATTGGATGACGAGTAATTTCTTACTGCTAAATTCAGAAAAAACAGAGGTGTTAATCATAGGGCCTAAAAACTCTGCTTGTAATAACCTAGAACACTGTCTAAGACTTGATGGTTGCTCTGTCAATTCTTCGTCATCAGTTAGGAACCTAGGTGTGCTACTTGATCGCAATCTTTCCTTAGAAAGCCACGTTTCTAGCATTTGTAAAACTGCATTTTTCCATCTCAAAAATATATCTAAATTACGGCCTATGCTCTCAATGTCAAATGCAGAAATGTTAATCCATGCATTTATGACTTCAAGGTTAGACTATTGTAATGCTTTATTGGGTGGTTGTTCTGCACGCTTGGTAAACAAACTACAGCTAGTCCAAAATGCAGCAGCAAGAGTTCTTACTAGAACCAGGAAGTATGACCATATTAGCCCGGTCCTGTCCACACTGCACTGGCTCCCTATCAAACATCGTATAGATTTTAAAATATTGCTTATTACTTATAAAGAACTGGCCCCCCAACTGAGCCTGGTTTCTCCCAAGGTTTTTTTCTCCATTCGGTCACCGATGGAGTTTCGGTTCCTTGCCGCTGTCGCCTCTGGCTTGCTTAGTTGGGGTCACTTCATCTATTCTACAGCGATATCATTGACTTGATTGCAAATAAATGCACAGACACTATTTAAACTGAACAGAGATGACATAACTGAATTCAATGATGAACTGCCTTTAACTATCATTTTGCATTATTGAGACACTGTTTTCCAAATGAATGTTGTTCAGTGCTTTGACGCAATGTATTTTGTTTAAAGCACTATATAAATAAAGGTGATTGATTGATTGATCATTGCATGGCACAGTGCAAAGCGCTCCTACTCCACACTGCCTGCATTTGTACTGTCTGCTTGCGGCCCTTTGAGCATGTACGATCAGCAACAGTTCTCCTATGTACACTATGACCACGTTCAACCCTGCCACCCGCATCCCCGTTGGGCAAAGGGTCGAAATGATCGTTTGTTTGTGCTTCGTGAACACTCCTGCCTTGCATGGAGGCACCATTGCACTGCAGAGATGTACTGCGAGTCATTTCCAAAAGGCAAATATTCTCTTTCAGAGTCAGAATCGGTGAACAACATTTGCAACACATCCTCAGGTTACAATGTTGTATTGGCCATGGGGTAGAGCATGTGGGGCTTGGAGGTTCTGGGCACTGTGGGGTCACTCCAGGCCTGGCTCCTCCTGCATCTCACCAGGTACTTGACCTGTGCTTTGCACCACCTGCTTCCCGTTAAACATTTCATTTTTTGCCTGGTGGATCTTCAGGCCACGTTGGTTCTTGCCAACTTTGCCACATACGCAAACTGCACCGATTGTCGTTTCTCCATTAGCATTGGTCATTACCTGTGTGTCTGTCCTGTTGTATATCACTGACAAGGCCTCAGTTGTTGGTTGCTTCCCGCCTTGTTCTTCAATCAAGGCACATTTGCTAGCTTTCCAAGGTGCTTTCCATTAGTGGACTTTGTTATTCTAGCAACTACCAAAAGTCCAGCGTTTTGTGACCTTAGGGAGTGTGATGGGTTGTAGCGTGGTATAAGGCTAGTTAGGTACGCAGAAGCCTTATAGGCAATTAATAATAATTTGTAACTGTCACAGAACATAATAGGTAGACGGTGCAGAGACTGTAAAATTGGGGTAACAATGTTTTCTTGACCTGGTAAGAACTCTAGCCACTGCATTTTAGACTACCTGTAGCTTGTTTATCGAAAATGCAGGACAATCACCCAGCAGGGCATTACAATAGTCCAGTCTAGAGGTCATGAATGCATGAACCAGCTTTTCTGCATCAGAAACAGGCAACATGTTTCATAGCTTGGCAGTGTTTCTAAGATGGAAGAATGCGTTTTTTTTTACTTGGGAAATATGGTTTTCAATTCATGGTTTTCCAATATTTTACATTCTTGGTACACTCTGTTATCTTAGATAATTTCAAGTGGGTAAAACTGCAGACTGGAGATCTCCAAAATGGGGTGTGAACTCCAAAATTGGGCAGAACCTCCAAAATAGGGCGGCGTCTCTTCTGTGGCTTCAGCCAATTGTTACTGACTTACATTTCAAAATAAAACTTTATACATTAAACATTGATTCTAATTCATTTAAAATAAAATATGCTATATAAATAAACATGAGAGCAGAGGCCTAAGCTTGTGGCCAGTGGTGTTTGGACCCAAGTTTAAACCTCTGCTTCATAATGTAAACGGGAATCACTCAGGAGCGGTCCCAGTGGAGGGGAAATATTTTACTCTATCGTTTTATTCCAAGCACTGGGCCGTCCCAGAACATGACATTCGCAGGCTAGGAGGGGGTAGTGATGCTGGGTGTAACTAAAGTGGTACCATTTTCCGGTGAGTCTCATATCGCATAATCTTATTAACCGTTTATCTCCTTGAAATACAACATTCTTTACCACACTATTCTGTACCAATCCCACCATTCAGTCAATTTCACTGGTTAAAGTAAGGGGTGGGGTAGATTTAGGGGTTAGCAGTTTTTGTTGCAAAGTTTAGGAAACACTTTAACTGACACAACCAATAAAAACTTCAGAATCAGCTGTGGGGCGGAGTTTGCACTTGAAGTGGATTGGGAAATTTTTTTTGCATGCGCGTCATGCGCCTGTCTCTCAATGGGAGGAAGCCATGCCCTATTTTGGAGCCTGCCCCTTGAATACCGGTATAGTTTTGTAATCGATCTATGAGTATGTCATGATCTATGGTGTTGAACGCAGCACTAAGATCAAGTAAAACTAGCAATGAGATGCAGCCTTGATCTGACGCAAAAAGCAAGTCATTTGCAATTTTGACTATGGTTGGGCCTGAAACCTGACTGAAATTCTTCTTACAGATCATTTTTTGTAGAAAGGAGCACAATTATGCAGACACAAGTTTTTCAAAAATTTTAGACATAAATGGAAGATTTTAAATGGGCCTATAATTTACCAGTTCACTAGGACCTAGTTGTGGTTTCTTAATAAGAGGCTTAATAACCGCTAGCTTGAATGGTTTTGGGACGTGACCTAAAGATAACCACAAGTTAATAATATTAAGAAGCGGTTCTTTGTCTACAGGTAACAACTCTTTCAGCAATTTAGTAGGTACAGGATCTAACATGTTGTTGGTTTAGATGCAGTGATAAGTTTATTTAGATCTTCCTGTCCTATAGTTGTAAAGCACTGCCATTTATCTTTGGATAAAACTGTATTAGACGGTATAGAATCTACATTTGTTATTGTATTTCTGATGTAATCTATTTTATCAGTGAAGAAATTCATAAAGTTATTACTATTAAATGTTGATGGAATATTTGAATCAGGTGGCGTCTGGTTATTTGTTAATAAAAATTATTTGTAAATAAAAAACTTGGATTGTTTTGGTTACTTTCAATGTGTTTGTGGATATGCTCTGCCCTGGCAGTTTTAGGGCCTGTCTATAGCTGGACATACTGTTTTTCCACGCATTTCTAAGAACTGCTTTGGGTGTGAGTGATCTAATGTTTATGAGCCCAAACTTTCAAAATTGCTTTTGTGCTATTATTTAAAATTTCTGGTTTAGTCACGATAAGATTTTCCTAGATACTACATTAAATTTCTATTTTGAACCCAGTATTCGGGGAACAGACACAGTCTTAATAGAATAGAACAAAAGTCATCATTATAGTAGTTATCTGAGCATTGGCTTACTAGTCATATAGAGAGGATAGTCCTGGAGATGTTGTCAGAGAGGAGTGGGGTGCAGCGCGAAAAAGCCTAGGATGCTCCCAGAAAAGATTCCAATTACTAACAAACAGCTGTTTCTGTTCTTTACGCCATGACAATAACCATTAATTTAAAGCAACAAGTCTACTGAACCTTTCGTGTCCTTGTCGATACGTGGGCAGTGGTCCTGACACGATGATCATCGCCACGGGCATTGTGCTGCACACCGTTTCAATCAGGCTCCTGAAGTCCCTCTCCAGTATCTCCGTCTGCCGAAGCGTTGTGTTGTTAACCCCGGCGTGAAGCACGACTGCTCTGGGGCTCTCATCGGCCTTCAGGATTGCGGGTATCTGTGCAGAAACCTTCGGCTAGCGTGTTTAGGACGTGACGGACGATGGAGTCTCCGACAATCACAGCGTCACGTTCTGTCTCGCAGAAGGGAGCGAACCGGTTCCAGGTGGACATCACTGAATGCAGCTCAAATGTGTCCTAACATGCACTCAAAGGTAGACACGATCTGCCATTAAATCAAGTTAAAGTGAGTAAAACAATAGTGATGTGTGTGAATAGAGTATTAGCAATGCAAGCAGGATTTGCAGCAATCACGCTACTGATGCTAATGGGCTATAAGCTAAATAGCGGACTTTGGAAATCAAAATAGTGATAACAAGGTGCTCTGATTGATTTGACTGTACATATCTATCACAGTATTTAGCGTTATGGCTGGATGATGATGCTATTTTTGGACCAAAATGTATTTTCGATGCTTCAAAAAATTCTAACTGACCCTCTGATGTCACATGGACTACTTTGATGATGTTTTTCTTACCTTTCTGGACATGGACAGTATACCGTACACACAGTTTCAATGGAGGGACTGAGAGCTCTCGGACTAAATCTAAAATATCTTAAATTGTGTTCCAAAGATAAACGGAGGTCTTACGGGTTTGAAAGAACATGAGGGTAATAACGAGTCATAAACACATCCACAGCTGTAAATTCCGGTTCAGTTAGGAAGGTAAGGGTCCACTGAACAAAATCTCATGGAGCATGTTTAGTCCAGCAAAGCAATAATGTTGTAATATGGATGATAATTCCTTTGTTTACGTTTCAGTTCTTCAGGGATAGTATGTTTGTGTCCGTTATGGAATAACTCGTGCTCAGAAACTGCGTTTTAGAAGCCAGACTACACTTCCACTCAATTTCAGTTAGCTTCTGTACTCCGTCTGAGATAGCAAACCATCTCCCAGATGTCCTCCGGCTCCAAACCAGCCGGCCAATCAATGAACAGAAGGCAGGCTGAGAGCAGTGACGTAAATGCCAAAATAAGCGTAATCGCCAAATTTAAGATTGTAGTTTAGGGAAATTGAAAATGACAGCGGAAATGGAGACATGGCGTGCTGTTCGCTCTGTTGTGTAGAATATTCCTGGCATTTGCCAACTGAAGCCCGAACAAGAAGAGTGTTTGTTTCACATTTTGAATGGAGGTGATGTTGTGGCCCTACTAATTTATCAACTGTTACCGATCATCAGCGAGAATCTGGGGAGGCAAAAGTCCGGCAAGGCGATAATTTTCATTGTGTCCCCCTTGGTTGCTCTCATGCAGGATCAGGTTAAAGAGGCAGCGAAACTCGCTCAATGATTTTGTTTTCGCAACATATCTTTGTTTACAGTGGAAGTGTGAGGTGGCTGAGACGGCGCATAACACACGTCATAACCACATTTCACTAGCTAGGACCACGCCACAAACCAACTATGCAACTGGGGAAGAGTAGAAAGAGGATGAAGGGGTCGAGGGAATGGGATGATGGTCAGGTTGATCGGGGATCTTGAATTGATGGCTCAGGGAGACTCAGGGTGGGGGTACCGTCTCTAGCGTATATTTAGGCCAGACAATGAGGACCCCCTGATACAAACCTGATAGAAATATAATGTGGGATAAGGTTGGTTGAATGGATGAGAAAGGGAGGGAAGGGTGGTTTCTCGAGAACGAGACTAGCAGAGTGGTGTGAGGTGGCCCGGTATATATGGAGGTTTGGAAGTCAGGTGATTGTTTGAGGCGTGGCCCTGCTCACAAACTTTAGTTAACCTCACTTAACCCCATTTCACTAGCTAGGACCACGCCACAAACCAGCTATGCAACTGGGGAAGAGTAGAAAGAGGATGAAGGGGTCGAGGGAATGGGATGATGGTCAGGTTGATCAGGGAATATTGAATTGATGGCTCAGGGAGACTCAGGGTGGGGGTACCGTCTCTAGCGTATATTTAGGCCAGACAATGAGGACCCCCAAAGTTGGGAAGAGTTGAGATATGTGAGCTCATTAAGCCTGTTCGTACGGAGAGGATGCAAAGGCTGATTAGTTCAGGCGTTAGATGGTTAACATGGGTTTCTGTTTTTCGAAAGCCTTTAAATATGAATGTGTTGGAAAGAGAGAAGCTGGGGAATCGCAGCCAGTGGTTATTCGAAGGAATAGTTGATCCCTCAAGTAGGTTTAAATGCATGTGGGGATCTGAGGAAGGAATGAGAGTGAGATGTTAAGTTGAAGATATACAGTGGGTCAGTTGATGGGAAGGAAGCTTTGAGACAGTTCCGGCCGGAGAGGTATCTTGAAGATCATGCTTGGAGCAAGGCGATTAAGAATGGCTTCTTGGGAAGCCTATTTGGTGTTTGGTCAGTGGTATGACCGGCGAGAGATGCATGATTTATTCCGGAGCCAAGTCTAACTTCTGGAATGGGAAACGAGACGAGAGTCGGTTTACAAGATTAAGGTATAGGAGTTGCTCGGAGGAGGAGTTGTTGTTGAGTAGATTAAGTTGGCCTATGCATGAATTGCACAACTGCCAAACATAATCATCCCTTGTTTATGTTTCCAATTTCTACTGCATCGTCTGAGCAGATGAGTAGAATCGGACTATTCAAACCCCCAAGGATGTTCTATTATGACTATGGGACACATTTCATAATGCTGTGGAGACTGCTCTTGACTGTGAATTGTAGGAACTGAATTCCGGAGGCTGTTCAGAATCAACCGGGCAACCACCATATTAACTGCTGAAGTCTACTTAGGGTATTGCATCCGTATACAGCTCTTCTAGCTAGTGGCCTGTCGACTATGTCAGGTTCTTGATAGGAGTGCGGAGGTGCTTTGCAAGTCAGTCTGCTGGTATCGTAGGGTTATGAGAGCAGGAGTTTCTCACGTGGCTCCATCACGGAATGCACAGGTGTGGAGGCGCCTGTAAAAGAGAGGCGGCCCTGACAGTGGCTGAAGAAAGGATGATGGGATGAAAGGATGTCTTGAGTGGGGGAGGGGTTGAGGATGAGAGGGTATGGGAGGGGGAGGGGGTAGGGAAGGTAGGGAAAGAGGAAGGGGGAAGAAGGGATGTTGGGATGAGAGGATAGGGGGGGTAGGGAAGGTAGGGAGAGAGGAAGGGTGGAAGAAGGGATTTTGGGATGAAAGGATGTTTGTGAGTGGGGTGTGTTGCAAGATGCAGGGAGGGGTTGAAATGGAAAGAGGTTTGGAAATGGAATTGGAGGTTGAAGGAGACCGGCTGGTCTGTGTGAGCAACAGTATAGAACATGCAATGCTCAATAGGTCGCTTAATCACAGGAAGCCCCACCTTCTGAATGAAAGAGCCAAACACTGCACGTCACTGGAGTTGCTATTAGAAGCTTCCTGGTTGCTATAGAAACAGTCAGCAGTCTTACACATGCACTTAGGACTGTGCGCTCTCACTGACTAATCTTAGCCTGAATAAGGTAACAATGCTGTTGTTAGGAGCATGTTCGTCCACTTGAGGCGCTGCTGAGGTGGTGCAGATGGCTGCGGGCCCTTCCGCTGAGGTCTAGGTGGAGCGGTTGTTAACTGTGTGATCGTTCACCCTGAGGCTCTGCTGTGGTGGTGTTGCTGCTGAAGTGGAATGATCATTTTATGTGAGGTGCTGCTGTTGAAGCTGTATGATCGTTTCACCTAAGGCACTGCTTGCGGTGCTGTTGTAGCTGAACGATCGTTTCGCCTGAGGCGCTGGTGGTGGTGCTGCTGGAGCCGAATTATCATTCCTCCTGGGGCGCTGCTGATGGTGCTGTTATAGCTGAATGATCATTTCACCTGAGGCGCTGCTGGTGGAGCTGTTGTAGCTGTATGATCATTCCACTTGAGGCGCTGATGGCGGTGCTGTTGTAGCCGAATTATCATTCCTCCTGGGGCGCTGCTGATGGTGCTGTTATAGCTGAATGATCATTTCACCTGAGGCGCTGCTGGTGGAGCTGTTGTAGCTGTATGATCATTCCACTTGAGGCGCTGATGGCGGTGCTGTTGTAGCTGTATGATCGTTCCACCTGAGGCGCTGATGGCGGTGCTGTTCTAGCTGTATGATTGTTCCACCTGAGGCGCTGATGGCGGTGCTGTTGTAGCTGTATGATCGTTTCGCCTGAGGCACTGCTGGTGGTGCTGTTGTAGCTGTATAATCGTTCCAACTGAGGCGCTGATGGCAGTGCTGTTGTAGATGTATGATCATTTTGCCTGAGGCGCTGGTGGCGGTGCTGTTGTAGCTGTATGATCGTTCCACCTGAGGCACTGATGGCGGTGCTGTTGTAGCTGTATGATTGTTCCACCTGAGGCGCTGATGGCGGTGCTGTTGTAGCTGTATGATCGTTTCGCCTGAGGCACTGCTGGTGTTGCTGTTGTAGCTGTATAATCGTTCCACCTGAGGCGCTGATGGCGGTGCTGTTGTAGATGTATGATCATTTTGCCTGAGGCGCTGGTGGCGGTGCTGTTGTAGCTGTATGATCATTTCACCTGAGGCGCTGGTGGCGGTGCTGTTGTAGCTGTATGATCATTTCGCCTGATGCGCTGATGGCGGTGCTGTTGTAGCTGTATGATTGTTCCACCTGAGGCGCTGATGGCGGTGCTGTTGTAGCTGTATGATCGTTTCGCCTGAGGCACTGCTGGTGGTGCTGTTGTAGCTGTATAATCGTTCCACCTGAGGCGCTGATGGCGGTGCTGTTGTTGCTGTATGATCATTTTGCCTGAGGCGCTGGTGGCGGTGCTGTTGTAGCTGTATGATCATTTCGCCTGAGGCACTGGTGGCGGTGCTGTTGTAGCTGTATGATCATTTCGCCTGAGGCGCTGGTGGCGGTTCTGTTGTAGCTGTATGATCGTTCCACCTGAGGCGCTGATGGCGTTGCTGTTGTAGCTGTGATCGTTTCGCCTGAGGCGCTGGTGGCGGTGCTTTTGTAGCTGTATGATCATTCCACCTGAGGCACTGATGGCGGTGCTGTTGTAGCTGTATGATCGTTTCGCCTGAGGCGCTGGTGGCGGTGCTGTTGTAGCTATATGATCGTTCCACCTGAGGCGCTGATGGCGGTGCTGTTGTAGCTGAATGATCATTTCGCCAGAGGCGCTGGTGGTAGTGCTGTTCCTCAATGCACGTCTTCTAGAACCCAGAGCCGAGGACAACTGAACCACGAACAGAATGAGATGATCCACCAAAAAAGTGAAAGATAGGCAGAAGATTGTTTATTTGAATTCTGGCGCTCTCTCGTGACGGTTCGTGATGTGAGCTCTGATTCATCTATCTTCTGATGGAGCGGAACTTAACCCTCTGGAGTCTATTAACACATATACGTGTTATGAGGCATTTTCTCCTGATAACCCCAAAAATAACTTAAATTACATTTTCAGTTTTGATAGTTCAGATAAGAGCAATACATCAATCGAATATGTAAAATGTCTACTTTTTTATATAAAGACATGATAACAACAAAACTTTGTGCATTTATAAAATAAAGATAACAAACTAGGTGTGCTGTCTGCAGCCTTTGTCTGCGGTGATCTTCATTTACAAACACATCACTAAAATGAACTGTAACTCAGTGAATACTCAACGAAGAGACATGAGAGATATATCTATAGAAAGCCTGACATGTCTACTGTTAAACTAAATAAGTGCTGCCAAAAACAAATATTCTGTGATAAAGTAATCCATATGAAAACAATGCGATGTCCTTTTTCTTGTCTCCCTTCATTATCTTCTAATGTGACCATAACCCTGCACTGAACGCCCTATTTAGATTATAAATTTTAACTGAAGCGCGCAGCAACAGAAGACAACACATCGAGATTGTTCTAGTTGTTTATTTTATTTTACTGTTTGCTTCGCGATGAGAGGAATAAGACATAATTCACCCCCCCCCAAAAAATTGAGATTTGGATTTCCTCAGGAAAATTTATTGAAATTTATTGAAATTTATTGAAATTTATTCTCTTTTAATTTATTGATAAACTTGCATTAGTTTTCACATAACGTGTAAACATTTTATTAGTTAGACTTTTTCCAAACTATAATTCCTGACTAAATGTATAATCAAGTGAAACATTATGAAGTTTCAATAACAACATACACTACCATTCAAAAGCTTGTATGTAAGCTTGTAAGCTTGATGTAAATAATATAAATGTAACAAATAAATGTAAATGTAACAAATGTAACAACAATGCTGTTCTTTTAATTTACCCCCCCCCAAAAATAACCTGAAAAAATATTATCAGCTCTTTTCAACATTAATAATAATAATAATAATAATAATAATAATGATGATAATAATAACAATAAAAGTTTTTTTGTTTTTGTTTTTTTAGTAGAAAATCTGATTGTTAAAAGGATTTCTGAAGGATTGTGTGTCTGGAGTAATGATGCAAAAAATATATAAAATTATGTTGTGGGATAATTACATATATTCTAAATAAACTACAAACATAAAATTATACACATTTGTTTTGTCATTTGTTATGTGGGCCTTTGTCTTCTCAGGTGTAAATCACAATGATATTCAATGATATGTATGACTTTTAAAAAAAAGTGACTTAGAAAATTTAAATCAATATATAGTTTTCTGTAAGTGAGTAAACAATTTTCACATAATTAAAAAATAAAAATTCTAGGCTACAAGCTCCAGTTCTCAAAAGTCCCGGGAAATAATGTTCTTTATGTGCTTTATGGCCTTATTCATTTTTAGTTTTTCACTAACCACGCATAACATTTTTTTTTTCTCAAAAACACAATCATGTACACACATGCTGCTCACATATTATTATTGCCCAGTTTGTGCTGATTACAGTGAGATTAGACTTTAGCCATTTAGATATTTAATGATCACCTTTTTCTTTATTTTCTTTTATTTTTCAACCTTTTTATAAATGTTTGAGTGTGTTTTATGTTGAATGTGACTGTATCTGTATGAATGCTATATGTTTGAGTGCAAATCAGCACCATATTACTGTATATAATCACAGATATCAATGGGAATGCCGTCTATATGAAGAGAGTTTGATTTATTGACTTTATTGCGCATTTATATGATTACCATCTCTATAAAAAATATGCAGTGGTGTGTTTAATGACTAAAATCATTTGTAGAACCCTTCAATACAGTTGTTAAAAAATATATATATATATATATTTGGGGGGTGTCATGACTTCGGTCTGAGTTGCTGTGTTTTTGTCTTGTTGTCTGTGTGCCTAGTCTCAGAACACATGGGTTTTGTTTTGGCAGCTCATGTGTTCTGCTGTCAGTGTTGTTTCTTCCCCCTCCCGCTCGTTGCCCTTAATACTCTGTGTTCTGTCACACCTGTAGCCACTCTTTCCTCATTAGCTCTCTTCTATTTTAGTTCCACTCGTGCTCTGTCTTTTGTCAGACCGTTGTAAGTTGTTTAATGCTTCGCTGGTGACTGTCTTGTCCTGTTTTCTATTCCTGCCTTGTTATGTTGTCTGTGGCTCCAAGTGTTTTTTTATTTTTATTTTTGTCTGGAACTGTTCCCTCTCATCCTGTCAGACTTGACTGGTTCTGCCTCCGGCCCTGGTACCTCTTTTCTGTTGGGATCTCCAAAGACTTGACTCCAGCTCCTCTCTGCATTCTTTAGTCTCATTCAGGGAGTTTGGTGGACCTTCAACGCTGTGTCCCAAGGACACTTAGATCAGTGTGACTTTGACGTTGCGTCCCCAATGACACTCTGGTTGATGTGCCTTTGACATTGTGTCACGGAAGACGCTAGGACCGGTCCCTGCTGAGAGGTTTCTTTTTGGCCCTGTGCTCTTGGAGTGATCATTCTTTTGTTTTCCCTGTTTGCCCAGTGAGGGCGAAATAAACTTTTTGTTACCTGCAATTGAATCCTGTGTATTCCTGACAGGATGATCTGAACAAGATGGATTCAGCAGGTGCAGACCAAGTCAGAGTCGCAGTCACCCAACAATGCATTCTTCTGGGATAGCTTTCCAGTCAGTTGACTAACACTTCAAGGGAGATTGACTGCCGAGCCTTTATTTCCCAATGGACTCTGGTCTTCGCCCTCCAGCCTCGCCGCTATGTTACAGAGGAGTCCCAAATTACATTTGTAATCACCCTCCTGAAAGGAAAGGCCCGGGTCTGGGCGACGACTGTGTGGGACGCCTGTGCTCCATTCTGTGCCACTTTCCAGGACTTCAGAGCTGAGATGATCAAACTGTTTGACCGCTCTGCTCAGGGCGATGAGGCAGCCGCCCAGTTGGCACAATTGAGCCAGGGCAGACGTTCAGTTACCGATTACTCCATCCAGTTCAGAACTCTGGCAGCCGCCTGTGACTGGAACGAGGCAGCTTTGCATGCAAGGTTTCGGGAGGGTTTGGATGACGACATCCAGGATGAGATCGTTACTCACGAGCTGCCTCAGAGTTTTGACACCCTTGTGGATCTGGCCCTCCGTTTGGAGGGGCGCCTTCAGCGTCGACATCAGCGGTGTGCTGCTCAGTCCTCCTGGATGCTGAGGGAGGGTGCCCCCAGTAGTGCTTCCACCTTGTCACCGTCAACAGACCCTGAGCCAATGCAATTTGGGTGTCTTCGCCTTACCACTAAGGAGAAGCAGGATCATTTGATTCGGGGCCTGTGTCTGTACCTCGGGAAGCCAGGCCATCGGGCTATCCAGTGTCCTTTAAAACCAGAGCCCATCAGTAGTCCAGGGGATCCTGGTGGGTGCTACTCCTCATATTGACTCCCCTATCTCCTGTACCCTGTTAACCTGTTAACCTTCACCCCGACGCTCTCGTCCTCAAAGCCTCACCACTCGCACGTGTCAGTGAATATGAATAGATTAAATGTAACAGGACAAATTCAATCTTGACAAACTATGTATCATTATAAAGATCTAAGCCTCAAGCATCGACGAGAGATCGCTGTTTTTCAATGGAAAGCTTATAAAGACTGTATTTGCAACATTTGTGTAAGCAGTGCACATAAAAAATAAGCAAAGAAAACTCTGTACATACCAGATCCGTCATAATAACTAGTCATGAACACATCCAGAGCTGTAAATTCCGGTTCAGTTAGGAAGGTAAAGGTCCACTGAACGACATCTAATGAAGCACGTTTAGTCCAACGAAGCAATAACGTTGTAATATGGATCATAATTCCTTTGTTTACATTTCATTTCTTTAGCGACAGAATTGTTTGCGTCCGTTATGGAATGACTCACGGTCGGAAACTGCGTCTTGGTAGTGAAAACACGGCATGTTTTTGCAGCGTACAGTGTCACAAACAGAATGAAGCGATCCACCGGAAAAAAGAATGAATGAAAAATAGGCGGAAGATAGTTTATTTGAATTTGGCGCTCCCTCCTAGGACCATGTGACGCGCTCTGACGCACCTGTCAGCTGATGGAGGCGGAACTTACAGCGATCTTCTTTTTCTTTGTTTTTTTTTATTTCTTTTTAATTTTCGACAGTTTTTATATATGTGAGGGTGTGTTTTATGTTGAATGTGAATGTATCTGCATGATTACCATCTGTTTGAGTGCAAATCAGCCCAAATCAGCTCGCTATCACTGTATGATCACGGCTATCAAAGTGAACGCGTCTGTATGAATAGAGTGAGTGGATTATTTACTTTGGCACATTTGTGTTATTACCATCTGTATAAGTGGCCATCAGCACATCAGAACTTATTTGCATCGTAATTCATTGTAAAAGATGCATTTTTAGCAATCTCAGGAAGTTCTGTAATGGGCAAACAAAGTTCTTTTTATTTTCTTTTTCTCATTTTTCTTACTCAAATTATTCTTATTGTATTTTTCTAGTGCTCAAATAAATCATTATATGATGTCTAAGTTTCTGTCTAGTGTTTTATAATTGAAAAAAACTATGCAGTGGTATGTTTACTGACTAAATAGTTTGCAGAAAGCTTCAATACTATTGGGAAATATATTTTCTTATATTTGGGGGGTGGGGGGTGTAGACATAGTCTCATAAAAATATTTGCAGGAGTCTCATTTTTCATTATATTTTATTCAGATTTGAAATAGAAACTCATGAGACATGCGGATGTCAACCCATTACTTTTCTAGATTTCTCCAGGACTCATTTAATGTAATTTTATATCAAATAAAAAAATATTTAAGAGTGATAAAAAAAAATTCAAGGCACTTCAGTGTCTATAACTTTTAATATTTTTAAGCATTATCAAATCTGGTTGATAAAAAGTGAAGCCCAAAGGGTCTTCTTTCTAAAGACACCACAATTATGTTTGTAACACACTGAAGTAGGAAACTATTAAAATTATAAGTTTGGTAGAGCACTTTCATCTGTGAGTCACATAATGGGGGGTGCTGGCTAACAGGTTAAAGGTCTCTGTCCAGAATAAGGGCTCCTTTCATTCCTGTTCTGCACTGGTTGACTCTGGTGCCGAAGGCAGCTTCCTGGATGCCTCTGTTGTGGCAAGGTGGGGTATTGCTACCATTCCACTTCTCCTTTTTCTGTCCACTGCCTAAATGGTCTCCTCATCTCTTCCATCACCCATTCCAATACTCCTGTAAGTTTAACTGTATCTGGCAATCACAGTGAGGTAATTGAGCTGTACCTCCTAGATTCCCTGGGGGCTCACTTTGTCCTTGGGCACCCGTGGCTGGTGCAGCACAACCCTCATGTGGATTGGTCCGGCAATTCTGTGTTCTCTTGGAGTCAGCAATGTCTTTCATCTTGTCTTGGTTCTACTTTGTCTCCTGGCTCTGTGTCTTCTGTTTTTCAGGTTGAGGAGGGTGATCTTGCCGGGGTCCCGGAGGGGTACCGTGATCTTTGTCAGGTCTTCAGTAAGTCCTGGGCCACATCCCTGCCTCCTCATCGGCCGTATGACTGCAACATTGATCTCCCAGGCACTTTTCCGCCCAAGGGTCGTTTGTATTCCCTATCCGGTCCTGAGAGATAGGCCATAGAGAAATATATTTAGGAATCCTTAAATACAGGCCTCATACGGCCCTCTTCCTCACCTGCTGGGGCTGGGTTCTTCTTTGTTAAGAAGAAGGATGGCTCCCTGCGACCCTGCATTGACTACCATGGCCTCATGAAATCACAATAAGAAACAGATATCCTCTTCCTTTGATGTCGTCAGCCTTTGAGTTACTACATGGAGCCAAGGTCTTTACCAAACTAGACCTC
Source organism: Carassius gibelio (assembly GCF_023724105.1). Classification (NCBI taxonomy): domain Eukaryota; kingdom Metazoa; phylum Chordata; class Actinopteri; order Cypriniformes; family Cyprinidae; genus Carassius; species Carassius gibelio. Next base: position 13,947,279 of record NC_068376.1, read on the forward strand.
CGTAATGCCTACCACTTGATCTGTATACGTGAGGGGGATGAGTAGAAGACAGCATTTAACACCCCGACGGGACACTTTGAATACCGGGTCCTACCCTTTGGACTTACTAATTCTAATCTTCCAGGCCCTGGTGAACGATGTGTTGAGAGACATGGTGAACAGATTTATCTTTGTGTACCTTGATGATATTGTTATCTACTCTCCCTAATTGCAGGTCCACACTCAACATGTCTGTCAGGTGCTACAATGGCTGCTGGAGAACCATCTGTACGTCAAGGCGGAGAACTGTGTGTTCCATGCCAAGTCTGTTTCGTTCTTGGTGCATATTATCTCGACGGAGGGTATCAAAGCTGATCCCGCTAAGGTAAGGGCTGTGGCCAAGTGGCCAACCCCTGACTCCTGGTTCTTGGGGTTTGCCAACTTCTTTAGGCGTCTCATCAGGAACTTTAGCCTGGTTGCTGCACCCTTAACTGCACTCACCTCACCTAAGGTGAATGCCTCTGATGTTGGGGTAGGCGCGGTCCTGTCCCAGCGGTCCCCCAAGGATGGAAAGGTGTGCCTTCTTTTCTCACTGTCTGAGCCCGGCCGGGCGAAATTATGACATAGGTAACAGGGAGATGCTGGCAGTCAGGCTGGCATTAGGGGAGTGGCACCACTGGTTGGAGGGTGCAGTGTTGCCCTTCTTGGTCTGGACGGATCACAAGAATTTAGAGTATATTCGTTCTGCCAAGAGGTTGAATGCTCGCCAGGCCCGCTGGGCACTTTTTTTGGGCAGTTTAACTTCTCCCTCTCGTATCGGCCAGGATCCAAGAATGTTAAACCTGATGCCCTTTCTCGTTTGTTCGAAGATCCCGGGGAGGAAGTGAGTCCCAGGACCATTCTCTCCAGAGAGGTGGTGGTGGGGTCCCTTTCTTGGGATGCCGAGCAGCGGGTGAGGGAGGCCGTGAGTTTCCAGGGGAGTGTCCAGGGGGTCGGTTGTTTGTAGTGGCTGCGCTGCGTCCTGAGGTCCTTCGGTGGGGTCAAGAGTCCAGAGTCGCCTGGGGTTCGGAGATCGCTGGCTGCCATCCATCAGCGATTTTGGTGGCCATCCATGGTCCAAGATGTCAGGCAGTTTGTGTTGGCTTGCTCCGTTTGTGCTCAGAATAAGACTTCTAACCAGTCTTCTGTTGGTTTGTTACAGCCCCTACCCATTCCCTCTCGTCCATGGTCAGATCTGGCCCTTGATTTCGCCACTGGCCTTCCCCCGTCCAGAGGTAACATCGTTATTCTGCGGTGGTGGAGCGCTTCTCCAAGGCAGCCCATTTTATCCCCTATTCCATACTCCCCTCTGCCAAGGAGACCGCTCCGGTGGTCGTGGACCACGTCTTCCAGATCCATGGTCTTCCGGCTGATGTGGTCTCCGACAGAGGACCACAATTCGACTCATGGTTTTGGAGAAAGTTCTGTAGACAGATCGAGGCCTCTAAGAGTCTGTCTTCAGGTTTCCACCCCTAGACCAATGGGGAGGCTGAGCAAGCCAACCAGGATCTCAAGTGTGCTCTCCGCTGCCTAGCATCACAGAGTCCGAGCTCCTGGAGTCAGCAGTTGTCGTGGGTTGAATATGCCCAAAATTCCCTTCCGGTGGTGTCTATGGGTATGTCTCCTTTTCAATGTTCCGTCGGTTATCAACCACCTCTTTTCCCTGCACAGGATCCCGAAGTTGCGGTCCCGTCCACCTTGGCCTTTTGACCGTAGGTGTCAACGCACCTGGAGGAGGGCTGAGGAGGCCTTAGCCCGGGCTTCCAGACGGATCAAAATGGCGGCTGACTGTCACCGGACTCCAGCTCCCCAGTACATTTGCGGTCAGAAGGTATGGCTTTCCACCAAGGACCTGCCTCTCTGGGTGCCTTCTCATAAAATGGCACCCAGGTTTATTGGGCCATGCTGCATCACCAAAGTTCTGAGTCCGGTGGCAGTGCGGCTCAAGCTTCCTCCCAAGCTTGGTCGGGTTTACCGTCTTTCACATGTCCAGGGTTAAGCCTGTGTTTAGGTCCCCCCTTAATCCCATTGTTTCTTCCCCTATACCCCCTCCCCCCTTCGTCTAGTGGATGGTACTGCAGTTTACAATGTGAGAAAGCTTTTGGATGTTAGACGCCGTGGTCGGGGTTTCCAGTATCTGGTGGACTAGGAGGGCTACGGTCCTGAAGAGAGGAGTTGGATTCCGGCTCGGTATATTCTGAACCAGACTCTGATTGAAGACGTCCGCCGGCGATGAGGTGAGCCTCGACTCGTGCTCTCGTCTTTTGTCAGACCATTGTAATTTGTTTAATGCTTCGCTGGTGACCATCTTGTCTTGTTTGCCTAGTCCTGCTTTATGTTGTCTTTGGCTCCAAATGTTTTTGATTTTTGCTTTTGTCTGGAACTGTTCCCTCTCATCATGTCAGACTTGACTGGTTCTGCCTCCGGTCCTGGCATCTCTTTTCTGTTGGGATCCCCCAAGACTTGACTCCAGCTCCTCTCTGCACTCTTTAGTCTCATTCAGGGAGTTTTGTGGGCCTTCAACGCTGTGTCCCAAGGACGCTCAGATCAGTGTGACTTTCACGTTGCGTCTCCAAAGGCGCTCTGGTTGATGTGCCTTTGACGTTGTGTCACGGAAGATGCTAGGACCGGTCCTTGCTGAGAGTTTTCTTTTTGGCCCTGTGCTCTTTGAGTAATCATTCTTTTGTTTTCCCTGTTTGCCTAGTAAGGCCAAAATAAACTTTTTGTTACCTGCAATTGAATCCTGTAATTGGATTCCTGACAGGGGGGTGGGGGACTAGACATAGTCTCAGAAAAATGGTTGCAGGAATCTAATTTTTCATGGTATCTTCAGATTTGAAATATAAACTCATGAGACATTTGACTTTCAACCCATATCTTTTCTAGTAATTACTTATCTTTTCTTGCTCCAGGACTGATTTCATGTATTTTTATATCAAATAGAACAAAAATCAGTGTGGTAAAACATTTTTAAGGCACTTCAGTGTCTATAACATTTAATATTTTTGAGCATTATCAACTCTGGTTCATAAAAAGTAAAGCCCAAATAGTCGTCTTTCCAAAGACACTAAAATTATGTGTGCAACACACTGGAGTAAGGAACTGTTACAATTTTAAGCTAGGTAGGGCACTTTCAGCTGTGAGTCCCATAATGTGGGGTGCTGGCTAACAGGTTAACACCACTGACTGGAATATGTTTAAGCAGGCTGCCACATACAATAACACCACTGACCTCCAAGAGTACTCTGCCTGTCACTGCCTAAATCACAAAGTGTATTGATGATGTAACAGCCACAAAGACTATCACTGGCCGGGCCAACCAGAAGCTTTGGATGACAGGGGAGGTCTACAGACTCCTGAATACGTGGAACACTGCATTCAGAGCTAGACATGAGGTGGGTCTGTTGAGAGCTAAGGCCAACCTATCCAGTGGCATCAGAGAGGCTAAAAGACAGTTCTCCAGGAGGATAGCCCAACTCACTCAGCATGCTCCTCTGACTATCAACAGTGTGACTGTGGAGAGAGTGAGCAGCACCAAGTTCCTGGATGTGCAAATAACAGAGGACCTCTCCTGGACTGAAACACCACAGCACTGGCCAAGAAAGCACAGCAGCATCACTACTTACCTCCACCAAGGGATGATTGACCTTGCCCAACCTCCCCTCTTTTTCTCCATACACCACTGAACTCTGAACCTCAGCAGCCCCGCCCAGCACCCACATCCCCAGGTCCTTCCACCCCCCCATTAACACACTGTACTCATTCAGCATTTAACTGACCTCTTTCAACTACCTCTTCTGTCAGTTTAGATAAAGAACTGCTCTCTGAGCTCTTTTTCACTTTAATCAGACTGAATAAGCTGTTTTGCACTGAACTGTTTGTTTACTTCTCTGGTTTATATTCTGTCTGCCATGTTCCTTGTGCTGCTTCATGTATTTTTTTTCTTTTTTTATGTACTAGTGTTAGTGGTATCTGTATGCACCAAGTGTCTGAGAGTAACGCAATTTCAATTCTCTGTATGCATGTGGTGTACAGATGGTACACCACATACACCTCAGATGGTCACTGTAGACAGATCCAGTCCATATCCAGACCAGATGGTGTATGAGCACCTAGAGACGACCTCTACAACCCTGAATGTCAGCAAAGACCATGTCAGCGAGATGCGCCCCTGAGACAGATCCCCTGTGAAGACCTCATCACCTCGACGAAAATCAGCACAAGACCATGGGAACTTGATAAGTCTGGTGTTGCAGCCGCCTGGATTTTATCTGGCCAGAGTAGAACTGGCCCCTGATTGAGACGGTTTTATACTTAGGTTTTTCTACATTTCTGTTCCCAATCGAGTTTTGGTTCCTTGCCACTATCGCCTTTGGCTTGCTTAGTTAGGGACACTTGGCTGATTGCACAGACACTATTGGAAGAGAGCTGGATGATGACATCCAGTGGTGTAACTTTGCTATGAAAGTGGTGGGGACACCACCCAACTAGTTTTGCTAGTTTTTTATTTAATAACCTAATTTACTAGTAAAGTTTTGCTTTTCAAAAATACATCAATTTACCAGAGGAATTTATACATTTATTAAGACTCATTCTGCCAATTATGTGCTGTTGATTTCCATCCTAATTAATTGTATTCAGTTGTGTTTTAGACACTAAAACAGTTCAATATTTTATAGTCAATCACATTTTTACTTTGAAATAATAAAGATTTCTGTGTCATCCCAGACTGGTTGCTGGCCAACCCCTATAAAAACATTCTGGTTCCGCCACTGCCCACTGGTCACTCTTTTGCGAATTTCTCAGCACAAGCTAGTAATCAGTGCATGCTGATGACATTTTATCATAGTTTATAGTTATATAAAAAGATGGATTCATTGTCATTTTTAATTTAAATGCACAACAACAATAAAACAAAGATTTGATGACAAACTAGCTTACAAAACGTTTATCAACAAAAACAAATAAGATGAGGCATGGCGTAGGCCTACACTGCATGCTGTATTAGGCTATAGGCTAGTAATGACTAATAAATTACAGAACATTTAGCAAACACTGAGGAATCAAAAAATAAATAATAAATAAATAAAGCCTCCATAGCATAACTTTAGGTAAACAGCAAAGATAAGCTTTTCAAAATGAAAACAAAAAGAAAAGTAAAACTACACTTGACAATACCCCCACAACAACAATACCAACATGTTCACCATCTCTGGTTTAAGAAGAGGTCTTTTACTTTACTTTAGCGTGAAAACCATCATTATTCGCGAATAGTCCGTATGAAAAGGTGCATTTCTTTTAAAGGCTCGTCCATGTGAAGATGGCGTCAGCATTCGCCAACCTCATCTTTGCACTCGACACCGACTCAGAAAGCACTAGTTTATTAAAAAATAAATAACATTTATTATTTTCCCTCGACACGTTCATAATCACTTTGCAGGTGCTTTGATGCAATTGCTTTAGACCCAAGCTTGAGCGCAGAATAGACTCTAGCCTAATACACACCGGCGGCGCCAGGGGGGGTCTTGGGGGGTCTCAAGACCCTGCCAAAAAATGCCTTGACCCCCCATTTGACCCCCCAGCCTCTTCCTGATTAAAAAATATATATACTCGGGATAAAAATCCAAAAATGTTTCTCTTAAAACTACGCAGAACAATAATAAATAATAATTATTTCGACATTTATTCAAACACTGAACCGAGAACCGTTTCTGTCGGACGCGTCCAATTCGAGAACCGATGAGCTGATGATAACTGCGCATGCGTGATTCAGCGCGAAGCAGACTGACACAGAGCGCATCTGAACCGAACTGATTCTTTTGGTGATTGATTCTGAACTGATTCTGTGCTAATGTTATAAGCGCGGGTAAACCAAAGGCTTGAATGAAGGGCAATCATCGCCAATGACGGCATTACATCGAGCGCAAAAGAACCGGTGAACCATTTTTTTTTTCAACTGGTTTATTTGATCGAATTGTCCGAAAGAACCGGTTCACTTGAGCACCTGCTCCTTTGCCCCTTAAGTGCCCTTTTGTCAAAGCAAAATTTCCTCAATTTTTTTTTGTAATAACATACACTTTTGTGAATGCCTGCCCACGCCCAATCATAATATTAGTACAATTTATTAATAATAATTTAGCCGTAAATAAAATGACCAACATGATGACCGTTCACCTGACTACGACCTCATCCAACCGGGAAGATCCCTCATGCTGCACGCGCATTTTTTAATTGCTAGAGGATATTTTAAACATCGTGGCAGCTGGTAAGTGGTGTTTCATTCTCAGCGAAGTGATTTTGGTGTTTATTTACTTATTATTATTTTACAAGAACGATGTGATGTGAGAACATGCAGATACGTTGTTTATATTGCTGTGTGTAGCCTGTAGTGTAGAAGTAACACTAGCGTGCTGTTTGAGGGAGAAAAGTTTCACAGGCATCGAGGGGTCTGGTCTTTTTTATGTTATTTGAATAAACTTTTATTATATTACAGTACTTATTTATTTTTAACACGTAAAAATAATTATCACAACACTGGTAAAGGCTTATTCAGATTTTCTCATTCTCTGAATTATCATTAAAAATAAAAACAATTCAGAAATGAATTAAAATATAATTATATTTTAAATGTGATGCAAATATTTTTTCTACAATAGCAACAGTGTTTACAACAGCAAGACCACTTTAACCTGTAAACTCAATAATATCTATCTGGAAATAAATGTAAAAATATCAATGTCAATAAAAATGCATAATATACCTGACATGAAAGTGCAGTGTGAAGGATATGAATAACAAATGTAGCCTGTCATTTGTTTACATTGCAAAGGTGTTTTTGTTGTTTAGTAGCAGAAATATGCAGTTATTAGCCATGTCCACTGTATTTTTTGTTGGTTTTTTGTTGGTTTTCATGAGACCCCCCTTGAAAAGACCAGGACCCCCCATTGCCCCCCCCAATCAAAATTGTCTGGAGCCGCCACTGCTAATACACCTGCCTATATATTAAAGTAGCCTATGGTTAATATATTATTATATTAATCAATTTAATATAATGTGTAACTAGTTGACTATAAAAATCTTTAGTAGAGGGCAGGCCACCTTAGCACAAGGAAGTGCTCCAATTTTAAAATAAACTGCTAAATAACATTACGAAATGTGTGACAGCTTCAAATCACATTGTTATTGCACTGCACAAGTTATGCATGTTCATTTTTTTTGTTTATTACTCTAGTTAAATTATGAAGAATGATCTTGTTTTTCCACATAAAATATTTGCAATATATTTTTTCAATTAATTTCAAAAAGTGGTATGGACGATATAGACTCTGGCAAAAAGTGGTGGGGATATGTCCCACCCGTACATTACGGGCCCCATCATACACCCGGTGCAATATGATGTAAAGCAAGTGTGTTTGCTGGTTTCAGTCTGGCACCATTCGCATTTTCCCGTCCAGCGCCATGTTGTTTAATTAGCAAATGCATTTGCGCCCATTTGTGCGGCCATGGGCGGCGTACTGGTCTAAATAAGAGGTGTGTTCAGGCACATTGCTGGCGCATTGCTATTTTAAGGAGCTGAAAATAGACTGAGCCATGGACCAACTCAAATGTTGTCAATGGCGCAATTAAAGAGCGCATTGGTAGAAAATGCCCCTCTGGGCGGGTCCACAGTGTGCGTTAACTTTGCTTATTACACACAGGGATGTGCATCACACAAACAAATAGGTGGCACTGTTATCAAATCAATATGGTGTGTTCCGTGGGAGTTGACAATGGCACACACAAAGTTTGTTGTCAATATCCCAAAGCACTGGAGAGATACAGCCTCAAGTGTCATTTTGAAATCATGACTCAAATTCATTGCTGTGGTATGCGAAAACGGTTTTGTCTATCAACACAAAATCCATATCTTTTTGTCCTGCATTGTCTGAAGATGATTTGATTCGATTTTGGTGATCGGACAAACAATTTATTAGGAGTTCAAAAAAGTAGGTTTTTAAAGTCAAAGTCACCTTTATTTATATAGCGCTTTAAACAAAATAAATTGCGTCAAAGCAACTAAACAACATTCATTTGGAAAACAGTGTCTCAATAATGCAAAATGATTGTTAAGGGCAGTTCATCATTGAATTCAGTTATGTCATCTCTGTTCAGTTAAAATAGTGTCTGTGCATTCATTTCCAATCAAAGTCAATGATATTGCTGTTGATGAAGTTACCCCAACTAAGCAAGCCAGAGGTGACAGTGGCAAGGAACCGAAACTCCATCGGTGACAGAATGGAGAAAAAAAACTTGGGAGAAACCAGGCTCAGTTGGGGGGCCAGTTCTCCTCTGACCAGACGAAACCAGTAGTTCAATTCCAGGCTACAGCAAAGTCAGTTTGTGCAGAAGAATCATCTGTTTCAAAGGTCTTTACAGGGATCTGTATCTGGGGCTCTAGTTGTCTTCATTCACTGCTACAAACTAATGGCGGTCATATAAGTACGATTTAAACCATGCTAATGCACTTCCACTGATGCCAACAAAGTGTTCAAGTCTATGCAAAAGAATCCTGTGGTCAATTGTGTAAAACGCAGCACTAAGATCCAATAAAACTAATAGAGAGATACACCCACGATCAGATGATAAGAGCAGATCATTTGTAACTCTAAGGAGAGCAGTCTCAGTACTATGATACGGTCTAAATCCTGACTGGAAATCCTCACATATACCATTTTTCTCTAAGAAGGAATATAATTGTGAGGATACCACCTTTTCTAGTATCTTTGACAGAAAAGGGAGATTCGAGATTGGTCTTTAATTAACTAGTTCTTTGGGGTCAAGTTGTGTTTTTTTGATGAGAGGCTTAATAACAGCCAGTTTGAAGGTTTTGGGGACATATCCTAATGACAATGAGGAATTATTAATAGTCAGATGAGGATCTATGACTTCTGGAAGCACCTCTTTTAGGAGCTTAGATGGTATAGGGTCTAACATACATGTTGGTTTAGATGATTTAACAAGTTTATACAATTCTTCCTCTCCTATAGTAGAGAATGAGTGGAACTGTTCCTCAGGGGTTCTATAGTGCACTGTCTGATGTGATACTGTAGCTGACGGCTGAATGGTTGCAATTTTATCTCTAATAGTATCGATTTTAGAAGTGAAGTATTTCATAAAGTCATTACTGCTGTGGTGTTGGGAAATGTCAACACTTGTTGAGGCTTTATGTTTCATTAATTTGGCCACTGTATTGAATAAATACCTGGGGTTATGTTTGTTTTCTTCTAAAAGAGAAGAAAAGTAATCGGATCTATCAGTTTTTAATGCTTTTCTGTAGGATAGGTTACTTTCCTGCCAAGCAATATGAAATACCTCTAGTTTTGTTTTCCTCCAGCTGCGCTCCATTTTTCGGGCTGCTCTCTTTAGGGTGCGAGTATGCTCATTATACCATGGTGTCAAACTGTTTTCCCTAACTTTCCTTAAGTGTAAAGGAGCAACTGTATTTAAAGTGCTAGAAAAGAGAGAGTCCATAATTTCTGTTACATCATCAAGTTGTTCTGAGGTTTTGGATATGCTAAGGAATTTGGATACATCAGGAAGTTAACTTAAAAAGCAGTCTTTTGTGGTAGAAGTGATGGTTCTTCCATACTTGTAACAAGAAGTAGAATTTACAATTTTGGCTATATGAAGTTTGCACAGAACTAAATAATGATCTGAGATTTCATCACTTGGCTGAATAATTTCAACACTATCAACATCAATTCCATGTGACAGTATTAAATCTAGAGTATGATTTCGACAATGAGTAGGTCCTGAAACGTGTTGTCTAACACCAATAGAGTTCAGAATGTCTATACATGCTGATCCCAATGCATCTTTTTCATTATCGACATGGATATTAAAATCACCAACTATTAAAACTTTATCTGCAGCCAGAACTAACTCGGATGTAAAATCACCAAACTCTTTAATAAACTCTTTATGGTGGCCTGGTGGCCTGTATACAGTAGCCAGCCAGTACAAACATAACAGGGGATTTATCATTAACATTTGTTTCTATGGATAATGTTATATGTAGCACCAATACTTCAAACGAGTTATACTTGAAGCCTACCCTCTGAGAAATCCTGAAAATGTTGTTATAAATTGAAGCAACTCCTCCCCCTTTGCCTTTTAGAAATGGCTTGTGTTTATAACAGTAATCTTGGGGGGTGGACTCATTTAAAATAATGTAATCATCAGGTTTTAGCCAGGTTTCTGTCAAACAGAGCACATCTATATTATGATCAGTGATCATATTATTTGCAAAAAGTGTTTTCGTAGAAATGGATCTGATATTCAATAAGTAAAGCTTTATCATTTGTTTATCCATATTGCATTTGTTTTTTTATTTGTTGAACCTCAATTAAATTGTTAACCTTAACTTGGTTTGGACGTTTTTTGTATTTTCTAGTTCGGGGAACAGACACAGTCTCTATAGTGTGATATCTAGGTGAAAGAGTCTCTATGTGCTGATAATTAACTGACCTCTGTGACGGGAGGCAGCTAGCAGACGGTCGGTTTAGCCAGTCTGTCTGATTCCTGACCTGGACCCCAGTTAGTCAAGTATAAACTCTAAAACTATTTGCCATATTTCTAGAGAGAAGAGTGGCGCCACCCCAGGAGGGATGAAGACCATCTCTTTTAAACAGGTCAGGTCTGCCCCAAAAGCTTGTCCAATTGTCTATGAAACCTATGTTATTTTGTGGGCACCACTTAGACATCCAGCCATTGAGTGATGACAATCTGCTATGCATCTCATCACCAGGGTAAGCAGGGAGGGGACCAGAGCATATTACAGTGTCTGACACTGTGCTTGCAAGTTCACACACCTCTTTAAAGTTATTTTTAGTGATCTCCGACTGGCGAAGTCGAACATCATTAGCGCCAGCATGAATAACAATCTTACTGTATTTACGTTTAGCATTTGCAGGACTTTTAAATTTGCCAAGATGTCAGGCGCTCTGGCTCCCGGTAAACATTGGACTATGGTGGCTGGTGTGTCTATATTCACGTTCCGTACAATAGAATCACCAATAACTAGAGCACTTTCATCAGGTTTCTCAGTGGGTGCATCACTTAGTGGGGAGAACCTGTTTAATGTTTTGATCGGAACAGAAGAGCGGTGTTTTGACCCACGACTACGCTGCCTCACCGTCACCCAGTTGCCCTGCTGAAGGGGCTCTACTGGAACCAGACAATGTACAGGAATCCCTGAGCTAGACACATCTAAAGCCGTATCTAGAGCCCTAACATTCTTACTGTCCTCAATTAAAGTTTGGATGCGTGTCTCTAATTCTGAAATCTTCTCTGTCAGCCTAACTATTTCCCTGCATTTATCACATGTGAATCCCTCATCAGCAAAAGAGATAGATAAACTGTACATGTGGCAAGAGGTGCAAATAACGATAGCAGGAGAAGCCATTACTCACCGTGCTTGATGAAATATTCTTACTGTGGTTGTTTGATGAACTTGTGAAAAACTGGAGCGAGAGAGAGAAGAGGAGAAAAGAAAACGCTAATGACAAGCTAATGAGTGCTAACACTTTGCAGGTGTACTGCACTCACGGAAAAGTGAACGATCAAAGTTAATCTGATAAGATTGACCGATAATATCAGAAATATGGTGTGAATTAAGTTATATTTTACCACTTTAAAAAAAAACAGACAGTGATAGTAAGATAAAGATTCTAGAGAAAAAATAAAATAAAAACAGCTACATGGAGCTACATCAAGAACATCAAAGTGGCAGACACAAAGTTTGGCTGACTATGGCAACATTGGTATCACTGTTTTCAGCATGACCCAAGGAATCTGTTAATACCAGTCTAATTTAAATATATTTAAAGTTTCATTACAAATTTTGAACACAAGGTGGCACTGTCTCAACTTTTGATAGCATTTTATATAATAATACTCTATTGTAGTCAGTGGCAATTTAATATTTTGTTCAATTATAGCGCCATCAACAGGCACAATCCCACCAAATCTTTTGTGTGTCCTGTTGATTTTGTTGAGTGTGTTTATACATATGTGTGTCATATTTGTTGAACATATCTCATTTTGGGTTGGAGTTATATACATTTTTATATATGAGAAGAGTGATGAAAATGCCTGATGGGTGACTTTGCATTATTTTTGCCACTTACTATAAAATTTTTGCCAAAGGAATTAGTGTTAACCGACTAGCTATATGTTTAATTTCCTACGGTGGTTTTGTGTCTATTGGAGTATCAGTTTCTGAGATATTGTCAAATGTTTTTTAAGCGCTAAAATGCAACATCCCACAAACAATAAGGCAAAACTTTGCATGTTTGGTATTGCTGGACTTGGCAAGGAGTCTAAGAAGGTGACTACCATTGAAATAAGTTGACCACACCCAAATTTATAAGCATGTGAATATTTGATTTTACCACTAGGTGGTGCTGGCTCAGATCTTCTCAGGTTCCTTCAGGGCATTGTGCTGATGACCTATACCAAATTTTGTATTGACACGTCACTGCATTCGTAAAATATAACATTTTACTATAAAATTCAAAATGGCCAATGCCCAAAATGGCTGACATGTAAAAAAGTTGAATATCAATTAACTCTGCATGATGCACCCAATCTAAAGAGACCATTTTTGTTATTTTTGGCAAATTTATTCAGCAAAAATATGCATATTTTTATATCTCCCGAGCACTAGGTGGCACAATGCCAAAACACTGCAGGTAGTCCTCAGGTCATGCTTGTTATAGCACACATCAAGTTGGTTTTAATACGCCAAACCGTTGCGGAGTTATAGCCTCACATGCATTTTTGCATGCTTTTCGTAGCATTCGTTCGCATGTTATTTGACAACAGTTGGACGAATCAACTTGAATTCCTTAACTTTTATGCCAGCATGGTCTGAAGATGATCTGACCCTATTTTGTTGAAATCAGACAAACCGTCCAGGAAGAATTAGAAAAAGTCGGTTTTTCAAACAATTAAAAAAAAAAAACAAAAAAAAAAAAAACAAAAAAAAAATTGTTTTACAATTGTTTTACAATTGTTTTTTGAATAGTCGGTGTCCATTTGACTCGCCATTAGCCAAGAATTTTACTTCTGTGCCTTGTGGTTCAAAAGTTATTAGCATAAATATGAGTGAAACTTTGGATAAGCTGGAGAGTTTGAGTTAGAGAATCCAAACTTGCTCTGATTAATGTTGGGACTGTCCTCTATCAATGTGCCAAATTTCACAACTTCCCCATGAGTGGTTCTATGGGCTTCCATAGACTGAAGAGCGGAAGAAGTGGAAGAAGCATAACTCCAATGGACACAGTAGGTGCCTATGCACCACTCTGTGCTTGGCCCCAGAACTTTGCAGCTAGGGTTCTCACTTTTTCAAAGAAATCTTCTCACATTGTGTCCATCCTACACCGACTTCATTGGCTACCAATTTGTTTTTGTGTATAAAACAAGAGTCTCCTCATCACTTTCAGAGAATTTCATGCACCAACCCCCCATGCCATGGTTTTCACGTTTATCTGTTTTTTTATATATATATATATATATATATATATATATATATATATATATATATATATATATATATATATATAATTGTTTCTGCTTTTTTGTTTGTTGATATTGTAAAGAAGCCTTGAGTTTGCAGAGAGGCACTTTTTAAAATAAACATATTATTATTAAATATGGAAATTGCATTAGAGTTTCAATAAGAGAGGCAGTAAAAAATTCAGAGTATGGGTCACCATACTTGACCACTCATCACATCACTCACTCACTAACTCACTCACTAAATAACTGTTGCAAAAAGCAAGATTACCAATAGGTAACCCTGCCCATGGCACCTTCCTAAATTGAAACTCTCAGAATGCCTGCCATTTGTAATAACTGCTGCTACTTTACTATCATACTGTATATAATAATTAATTACACTTAAAACTTTAGAATAGGGAACACGTTCACTATTAACTATGACTTTTCCCTCAATAAATTATTAATTTACTGTTTATTAATAGTTATTAAGGTATTTGATAAGTTTAGGTATTGGGTAGGATTAAGGATGTAGATAAAGGTCATGTATAATAAGGCATTAATATGTGCTTAATTAGTACTAATAAATGGCTAATATTCCAGTAATGTGCATGCTGATAAGCAACTAGCTAAGTTAAACGCTAATACAGTATTATTTACTCCATAGGTTCTGTATGAAGATTGTAAGATGGTGACTCTTAATGCCCCTTATATGGCTGGTTTCCTGGGCTTCAGGGAAGCCCCACCTTTGCTACAGGCCCTGGAGAACCTGAAGAACGTACAGCCACATCTAATGCCGCAGGTTAGAGTCAAAATCACATCGGTTTCCCTAGCTTAGAGTGACACAGTTACTGACACAGTCTCATTCAGCCAGACTTCTGGCTGTTCTGTTTATGTTCAGACCATGTTCATTATGTACTTTATTTACAGTTGTATGAATAAAAGTATGTATTTACATATTACCTTAAGGCACAAGAACACTTAATTATAATTTGTAACAAAAGCAAATCAGGCTTTAAATTGGTGTATTAGTTTTTTAAGGTGTAAATGGCTTGGGGAAAAATGTTTTTATGCCTAGATGCAATTAATGCAATTAAATTTTTATGTCAGTCGGTTACGGTAAAGAACGGTCTTTATTAGTAGCCATCATTAAACCAGTCGGTTCATTCAACTAATACACTTTGAAAACCTGACTAATTCATGATTGAAACAAGGTTTTTTAATTAATTTAACTTCGAGGGCCACTTTATAAGGTTCAGTCAACAATTACTGTTTCACCTGGGTAACGATGAAGCTGATGTTTCACTGATGGTTTTGAATCAATGCATCGAATGACGCTGACACCAGCTATGGAAAATCTCCTTAAATGTTGTAAGGATGCTTATATCACAAACTGTTACATGAATATATGACATGACCAGGGGCCTGTACAATGATGGTAGCTGAACAAATTCGGAGTTACAGGATTAGTTTTGAGTTGACAAAACCAAACCAAACCTCTCCAATCCGGCTTTGTTGGTACCATGATGCTGATCATCAACTTTCTTTGTCAACTCAGGCTTTGATCCTAAGTTCGTGGAGCAATGTGCACATGAATGTGTGACATCACTGGTGAATAGCCAATCACAAGCCTTCTGACACAAAGCAATTTTGATTTTTTTGAGAAACCCAGCGAGATTCAAAACTAAAGGTTAAAGGTTTTGCTAAAGGTTAAGAGATTGAAGAATATTACAAATTTAAATGTCATATGAGAAATGAAGGAGGACAAATAAAATAAATTATCTTGCTCTATCAGTGCAGTGACAACAACTTGAAAGTTTATACATTTGACTCGACACTCGATGGCGCAGCACATGGCTGTTTTTTGTTTAACAAACACGATCAGTTTAACCAGGGATGAACTGCTGAACATTCAGAGTGAGGGAAAAGGCTCAGAAAATCACTCTGGATCCCTCACATCCAAGTCACCCCATCTTTGAACTTTTGCCATCTGGCCAGAGCCTCAAATACCAGAACAGCAAGGCACAAGAATAGTTTCTTCCCCCAGGCAATCTACCTCATGTTCCCCACTTATGCTTATGCAAAAAAATGTGCAATATCCTTATATTTATTTGTTACCCCTCCATCCTAGTACATCCCTGCATCTTATTCAATCCTATTCCATTATCATTTATAGCACAATTGTTTATACACTTATTTATTTGCCTACACATATACATATATATACATATATATATATATATATATATATATATATATATATATATATATATATTTTTTTTTTTTTTTTTTTTGTCTGTGTGTTGTTGTCTCTGTGTACTGGAAGCCTATGTCACTAAAACAAATTCCTTATATGCGCAAGCATACTTGGCAATAAAGCTCTTTCTGATTCTGATTCTTATTCTGAAAATATATAGTGATAGAGACTCGAACATATAAGGTAAGTTTTTTATTTTATTTTTTAAATAGTGCAATACTTACTGTGAGGTAGACTATTGTGGGTGCTGGTGGAAATTGAGCAGACATAAGTCGTCCGGGTCAGAGACGAAGTACACTTTAATGATTTCAGACTTGTAGAGCATTTACAGTTCTTGAATTTAGTTGAGTGGATGATTGTAGTACAGGCAGCAGAGAGTATGGCAGAGTAGTACAGAGTAGTTTGGAGTGTAACTTAATATGAGTGAGTGGGTGAGTGAGTGAGTGGTTCTAAACAAACAGAAATAACAAGAACCAATTAGTAATGAAATATGAATTCACTCTGTTACATATACATAATATCTATACTTAAACATAATAGCAATATAGCCTATTAGCAAATTAGTGATATAGTTTCAGACATGTTCTGACTAGATTAGCACTTGGGGAAATAGCATGACATTCTTTGGCAATTGAGCTCGGAAGAACCGTTAATTATGGCTTAAATACCACAAACAAGCTCACTTATTCAGTAAATAATAACATACACAAACCCAAAGTGACTAAGTTTACGATATTATACACCAATATCGCTATATAACCGTATCTCGTATGCATTACTAGCGCTAGCGCCGTATATGGATGATGCAATACACAATGAGTATGGCGCACATAAATAATTAGAATGAGAAATTAGATATAACACAAACTTATGCCTTCAAATACAGCAATTTAAAGATGAATAACAAACACAATCACTCACTTGTATATGAACGCACTCAGTAGAAAACAACAACAGCTTGAACAACAGCGAGGAATGTCCGTGCTTTGAACTGCGTCCTGTCAATACTGTTAACACTGTTAAAGGGATCGTTAAAGGGGAATACTGATAAATCAGTGTAATACCTCTTAAAGTCACAAGGGGGCACTAATGGCACTTTACTTAGCTGGCCTTTTCTACAGCCGCCCCCACATTTGCTGTGGAAATGTGTAATTTGGATAAGGCACTTAGGTAAGGCATCAAGTATGTTAAAGGGGTAGTACTAAAGAGTACTCAATCTGGTAAAGCTGGGAGGCTGATTAGCCGGCTGATGGGACGAAGATAGGTCTTATTCTTGACTTCCACTTCTGCAGTCCTGACTCGCCTATCTTCCCCAGGAAACACTTTTGTTACTTGTCCAACTGGCCATTGAGCTCGGGGTAATTGATGATCAACAATCATGACAACTGTGCCTGGTTGTAGATTCTCTGCCTCTCGGTGCCATTTCTGTTGGACTTGGAGGTCTGGGAGATAGTTACTGAGAAAACGTCTCCAGAATTGGTCTGCCAGAAGCTGACTGTGTCTCCATCTCCGTTTGTTCAGCAACTCTGATTCAGGGTATACTACTTGTGGCAAGGATGAGTCAGGCCGCCCCATGAGCAACATGTTGGGAGTGACTGGATCAAGGTCTGCTATGTCTGAAGATGTATATCCGATTGGCTTCGAATTGAGAATGCCTTCAATCTCAACAAGCACAGTACGCAGTACTTCCTCGGTTACAATTTGATCCCCTATACTAGAACAGAGAGCTGATTTTAGGGATCTTATTTCTCTCTCCCAACAGCCCCAAAAGTGTGAGGCACCTGGGGGGTTGAACTTAAAACTATTCTGGTGGCTTGCTAATTGCTCCTGGAGGGAAGGATGGAGCACAGCAAAATCTTCCTGTAGTGCTTTCTTGCCACCTCTGAAGTTTGTACCTTGGTCAGAGATGATCTCAAATGGCTTGCCTCTACGAGAGATGAATCTTCGGAGGGCCATTAAGAATGAATCTGTGTCCATCTGATAGAGCAGGTCCAGGTATACAGCTCTTGTTGTTAGACACTTAAATATGATACCCCATCGTTTCTCATGTCTGCGCCCAATCTTGATGAGGTAAGGGCCGAAACAATCCACTCCTGTAGAGTAGAAGGGTGGTTGAAGTAAACGCAGTCTTGAAGGAGGCAAGTCCGCCATCCTGGGAATGCTGGGCTGGCCTCTCCATTGTTGACAGCCTAAGCATGTTCTCTGGTGATGCCGAATAGCTTCTCTGCCTCTCAGTATCCAGTACTTACGACGTATTTCAGCAAACACTCTTTCTGCTCCTGGATGGTGTAGAATTTCATCAAAGTCCTGGATGATGAGTCTGCTCAGGGGATGCTTAGGGTCGAGGACTATAGGGTGTATGGCAGATTCATCTAACTGCTCTGTTCTTCGGAGACGACCTCCAACTCTGATGAGGTGGGTACTGCTGTCATACTCTGGGGCAAGGCACAAAAGACGACTGTTCATTGGTAGAGGTTTTCCTGACTTAAGATGAGCCATTTCGATTGGGAAACTATGGATTTGTGCTTGATGAAGGAGGGTTAGTTCGGCTTTTCTATAATCCTCAGCTGTTAGCACTTCAGTAGGGGTAGCCGCCCCATGCAAGGCTCTAGTTGTAGCTGCTAGTAGTTCCTTATAAGATCCAAATTGAGTGCAGTCAGGCAAATCTGGGTTGGTGACAGGAACTGTAAGTCCACAGAATGTGACCTGCTTCAGCTCTGAATCTTCAGTGGGTAGCTGTAGGAGAGGACTCTGAGGCCACTGATCTGCAGGCAGGTGAAGGAATGATGGGCCTTGACTCCATCGGCTTGACTTGGCTAACTCGGCCAAGGTCTTGCCCCTAGTGATGTCATCAGCCGGATTAAACTTGGAATCAACATAACGCCAATCCTTGGGGTCTGTTAACTCCTGTATTTCTGCAATTCTCGTTCCGACGAAGACTTTATATCGGCACGAATCCCTTTGAATCCATGCCAGCACAGTGGTGGAATCTGACCAGAGCGTGACCTGATGTATGGGAACACTGAGCTCTGTCTTCAGTAATTTGGCTAGTTGTGCTCCTGTCATAGCGGCACACAACTCAAAACGAGGTATGGACTGTTGTTTCTTTGGAGAAACTCTGGAACGGGCAGTCAAGAAAGCTATCTCCTTTTCTCCTTGAGGACTGAGGGTTTGGATGTAGGCTACTGAGCCATAAGCTTGCTCTGAAGCGCCACAGAAAATGTGTAGAGTTCTGATACTCAGGGGGTTATCCAACTTTAAAGTGACATAACATCTGGGAATGAAGATTTGCGTGATGTTTGGTAACTCTTGCTCCCATGTTTGCCAGGCTAGGAGCAGTTCTTCTGGAAGTTGAGGGTCATCCCATTCCCTCTTCTTGTCCCACAGACGCTGGACTAAGACTTTAGCTCTCGTAGTGTAAGGGACAATGTACCCCAGGGGATCATACTGACTGGCTAGAACCTTGTAAATATGACGCATAGTAGGGGCAGAGCTTTCAATGGGGCGATACTTGTATGACAGTGTGTCAGATGTACAGTGCCAGAGTAGTCCAAGTGCTGACTCTTGTGCTTCTGGTTGCTCTTGGGTCAGCCACAATACTAAGTTACTTGACTTGGCTTCTGATGGGATAGAGTCCAGTACTTGAGGGACATTGCTGGCCCACTGTCTTAGATCAAATCCTCCTGTGGCTAGGAGGTCTCGCAACTTAGATGCCAGTGCCATGGCTTCTTCTTGGGAATGGAAACTCTGGAGGAAGTTGTCTACGTAAAAGTATTTCTCTATACTTTCTCTGACATCTTCGCCTGGCTGACTGTGGTCGATGACATGCTTTTGGAGGGCAAAAGTTGCGCAGCAAGGGCTGCATGTTGTCCCAAACGGAAGAACTTGCCATTCATAAACTTGGGGGGGCTGATCTCTTTTGAGGTCTCTCCAGAGGAATCGTAGCAGTGGGCGGTCCTCTGGTAGCAGTCACACCTGATGGAACATGCCCCGAATATCGCTACTCAAGGCAACAGTGTGTGCACGGAACCTCAGGAGGACAGACATCAGAGAAGGATCCAGTGTTGGACCAGGAAGAAGCAACTGGTTAAGATTTTTCCCTCCGTGTTGGAATGAACAGTTGAAGACGACTCTGTTTTTGCCGTTATGATGTGTCATATGGTGGGGAATGTACCATGACTCCTCAGCTTGCTCCAATTGTTCAGGATGTATCACTTGTGCATATCCTGCCTCTTTCAACTTGTTCATCTCCAACTTGTAGGCTGCTGCTTGTGCTGGATCTCTGAATAATCACCTCTCAATTCCTCGGAGACAAAGCAGAGTGGTATCTGGGGATGCTCGCAGGAGAGGCATATCCTTCACTCTTAATAAGGGTGTGGCATATCTGGCTACTCCATCTACTATAACTCTAGTAGTCTTGGCCTCGAGCAGTGAAAGGGCATCTTGATCTTGCTTAGAGCGGGTAATGAGCTTCTCACTACGGTACGGGAGCACATCTAGTTGCCACAATTTCTCAGCTTGTCAGTACAGGTTGGTATACGAGCTTGAAGTAACCGTAAAGAGACACTGCTGGCTGGCAAGGCAATGCTTGATCTCTTGAGTGGGACCTTGCAGGGTCCAGCCTAATCTGGTCTTGATAGCGGCAGGACCGTTAGGTGGGCCTAGACGAACAGGCTCTACTGGAGTTATGAGATGCGGGTAATCTGACCCTATAAGGAAGAGCGGTTGGACTGATTCAACAGGTGGCAACTGTAGACCTTGTAGGTGTCTATACTTGCGTTGTAACTCATCGACTGGATATGTATGCTCAGCTAATCCCAATGTCTCAGCTGTAAAGGCTTGACGAATCTTAAATGAAGCCTTGGGTTGGGAAGCTGGTGACACTGTGAAGGTTACTGAAGCACCATGCAGGATGTGAAGGTCTTGTCTGACTGTAAGTAGAACAAGCTCTTCGGGTCGACCAGTCAATCCAAGCTGCTGGGCCGCTGAATGAAGGAGGATGATGCGTTCGGACCCGTCATCCAAGAGAGCGTACGTCTCTAAGCACTGATTGCCATTTCGGAGGAGTACTTTACAGATCTTTAGTAAGACACGTCGACTGCCGGTGGGCCGATCAAGATACAGTGTCTCTGTAGTCGTGTTCACCAAGCAATTCTCTGAGGGTCCAACCTTAGGTGTCTCAGGTGTTTTCACAAAGAATCGATCGTTAACCTCATGGAGGACGTACAGATGGCAGCGATAACAACTTTTGCAGGGTGTCTTAAGGTTACACTGTGCGGCTTGATGGGTTCGTCCACACCGCCAACATCTCTTGTGCGATTGTATCCAATGCACTTTCTTCTTGAACTTGCAGCTCGAATTCTAACCATGCTGAGAAATCGAGCAAGGTAGGGATGGGAACTTGTTGGGGATGGACCGACCGTCTAAAACTAGTCTGCAGATCATGTGGAAGCTTACACAACAGTCTTGATACATGGGAACTGCACTCTAACTCCATGTAGCCTTTATTTCCCAGCTGCTGAAGCATACTAACTAAAGAACGAACTTTCAATGCAAACATTCTGAAGGCTCTCACGTCACCTTGGCTGATGTTTGGACCATCCATAAGCTTGGCTATTCTCTGAAGGGCCAACTGGTGAGGCTGTCCGTACTGTTGGTTAAGTGCCTCCATTGTATCTGTGAAGGGGGTATAATGAGTTGCAATATGAGTCTGCAATCAACAGAGCTTCCTCCAACTTTAGGTGATCAACGAGGATCTGGTACTTAAATCTCTCTGTAGCGTCTGCTGGCAGAATGTTCTCCAAAGCGATGCGCAGGCGGGAAAACTCTCTCGGATCTGGCTTCACAAAGTTTGGGATGGTTGGAGCTGGTCCCCTATACGTACTCTCTTGATTGGATGGAAGCCTTAACTGGGTTGAGTTGTAGCCAATACTTCGATCATCAGCTCTGTCATTAGATCTATGGGGAAAGGACTGGTGCTGTGAGGGTCGTGCATGAGTTGCCGGTGATATCATCTCCAGCTGCCGAAGCCTCTGTTCAAAGTCATGTAGTCGATCTTGTTTGAGTGAATCTGCTGCACTCTCAATCGGTCTAGGAGGTAGCTTGGATCTAGGCAGAGGGATAGCCTGGCATCTGTAGTGACAGGCGGAATATTGGCCCGGGGTTGAGGAACAGGGGAAGATGTCCTCTGTGGATACTGACTGGGTCGATCACTCATTGCATGTAGGCTCAACTGAGTTTCCAGGGCCTCGTTCTTCTCTTTCAGTCTCTGAATCTGCTCATAGGAATGACGTCTTAGTTCCTCTGTCTCTTTCCGCAACTGCTGGAATTCTGCTAGAACTTGTGATGACAGCTCAGGAATGTGTGAAGTAGGTGCTCGCTGTTGTTCATACTCTCTACTGTGACTCCACTCTGTCAGCGGCTGCCATGGCTGCCTACCTGTTCCATACTCAGTGAAGGTGTTGGTGAGCTTGGCTGTAGTCGCTCCTTGATTTTCTGAATCATCACTCATTTCAGAATAAGTATCTACTTTCTGTCTTGACTGTAATCTTCGTAAATGATCAGTGAGCTCGAAATCTGACAGGTAACTAGGGAGCCGCACCACTCGTCTGGGTCTGACTGCAGGCTCAGGAAGGTCAGGTCTATGATCTGGATCACTGTGATGCATCTTTCATATGACAGCTCTTCAATCCGGCTCGAAGGACCAGGTAGACTATTGTGGGTGCTGGTGGAAATTGAGCAGACATAAGTCGTCCGGGTCAGAGACGAAGTACACTTTAATGATTTCAGACTTGTAGAGCATTTACAGTTCTTGAATTTAGTTGAGTGGATGATTGTAGTACAGGCAGCAGAGAGTATGGCAGAGTAGTACAGGGTAGTTTGGAGTGTAACTTAATATGAGTGAGTGGGTGAGTGAGTGAGTGGTTCTAAACAAACAGAAATAACAAGAACCAATTAGTAATGAAATATGAATTCACTCTGTTACATATACATAATATCTATACTTAAACATAATAGCAATATAGCCTATTAGCAAATTAGTGATATAAAGATCGTTTCAGACATGTTCTGACTAGATTAGCACTTGTGGAAATAGCATGACATTCTTTGGCAATTGAGCTCAGAAGAACCGTTAATTATGGCTTAAATACCACAAACAATCTCACTTATTCAGTAAATAATAACATACACAAACCCAAAGTGACTAAGTTTACGATATTATACACCAATATCGCTATATAACCGTATCTCGTATGCATTACTAGCGCTAGCGCCATATATGGATGATGCAATACACAATGAGTATGGCGCAAATAAATAATTAGAATGAGAAATTAGATAAAACACAAACTTATGCCTTCAAATACAGCAATTTAAATATGAATAACAAACACAATCACTCACTTGTATATGAACGCACTCAGTAGAAAACAACAACAGCGAGGAATGTCCGTGCTTTGAACTGCGTCCTGTCAATACTGTTAACACTGTTAAAGGGATCGTTAAAGGGGAATACTGATAAATCAGTGTAATACCTCTTAAAGTCACAAGGGGGCACTAATGGCACTTTACTTAGCTGGCCTTTTCTACACTTACATTAATATTTATTTAAAATAAACTATTTATAATAATTGTTAAAATAAAATTGTGTGTACTAAATAATACTAATAATGTGAATCATAATAATGATTTAAATGATAAAATGACTTTATCATTATGAATGTATTATCATTAAAGCCATCATTATTTTTTTTTTATTTTTTTTTATAGCATTAGTGGCTTTTAATTTGGAGCAAGATAAACTGGAGGAGTGACATTGTGTCAGACATGTGTCACTTCTCTCACATCTGATTGGTCCAACTTCAGTTCAGATCTCTAACTCAGAACATAACCTGCCCTGGAGCAGGTTAGACATGGAGTGTAAGTTACTATGGTAATGAATGCCGCTAAAAGCCAAGCCACTTACATGGTACTTAAAACCCAGGATTTGTGCAAACTAACCTGATACTGACCTGTCTAGCCAGCTAATCCAGCTTCATGGTAGCTTCAGACCCCTGAAGAACAGATGCAGATAATCGCACATGCTCAGGCAGGGCGGGCCCAGGCTCTGTTGTTGCCCTAGGCGAGATTTCAGTCATTGCACTTAAATCAAATCGTGATATGGAGTAATATCTGTAAATATTAAGCTGGAAAAGTCTATTTAAATATGAATCCTGCATGTTATGCGTGTTAATGAATGGTGCAGAAACTCGAGTTTGTTTATTACACACATGGAAGTATGCGTGACACTCACAGTGATTTCAGCTTCTGTCTCACTAAATGAGGACAAAAACATATAAATAACATCTCTAGAACTCCACTGAGAGTCACTTAATGAGCATTTGACCGTTTTATTTGAGTAAAACTAGCATCAAAACATATACACAGAACTGTAAAGGTATTCAATGCATCCTGTCAAAATAAAAGTTTGGTTTAATTTAAAGATAAGTATTGGCCAGAAATGTTTTACTATTGTTCAGTAGAATGTACATAGCCTACTACTACAACTAAAATGTTGGGCACTAAACATGTAATATTTTGTTAAACTATTAATAAATTGTTGTGAAAATGTATAAGTGTTATAATTTTAGAATTTGAAAAAAAAAATTAAACAAACAAAACAGATTTCATACGGCCCTAGTTAAAGTAGCCTATTGAAGAGACCAGACATGAGCTACTAAAGCTATTAAAACAACATTACAGAAGCTTAAATTTATTTTAAGAAATTAAAGTACAATTTAAATAAGCAGTTGACTCGAGCAAAAATGTACCACAGTGTCGGTGTTGCAAGTTAAGTTGTTCTGAAAAGGCTATTTCAAATACAACATATACATTATAGGCTAATATACAGTCATTAACTTGTGATTTTTATCTCTATATTGATATTTTTTCTGCTCCTCTTTGTGTCACTTTCTGCCTTGTGCCCCTAAAATTTTATTTTTTCACTAAATCCTATTTTTTATTTTTTATTTTTTTTGCAAATGATGCTTTAAGAGCACATAATGGCAAAACTATTTTAACTGCTTCACCATGCATAATTAACACGTTATGATGATGTATTATAATTGTCATGACGCAGAAAGTGTTTAAATTAGTCCTACATGACGTTGCCAAATCTTATGATTTGAAAAGGCCCAGCAGAGGTTGTAATTCCTTCGCCAGCTGAGGAAGTTTTGTGACGGCTGGTGAAAGGACAGTCTGGAAACAATAGCGAGTTTATAGTTTTAATGAGAAGATATGGCGATGGTACATAAACAAACAGTGACGATGAGACAGCGATACTCCGAGGGGATGGTAAAGCGGTGAGAAGTCCAGACGGTGGTGGAGAGAAGGTGAGTAATCTGGATGCAGACGGCGTGAGGCAGCAGGAGAGAGTGGCACAGGAACTGCGGGGAGTAGAGTCGAAGGTAAGTGTCCGTGGCTGAGTGAACGTGCGAAGAGTGGATGAGGTTCTGGGGAAACACAGACATCCAAACGCAAAACAACACTGAAGCCAGACGGGGGGTAAACACATCGAACATAGAACAACGATCTCACAAACACAAGACGTGAGACAAGCCATAATATAATGGATGAGTAATGAGTGGCAGCTGTTGCTGATACAATTAACGGAGACGCCCATAACTAATCAGTGCAGACGCGGAACACACAGAATTTACCCCAAAGTGTAAACATCCCGAGATCACGGTTTACCAACCGTGACAGTACCCCCCCCCCCCTCTAAGAACTCCTCCTGGAGTTCCCAGAAGGGCCTACCTGCTGATTGTATTCATCAATAAGGGAGTGATCCAATATGTCCCTAGCAGGTACCCAACTCCTCTCCTCCGGACCGTAACCTTCCCAGTCCACCAGATACTGAAATCCTCGTCCCCTCCGTAACGAGTTCAGAATGCGATTAACCGAATATGTCGGTTCCCCATCTACGAGACGCAGCGGCGGGGGAACCGGAGTAGGCGGATTAATATGTGCATAAAACACGGGTTTAATTTTGGACACATGAAAGGAGAGGTGTATCCTCTTGTAAGCAGGAGGTAGTTTGAGGCGGACTGTCACCGGACTAATGATTTTGGTGATAGTGAACGGGCCGATAAATTTGGGAGCTAATTTATTAGAAACGGATCGCAATGGAATGTTACTGGTAGAAAGCCACACTTTTTGACCCACTATGTAGACGGGAGGCTTTGACCGGTGGCGATCGGCCTTGGCCTTATTGCGCTCCCTCACCCGGAGCAGAGTCTCACGGGCTCTGGTCCAGGTGCGGTGACACCTCTGGACAAACGCTTGAGCGGAGGGGACCGCGACTTCAGATTCCAGACTGGGAAACGCTGGTGGCTGGTACCCTACACTACACTGAAACGGAGAGAGGCCTGTAGCTGACACTGGCAACGAATTCTGGGCGTACTCCACCATAGAGAGTTGGTGACTCCAGGAAGAAGGATTCTTGGAGACCAAACATCACAACGTCCTCTCTAAATCTTGGTTGGCTCGCTCAGATTGTCCGTTGCTTTGGGGATGATAACCCGACGACAAGCTAACTGACACTCCTAATAATTTGCAAAACTCTTTCCAAAATTTGGGTATAAACTGAGTTCCCCTGTCTGAAACCACATCTACCGGGAGGCCATGAATCCGAAAGACGTGATCTAAAACAGTAACCGCTGTCTCCTTGGCTGTCGGTAATTTGGGCAAGGGAATGAAATGTGCCGCCTTCGAGAACCGATCCACTATGGTCAAAACGACCGTCATGCCATTAGATGGCGGGAGGGCGGTAACAAAATCTAGAGCGATATGGGACCAGGGTCTCGAAGGGACAGACAGCGGTTGAAGAAGCCCATCAGGAGGTCAGCTAGATGACTTACCACTGGCGCAAACTGAACAAGCCAAAACAAAATCTTGGACATTGCGAGCCATATGTGGCAACCAGAATCGTTTTCTAACCAAACAATTAGTTCTACTTATCCCTGGGTGACAAGCCATGTTGGAATAATGACCCCACTGGACAACTTCGGACCTTAACTCCTCCGGCACAAATAAGCGGTTCGGTGGGCAACCGGATGGAGGCATTACCCCTTCTTAGGCAGTCCTTCGACTCGACCTCCCATACGAGTGCTGAGACTAGTAATTTCTCAGGCAAAATTCACTCGGGAGTAACGGGACGGGCGGAGCGATCAAAAAGACGTCACAAAGAATTGGGTTTGACATTCTTGGAACCCGGGCGGTACGATAGGGTAAATTCAAAACGACCGAAAAAAAAGTGCCCACCGAGCCTGCCTGGAATTGAGTCTTTTGGCAGTTCTCATGTATTCTAAATTCTTGTGATCGGTCCAAACAATAAAGGGAACCCTTGAACCCTCTAACCAGTGGCGCCACTCCTCCAACACAAATTTGACCGCCAACAACTCTCTATTGCCAATGTCATAATTATGTTCGGCAGGAGATAATCGATGTGAAAAAAAACTCACAAGGGTGTACCTTATCGTCTGAAGCAGCACGTTGGGACAACACTGCTCCTACCCCCACCTCTGATGCGTCGACCTCCACCACGAACTGCTGTGTGGGATCAGGGGCCACAAGGATGGGAGCCGAAACAAAGCAGTTCTTGAGGTTAGTGAACGCAGCCTCAGCTGCGTCAGACCACCTTAACGGAGTACTGGGAGAGGTCAAGGCTGTCAGAGGTGAGGCTAGTTGGCTGAAATTACGAATGAAATGACAATAGAAATTGGCGAACCCCAGAAACCGCTGTAGGGCCTTATGGGAATCTGGAGATGGCCAATCTATCACAGCCTTAACTTTGTCAGGGTCCATTCGTATTCCCTCAGACGACACAATATACCCTAGGAAGGGGACCGACTGTGCATGGAATACGCACTTCTCCGCCTTGACAAAAAGCCCATTCTCTAGTAACCTCTGGAGCACTCGTCTGACGTGTTGAACATGTTCCTGGAGAGATGAAGAAAAAATCTGTATGTCATCCAGGTAAACATATATAAACTGATCTACCATATCTCGCAACACATCATTCACGAGTGCTTGGAAAACCCCGGGCGAGTTGGAGAGCCCAAACGGCATCACCAAATATTCAAAGTGCCCTCTAGGGGTGTTAAAGGCAGTTTTCCATTCATCCCCCTTCCTGATGCGGACCAAATTATAAGCATTACGTAAATCCAATTTTGTGAATACAGATGCTCCCTGCAACCTCTCGAAAGCTGAAGACATGAGTAGTAAAGGATAAGTGTTCTTAATAGTAATGTTGTTCAACTCTCGATAATCAATACAATGTCGCAGCGAGCCATCCTTCTTACCCACAAAAAAGAACCCCGCCCCCGCTGGAGAAGAGGAAGGACGGATGAACCCAGAGGCTAAGGAATCAAAAATGTATTTCTCCATGGCCTCCCTCTCAGGAATAGAAAGAGAGTGTAACTTGCCTTTAGGCAGAGATTTACCTGACACTAAGTCTATGGCACAGTCGTAGGAACAATGTGGAGGAAGAGAAGCAGCCCGGGACTTACTGAACAGTTCCTTCAGGTCCAGATACTCAAAGGGCACGTTTGGCAAAACCATGCTCTCCTTCTGAAAAACAGAAACAGGAACAACAGGACAAGCAGAAACCAGACAAGACTCATGACAACTTTCACTCCACAATGTGACAGTGTGAGAACCCCATTCAACTCGTGGATTATGTTTGAACAGCCAGGGGTGACCTAAAACAATGGGAGCAACAGGGGAGTCCATGAAGAAAAGGGATATGGTTTCTTGATGGTTTCCAGATGTGATCAGTGTGATGGGTTCTGTATGGTTTGTGACGTTAGGCAGTTCCTGGCCATTGAGTGTGGTGACATGGATGGGGAGAGACACAGGAAGGACAGGAATGTTCAGGTGATGTGCAAGTGAAGAATCAATGAAATTACCTTTGGCTCCGGAGTCCAGAAGGGCTTGACATTCATGATGTTGATTCTTCCTCCGCAGTCTCACCGGAAGGAGGGTCGATGATGTTGGTGAGGACTTCTCAGCGGAGATCCCACCCAATAGTAGCCTCAGATTCGGGCTGACTCTTTTACCGGGCAAGAGTAGGTGTTATGGTTTAGAGCCTCCGCAGTATAGACATAGTCCTTGGGATCTCCGCCGTTCCCTCTCCCTCTGGGACAGCCGAGCTCTACCCACCTGCATGGGCTCGTGATCGTCGACAGAACCGACCGTGTTCTCTCGACTCAAGCGCCCCCTACCAGGAGAGAAGGGAGGCCTGGAAGTACAGTGTTGGCGGCCCATACGATTAAACCTGGCCTCCACCCGCAACGCAAGGTCAATGAGTTCGTTGAGAGTAGGGGGCAGCTCGAGGAGGTAGATCTCCTGCTGAACACGGTCGGATAACCCATGCAGGAATCTATCCCACTGCGCTGTCTCATTCCACTGGCACCCGGCCGCCAGGGTACGAAACTCGATGGAGTATTCGATTACAGATGAAGATCCTTGCCGGAGTTCCGAGAGGCGATGGGCGGCCTCCCTGCCGGTTGCGGCCCGGTCGAAGACTCTCTTCATTTCGTCCGATAGGAGGTGGAACGAGGCACAACACGGGTGTTGACGGGTGTGAACGCTACTTTGGATTCCTCCATAGCGAAAGTCCGGGGCTGTAGAGCGAAATGCATCGAACATTTGTTAAGGAATGTTCTACAAAAGGTTGGCTCACCTGCATAGTTCTCCAGCGCCGGAAGTCGCGGCTCTGGCCGGAAGTGGTCCTGGGGAATCCCCGGGGGAACGGACGGCGCAGGCGGTGCGATGGGCGCAGTGGGAGACGTGAGCTGATGGATCTGCTGGGTGAGCTCGGACACCTGTGCCACCAGCGCTAGGACAGCGCGTCCGGTGTTCGAGATATTCTCCTGCTGCTGATCCATTCTTTTGACACTGTGGTGCATGAAGTTGGTGAGGGTATTGGTGCTCGCTGCTTCCATGTTGGTGAGATCGTTCTGTGACGGCTGGTGAAAGGACAGTCTGGAAACAATAGCGAGTTTATACTTTTAATGAGAAGATATTGTTACGACCACTTGGCTCAGACAGTGATCGCAACATGAAAGGGGAGACCACATCGATCGCTATATTTAACCAAGAGTGTTTAACAAAAAGAATAAAAAGATATCAGTAAGTGTGAGGTTTAACAAAAAGTGTAGTGTTCATCAGTAGCATGAAACAGGGGGTGAGAGGAGGTAAGAGCGACGAGCGAGGAGCCACCTGCCGCCCGGATCGCGGCCCAAAGAGGAGAGAGAGAACAAGAGCCCGGAAGGCCTCTTTTAACCAGTCATCCATTAACCTGTACGGCCAGCCTACAGCTCCACCTGTAGGACTAAAACAGACAAACAGACGGCAACCATCAAACACAGACAAACAACAAGCTGCCCAGCAGCACGGCAAAGCCGGTCATGACAATATGGCGATGGTACATAAACAAACAATTACGATGAGACAGCGATACTCCGAGGGGATGGTAAAATGGTAAGAAGTCCAGACGGTGGTGGAGAGAAGGTGAGTAATCCGGATGCAGACAGCGTGAGGCAGCAGGAGAGAGTGGCA
The DNA here is from genome assembly GCF_023724105.1 of Carassius gibelio. NCBI lineage: Eukaryota > Metazoa > Chordata > Actinopteri > Cypriniformes > Cyprinidae > Carassius > Carassius gibelio. The sequence continues at coordinate 13,977,694 of NC_068376.1, forward strand.
CAGGAACTGCGGGGAGTAGAGCCGAAGGTAAGTGTCCGTGGCTGAGTGAACGTACGAAGAGTGGTTGAGGTTCTGGGGAAACACAGACATCCAAACGCAAAACAACACTGAAGCCAGACCGGGGGTAAACACATTGAACATAGAACAACGATCTCACAAACACAAGACGTGAGACAAGCCATTATATAGTGGATGAGTAATGAGTGGCAGCTGTTGCTGATACATTTAACGGAGACGCCCATAACTAATCAGTGCAGACGCGGAACACACAGAATTCACCCCAAAGTGTAAACATCCCGAGATCACGGTTTACCAATCGTGACAAGTTTAACATGCCACAGGAGCTGCTGAAACAGTTCTACTCCACAATCATTGAATCCATCCTCTGCACTTCAGTAACTGTCTGGTTCAGCTCAGCTTCTAAATCGGACCTCAGAAGACTACAGAGGGTAGTCCGGACTGCTGAGCGAATCATCGGTACAACCCTCCCTTCTATTCAAGAACTGTACTTATCCAGAGTGAACAAAACGGCTGGCAAAATCACTCTGGACCCCTCACATCCAGCACACTCCCTCTTTGAACTGTTGCCATCTGGTCGACGCTACAGAGCACTGAGCACCAAAACGACCAGACACAGGACCAGTTTCTTCCCTCAGGCAATCCATCTTATGAACAGCTGATAATAACTGTGGAACACACTACACTTTATATTTATATACACATACACTTATTTATCTAACACACATACTTATTATACACTTAAATTTTGCACATAATATACCTGTACATACATAACTGCATTTTGTAATATTCCTGCCTACAATTGTCAATTTGTATATTGTCATTCCTTATCTACTTATTTGCATTTTTTGTATTTTTTATTCTTTTATTATGTGTTTTATGTTCTGTCGCTGTCATTCTGTTGTACTGCAGAGCTTCTGTCACGAAAACAAATTCCTCATATGTGTAAACATACCTGGCAATAAAGCTCATTCTGATTCTGATTCTGAAATGATTTTGCTTTATATATGGGTGTAAAGTGCACAATGGTCACCAAAGGGTGCACTAATTAAAAATAAAAAAACTTTTGTGCCGTGCCCCCCAGTCATTCTGTCCTCAGGTCACCCATCTCAGTCTGGTGTCTGTGTGTGTGGAGCAAATGCCTGAGCTCCAACCCAGACATAGATATAAAGCAGACGAGATTTCAGAGGCAGCGGGATAGCTAAAATATTTTTGATTTTGTACTTTTTTTAATGTTAACAAATATGCATGTTAACACAATGTGCAATACTACGTCACCAAAAATTATCGCACAGGCAAAATTACCAGAAACCAGTTAACTAAGCAAGTCTTATCGAAAACAAATATTCTGTGATATAGTAATCCACATGAAACTAACGCGATGACCAGTCTTTTAAAGTTTACTGTTCACTTCGCACTGAAACTGCATTCATCTCAGAAAACGACTCACTGTGACAGACAGAATTTACCTTAAGAAGCTTTGGATTAAAAATGCAGCAGCTTGATCCAGCAGAGATCATAAACATAGTGAGTATTTTTTTATTAACTTCACATGTGTACAAATTTTACTATAATATGAGTTATAATGTTAGTAGTCTAATGTCAGAAAGAATGATTAGACAAAACTTTACTGTGATTGGCTATCATCTGTTCAGGAATATAGCCATATATGTTTATAACTATAGTTTTTGGAATGTATAGGTCTACATACAAATTAATGTAACTAAGCTTCTGTTCATGAATATCTGTTGTGGTGTAAATATTTTGAATGTGTTATACTTGTTCATTTGGTGTTTGTGATCGTCTGAGGTGTAAATGTATCAAGTAAGCTGTAAATAGTTCACTGATAGTATGTGTGCTATGTGGTAATTGTGTTATTTTTTCCTATAAATGTAGTACTAGTATCAGTGACCATCGCAATGTTAATAATGTAGTTTATTTGTTTAAACAGCATGCTTGCTTTTTTATTTCAGATGTGAGGATAACAGTGCAAAAGAACCTGTTGCAAAGCAAGCCAATGCAAATAAGCAGACCCCTCAGGAACCAAATGAGGCACATTTTTATGTCCTTCAGAGCACATAAGCAATATACACTTTGGAAATTCCAGGTATGTGGTGGTAAATTATATATTTCAACATGAAACAAAACCAGTCAAAAGCTTTTGAACAGTTAGATTTTCATGTTTTTGTAAAGAATTCTCTTCTGCTCACCGCAGGGGCGTGGTCGCATTAGATATAATGAAGGGAGACATGAAAAACGGACTTCACGTTTTTTTCATATTTTCATACTTTATAATATCTGTTTTCGGCAGTTTAAAAGTAGACATGTCGGGCTTTCTATAGATATCTGTCTCATGTCTCTTCGTTGTGTATTCACAGAGTTACAGTTCATTTTAATCAAGTCAAGTCACCTTTATTTATATAGCGCTTTAAATAAAATACATTGCGTCAAAGCAACTGAACAACATTCATTAGGAAAACAGTGTGTCAATAGTGCAAAATGATAGTTAAAGGCAGTTCATCATTGAATTCAGTGATGTCATCTCTGTTTAGTTAAATAGTGTCTGTGCATTTATTTGCAATCAAGTCAACAATATCGCTGTAGATGAAGTGACCCCATCTAAGCAAGCCAGAGGAAACAGCGGCAAGGAACCGAAACTCCATCGGTGACAGAATGGAGAAAAAAAACCTCGGGAGAAGCCAGGCTCAGTTGGGGGGCCAGTTCTCCTCTGAACAGGCGAAACCAGTAGTTCAATTCCAGGCTGCAGAAGAATCATCTGTTTCCTGTGGTCTTGTCCTGGTGATCCTCTGAGACAAGGTCTTTACAGGGGATCTGTATCTAGGGCTCTAGTTGTCCTGGTCTCCGATGTCTTTCAGGGCAGTATTGGTCCTTTCTAGGTGCTGATCCACCATCTGGTCTGGATACGTACTGGATCCGGGTGACTGCAGTTACCCTCTGATCTGAATACAGACTGGATCTGGTGGCTACGGTGACCTCGGAATAAGAGAGTAAAAATCCTTTAACGGATTTGGATATTAAAAGCATATTAGTATGTTATGTGTAAGCCAGGTTAAAGAAATGGGTCTTTAATCTAGATTTAAACTGCAAGAGTGTGTCTGCCTCCTGAACAATGTTAGGTGGGTTATTCCAGAGTTTAGGCACCAAATAGGAAAAGGATCTGCTGCCCGCAGTTGATTTTGATATTCTAGGTATTATCAAATTGCCTGAGTTTTGAGAACATAGCTGACGTAGAGGATTATAATGTAAAAGGAGCTCATTCAAATACTGAGGTGCTAAACCATTAAGGGCTTTATAAGTAATAAGCAATATTTTAAAATCTATACGATGTTTGATAGGGAGCCAGTGCAGTGTTGACAGGAATGGGCTAAGATGGTCATACTTCCTGGTATTTTTAGGTCTTATAATTAACACCTCTGTTTTTTTTCTGAATTTAACAGTAAGAAATTACTCGTCATCCAGTTTTTTATATCGACTATGCATTCCATTAGTTTTTCAAATTGGTGTGTTTCACCGGGCTGTGAAGAAATCTAGAGCTGAGTATCATCAGCATAACAGTGAAAGCTAACACCATGTTTCCTGATGATATCTCCCAAGGGTAACATATAAAGCATGAAGAGTAGCGGCCCTAGTACTGAGCTTTGAGGTACTCCATACTGCACTTGTGATCGATATGGTACATCTTCATTCACTGCTACGAACTGATGGCGGTCATATAAGTGTGATTTAAACCATGCTAATGCACTTCCATTAATGCCAACAAAGTGTTCAAGTCTATGCAAAAGAATGTTGTGGTCAATTGTGTCGAACGCAGCACTAAGATCCAATAAAACTAATAGAGAGATACACCCATGATCAGATGATAAGAGCAGATCATTTGTAACTCTAAGGAGAGCAGTCTCAGTACTATGATACGGTCTAAATCCTGACTGGAAATCCTCACATATACCATTTTTCTCTAAGAAGGAATGTAATTGTGAGGATACTACTTTTTCTAGTATCTTGGACAGAAAAGGGAGATTCGAGATTGGTCTATAATTAACTAGTTCTTTGAGGTCAAGTTGTGGTTTTTTGATGAGAGTCTTAATAACAGCCAGTTTGAAGGTTTTGGGGACATATCCTAATGACAATGAGGAATTAATAATAGTCAGAAGAGGATCTATGACTTCTGGAAGCACCTCTTTTAGGAGCTTAGACGGTATAGGGTCTAACATACATGTTGTTGGTTTAGATGATTTAACAAGTTTATACAATTCTTCCTCTCCTATAATAGAGAATGAGTGGAACTGTTCCTCAGGGTGTCTATAGTTCACTGTCTGATGCGATACTGTAGCTGACGGCTGAATGGTTGCAATTTTATCTCTAATAGTATCGATTTTAGAAGTAAAGTAGTTCATAAAGTCATGAACACTTGTTGAGGCTTTATTTTTCGTTAATTTAGCCACTGTATTGAATAAATACCTGGGGTTATGTTTGTTTTTTTCTAAAAGAGAAGAAAAGTAATCGGATCTATCAGTTTTGAATGCTTTTCTGTAGGATAGGTTACTTTCCTGCCAAGCAATTTGAAATCCCTTTAGTTTTGTTTTCCTCCAGCTGCGCTCCATTTTTCGGGCTGCTCTCTTTAGGGTGTGAGTATGCTCATTATACCATGGTGTCAAACTGTTTTCCTTAACCTTCCTTAAGCGTAAAGGAGCAACTGTATTTAAAGTGCTAGAAAAGAGAGAGTCCATAGTTTCTGTTACATACATCTTCAAGTTGTTCTGAGGTTTTGGATATGCTAAGGAATTTGGATACATCAGGAAGATAACTTAAAAAGCAGTCTTTTGTTGTAGAATTGATGGTTCTTCCATACTTGTAACAAGAAGTAGAATTTACAGTTTTGGTTATATGAAGTTCGCACAAAACTAAATAATGATCTGAGATATCATCACTTGGCTGCATAATTTCAACACTATCAACATCAATTCCATGTGACAGTATTAAATCTAGAGTATGATTTCGACAATGAGTAGGTCCTGAAACGTGTTGTCTAACCCCAATAGAGTTCAGAATGTCTATAAATGCTGATCCCAAATGCATCTTTTTCATTATCAACATAGATATTTAAATCACCAACTATTAAAACTATATCTGCAGCCAGAACTAACTCGGATGTAAAATCACCAAACTCTTTCATAAAGTCTGTATGGTGCCCTGGTGGCCTGTATACAGTAGCCAGTACAAACATAACAGGGGGTTTATCATTGACATTTGTTTCTCTGGATAATGTTTTATGAAGCATCATTACTTCAAACGAGTTATACTTGAAGCCTGTCCTCTGAGAAATCCTGAAAACGTTGTTATAAATTGAAGCAACACCTCCCCCTTTGCCTTTTAGACGCGGCTCATGTTTATAATAGTAATCTTGGGGGGTGGACTCATTTAAAATAATGTAATCATAAGGTTTTAGCCAGGTTTCTGTCAAACAGAGTACATCTATATTATGATCAGTGATCATATTATTTACAAAAAGTGTTTTCGTAGAAAAGGATCTGATATTCAATAAGCCAAGCTTTATCATTTGTTTATCCATATTGCATCTGTTTTTTATTTGTTGAACCTCAATTAAATTGTTAATCTTAACTTGTTTTGGACGTTTTTTTTTGTATTTTCTAGTTCGGGGAACAGACACAGTCTCTATAGTGTAATATCTAGGTGAAAGAGTCTCTATGTGCTGAGAATTAGCTGACCTCTGTGAAGTGAGGCAGTCAGCAGACGGTCGGTTTAGCCAGTCTGTCTGCTTCCTGACCTGGGCCCCAGTTAGTCAAGTATAAACACTAAGACTATTTGCCATATTTCTAGAGAGAATAGCGTCGCCACCAGTGGTGGACAGTAACGCAGTAGCTTTGCTTCGTTACTGTACTTAAGTCAATTTTTCAAGTATATGTACTTTACTTGAGAAGTTTTATTTTGAGTAACTTTTACTTTTACTTCACTACATTCCAAAGCATAAAATCGTACTTTTAACTTCACTGCATTTCATAAAAAATTTCGTTACTCCCTATAATATATCACTTGCTCCGACACGCAGAAGCAGTGTCTGATTCATCTTGAACGAACTGAGTCTTTTCAAAATATTTTTTTAAATTGGATTGCGAATCACACCAAACGATTCGTTTACGAATTAGAATGATCCGATTGCAGCTGTTCTGGAGTCGACCACTCACCGATTCAAATGAACCGTTTAGTGCGAGTCTCCAGAATTAAGAACCGGGAGATCTTGTGAGCGCGCGTGCATCTGATTTTGCTAAAAATAAGTTATTAATGTCGAAATTTTTGATTAATTATTGTAACTGAAAATCATATTTAGGTCAAAATTGTCAGTTGTTTGGGAACTAAATCCGTTGTAAAGAGTGATCTATTTAAGCCCACTATAATGCTTGAGTGCAGACGATGCAGACATCAATTTTAGGAAAAAAAAAAAAAAACTTAAAATAACATAGGTTAAATACAATAACTCATGCACGTTCAAATTCCCTGCTGCCGTATTGTTAACAGTTTTATTAAAATGTCCTATGTGACGTCTGTTTTTATATTGTTTATCAACAGTAACGTTATATTGTTTGGATTAACTAGATGAGTAGACAGACATGAATGTTTATTCATAACCGTACTGAAAATAAGTAAATATTGTTAGCTGATGCTAACTGTCTAGCTATCAAGCTTGTTGGTGCTAAGTTGAGGTAATTTTTATAAATAATGTCCAAATATTTTTATTCAACCACATATATATATATATATATATATATATATATATATATATATATATATATATATATATATATATATTACATCTGGGTAGAAAAGAAAGGATGTGATGTTCAGAACATGGTAACTACTTTAATTATCAAAGTGGGAAGAGATGCACCCCGTTTGGCCAGGGTTGAATTTAAACTAAAATCATTATGAAAATATAATTACATTTTCCTTAAAATGTTCTTCCTAACTTCAGGCCTTATTATTGTGTCATATATACAGTACAGACCAAAGGTTTGGACACACCTTCTCATTCAAAGAGTTTTCTTTATTTTCATGATTATGAAAATTGTAGATTTACACTGAAGGCATCAAAAAAATGAATTAACACATGTGGAATTATATATGGAATTATATACATAACAAAAAAGTGTGAAACAACTGAAAATATGTCATATTCTAGGTTCTTCAAAGTAGCCACCTTTTACTTTGATTACCGCTTTGCACACTCTTGGCATTCTCATGATGAGCTTCAAGTGGTAGTCACCTGAAATGGTCTTCCAACAGTCTTGAAGGAGTTCCCAGAGAGATGGTTAGCACTGGTTGGCCCTTTTGCCTTCTGTCTGCAGTCCAGCTCACCCCTAAACCATCTCGATTGGGTTCAGGTCCGGTGACTGTGGAGGCCAGGTCATCTGGCGCAGCACCCCATCACACTCCTTCTTGGTCAAATAGCCCTTGATGCCTTCAGTGTGACTCTACAATTTGTCATGAAAATAAAAAAAACTCTTTGAATGAGAAGGGCTCCAAACTTTTGTTCTGTACTGTAACTTTGATGTTCTGTAAAACAACAAACTTTAAAATACTTTTTTCTTACTGGTGAAAATCAGATGGTCATCTCTGTTTTCTCTCAGGTACATCACAGTGTAAGCTTCACAGTTAACATCACTCTCATCAACGTAGTCCATATCAACAACAAAAATGTATCTTGACTCCATATAGGGGTTATATTGGAAAATATCCCAGGTATTTTGAGCAGTAGGATTATAAAAAATATGTGCTAATATAAAATTAAATTAAGTAGCCTATATAAAATTGCAAACATCTATCTTTCATTACTTTTTTACTTAAGTGCATAAAAAATCGAGTACTTTTTTACTTTCACTTGAGTAAAATTGAAAAAGGAGTACTTTTACTCTTACTGGAGTAATATTTTATTATATGTAGGCCTATCTGTACTTTTACTCAAGTACTTGATTTGTGTACTTCGTCCACCACTGGTCACCACCCCAGGAGGGATGAAGACCATCTCTTTTCAACAGGTCAGGTCTGCCCCAAAAGCTCTTCCAATTGTCTATGAAACCTATGTTATTCTGTGGGCACCACTTAGACATCCAGCCATTGAGTGATAACAATCATCTCGTCACCATGGTATGCAGGGAGGGGACCAGAGCATATTACAGATTCTGACATCGTGCTTGCAAGTTCACACATCTCTTTAATGTTATTCTTAGTGATCTCCGACTGGCAAAGTCGAACATCATTAGCGCCGGCATGAATAACAATCTTATTGTATTTACATTTAGCATTAGCCAGCACTGGTAAATTTGCCAAGATATCAGGCGCTCTTGGCTCCCGGTAAACAATTGACTATGGTGGCTGGTGTCTCTATATTCACGTTCCGTACAAATAACTAGAGCACTTTCATCAGGTTTCTTAGTGGGTGCATCACTGAGTGGGGAGAACCTGTTTAATGTTTTGATCGGAACAGAAGAGCAGTGTAACCCAGTTGCCCTGCTGCAGGAGCTCTGTTGCCAGAACCGAACAATGTACAGGAATCCCTTAGCTAGACGCATCCAAAGCCGTATCTAGAGCCCTAACATTCTTACAGTCCTCAATTAAAGTTTGGATGCGTGTCTCTAATTCTGAAATCTTCTCTGTCAGCCTAACTACAGAGGGGATCGAAAGTTTGGGCACCCTTTGCAGAATCTGTGAAAATATTAGTGATTTTCAAAAAATAAGAGAGATCATACTAAATGCATGTTATATTTTATTTAGTACTGTCCTGAGTAAGATATTGTACATAAAAGATATTAAAATTTAGTCCACAAGACAAAAAAAAAATGCTGAAATTATTAAAATAACCCCATTCAAAAGTTTGGGAACCCTTGGTTCTTAATACTCTGTGGTGTCACCGGATGATCCTCGACTGTCTTTCTGTTTTGTGATGGTTGTGCATGAGTCCCTTGTTTGTTCTTCTGAACAGTTTAACTGAGCAGCGTTCTTCAGAAAAATCTTTAAGGTCCTGCAGATTCTTCAGTTTTCCAGCATCTTTGCATATTTGAACCCTTTCCAGCAGTGACTTTATGATTTTTGAGATGCATCTTTTCACACTAAGGACAATTGAGGGACTCAAACATAACCATTTAAAAAGATTCAAACATTCACTGATGCTCCAGAAGGAAACAAGATGCATTAAGAGCTGGGGGGTGAAAACTTTTGAACATGATAAAGATGGCCAAATTTGTCTTATTTTGTTGAAATATAATTTTTTTCCATTTAGTTCTGCCCTTCGTAAGCAACAGAAGATACTTGTATGTTTCCCGTTACACAAATTAAGTACAATTTACCTTGATCTTCAAATTCCAAAAGTTATCACCCCCCAGCTCTTAATGCATCTTGTTTCCTTCTGGAGCATCAGTGAATGTTTAAATCTTTTTAAATGGTTGTGTTTGAGTCCCTCAAATGTCCTCAGTCTGCAAAGATGTATCTCAAAATCATACAGTCACTGCTGGAAAGGGTTCAAATATGCAAAGATGCTGGAAAACTGAAGAATCTGCAGGACCTTAAAGATTTTTCTGAAGAACGCTGCTCAGTTTAACTGTTCAGAACAAACAAGGGACTCATGCACAACCATCACAAAACAGAAAGACAGTCAAGGATCATCAGGTAACAGCACACAGTATTAAGAACCAAGGGTTCCCAAACTTTTGAGTGGAGTTATTTTAATAATTTCAGCAATTTTTTTGTCTTGTGGACTAAATGTTAATATCTTTTATGTACAATATCCTACTCAGGACAGTACTAAATAAAAAATAACATGCATTTAGTATGATCTCTCTTATTTTTTGAAAATTACTCATATTTTCACAGATTCTGCAAGGGGTGCCCAAACTTTTGATCCCCACTGTATTTCCCTGCATTTATCACATGTGAATCCCTCATCTGCGACAGAGATAGATAAACTGTACATGTGGCAAGAGGTGCAAATAACAATAGCAGGAGAAGCCATTACTCACCGTGCTTGATGAAATATTCTTACTGCGGTTGTTTGATGAACTTGTGCAAAACTGAAAGGCTCAATATGCAGCTCATTATGCAGGCCTTTGTCTCTCAGGTGTAAATCACAATGATATTCATGATAGTTGACGCCTACTCGTATATGACTTTTACCAACAAAAAGTGTCTTAGAAAATTTAAATCAATATCAAACATAACCCCAGGTATTTATTCAATACAGTGGCTAAATTAACGAGAAATAAAGCCTCAAGTGTTTACATTTCCCAACATCACAGCAGTAATGACTTTATGAACTACTTTACTTCTAAAATCGATACTATTAGAGATAAAATTGCAACCATTCAGCCATCAGCTACAATATCACATCAGACAGTGCACTATAGACCCCATGAGGAACAGTTCCACTCATTCTCTACTATAGGAGAGGAAGAATTGTATAAACTTGTTAAATCATCTAAACCAACAACATGTATGTTAGACCCTATACCATCTAAGCTCCTAAAAGAGGGGCTTCCAGAAGTCATAGATCCTCTTCTGACTAATATTAATTCCTCATTGTCATTAGGATATGTCCCCAAAACCTTCAAACTGGCTGTTATTAAGCCTCTCATCAAAAAAACCACAACTTGACCCCAAAGAACTAGTTAATTATAGACCAATCTCGAATCTCCCCTTTCTGTCCAAGATACTAGAAAAGGTGGTGTCCTAACAATTATAATCCTTCTTAGAGAAAAATGGTATATGTGAGGATTTCCAGTCAGGATTTAGACCGTATAATAGTACTGAGACTGCTCTCCTTAGAGTTACAAATGATCTGCTCTTATCATCTGATCGTGGGTGTATCTCTCTATTACTTTTATTGGATCTTAGTGCTGCATTTGACACAATTGACCACAGCATTCTTTTGCATAGACTTGAACACTTTGTTGGCATCAGTGGAAGTGCATTAGCATGGTTTAAATCGTACTTATATGACCGCCATCAGTTCGTAGCATTGAATGAAAATGTATCATATCGATCACAAGTGCAGTATGGAGTACCTCAAGGCTCAGTACTAGGGCCGCTACTCTTCACGCTTTATATGCTACCCTTGGGATATATCATCAGGAAACATGGTGTTAGCTTTCATTGTTATGCTGATGATACTCAGCTCTATATTTCTTCGAGGCCCGGTGAAACACACCAATTTGAAAAACTAATGGAATGCATAGTCGATATAAAAAACTGGATGACGAGTCATTTCTTACTGCTAAATTCAGAAAAAACAGAGATGTTAATTATAGGACCTAAAAACTCTGCTTGTAATAACCTAGAACACTATCTAAGCCTTGATGGTTGCTCTGTCAATTCTTCGTCATCAGTTAGGAACCTAGGTGTGCTATTTGATCGCAATCTTTCCTTTGAAAGCCACGTTTCTAGCATTTGTAAAACTGCATTTTTCCATCTCAAAAATATATCTAAATTACGGCCTATGCTCTCAATGTCAAATGCAGGAATGTTAATCCATGCATTTATGACCTCAAGGTTAGATTATTGTAATGCTTTATTGGGAGGTTGTTCTGCATGCTTAGTAAACAAACTACAGCTAGTCCAAAATGCAGCAGCAAGAGTTCTTACTAGAACCAGGAAGTATGACCATATTAGCCCGGTCCTGTCATTGCTGCACTGGCTCCCTATCAAACATTGTATAGATTTTAAAATATTGCTTATTACTTATAAAGCCCTGAATGGTTTAGCACCTCAGTATTTGAATGAGCTCCTTTTACATTATACTCCTCTACGTCTACTACGTTCTCAAAACTCAGGCAATTTGATAATACCTAGAATAACAAAATCAACTGCGGGCGGCAGATCCTTTTTCTATTTGGCGCCTAAACTCTGGAATAACCTACCTAACATTGTTAGGGAGGCAGACACACTCTTGCAGTTTAAATCTAGATTAAAGACCCATCTCTTTAACCTGGCTTACACATAACATACTAATATGCTTTTAATATCCAAATCCGTTAAAGGATTTTTAGACTGCATTAATTAGGTAAACCGGAACCGGAAACACTTCCCATAACACCCTATGTACTTGCTACATCATTAGAAGAATGGCATCTATGCTAATATTTGTCTGTTTCTCTCTTGTTCCGAGGTCACCGTGGCCACCAGATCCAGTCTGTGTTCAGATCAGAGGATCACTGCAGTCACCCGGATCCAGTACGTATCCAGACCAGATGGTGGATCAGCACCTAGAAAGGACCTCTACTGCCCTGAAAGACAGCGGCACCAGGACAACTAGAGCCCCAGATACAGATCCCCTGTAAATACCTTGTCTCAGAGGACCACCAGGACAAGACCACAGGAAACAGATGATTCTTCTGCACAATCTGACTTTGATGCAGCCTGGAATTGAACTACTGGTTTCGTCTGGTCAGAGGAGAACTGGCCCCCCAACTGAGCCTGGTTTCTCCCAAGGTTTTTTTCTCCATTCTGTCACCGATGAAGTTTTGGTTCCTTGCCTCTATCGCCTCTGGCTTGCTTAGTTGGGGTCACTTCATCTACAGCGATATCATTGACTTGATTGCAAATGAATGAATGCACGGACACTATTTAAACTGAACAGAGATGAAATAACTGAATTCGATGATGAACTGCCTTTAACTATCATTTTGCATTATTGAGACACTGTTTTCCTAATGAATGTTGTTCAGTTGCTTTGACGCAATGTATTTTGTTTAAATCGCTATATAAATAAAGGTGACTTTGACTTTGATATTGTTTTCTGTGAGTGAGTAAAGATTATTTTCACATAATTTAGAAAGAAAAATTCTAGGCTACAAACTCCAGTTCTCAAAAGTCCTGGGAACCAATGTTCTGTATGTGTTTTATGGCCTTATTCAAGTGATTTAACATTTTTAGTTTTTCACTAACCACGCATAAACATTTTTTTCTCAAAAACACAATCATGTACATACATGCTGCTCACAAATTATTATAGCCCTGTTTGTGCTGATTACTGTGAGATTAGACTTTAGCCATTTAGAAGTTAAACTTCTCCAGGGCCCAAAAATACCCTTAGACCTTAGAGGGTTAACTTGGTTCACCATATGTCTCACCTGTCTCAGTCAGAGAAGGCTCATTGAGTTGGTAAGCTTGTTTAACTCTCTCTTTTTCTATGTTCCTACTCGAACTTCCGTCATTGAGCATGATATTGATGTTGGTACTGCTCAGCCAGTGAAAGAACATTCATATCATGTCAACCCTATAAAAAGGAAGTTACTTCAGAGAGAAGTGGATTATTTACTTGATCATAACTTGGCAGAACCCAGTTTTAGTTCTTGGAGCTCCCCATGTATTTTAGTGAATAAACCAGATAATTTGTATCATTTTTGCACCAATTACAGGAAGCTCAATTCTCTGACAAAACCTGATTGTTATCCTCTACCAAGAATCAATGACTGTGTGGACCGTGTTAGTTCTGCACAATTCGTTAGCAAATTTGACCTCTTGAAAGGTTATTGGCAAGTGCCTTTGACATCTCGTGCTAAAGAACTTTCTGCTTTTGTTTCACCTGATAGGTTCCTTCAGTACACCATTATGCCTTTTGGGGTCCGAAATGCTCCTGATATGCTCTTGATAAATCACGTGTTGTCTGGGATGGCCGGTTGTGAGGTTTACCTGGATGATGTTGTTCTGTATAGTTCGTTGTAATGAAGGTTCAATCAGAGTAGAGGAAGGAGACCAGAGTCGGCGTACGGGGCTCGTGAGAGGCTTTATTCCAAAAACCAAAACAAAACAAATAAACAAACAAACAAGCGCGGCAGGTGCGCGCACTTTCTAACAGCACTTCGGCCACGGATACTGCGTCTGGTTTGCTCGATCGCTCTCCAGCTTCCTGCGCTCACGAGTCCCCGTCTCTCTCTCTTTTCGCCGGCTGTCGCGCTCCTTAAATGCGAGTTCCCCATGCCAATCACTGAAACGAGATCCAGGTGTTACTTGTTTCTCACCTGAACCACTTATCGCCGCTCGTCTCTTCACTCGCTCTCCCGTTGCAGACTTCGCTAAACCACGCCTCCGCCACATACCCCCACCGCCCGACTCAGGCCGGGGAGCCATCCGGCCTGCAGCCCCCCCCCCCCCCATTCCTGGAGAGGAAATCGGCCACAGCCATCTGCGCCCCCGGCCTGTGAATCACCTTGAACTTAAATGGCTGTAAAGCTAGATACCAACGGGTGATTCGCGCGTTGGTATCCTTCATGCGGTGGAGCCACTGGAGGGGCGCGTGGTCCGAGCAGAGGGTGAACTCCCGTCCCAGGAGGTAGTAACGAAGGGTGAGAACCGCCCACCTGATGGCCAAACACTCCTTCTCTATGGTGCTGTACTTAGTCTCTCTCTTGGAGAGCTTCCGACTAATGTACAGCACCGGGCGGTCTTCCCCCCCCACCTCCTGGGACAGGACCGCGCCCAGCCCCCTGTCCGATGCGTCGGTCTGCAAAAAAAAGGGGAGAGCAAAGTTAGGAGAGTGCAGGAGCGGCCCGCCACACAGGGCCGCTTTAACTCGGGTAAAGGCCCGTTGGCACGGCTCCGTCCACTGGACCGTATCTGGTACCTCCTTTTTAGTGAGGTCAGTCAACGGGCTGGTGAGGTCCGAATAATGAGGAATAAACCTCCTGTAATATCCCGCCAGCCCCAAGAACTGCCTCACCTCCCTTTTGGTCTTGGGCCTGGGACAGGTTGCAATTGCTGCCGTCTTATCAATTTGGGGACGCACCTGCCCGTGGCCCAAGTGGAAGCCCAGATACTTTACCTCCACCCGCCCAACTGCGCACTTCTTCGGGTTGGCCGTTAGCCCCGCCCGTCTCAGTGCCCTGAGGACCGCCCTCACATGCTCCATATGCCGCTGCCAGTCCCCACTATAGATGATAATATCATCCAGGTAGGCGGCGGCATATGCAGCATGGGGCCGCAGCACTCGATCCATGAGGCGCTGAAACGTAGCCGGGGCCCCGAACAAGCCGAACGGAAGCGTAACAAATTGGTGTAATCCAAACGGCGTGGTGAAGGCGGTCTTTTCTTTGGAAATGGGAGATAAGGGGATCTGCCAATAACCTTTGGTTAAGTCCAATGTCGAATAAAAACGAGCCGTGCCTAACCGATCGAGCAACTCGTCAATCCGCGGCATTGGATAAGCATCAAATTTGGAAATTGCATTCACCCTGCGATAGTCTACACAGAACCGTATCGAGCCGTCCGTTTTGGGCACCAAAACTATCGGGCTCGCCCAATCGCTGTGTGACTCCTCGATTACTCCCATCCCCAGCATAGCCTCTAATTCGGTCTGAACTACCTTTTTTTTGTGTTCAGGCAATCTATATGGCCGGCTGCGAATTACGACTCCCGGCTCTGTCTCAATGTGGTGCTGAATCAGGTCCGTACGGCCGGGTAGGGGCGAAAACACGTCTGCAAATTCTACCTGCAACTGCGCGATGTCAGTGAGCTGCGAGGGCGAGAGGTGGTCCCCTCCTAGAGCCAGTGCGAGGGGTTTTCCTTTAATAATCGCCTCTGGCCCGAGATCATCCTCCCCACTCACTACCGTCGCTAGCAACACTGACTCCTCCCCGCTCCATTTTTTAAGGAGGTTGAGGTGGTAGATTTGCCGTGAGTCGCCTCTATCTGTCCGTATTACCTCATAATTGAGATCTCCTATCCGCCGTGTGACCTCAAATGGTCCTTGCCACTTGGCTAACAATTTGGAGCTAGAGGTTGGCAGTAAAACGAGCACTTTATCTCCCGGTGCAAATTCTCGTAGCTTAGTTCCCCGGTTATATAGCTGGCTTTGTCTGTCCTGGGCCTGAAGCAAATTCTCCATAGAGAGCCGCCCCAGTGTATGGAGTTTTGCGCGCAGGTCCAGGACATATTGAATTTCATTTTTGCTATCCGAGTGTCCGTCCTCCCAAGTTTCTCTCAGGACGTCTAGCACCCCCCTGGGCTGACGTCCATAGAGAAGCTCGAAGGGGGAAAACCCCGTGGAGGCTTGGGGGACTTCGCGCACAGCAAATAAGAGGGGTTCTAGCCAACGGTCCCAATTTTTCGCGTCTTCATGTACGAATTTCCGGATCATGGTTTTTAATGTGCGATTAAACCGTTCGACCAGACCGTCCGTTTGTGGGTGATAGACGCTGGTACGCACCGCTTTAATGCCCAATAATCCGTATAATTCGTTTAACGTGCGCGACATAAACGCGGTGCCCTGGTCCGTGAGAATCTCTTTTGGGATTCCCACGCGGGAGATTAAACGAAACAAGGCATCCGCCACACTTTTGGCTGAGATGTTGCGGAGCGCCACTGCTTCTGGATACCGTGTCGCGTAATCCACTAAGACTAACGCGAAACGGTGTCCCCGTGCAGATCGCTCTAACGGCCCGATCAGGTCCATACCAATTCGCTCGAAGGGGACCTGCACTAGAGGAATAGGGCGCAAAGGCGCTTTTGGAACGGCCGGTGGGTTTACCAGCTGACATTCCCGACAAGACGCGCACCACCTGCGCACGTTCTCGTGAATGCCCGGCCAAAAGAATCGGGTCGTTAGACGATTTAGTGTTGCTGCTACTCCTAAGTGCCCTGCCATAGGATTACAATGCGCCGTCCGGAAAAGCATTTCCCGACGGCTCCGCGGTACTAACAGCTGGGTTGTATCTTCATTTGTCTGAGCGTCGTGGGTCACTCGATACAACCTGTCTTTAATAACGGCAAAATACGGGTGGGATAGCGGACGCTCAGGGTGGAGGACCCGCCCATCGATCGAGCGGACCTGCTCGAAGGCATGCTTCAGCGTCTCGTCCTGGGATTGTTCCAGGGGAAAGT
Organism: Carassius gibelio; assembly: GCF_023724105.1. Classification (NCBI taxonomy): domain Eukaryota; kingdom Metazoa; phylum Chordata; class Actinopteri; order Cypriniformes; family Cyprinidae; genus Carassius; species Carassius gibelio. The sequence goes on from NC_068376.1 coordinate 13,994,617, forward strand.
CATCGCGGCCGGCAAGGTTTAGCCTCGCCATGCCACTCGGTTCCCCTGAGACCGCCCCGCTAGGCCCCGGGACAGATTCTCCCACCTGAGCGCTCGCCCCGCCCCCCGGCTGGTTCTTTCCCCCGACGGCACCCGCTGTCAAACACCCTAGTAAATGCTGAAATGCTGGCCAATTCGTCCCCAAAATTAGCGGATGCCGGAGGCGCGGACTAACGGCCACCTCCACACTATGCTTATGGCCCCGAAATTTAATACCTATGGCTTTTAATGGATATTCCCTTATATCCCCGTGCACACACCTCACCTTAACCATGCGGCCCGTATCCAATGCCCCGGATTGTATCAGGCTTTGATGGATGGAGGTCTGGTTGCAACCTGAATCCACCAGAGCCTGATAGGTACCCCCCTTAATACTCACGGGTATTTGGTACAGCCCGGCTTGATCGGGGGCAGCCTGCGGGTCGTCCGGGATCCGGACCAGTGTCCCCACCTCCATCATCGGGCACCTGTCCACAAAGTGGCCCGGATCCCCGCAACGCCAGCAGGCTGGCCCGGGTCTCCCCGCTGCCCTAGTGGCGGGAAGTGGCTCAGGGGATTGACGTGGGGAAGCAGCCGGAGTGTCTTCACTCCCCCGTCGCTGGGGAGCGGCCATCCCTCGTGCGGGACCTCGGGCCCCGGCCGCAGGCTCCATCGCCACCCTCCAGCGGGGCGCAGCCCTCGGTGGCCCCACCCAACGGGACCTAGGGAGAGGGAGAGATTTCGGAGTGGGGGGGGAGGGGGAAACAGAGAGAGAGAGAGAGACAGCAGGGAGGGGCTCGCCGACCCCGGAGCACGCCGCCAGCTGATCCTCCGCCAGTTGGATGGCCAGATCCAGCGACGCCGGGCGGTGGCACTGGACCCACTGGGCGGACTTCTTTGGAAGGCGGGAGATGAACTGCTCCAGTACCACCGCGTTGATGATGGATTCGGCATCGCCGTCCCCGGCCAACAGCCATTTGCGGCACGAGTCCCGGAGCTGCTGCGCCAACACAAAGGGTCGGCCCGCCTCGGCCAGCTCCAGTGACCGGAAGCGCTGGCGATGTTGTTCTGGGCTGAGGCCCACCCTCTGGAGGATGGCTCGTCTGAGGTCGGCGTAGACCAGGAGGTTCGGGACGGGTAGTTGTTGGGCCGCCTTCTGGGCCTCCCCCGACAGCAGAGGGATCACCCGTACGGGCCAGCTGTCCACCGGCCACCCACACGCCTCCGCAGTCCGCTCGAACAAGTCAAGGAAAGCCTCCGGGTCGTCAGTGGGTCCCATCTTGGGGAGTGGCATGTGAGGGGGCGGGGCGCTGGGGGAGGCCGTCCCCGTCCGAGCCTCCCGGCCCAGCAAGCTCCGGACCAGCTCGCGGTCCTCCTGCTGGGCCCGCATCATCGCCTGGAACCGGTGGTCTTGGTCGGCCCGCAGGTCCAGCAGGGCCTGGTGGTGTTCTTGGTGCAGGCCCGCGAGCGATGATATGATGTCCGCAAATGGCGAGGCTGATGTAGCTGACGGAGTCTGCATGGCGAACGCTCTCCTTCCTCCCGGGTTTCGGCACCAGTGTAATGAAGGTTCAATCAGAGTAGAGGAAGGAGACCAGAGTCGGCGTACGGGGCTCGTGAGAGGCTTTATTCCAAAAACCAAAACAAAACAAATAAACAAACAAACAAGCGCGGCAGGTGCGCGCACTTTCTAACAGCACTTCGGCCACGGATACTGCGTCTGGTTTGCTCGATCGCTCTCCAGCTTCCTGCGCTCACGAGTCCCCGTCTCTCTCTCTTTTCGCCGGCTGTCGCGCTCCTTAAATGCGAGTTCCCCACGCCAATCACTGAAACGAGATCCAGGTGTTACTTGTTTCTCACCTGAACCACTTATCGCCGCTCGTCTCTTCACTCGCTCTCCCGTTGCAGACTTCGCTAAACCACGCCTCCGCCACATTCGTCTTGGTCTGAACATCTTGATCAGACTAGAGAGCTATTTGTTCGTCTAGCCAAAGCAAATTTAACTGTCAACCTTGCCAAGTGCGACTTTGGAAAGGCCACTGTGACATACTTAGGAAAGGCGGTTGGCAGGGGTTGTGTAAAGCCGATTCACGCTAAAGTGGATACAATCTGTAGTTTTCAAAAACCCGTCGTGAGTTACAACGATTCTTTGGGATGGTGGGTTACTACAGAGGGTTTTGTCATAATTTTGCAAGTCTAGTTTCCCCTCTGACCGATTTGTTAAGCCCTAAGAAACCCTTTCAATGGCAGTGTTCATTTGAGAACACCAAATCTTTATTGGCAAATGCTCCGGTGTTGGCTTCTCCTAATTTTGAGAAACATTTTCTACTTGCAGTTGATGCCAATGCTTATGGTGCTGGTGCTGTTCTCTTACAAGAAGATTGTAATGGAATCGAACATTCAGTCAGTTATTTTTCTAAAAATTAAATCGTCACCAGCAAGTGTATTCTACGGTGGAAAAAAACCATTAGCCATTATTTTAGCCGTTTAACATTTCGAGGTATATTTGAGCTCTGTATGTGGTCCTATTACAGTATACACCTGACCATAATCCGTTGACTTTCATAGGTCAAATACACGGTAAGAATCAGACAATAATGAGATGGAGCCTTATTCTTCAACCTTTCCATTTACAGATTAAACACATACGTGGCAAGGATAACATAATTGCAAATGCTCTCTCACATATATAAGCTGTCCCAGTAGTGTCTGGTATCTTTTCTTCTCTCTCTTTCTTCCTTTTCCTTTATTTCTTTCTGATGTCCTAGGGCCCAGGATTTCAGGAGTGAAATGGAGTGAGATTTATGGAGATGAGTATTAAAGTTATTGTACATTCACTTTTAAATTATTGTTTTGCATTCATACTTTTTTATTTTTCTTTCTGTCGGTTCTTTAGAGAACCTCCTTTTGGAGTGGAAGGTGTGACGTCCCTGAGTCTCCTGATTATATTGGTCCAGGTCGTGAGCATTCCTGATTGGTTTTCCTCATGCTAATTGATAATTAGTTAGAGTATATAAGAGTGCTGTGCCTTATTTGGGACAGGCAATCTCTGGGGAAACTCTCCTCATGAGTTGCTCCTTGTGTTTTCTTACACATGCAACGTCAAGATTTAGTTTTCCCTTACCCCTGGACTTATGTTTATAATTATTGGTTGTGATATGTTTAATTCAATAAAACCTGTTTTTGATTCAAATGTTTCTGCTTGATCCCTCTTTTGTGTTGTGGCTTGATAAGAGCTGGGCGTAACAGCGTGTCTCCAATTCTGATACCTTCTCTGTCAGCCTAAATATTTCCCTGCATGTATCACAAGTGAATCCCTCATTGCCAGAGAGCACTAAACTGTAAATGTGGCAAACAGTGCAAACAACAATAGCAGAAGTAGCCAATACTCACCATCATTGAAGAATGATTATGACTTGCAACTGTTGTTTGATGAAATCGTTAAAAACAGTTAAGTTGTTCTGAGAAACAAGGAAGTTCTGCAAGAAGTTGATTTGGGGAGTTTGGAAGCAGCAACAACGACCACAATCTTAGTGCACACCGTTTTCTGTAAAAACTTCACAACCTTCACTTCAATAATCTTCTGTTTGAGTGTTCCAAACTGCTAGGATCTTGTCTAACAACTTCAGAATTGTCCAGTGAGCGATGCTTTTAGATTTATTTTTGGCTTTACTGTGACAGGACAGTATTTTGATAGGAATCAAAGTGGGGGAGAGGGTTGGACAGGATTGGGAATAGAGGATAGAGGATACTTGTATGAGATGGTCAAAATTGTCAACTAGGCAGTTGGTAAGCCATGGGTTTGGATATGCACATTGTGACTCCCATGAAGAAATCTTTGTTTAAGACCAGATTTGGGTGACCTCTTCCTCACAGCACTGAATTCTTCACCAATCTTGGAATGGCATGGAGTCTGACTTTAAACATTAAAACATGCCTAAGATCATCAAAACATTATGCTAAGAATACTTTAAAAAATAAAATTAAAATGGATAGTTTAACAAAAAAAGGAAAATTATGTAATTTAAGTGTGAGACACATTGGGCCTAATTTACGAAACAGACATCAAACAAAATTGGGTTTACAGTTGTTTCCTGGCAAAACCTGGAATCTCTCTCTCTCTCTCTCTCTCTCTCTCTCTCTCTCTCTCTCTCTCTCTCTCTCTCTCTATATATATATATATATATATATATATATATATATATATATATATATATATATATATAATGTGACAGGGTGAAGAAGCACACAACACGGGGATCAAGGTGAGTTCCCCAAAAGGTGTATTTTATTAAGCAGAGTGTGGGGGAAATAGCCAACGTGAGGGGTTTTCTGGTGTTCGGCCTTCTCTCTCTTCCTCTCTCTCTCTCCGTGCGCAGTGTTGTGTGGGTCCGTGTGGTCCATGTGTAGTGAGGGCTGGCGGTCATACACTGCCGTCTGGGGGAAAATAACAGAGATACATTAGCCGAGTCTTTGGAGACCTCTTTCATTTCTGTGTACGTCGGTGCGGCTTATAAAGCCAGGTCCTGATGGGGCGCAGGTGTGACAGCTCAGCCCATAAAGAGCAGGTGCAGGTGTGCCTGCTCCGTTTCCAGGGCGATGCTGATAAGAGCTCGGGACTTGTGTCACACTTCTGGCTGATATAGATTATCGAGTTTTCCTCACCGTTGAGGCCAGAAAGAATCGAGAAGGGCGAGGACCGGTCGGCCATTTATCTTTAATCTGTTGGGTGGCCTCCCCCAGCTCGATGGCCTCTGCCAGCTCATCGACGTTGGTGGGGTTCCGCATGCCGGCTGCTTGCCGGAGAGGGTGGGGAAGGGCCCGTAAAAGGCAGTCCACTACTACGCGCTCCGCTGCATGGTGTATCCAGTGTTGGCCGAGGCGTAAGAGGCCAGTGACTTGAGCATGGGCTGGTCGCCATGGGTTGTAGGACCAGTCGTGGAAGAGTTGGGCAGCGCTAATGGGCAACAGTCCAACCCGCCCCAAGATTTCCTTCTTCAGCTCTTCATATGAACCGCTCCGCTTGGGGGTAAGCATAAAGTATGCCCATTGTTCCTCTCCCATCAGCAACGATGCCACGATCCACGCCCACTCGTCCCTGGGCCATTCCTCCCGGGAAGCAATCATCTCAAACATTTGGAGGAATGTCTCGACGTCATAATGCGCCGTCATCTTGATGATGAGTTGTGCAGCCTGGGCTCGGGAATCAGTTAGTGGAGTTCACGGGGCGACATCTGGAGACATCTCTTACCTCTGTGTTCGTCAGTGCAGCTTATAAAGCCAGGTCCTGATGGGGCGCAGGTGTGACTGCTCAGCCTGTAACGAGCAGGTGCAGGTGTGCCTGCTCCATTGATTCTTTTCTATACCTTACGGTGGGACCCCCGGCCAATAGCCAGTGTTGGGTGAGGCATGAGAGGCCAGTGACTTGAGCACGGGCCGGCCGCCATGGAGTGTAGGACCAGTCGTGGAAGAGTTGGGCAGTGCTAATGGGCGACAGTCCAACCCGCCCCAAGATTACCAGGACATATAACTAAGGATAAAGGGTGTTTAGGAGTAAAATAATTTTCTCGTATGTGTATGGTAAAAAACAAATGTGCATGATGCAGAGGAACCATGTTTGTTTGATTGGATCTCTTTAAAAAGACTTGTATTAAGTATCTCGATATAAATGGATTCATTTTGAAATGTCTTTATCGCGATTTTGGTTACCTAAACCTTTACTACACTGTAAAAAAAGTCTATAAAAATACAGTACAATATACTGTAGTAATTTAAAGGAATTGTCCGTATTTTCTTTTTACAGGCGCTTCTCCGTATTTTAAAAATACGCTTTGCATTGTGGGTACAAGAAGATATTGAACAGCTGTTAACGTTAAATCTGAAATTTCTTGGGGAAGTCGTGGCCTAATGGTTAGAGGGTTGGACTCCCAATCGAAGGGTTGTGAGTTCTAGTCTCGGGCCGGACGGAATTGTGGGTGGGGGGAGTGCATGAACAGCTCTCTCTCCACCTTCAATACCACGACTTAGGTGCCCTTGAGCAAGGCATCGAACATAAATGGTCACCCACTGCTCCGGGTGTGTGTGTGTGTGTGTGTGTGTGTGTGTGTGTGTGTGTGTGTGTGTGTGTGTGCGCGCATGTGCATTTCGGATGGGTTAAATGCAGAGCACAAATTCTGAGTATGGGTCACCATACTTGGCTGAATGTCACTTCACTTTAAGTGCGGTACAACTGTGTTTATAGCGTTATATGCCTTTAACAGGAGCTAACAGTAATTGACAAGAAAAGAAGACACCATTAACGTTATGACATTTTATTTAAAAGAGATTATACGACCAGGTGAAGATCTGACATCACAGAGTTCTTCAAGGATAACACACCTTTTCTGCCAAACGAGGTAGGTTTAGACATTTTATCAGCCTTTTTATGTTAAACACATGATAAGTTAATTCTGTAACTGGCACGCTGTCTGTGAATGCACACATGTCATGCAGCGCAGAAAATGCCGCTTCATACAAGTTCTCTTTCTCTTACAGACAAAAGAACGCACAATTGTCAAAATGAACATTTTTGGCGAGTGAGAGTCTCAAATAAGTTGAAAAGTCTTTTTACTTTATGATGTAAAGATTAGGAATGTGTCAGATGTCCATCGATGTGAGTCATGTTTTAAAGGGACAGTGGTTCATGACATTCATGGTGTTTCTGTTTCTTTTCGTTTTCTTTTCTAAAGGCAGGTCATAATTGCTGCTGTACTTTGCATCCCGAGTCCCCACTGCATTCTTATCATGGGTTTGTATTCTGTTTTATTTATTAAGTTTTTATTTCTGAAAGCATATAGGGAGCAAAATTCAAATAGAAATGTAATATGCAAAATGGCAGTGCAATATGTAAAACGGCAATGTGTTTCTGTATTTTAATGTACATTATCCCATACATATGTCCTATATTTAGTGCAAAATTAAAATGAAAAACCTATTATATCGTTTACATTTGCCATTTCCTACAATAATTTTAATATGCAAAATAAAAATATGTTAACGCTTTATAAGTTGCAAAATTAAAATTAAAATATATTACACAAATTGATTATATATGTTTAATATGTCCAAGCAAAAACTGTAGTAAAATATCATTTAAATGCTGTTTTTCCTAAATACATTTTGACTTGGGGGTAGGACACTTGGGATTGCATTTTCATCATAATACAGCGGGATAATTGTAGCAAAATGCAGTGAGAATTTCAGAATTCATTCTGAGCAAAAGGTGCCGCAAAATGGTGGTTTTCACAAAATCAAAGTTTCCGTATTCACCATGTATTTGAATAACAAATGATTATAAAAAAATAGCCTAATGTTTGTAAACATTTTGTGTCTGCATTGTGTCTATTTCTGGATGAAATAAAAAAAAAAATTCTCTAAAAAAATTATATACAAGTTTCTCTCTCTCTCTCTCTCTCTCTCTCTCTCTCTCTCTCTCTCTATATATATATATAAACCATGCAGGAAAACCTTTTTAAATATTTTGATAATTTGCTGAAAATAAATAAATGACTTTTTAAACCGTTTAACTGATTATTAATCGTTTAAAATCAGCTGATCTGAGTTTACTGTACTCAGAAACCGGTGACTCAGCAGAGCTTGTATGAGCTTTTGTCATCGTTAAATCTTTCTCAGACGTTTCCATATGTCGAAATTGGTTGGCGCATCTATCTGTGCATGATGGTGTGCAAGCATATTAAAATGCGCAAAAAAAGTTTTTTACTCGTCTGGACATCGCTAAGACTAACTTTTAAAATTCAGCACATTAGCGCAAATATATGCTATGATATTAAAAAGTTGATTCGGTTATCGTATAATTGGTCTATTCTGTGCTAGACTCATTTGTATAGCGCAGTAGCGCTATAGCAGAAGCGGCTTTATCATAACACAGACTGGTGCGCAAATAACAGCCTGTAACTGCTATCTACCAAGCAAACAGCATTTCACTTGCACGTTTAAGTAATAGACAGTAAATTAGAATAAACGCATAAAAAAAGATGTACATAATAAACACATAAAAACTTACGTGTCTAGCTGGTCAGATAAATCTCCGTTGACAGCTTGGTTTGATGATATTTTTTATTATTTTTTGGCGCTTCTGATTGAAGTCCGTAGTACGGATGTGGACCGTATCTGCAAGACGACAGTCAAGCGAGACCCAACGTTTACTTGGCACTTTTGGCGCTGTCGTAAAACGTACCTAAAACGGAGCTCAAACGGACCTGTGCTGTAACCAGAGATGTATAAAGTACTAGAGAACCATACTTGAGTAAAAGTACAAGTGCTCTATCAAAAAAGTGACTTGAGTAGAAGTAGAAGTGCTGGTTAAGCACCACACTCAAGTAGAAGTACTAAAGTATTCAACATTTTTGTACTTAAGTATTGCAAGTAGTCTATTTTAAAATTTACTACTCAAGTACTGAAAGTAAAAGGAGAAGTATTGTGTTATGTAGCTATTAAAGAAAATAGTCAAAAGTTTGAACATATTGTTTTTACTATTTCAAATGATTAACCTAAAGGACAATCACAATTCCTTTGACTGTAACTTCTTGTAAACAAAAAACAGTTACTAGGGTTAGTTAGCCCAGTTTGCAAAATGATGTCATTAATAGCTTACCCTCATGTTGTTTCAAACCCGTAAGACATCAGAGGGTCATTTAGAATTTTTTGAAGCATCGAAAATAAATTTTGGTCCAAAATTAGCAAAAAACTACGACTTTATTCAGCATTGTCTTCTCTTCCGTGTCTGTTGTAAGACAGTTAAAAACAAAGCAGTTTGTGATATCTGGTTCGCGAACGAATCATTCGATGTAACCGGATCTTTTTGAAACAGTCCACCAAACCGAACTGAATCGTTTTAAACAGTTCGCGTCTCCAATACGCAATAATCCACAGATGAATTAAGCTGTTAACTTGTTTAATGTGTCTGACACTCCCTCTGAGTTAAAACAAACCAATATCCCGGAGTAATTCATTGACTCAAACTGACTGAACTGATGTGAAGAGAGAACTGAAGATGAACACCAAGCCGAGCCAGATAATGACTCGTTCACGAGTCAAGAACTGTTTCTGTCAGACGCGTCCGATTCGTGAACCGAGGAGCTGATGATACTGCGCATGTGTGATTTAGCGTGAAGCAAACCGACACACAGAGCGTCTGGAACCGAACTGATTCTTTTGGTGATTGATTCTGAACTGATTCTGTGTTAATGTTATGAGCCCATGTGCAGTCAACGCCAATGACGCCATTGCATCGAGCGCAAAAGAATCGGTGAACTGTTTTCTTCAACTGGTTTATTGAATCGAACTGTCAGAAAGAACTAACGTTACTGGTCATCCGAAAACCGATGCAACTAGGGATGCACCGAAATGAAAATTCTTGGCCGAAACCGAAAACCGAAAAAGAGAAAACCAAGGCCGAAAACCGAAACCGAAACACCGAAAGAAATTATGCCAATTATTAGTACCATTGCATTTATTGCTATGACCGTGTACTAACTTTACTAAAATTAAGACATTGCAATTGCATAAATTAATATTAAAGTTTCAAAGATAATTACAATTACATAACTTATTAAAAAAAACAACAACATAAAAATACATAATTACAAATGATGGAAATATTTATTAAGCATATTGCAATAATGCACAGTATAAAATAAAATTAAAACTAAAAATTTATCCCACTCATGTGTATATTTAATAATAATGGGCCTACTGGCCTGCAGAAAGGTTTTAAAATGAACAGTTCTCTCATAAAAACATTTTATGAGATAATGTGCATTTAGGTGAAGTGCATTTGAAATTTTTCTATGTAGGACTAGAAAGTGCATTACTTCTCCAGTTGGCAAGACTGTTATCACTTCTGGGGATGGGGACTTCAGACAGATAACCATCTAGCTGTTGAGCAGTTGAGCTTGTCATCTGCCTGACATTTGAGAAATATTTGAGAGAGTGTATTTAAATAGGACCAGGGCATAAATAAACATTTTTATCAAATTAAAGCAGAAATCTAGCAGAAAATCTAGCATAAATATGGCTACAATCTGATATTATGTATGTATATATTTGTGTGTGTGTGTGTGTGTGTGTGTGTGTGTGTATATATAGTAGCCTAAGAACAAAATAGCCAACGTATTATTATTATTTGAGGCACTTTCTTGCAGAATTCCACTGAACATATCAGACAACGATGGTGCATGGCACTCATCTGGTGCAGAGAGTCTTTTTTTCTGCGCTCTGATCTGTCTCCTGCGCTTGGCGCTTCTCCGTCTCCACACGGGTTCTCCGCATACAGCGCGGCCTGGATCATTTCTCGTGCGCGCTGCCTTATTTCCGCATCCAAGTAATGGTCTTTATAACGCAGATCAAGCACATTCGCGATGAAGTGCAGAGGATCCGAAAAGATCTCAGTGAGACGTGTGCTAACAGACTCTATAAGACTGTACTTTTCTTTGTTTTTACTTCGTGGTCCGTCTTAATCTCTTTGTTAGGAGACGTTTTAGTGCTGCGAATAAAGGAATACGAAGAGAGAGAATGTTCTCACTGGTGTTAAGTGAATGTCGCGTGGAGCTCGTGGTCTGCGCTATGCAGGTGCACGTGCAGGTCGCAGTTTCTGTTTGCGTCATCACAACATTTCGGCTGTGTTGTTTCGGTGATAAAAGTCTATCGGCCGAAAACCGAAAAGGCCATTTTCGGCCGAAAATTTTCGGTGGCCGAAATTTCGGTGCATCCCTAGATGCAACCGGTTCTTGACTCGTGAACGAGTCATTATCTGGCTCGGCTCGGTGTTCATCTCTCTCTTCACAGCAGTTCAGTCAGCACGCGCAGTCTCGCTTGATTCGCTCAATGATGTGCCAGCTTCATCAAACCTGCCATCTACAGTTCTGGCAGTGGTTTGTAATGGAATGATTCGTAACCTTTTTATAATTGTAACGAGTAACGATGCAGCACATAAAAAAAATATCGGAGTAAAAGTATTAAACTCAGCGAAAATATGTACCGAAGTAAAAGTGGAATTAGGAGAAAAAATAATACTCTAGTAAAGTACAGATACCGCCTTTTAGTACTTAAGTACAGTAGTGAAGTAGTTCTACTTCGTTACTATACATCTCTGGCTTCAGATTAATCCGTCTCTGCGCACTTATGCGACCGCAATTACTGAAAGCCCTCTCCAATGGTGCGCTGGGAGTTGGAATGCAAAGTAGCCTACATGACGTGTTACTTTGCTTAATCTCGGAAACTCTTGACATCGCCTTTTCCACCAATGGATCTCTCGCTATTTCTGAATGGAATTACACGTAGCTGTCCATGGTTTCATCAGCATCCTCCCATTCTGCAAAGTCTATTTTATTTTATTTTAGTCTATTATAAATAAAGGTTTATCTGTTTTTTGTAATTTTATTTTGCTAGATATTTCCACTTTGAAATAACTTTATTTTCCCGCAACCCGCACACAATAATATATTGCCGCCCGCGTCCGCATTCACCAATCAAATATTGCCCTGCAGGAATGCAGGTGTCTACTTGAGTGTCGAATGCACATGCACCAACGCCTAGAAAAAATAGTCCCTTTTTGCGCTGCGTCATCAGCAGTGTTGGGTATAGTTACTTTGGAAAGTAGTTAGTTAGGTTACAACGTTACCATCAATTAAAAGTAATCAGTTATGATACAGCGTTACCTATTCAGAAAATTAACGCGTTAGAGTACTCATGCGTTACCAAAAATTAAAAGCCGTTTGCAGCGGCTCACACACGACACACTACAGACATAGCCCCCGGCCCCTTTAAATGCACCTAGAAGTCGTGACTCCCGACAATGAATAACGTCAGTCATCCGACTAAATTAACACTGCAGAATAACAATAACAGGAAAGACAGTCAGCAATCGGCTATTCCACATGGCGTTTTATTTATTTATTTATCACAGAACATATTATTAATCAAAATTCGCACCTAACGTTACCCAGCCCGGGTAGCCTAGGCTACTGTATATTATGAGCACCACAAGATAACTCCTGATTTTTCTTTAACTTTAAATAATGCAGTTATCAAAGTACAAGTATGCTTACTTGTAAACACAACCTTAAACAGGCTTGCAGATTTAAATCCATTTAGAAATGATGAACAACCAGCCAGCCAATGATCTAACAGAAATTAACAGCTGCCTGTCAAACAAAAATGATAACAAACCGAATTAAATCCTTCACTGCCACACAGGCAAATGACAAATCGCTTAATAGCCGAACTAATTATTATTAAAGTGTCACTCACAGTCACAAGCCTAAATTCGCTTTAACACAGTCCTCTTACATTTACTCTTCAAAGTAGTGATTAAAATGTAGCGTTAAATTTGAGGTAGAATTTTTGGCGGTCGACAGAAGCTTTTCACCAAAGCAGAGTGTGCATTTTACCCTTATGTTCTTTTCTTTTTCGTTGACAAATTGAAAATAATGTGCGTACTTCCATAAACCAAACGCTGTCCTCTCTGCTATCTTGCCGGGAGTTCAAAAAAAAAAAAAAAAAACCCCACACACACACAGGGTCAGGCGCAGGGCACAGACGCATCACAGCCATTGACTTTACGATCACAGAGCTTCGGCTCCGCTGATACTGTACATCCGCAGGTGGCACAATAGACCTAGGACTACTGTCTGACAAAAAGCAGGCTGCAGTCGGGATTTTCCTTTCCTTAAAATAACGGATTACTTTTTAAAAAAAAATAACGAAGTTACTGATTACTTACGCACGAAACTAACGCGTTAAGTTACAAATTTCAGGAAAAAAGTAATTAGAGTACTCTAACGCGTTACTTTGTAACGCGTTACCCACAACACTGGTCATCAGGCCCAATTTGTTCTTAATCCTGCCCTGAAGGCAGTGCATTGCCTGTGAGACTTGACTGAGTTCACGGCTGAGCGGACATTTCACTCGCTGGCGTCAGCATCACATTTGCGTATGCTGTACTGCTGGAATTTGTGATTGGTTGACAGCAAATTTCAAATATTAAACGGAACGATAAAATAACGTTATTAACCGGTTAATGTCCATTTCAAATTTCCGATTCTGTTCGGAACTAAAAAAAATTAATTTAGTTTCTGTTTCTGGTTCTGTTCCTGTCAAAATATCGTTCGTTTCCGGTTTTCGTTCCTTGAACCGGTTCAGAGCCCTGGTTAAAACTAGGGTAGAAAAACGCAAATGTAAATTATATAACTGCATTTTCATTTTGCACTAAGTTTGACACATGTATGGTAAAATGTAAATTAAAATAAAAAACTACATTGGTATTTTATGTATTGCATTGCCATTTTGCATATTTCAAATTAAATTTTGCTACCCATATGATTCCTGATTTATTTACCATTAGGGATGTTCAGCACTGACAAAAAATTGAGTCGTTTATTCAGTTAACTTGGTTAGTGAAGTTGTTTGTGTAGGAATGATTCAATCAATGTTTTGACTGGCTTTCTGAATTTACAATGTGTTTATAATTTCTTTGTTTATTGTAATTGGTGATTCCAGATTGCTGTCAAGTTACTGTTTCCTCCCCCATTGTGGCCAAGCTACACATTCTGTTTTATTTTAAACATAAAACACCTACGCTGGAATTCATTCAAATGTAAGTAACATTGCTAATGAAATGTATAAAGCATTTTGTTATATTGCCATTTAGTTTAAAATAATAAGGGTTAGTTCACTCAAAAACGAAAATCCTGTCATGAATTACTCACCCTTTTGTTGTTTCAAACCTGTAAGACCTTCGTTCATCTTCAGAACACAAATTAAAATATTTTTGATGGAATCCGAGAACTTTCTGACCCTACATAGACAGCAAGTGCCCTACTACGATCAAGGCACAGAAATTTAGTATAAGGACATTGTGAAAATGGTGCATGTGACATCAGTAGTTCAACTGTAATTTTACATTAATGTTGTGTTCTGAAGATTATTGAATGACTTACGGGTTTAAAACGACATTAAGATGAGTGATTAATGACAAGTTTTCATTTTTGGGTGAACTATCTCTAAGTATATAATAAAACATTGTTGACAAGATCACGTGACCGATGCAATTGGAGACCACTTGAAATGCAAGTTTAGCATTTTATAAGCAATGTTTAAACTGGAACTTGATAATTCAATCTCAACCCTTTCTGCATGTTACTCTGTACTTTATTAATTTTCATATCTTGTCATTAACAGTCTTCCTGTGAAGAAATCCTGAATGAGCGTCAAAGTTTCAGATGAAGGGAATCTACGCTTCCAAGACTCATATATGAACTACTTCTAGATTCCAAGTTTTTTCAAATCTCAACTTAGGACTTGGACTGAACATGCAGCAAAAGAAAAAGAAAAAAGTAGCTTCCTCAAATGGGTACATGGCAAGAGATACTAAAAGCACACAAACAATTGAAGCCCTTATCTTAATTGAGATTGAATAGTTTTTTTTTAGTTTAACATTGAAATGTCAGGCATGAGTGCATAAATTTTTGTTTCTATTTTCAATTGCTGTACAAGGAAGTTTTTTTTTCTTCTCAATGTCAATTGTAGATGCAGATAATTGAGCATGAATAAGAGGTTAGTTAATCTAACTAGGTTTAGTTCACCCATAATATTATATAAAAAAATCTCATTCCAATCCTGTTAGACTTTTGTTCATTTCACGAGTTCACCCTTACATCTAATCTGAAGGCGAATAGTAGGCACATTTTGGCGTGCTGTCCTGGGGGAGGGGTCCGGGCCGGAAGCATAGCCCGAACCCAAATAACTCCCCCTTTCCCTAATTTGGGATAAATAGATAAGAAGTGAGGAGTTGGGGTGGAGGAGGGATGCCGAAAAACTGTCCTGGGACAGGAGGTAGGAAGACTGGATATATTTATGCTTGTGTGCTAGTTAAGATGATTAGCTAAACGAGATGCACCTGTGCCAAATTGGATGATTATCTGATCGTGCTCCTCCGGAACTTTGTTAATAAAACCACATTTTTGGAAAAATAATAAAGATCCTTTTTAAAGAGCCACACAGATGGGAAATCAAAAATTACCTGTATTACAGTGTATGATGTAGCTGTCTATCAGTGTAAACAATTGTGCAAAGTAATTAAACCAAAATGTACACGATTTATAAAGTTATTGGCTTCTAAAGTAAGGAGTCGACTCTGAATCGCTGAAACGAGTTGTTATAGTTTTTAAATCTTTTGCCCATCTCTATGTACGTCACTAGGAACACTTTGCATAATAATCTCCGCCTACCGTCTTGGGAGAAACGGAACTCTGACAAGCCCCACCCACCCACACAGACGCTCTGGTTGGTGTGATAGCATCATGTCGAGGAGACAGTGTGTTTTCAATTGTAACGGGAAGTTTGTTTTATTTTCACTGCCAAAGAATGAAGATCAGAAGAACCAATGGCTAAAATTCATTTTTACCACAATACCAGAGCAGTACAACAAATCCCTTTTGTTGTGTTCACAACATTTCACTGATGACTGCTTTTCTAATCTAGGTGAGTACAAGGCGGGATTTTCAAAGCATTTGGCCATAAAAGTGGGTTCATTACCAACTTTATTTAGACCAACGAGCATCAACGCGAAGTATGATTATGAAGTTATGTGTTTGTTTTCTCCTGAGCGTCTTATCGGTATGTGTGCTGTCTGCAGCCTGTCTGCGCTGATCTTCATTTACAAAAACGTCATTAAAATGAAGTGTAACTCCGTGAATACTCAACGAAGAGACATGAGAGAGATATCTATAGAAAGCTTGACATGTCTACTTTAAAACTAAACAAGTGCTGCCGAAAACAGATATTCTGTGATAAAGTAATCCATATGAAAACAATGCAATGTCTGTTTTTCATGTCTCGTTGTATCTAATGTGACCACGCCCCCGCGCTGAACACACTATTCAGATTCAAACTGAAGTGCACGGCTTGAATACGCCCACACAGAAGAAAAAGCAGCGAGACTGTTCAAGTGTTTAATTTTACTGTTTGCTTCGCGATAAGAGTTATAAGACCAGTGGCGATTTCTTTAAGACTGCAAGGGAAGCTCGGCTTCCCTTATAATGTCACAAAATTAATGGTCAAATATGTACTATTGTGTTAACATTTTATTGACTAAAAATGCGTTAGAAAACGTTCATCTCAAAGACGAGTTTGTTCAGAATCAGTTACATATAGCAGGTCGGCTGACTCGATTTCCTTCTCATACATTCCCGCAGCGTGACAGTGCATTTCCCTATTGAAGCCCAGCGTCCATTGACTTCAATGGGGCTGCTTTAAACGTTTTTTTTTCAGCGCTTCGAAACTAGACGGTCATTGGATAAACGCTGCGATTATGTCCCGCCCACGGACGCTCAGCGTCTCTGGGGGTGAATGGGGAGTGGGCTGCCCCGGACTCCGAACTTCTGCGTGATGATTGGAGGGTCTGTCGAAAGACTGCATCTCCTTTTGACTGACAGCGATTCTGTACTATAAGGAATCACTGAAGCTATTCGCGCTCAGCCCCATCGGGGATTTCTCAAGTTCAGTCGAAATAAAAACTGCTGCAACCTGTTTCTTTGATATTTGCTTGGCGAAATTGCTTGAT
Organism: Carassius gibelio; assembly: GCF_023724105.1. Taxonomy (NCBI): domain Eukaryota; kingdom Metazoa; phylum Chordata; class Actinopteri; order Cypriniformes; family Cyprinidae; genus Carassius; species Carassius gibelio. The sequence goes on from NC_068376.1 coordinate 14,011,256, forward strand.
TTTCATCATACATTTCACACAATTATACACCACATTCCTTGTTTCAGTTTTACAGAGTTTAATATATATTTTTTTTAGATCGTTCGTTCATTCATTCCTTCATTCATTCATTCATTCATTAAACCTTAGTAGGCTAGGCTAGCGTCGTGGGTGAAACTGCGCACGATGGCAGACGGTGCTAATATTGTCGACCTGATTTTGGCGAAGCCATTTGAAAGTGTTCCTTACGAGGAAAAACTTAGAATTAAACAGCTGGGCAGATCAACACCTAAGATTGATTTAGTGCAAAAGATAGGGAAAAATAACAGGTCTTTTAAGCTCTCCTGGTATGACAAAGTTAGCTGGCTGACTGGAAGTGATTTGACAAATAAAATGTACTGCTGGCCATGCCTCTTGATGAAACCATCTCACGGATGTGTTGTTTGGTCAAAGGTGGGGTTTGGAGATCTGTCTAACTTTGACAGGGCATATAAAATACATGAAAAGAGCAATGAACATGTGAGTGCATGTGCAAGATTAAGTTGCATGGGCAGGATCAGGGTTGAGCATGCAATAAATGAAGGTGCTCGCATTCAAGTGGCTAAACATAATGAAATAGTCAAACAAAACAGGGCCTTCCTAAACCGCCTAATTGATGTGACATCCTTGCTTGGCCGACAGGAGCTGTCATTTAGGGGACATGATGAGAGTAGTGAATCATCCAACAAGGGGAATTATCAAAATCCACAAATAGGAAATCTTTTCTGGAGTCTGCAGGCTGTTCAAGGTTGCCCAGAAACGCTCCTACTCGATGGAATTTCACATCACGGATAGTGAGCACTGTGGCAAACAATTATGATGGCCTCCTGCAGACATTTGAGAACATCATTGCAGATACAACAATGGATGATGATACACTGGATTGTGCCAAAGGATTTGTGAGGAAACTGGAGGATTTTGAGTTTGTGTTCATGTTGTACACATATGAACAAATCTTCTCTGAGACTGATGTGGTCTTTGATATTGTCCAGCAGAGGGCGATGGATGTTCTTTACTGCAAGAACAGAATTGAATCTCTTCTTGCATTTGTCAAAGAAAAGAGGTCAGAGGGGGCTTTCCAAGCCATTTATGCCAAAACAGCAGATCTCACATCAGACCCATGAGATGAGCCCATGAGAAAGTGCCGTCTGACCCAATTGCAGGATCCCCAAGTGCGATACAGAAATCTGTACATGGCCATCCTTGATAACATCTTGGAGCAGATTCCTCGACGTTTTTCAAATTTGGAAAGCATGCTCTTCTTAGAATTAGTCAATCCAGGGAAATTTGATGACATGAGACAGGTATTTCCAGAGGATGCCTTCCAAAGTGTCCTGAAAAGTTATGGCCATCACTTTGATTCAGGAAGACTGAGGTCAGAACTCCAAGTCCTGTATTCAGATCAGGACTTGCAGGGTAACAGGGGAAAGCTGTGTGATTACTTGGTGTTCCTTAAAGACATGGAGTTGGACAGTGCAATGCCTCAGCTTTACAAACTGTTCTCATTAGTGGCAACAATTGGAGCTACATCTGCAGGTGTAGAAAGGAGCTTCTCCTGTTTAAAGCGACTCAAGTCCTACACCGAAACACAATGGGCCAAGGCCGTTTAAGCAGCCTAGCTCTGCTGGCCTTTGAGAGGACACTGGTCAAGTCACTTGAAAAGACTCCTAGTTGGTACGACAGGGTCACAGACCATTTTCTTTAAAAGGAAGTAGGGCAGAATTTACTTTTAAATAAATAGCCAATTTTATGATGTAGGCCGAAAATGAGCTTCCCCTCTCTGACAGACCAGTAGCCGCCACTGAATGAGACATAATTCACCCCAAACAGATGCTAACGCATTATTTACCGTGATGATGTGTGTTGAACAACCAATCAAAACTATGTCAGTTGACCAATAAGAACACAGTATGCAACTGAAAGGTGGGGTTTAAGGAAACTGAATCTTTTGAACAGCTTCGTGCCAACCGTTTGGGGATCTCTGAGAATTGAGGTAATTAAGCCAACATACTGTTATGTTATTATGTTGGCTTGGAAACAAGCCAACATACTGTTATGCTATTTAAACTTCTTCTTTTTTTTCTTATTATTATTTTTCTGACAGAAATTTTAAACGCTACTCCTCCTAGGGCTTTAAAGCCACAAGCCCCAAACTCGGCAGACACCTGCGGGATAGAGCGGTGCTGGTTGCTATATCTTTTCAGACTGATTTTTTTTAAATTAATTTTTAAATGTCAAAATACATTACCCATAGACTTACATTATCTGAGAAAAATTGCGCCCCTAGTTGCAATACCCGAAGGTTTACTTTCACTTTTAAATCGGTCAGAAATTCCGTAAATAATACAATTTCCTTCAAACTGACAAGCTAAACCAACATATCTGATTATTACAGGGGTCAGGGCTCATTAATAATTGATTTCTGGGCAGAGAGCAGTCAGAAAGATGAGAGAAGAATCACTGCCGCTGTCTCCACGGAGCTCACAACGAGCGAATTCATTCTTATTTAAGACCTTTCAAAACGGCGATTGCACGTTAGAACACACCAAGAGCTAAATTCAGATGTTTCTGAACTGTTTAAAGTAATAACATGATATATTCGCGGCAGCGCAACAGCCCGCGAGCTCGCGATGTATTTCTCTGAACACTTGAAGAGAATTTACAGCCTGTCACATTAAAACACTGCAGCGAAACGGCACAAAACAATTAGAAGAATATATTATACACATGAAAATGAGTGTTTATATGTGATTGTGAGATTTTATCTGTCAGGCTGAACCTCACATCAATTGCTATCCATCGTCACAACATGGTAAAGTCATTTATATATATATTTTAAAAGCTTCTTAAAATAAATATTCCTGCGAATGCACACAATCCACCAATTAGAACACACTAAGAGAAAAATCCAGGGGTTTTTGAGCCGTGTATTTGTGCAAAATGCAATATTTGACATCGCGAAGGAAAAAAAAATGTCACATGACAGCCGCGTTTGGGGCGAGATCAGACAAATAAATAGGCTACACATTTCATTCACTCTGACAAGCTAAATCAACATATGTTATTATTACCGGGTCAGATATCTCATTAATAAATTATGTCTCTGACCAAAGAACAGAGAGAAAGACGAGAGAGAAATGAGCACTTCATCAGCATTTTTTAAGAGATTCCAAAAATAATATCACAGCAATAATCCACCCATTAGAACACAACAAGAGCAGAATTCAGGTGTTTTTGATATGTTTATGTGTGCAAAATGACATATAATTTGACAGCGTGATACAGCTTATGAATACTGGAAGGAAAAAAGTCACGACAGCCTTTTAACTCTGGAGTCGATTAACGCATAAACGTTTTGAGTCATTTTCTGCTGATAACCCTGACAATTACTTAAATTACATTTTCAGTTTTAATCGTACAGATAAGAGCAATACATCAATCGAATCTGTAAAGGGTCTACTTTTTTTTGGATACAAACATAATAACAACAAAACTTTGTGCACTTATAAAATAAAGATAACAAACAAGGTGTGCTGTCTTCAACCTTGTCTGCGCTAATCTTCATTTACAAATACGTCATTAAAATAAACTGTAACTGAACTGAATACTCAACGAAGAGACATGAGACATATATCTATATCTAAAGCTTGACATGTCTACTTTTAAACTAAACAAGTGCTGCCGAACAAATATTCTGTGATAAAGTACGCGATGTCCTTTTTTCACGTCTCCCTTCATTTTATCTAATGTGTATGGAAGGCCAAGAGGGTCAAATACACGTGAATTTTAACGCGTCAACAACACGTTAAATACGTGTATTTGACGCGTAGACAACACGTATTTAAAGCGTTAAATGCGTGTTGTTTACTCGTGAAAAATCTGCGTGTATTTAACGTGTATTTCACGTTTTAAATACATGTTAAATACACGTGAAATACACGTGAAGTATGCCTTAAAAATCAGTTTGATTTTTTGGTTTGTGCTTACAGGGGTGTACCATTCATAGACAGGCAACCACCATTTAACATGCTATAGATCAGCTTATTCAGCCTTATTATTTAGTCTTTTTTCTTTTCTGTTTTGTATAGCCTATAGAAATAATATATTTAAGTTTCAGTTTTATGAAATATTTATTTTATAATAAATAGTAATTAAAATGTTGTGGTGATAGTATAAAGTTTATAAAAGTTACAGTATTTTGTAATGAAACATGACTTTTTGTTTAGCTCTTGACTCACCGAAGTATACTATATATAGTGTCCCTTCTTTAATTTTTCAATAATGTATGATAACTTAAAATATGTTGTCAGTACTATTAAAATAAGATTAAATTGAATGGTATTTAGGAGATTATGGTTTTTGCATGACTTATTTCACATTCAACTAGACAACCCTGTCGTAGCTGTTATCATAGCCTAGGCTTTTTATTAAAAAAGAAAAAAGCAAGGGACCATGGAAAAAGACTGTTGCAGGTGTATTTTTTATGGTATTATTATTTTATTTTTTTTGCAGCAGGGCAACTCAAGAATGTTGGGCACACAAGTACTGTGGCTCTTTTGCCCCATGGCCAAGATGGCCAAGCCAACATCAAAGTTAGTTCACTAACTTTTAATTCTAGTTATGTTGGCTTGGCAACAAGCCAACATACTGTTATGCTATTTAAACTTCTTCTTTTTTTTTCTTATTATTATTTTTCTGACAGAAATTCTGAACGCTACTCCTCCTAGGGCTTTAAAGCCACAAGCCCCAAACTTGGCAGAAACCTGCGGGATAGAGCGGTGATGGTTGCTATATCTTTTCAGACTGATCAGACTTAAAGTTTTTTTTTTATTAATTTTTAAATGTCAAAATACATTACCCATAGACTTACATTATCTGAGAAAAATTGCGCCCCTAGTTGCAATAACCGAGATTAAGGGAGGAGTCCCTTTTCGTTTCGTTTCACTTTTAAACCGGTTAAAAATACCAAGTAAATAATACAATTTCCCTCAAACTGACAAGCTAAACCAACATATCTGATTATTACAGGGGTCAGGGCTCATTAATAATTTATTTCTGGGCAGAGAGCAGTTAGAAAGACGAGAGAAGAATCACTGCTGCTCAGCTCAGCGCAGCTGCAGCGAAACGGCACAAAACAATTAGAAGAATATATTATACACATGAAAATGAGTGTTTATATGTGATTGTGAGATTCTATCTGTCAGGCTGAACCTCACATCAATTGCTATGCATCGTCACAACATGGTAAAGTCATTTATATATATATTTTTAAGAGCTTCTTAAAATAAATATTCCTGCGAATGCACACAATCCACCCATTAGAACACACTAAGAGAAAAATCCAGGGGTTTTTGAGCCGTGTATGTGTGCAAAATGCAATATTTGACATCGCGAAGGGAAAAAAAAGTCACATGACAGCCGCGTTTGGGGCGAGATCAGACAAATAAATAGGCTACACATTTCATTCACTCTGACAAGCTAAATCAACATATGTTATTGTTACCGGGTCAGATATCTCATTAATAAATTATGTCTCTGACCAAAGAACAGAGAGAAAGACGAGAGAGAAATGAGCACTTCATCAGCATTTTTTAAGAGCTTCCAAAAATAATATCACAGCACTAGTCCACCCATTAGAACACAACAAGAGCAGAATTCAGGTGTTTTTGAGATGTTTATGTGTGCAAAATGAAATATAATTTGACAGCGTGATACAGCTTATGAATACTGGAAGGAAAAAAAGTCACGACAGCCTTTTAACTCTGGAGTCGATTAACGCATATACGCGTTTTGAGTCATTTTCTCCTGATAACCCCGACAATTACTTAAATTACACTTTCAGTTTTAATCGTACAGATAAGAGCAATACATCAATCGAATCTGTAAAGGGTCCACCTTTTTTTGGATACAAACATAATAACAACAAAACTTTGTGCACTTATAAAATAAAGATAACAAACAAGGTGTGCTGTCTCCAGCCTTGGTCTGCGCTGATCTTCATTTACAGCACGTCATTAAAATGAACTGTAACTCCATGAATACTCAACGAAGAGACATGAGAGATATATCTATAGAAAGCTTAACATGTCTACTTTTAAACCAAACGAGTGCTGCCGAACAAATATTCTGTGATAAAGTAATCCATATCAAAACAACGCGATGTCCTTTTTTCACGTCTAATGTGTATGGAAGGCCAAGAGGGTCAAATATACACGTGAATTTTAACGTGTCTCTGTAAAGGGTCTACTTTTTTTTGGATACAAACATAATAACAACAAAACTTTGGGCACTTATAAAATAAAGATAACAAACAAGGTGTGCTGTCTGCAGCCTTGGTCTGCGCTGATCTTCATTTACAAACACGTCACTAAAATGAACTGTAACTCCATGAATACTCAACGAAGAGACATGAGAGATATATCTATAGAAAGCTTGACATGTCTACCTTTAAACTAAACAAGTGCTCCCGAACAAATATTCTGTGATAAAGTAATCCATATCAAAACAAAGCGATGTCCTTTTTTCACGTCTCCCTCATTATATCTAATGTGTATGGAAGGCCAAGAGGGTCAAATACACGTGAGTTTTAACGCGTCAACAACACGTTAAATACGTGTATTTCATGCGTAGACAACACTTATTTAATATTATTTATTTATCGGCGCTGCACAACATGGTAAAGTAATTTATATATATTTTTAAGAGCTTCTTAAAATACTATATTACTCCTATATTATATCCAATATTAGATAACGCCTTAAATACGTGTTGTTTACACATGAAAAATCAGAGGGTATTTAACGTGTATTTCACGTGTTAAATACACGTGAAATACACGTGAAGTACAAGTTAAAAATCAATTTGAAGAGGTCAATTTCATTGGCTGCTGAGGACTTGGGTCAAACCACTTCTGTGAGCTTAGAAGGGTGTATAATTCATAGACAGGCAACCACCATTTAACATGCTATAGATCAGCTTATTCAGCCTTATTATTTAGTCTTTTTTCTTTTCTGTTTTGTATAGCCTAAAGAAATAATATATTTAAGTTTCAGTTTTATGAAATATTTATTTTATAATAAATATTAATTAAAATTTTGATTAAAATTCTTTAATTTTTCAGTAATGTGTGATAACTTAAAATATGTTGTTAGTACTATTAAAATAAGATTAAATTGAATGGTATTTAGGAGATTATGGTTTTTGCATGACTTATTTCGCATTCAGCTAAACAACCCTGTCGTAGCTGTTTTCATAGCCTAGGCATTTTATTTAAAAATAAAACAGCAAGGGACCTTGGAAAAAGACTGTCGCAGGTGTATTTTTTTATGGTATTATTTATTTATTTGTTTGGCAGGGGGGCAACTCAAGAATGCTTGGCACACAAGTACTGTGGCTCTTTTGCCCCATGGCCAAGATGGCCAAGCCAACATCAAAGTTAGTTCACTAACTTTTAATTCTAGTTTAAACTTCTTCTTCTTATTCTTATGGTCCTAAAAAGTCTGAACGCTACTCCTCCTAGGGCTTTAAAGCCACAAGCCCCAAACTCAGCAGACACCTGCAGCATAGGGGGGTGCTTTATGCTATATCTTTTCAGACTGATCAGACTTAAAGTTTTTTTTTTATTACATTATCTGAGAAAAAAATTGTGCCCCTAGTTGCAATACCCGAGATTAAGGGAGGAGTCGGGTTTCGTTTCACTTTTAAACTGGTTAAAAATACCAAGTACATAATACAATTTTGGGGCAACTTAAGAATGTTGGGCACACAAGTACTGTGGCTCTTTTGCCCCATGACCAAGATGGCCAAGCCAACATCAAAGTTAGTTCACTAACTTTTAATTCTAGTTTTAAAATGATATTTTGACAAAATGACAATGTTTTTTAACCTTGGATGGATTTAAACCTATTGTACAGGACTTATAAACAGTGATAGGAAGCTTAGAATTTTCATCTTACTGGCTCTTTAATGAAATCTGACAGCTGTACTGTATTGGACCTTGAAATGGTAGTTGCATAGGCTGTCAGTGGAGGGACATAAAGCACAGAGATTTCATTAAAAATGCTCTTCATGTGTGTTTCAAAGATGAATGGAAATCGTATGGATTTAGAACTGTATGAGGGAGAGTAACTGATGACAGAATTAGTATTTTTGTGCTTTTAAATAATGTTGTGTTCTATAGGAATGGGCGTGATTTCACTTGACTGTTGGCTATAAGTCAGTAGCAATTGTTAATAATGACAGCCCTGTCTTTGTATTGATTTTTATCCTATGTATTTGAAATTTTTTTATCTTTGTGACCACTATTTGGCGCAACACCAATATTGTACAAATACCTGCTCATTTTTCTTTTTTTCATGTTGCTGTTTAAAACGTAAGTGTTCTATAATACAAGCATTTTCAATGGTGCTTTTCACATTGTTAAATTAATTGATGTCACAGTATTTTTGTCTTCACCAGTTTAAGGCAAATAAAAGCTACTGAACACATTTTTAAGAATGTTTACATGAGGCAAAAATAAACCATGTTCAAATTGTACATATTGTGCTGGATTTATTTGCTACAAAAGATAGGCCTATGCTATAATTATTTTTAAATCTCTGCATAACGGATTTTCTGTTTATTATACAGAAGAAAATGTTAATCTACAGAATATTCCGTTTTAAATTTGAAGGAAGTGTCCGTAAATTTAACGGAAAATGTCCTGGTAATTTTCTGCCAGTACATTATCCGTTTTTTTTTTACTGTATATTTTTACAGTGTAGAGGGACAGAAGCATTTCAGGTTTCATTAAAAATATTTATAAATATTTTTTATTCTGAAGATTAAGCAAAGTCTTATGGGCTTGCAACAATGTGGGTGAGTATGTGATGATAGATTTTTCCCTTTTGGGTTGACTGTCCTTTTAACATTCTTTAAAGAAAATTTTCACCTTTTAAAGATATTCTTCTTTTTCCCGTTGAAGGTGCTATTTGTGGATGGGAATGGACTATTCCACTATCGGGGTGAGTGATGCAGTATCTTCTGAATAAATCAAAGAATCTACAAGATACCAATAGCCTGTCCTTTTTCTCTGACTCTATCTGTCTCTTATTTTCATAGAGTTTGGTTTGGCATGTCATCTTGGTGTTCTGTCAGATCTGCCCTGTGTGGGTGTGGCCAAGAACCTTCTGCATGTTGAGGGAGTGGTGAGAAGTGAAGAGCACCAGTCACAGGTCAGGGTCACGCCTGAATGTCAGGGAATGTTGTATCTACTGTATCTAACCTGTTTGATTCTTAAATGTGCAAGATAGCACTATTTTCAAGTGCTTGACACCAAATTAATTTTTATCTGTTAAAGGAGTCTTTGGATGTTGCTTAAAATAACATTATTTTGTGTATTTGGTATAATGAAATGTGTTTATGGGTCAAAGATGAGACTTCACATTTTTATGTGTACATCAAATTGCAATTACAAATGTAATTTTAAATGCATAAGAACCATCTTTAATGCAAGTAAATTGTCTACTTTCAAAAAAAAAAAAAAAAAAATATGGGTGAAATAATGTTCCAAAATGTAAAATTGTTATTCAGCGTAATTGTCCAGACTTTGATTTTACAAATACATCGTTAGCTAAACATATAAAATACAAAATTAAAAATATATATTTGTTGTCTTGGCATTTTAAAGTAAGTATTGGGTGTGTTATATTAAAAGGACTATGTCTTATTGTTTTGTCCCATAAAATGCAGTTTATCAGATGTCATTTATTGTAACAGGAATAAGAAGTTATTCTGAAATCATATAAAAAAATTCATAGTCATTTGGCAGTCTGTGACATCATTAATGGCACCTTGAACTGTGTGGTGATGAAGAAAATTTAATTTATTGCTCTTAAATACTTGATAATTAAATTTGTTCATGGTTTGATAACATAGGTAACAAAAACATACATCATTCAGTGAAATGCCAAAAAAAAACACTTTTAATGTTAGATTTTTTTTAAGTATATGTTGTAAATAATTGTGATTTAACTTTACTTATCAAGTTCACTGTTTAGAATAGGTGGCCATTTGATTGCCTGAAATATTAGCTGATGTAGAAGTTTGGTCATTCAGTGTAATGCTAATTCTCTGTTACACCACAGTGTCATCCATTACACTGAATGACAGTATCACTGTATAAATAAAGTTTTAGCATCTTATTTATATTACAGATAAATGAGGAATGTTTAGCATTGACAAATGTGTTAAAAACAATACATTATAATAATAAATATGAATAATAAATATGAATATTTGAATGCATTTTTATATGTTTTATAATTGGATTATTGATTAATTATAGACACCCATGAGCAGAGGGAATCACTATGCATTATAAAAAGCAAAAAAGCCAATGAAGTTAATGTGGACCCTGAAGCTTGGGTAGCACTCCTAAAGCATGTTCACTCCAACAACAACTATAAAATAACTATAACAGTAACTATGTTAGCCCTCACACCGCACTGTTCTAAGCATATGCTGCAGATTTGTTGTCTGCCTATATATATATATATATATATATATATATATATATATATATATATATATATATATATATATATATATAGATAGATAGATAGATAGATAGATAGATATACATATATAAAATTAAAAAATATCTGTAAGGTATTTTGAGTTAAAAATTCACATACACACACTAGGGACATCAGAAACTTGTGAAAAGGGGCATAATAGTTCTACTTTAAGAGTTGGCTTGTTTGAGATATGCCTCGCCTCGCCACACCTGAAATTTAGGTGAGAGTAGGTGGCTGCAGTGAGGGGAGAAGTGAAATAAGCACAGTCAAGACGGACAGTTCTGACCTCTCGAAGTGGAGCAGATACCTAGATACTTAAAGTGCTTGCTATTTAATTCTATACGAAGTGCATATTTATCATCCATTTCTACTTTAATTCAAGCATGTATATAAGATCTTTATAGAAATATGACAACAATCGACAATCTACAACAATCTAAAACAATCGTCTTAGTGTTTGGGAATATTCAAGCAGAATATGAATACATAACCGCATGAAATCAGATTAAAAAATATATATATTTTAGAAGAGAACGCACCATCATGGTTGTTTGAACCAATGAGCATTAAGCTGTGTCATCAGTCAGTCATTTACCATCATGCTTTTGATCAGAGCAGTCGGTGGAGAGCAACTGTGCCCGACTGCACAGTCCGACACAGCCGACTCGCCATCACAATAGTTCTTTTTGGCACATGTCAGCATGACATCAGAGCAAGTCAAACGTAACTCTGACACTTTTCTAACCGGCATACATCTCACGGTGATCACCGGAGATCAATTCTGCGAAGATTTTGCTTATCTCAAACAAGCCTAGTGTGTACCCCTTTATAAAATCTGTATGCTAATATGGTTGAGAAAAGCCTTTCCTATCTGATTGGCTGTAAAAGTATTGTCACGCCTCCTATACTGCAGAGAAGAATCTTATTGGTGGTCAGAAAGAAAATTTAAAGAGCTGAAGTAATGGAGAAGAGCTGTGATGCGGAGTTGATCATTAGAGTTTTCTCTGGTAAAACCCACCAGTAAAGGGGTTATTTATTTGCATTGTTAGTGTTTTCGGCAGGAATTCACTTGGTTTTTAATATGTTTAGTTTTTAGTTTGAGTGAGTTTTTGCGGACATAGTGTCATGTGAGAATGTACTCATCATGTTTGTTTATGTTTGAACAAAAAATGCTTTGGTGGTTGAACGGTAGAGACTGTGGGTGCATCTCAGACAGCTCCCTAGTTTAGTAGTCAGTGAACTGATCATGGAGTTGGCCATTTTAAGGGCCATCTCAATTGAGAAATCCCACAATGCACCGTAAAAACTAAGGAGCATTGGTGCGCACTATGGTCCCTTACTGGAAATAAAGTAATAATGAAATTTACACCTAAAACAAAGGGTACCTATAATTACCTTGGTCTACGTGCTGAAGTGTGGTTTGTTATTGTAGCTCCTCTTTTCTGATGAATCTCTATTTTAATTTGACTAATTTGTCCATTTGATTTAAAATATTAAATCACGAGTGCATCGTGCCTACAGCGCATTTGCATTCGCTAGCCGTTTAGCTTGACATTTATATTTCCATCCGCGTTTCTATTCGTGTCTATCATTTTCTTTTTTCTTTTGCCTAATTTATTTTATCTCTCACGCCATTTTTCACGAGTTCATCAAACAACATTGGTAAGTCAGAATAGTTCTTCAATCACGGTGAGTAATGGGAACTTTTCCTGCTTTTTGTAGTTTGCACCGCTTTGCCACAATGTAAAGTTTAGCTCTCTCTGTAGGCAATGCGGGATTCACATGTGATAAATGCAGGGAAATAGCTGACAGAGAAGGTTTCAGAATTAGAGACACGCATTTAAACTTTAATTAAAGAGGTGGCTTAACTTGCAAGTATGATGTCAGACAATGTAATGTGCTCTGGTCCCCTCACTGCTTTTCGTGGTGATGAGATACATAGCAGATTGTCATCACTGGTGGGTGAATGTCTAAATGGTGCCCGCAGAATAACTTAGGTTTCATAGACAACTGGACGAGTTTTAGGGGCAGACCTGACCTGTTGAAAAGAGATGGTCTTCATTCCTCCTGGGGTGGTGTCGCTCTTCTCTCTAGAAATATGGCACATAGTCTTAGGCCGGCGACACACTGGATGTGTGGCACAAGCGTCTCAGCTGCGTGGCGTGTCTGTTTTTAATTCGGCTCCCATGTTAACAGGTAAGAGCATGCAGACTGCCTGCGTGAGACGTGCGTCTCAGGCGCAGCTCGAGCCGCGCGGAAAACGCGTGCATGCTAGAAATAGAACCGATGCCTATTTTACACGCGCATGTCGGAAGCGTTTCAAGGCAAAATATACTAGGAAAATATGTTTATATGTCATTTTGTACACAAATACATATTAAATCATGACATTTTGATATTTGAAAGTCTATAGGTTGGCATAAATTCAGATATAAATGTAATTATTAAAAAAATATATAAATTATTATAGATTTTCCAATATTGCACCTGTCAATCATACTCTATTTTACCGTCAATACTGTTGACGGTGTCCTATCAGTAGATGTGTAAAAAAAAAAGTTTATATTGTTGTCATGAAGACAAGAGCCTGGTTTTTCGGCGGCCTCCCTCCATGTCACCTACAGCAGCAGCAGCGCGCCAGTGCCGCGTGCAGGCATGCTTCTGATGTGTAAAGACAGACAATGCGAAGCAGCCACCACGCTTCTGGCACACAGCGGAGACGCCACGCAGCCAGTCTGTCACCGGCCTTAAAGTTTGCACCTGACTAACTGGGGCCCAGGTCAAGAAGCAGACAGACTGGCTAAACTGACCATCTGCTAGCCACCTCATGCCACAGAAATCAGATAATTCTCAGCACATAGAGACTCTTTCATCTAGATATCACACTATAGACTGTGTATATAGACTGTCACCTACAGCAGCAGGTGATCTGTTCCCTGAACTAGAAATTACAAATATTAAATTATTTTAAATGGGTCTACCCCCCAGGATTACTGTTATAAACATGAACATGAGTGTTGCTACAATTTATAAAAATATTTTCACTATTTCTCAGAGAGCGGGCTTCAGGTATAACTCGTTTGAAGTAATGGTGCATCATATAACATTATCCAGAGATAAAAGTGCTAATGATAAATCCCCTGTGATGCTTGTATTAGCTACTCTATATAGGCCACCAGTGCACCATACAGAATTTATTTAAGAGTTTGCTTATTTTACATCCGAGTTAGTGCTTTAATAGTTGTTTATTTTAATATCCATGTCGCTAATGAAAAAGATGCATTGGGATCAGCATTTGTAGACATTCTGAACTCTATTGGGGTTAGACAACACGTCTCAGGACCTACTCACTGTCGAAATCATATTCTAGATTTAATACTGTCACATGTAATTGATGTTTATGGTGTTGAAATTATGCATCCAAGCGATGATACTGTATCACAGATCATTATCTAGTCTCATGTAAACTTCATATAGCTAAAAAAACTGTAAATTTTACTTCTTGTTACAAGTATGGTAGAACCATCACAATCATCCTGATTTATCTAAATTCCTTAGCACATCCAAACACTCAGAACAACTTGATGATATAACAGAAACTATCGACTCTTTTCTAGCATTTTAGATACGATTGCTCCTTTACACTTAAGGAAGATTGAGGAAAACAGTCTGACACCGTGGTATAATGAGCACACTCGCACCCTAAAGAGAGCAGTCCGGAAAATGGAGCCCAGCTGGAAGAAAACAAAACTAGAGGTATTTCATATTGCTTGGTGGGCAAGTAGCCTATCCTATAGAAAACCATTAAAAACTGCAAGATCTGATTATTTTTCTTCTCTTTTAGAATAAAAAAATGTATTCCATACAGTGGTTAAGTTAACAAAAAATAAAGCACAATTTTATGAACTACTTTACTTCTAAGATCGGTACTATTAGAGATAAAAACGGTAACCATGCAGCCGTCAGCTACAGTATCGCATCAGTGCAATATAGATCCCCTGAGGAACAGTTCCACTCATTCTCTACTATAGGAGAGGAAGAGTTGTATATACTTGTATATCATTGTAACGAATTAAAACTCCATAATCACGGGAAGAAGGAGGCGGGAACCGGCGGACAATCAAATATAAACTTTAATAATCAAAATAAATACAAAACAGTGCGTCAGCCCCTCACGGACGACTAACGTGCACAAATAAAAAGCAACCACGAACTAAAACCCAGGCCTGTTCCTCTCTCGTCCTTCACTGTCGTCGCTCCCGTTTTATATCCTTCCATCTCCTCCGTGGGACTCGAGGCCGGTGGTTTAGATTTAAATTGTATCATAGTACAGAGACTGCTCTCCTTAGAGTTACAAATGATCTGCACTTATTATCTAATCGTGGTTGTATCTCTCTATTACTGCTATTGGATCTTAGAGCTGTATTTGACAATACTGACCACAACATTCTCTTGAATAGACTAGAAAACTTTGCCTGCATTAATGGATGTTCATTAGCATGGTACTTATCAACCGTCATCAATTTGTTGCAGTGAATGAAGAGGTATCATATCGATCACAAGTGCAGTATGGAGTTCCTCAAGGCTCTGTACTAGGGCCATTACTTTTCACACTATACATGTTACCCTTGGGAGATATCATCAGAAAGCATGATGTTAGATTTTACTGTTATGCTGATGATACTCAGCTCTATATTTCTTCACGGCCCATAGAAACATACTAATTGGAAGAATTAATGGAATGCATAATCGATATAAAAACCTGAATGAGGAGTAATTTCTTACTGCTTAATTCTGAAAAAAAAAACAGAGGTGTTAATTATAGGATCTAAAAATGATGCATGCAATAACTTAGAACGCTGTCTAAAACTTGCTCTATCAGTTCTTTGTCATTAGTTAGGAACTTAGGTGTGCTATTTGATAATCTTCCTTTGAAAGCCACATTTGTAGCATTTGTAAAATTGCATTTTACCATCTCAAAAATATATTTAAATTAAGATCTGTGCTCTCAAGGTTGAATGCAGAAATGTTAATTTATGCATTTATGACCTCAAGGTTAGCTTATTGCAATGCTTTATTGGGTTGTGATTCTGCAAACTTAATAAACAAACTACAGTTAGTCCGAAACACAGCAGCTAGAGTTCTTACTAGAACCAGGAAGTGTGACCATATTAGCCGGTCCTGTCAACAACATATTGCTTATTACTTATAAAGCCCTGAATGGTTTAACACCTCAGTATTTGAATGAGCTCTTGTTACATTATAATCCTCCATGTCCGCTGCATTCTCAAAACACAGGCAATTTGATAATACCTAGAATATCAAAATCAATTAACAGCTCTGTTTTTCAGAATTTAGCAGTAATTGATTACTTGTCATCCAGTTTTTTATATTGACTGTCCATTCCATTAGTTTTTCAAATTGGTGTGTTTCACCGGGCCACAAAGAAATATAGAACTGAGTATCATCAGCATAACAGTGAAAGCTAACGCCATCATTCCTAATGATATCTCCCAAGGGTAACATGTAAAGCGGGAAGAGTAGCAGCCCTAGTACTGTGCCTTTTGAGGTACTCCATACTGCACTTGTGATCGATATGATACCTCTTCATTCACTGCTACAAGTTGATGGCAGTCATATACTGTAAGTATGATTTAAATCATGCTAATGTACTTCCATTAATGCCAAAGAAAGTCTTCTAGTCTATGCAAAAGAATGTTGTGGTCAATTGTGTCAAACGCAGCACTAAGATCCAATAGAACTAACAAATAGATACAACCATGATCAGATGATAAGAGCAGGTCATTTGTAACTCTAAGGAGAGCAGTCTCAGTACTATGATACGGTCTAAATCCTGACTGGAAATCCTCACAGATACCATTTTTCTCTAAGAAAGAATATAATTGTGAGGATACTACCTTTTCTAGTATCTTGGACAGAAAAGGGAGATTCAAGGTCAGTCTATAATTAACTAGTTCTTTGGGATCAAGTTGTGGTTTTTTGGTGAGAGGCTTAATAACAGCCAGTTTGCAGGTTTTGGGGACATATCCTAATAACAATGAGGAATTAATGATAGTCAGAAGAGGATCTATGACTTTTGGAAGCACTTCTTTTAGGAGCTTAGATGGAATAGGGTCTAACGTACATGTTGTTGGTTTAGATTATTTTTAGTTTATACAATTCCTCCTCTCCTATAGTAATGAGTGTAACTGTTCCTCAGGGGATCTATATTACAATTTTATCTCTAATAGTATCGATTTTAGAAGTGAAGTAGTTCATAAAGTCATTATTGCTGTGATGTTGGGAAATGCCAACACTTGAGGCATTATTTTTCTTTAATTTAGCCACTGTATTAAATAAATACCTGAGGTTATGTTTGTTTTCTTTTAAAAGAGAAGAAATCTAATTGGATCTAGCAGTTTTTAATGCTTTTCTGTAGGATAGGTTACTTTCCCGCCAAGCAATATGAAATACCTCTAGTTTTGTTTTCTTCCAGCTGCTCTCTTTAGGGTGCGAGTATGCTCATTATACCATGGTGTCAGATTGTTTTTCTTAACCTTCCTTAAAGCGTAAAGGAGCAACTGTATTTAAAATGCTAGAAAAGAGAGAGTCCATAGTTTTTGTTACATCATCAAGTTGTTCTGATGTTTTGGATATGCTAAGGAATTCGGATACATCAGGAAGATAACTTACAAAGCAGTCTTTTGTGGTAGAAGTGATGGTTCTGCCATACTTGTAACAAGAAGTAGAATTTACAATTTTGGCTATATGAAGTTTGCACAGAACTAAATAATGATCTGAGATATCATCACTTGGCTGCATGATTTCAACACCATCAACATCAATTCCATGTGACAGTATTAAATCTAGAGTATGATTTCGACAAACAGTTGGTCCTGAGACGTGTTGTCTAACCCCAATAGAGTTCAGAATTTCTATAAATGCTGATCGCAATGCATATTTTTCATTATCAACATGGATATTAAAATAACCAACTATTATAACTTTATCTGCAGCCAGAACTAACCTGGATGTAAAATCAGCAAACTCTTTAATAAAGTCTGTATGGTGCCTTGGTGGCCTGTATACAGTAGCCAGTACAAACATCATAGGGGATTTGTCATTAACACTTGAATCCTGCACTCTGAGAAATCCAAAAACATTGTTATAACTTTAAGCAACACCTCCCCCTTTGCTTTTTGGACGCGGCTCATGTTTATAACAGTAATCTTGGGGTGTGGACTCATTTAAAATAATGTAATCATCAGGTTTTAGCCAGTCAGTGTTTCTTTGTTCAGTCAAACATAGCACATCTAGATTATGATCAGTGATCATATTATTTATAAAAATAGTTTTCGTAGAAAGGGATCTGATATTCAGTAAGCTAAGCTTTATCATTTGTTTATCCATATTGCATCTGTTTTTTATTGATTGAACTTCAATTAAATTGTTACTCATAAATTGTTTTGGACATTTTTTTGTATTTTCTAGTTCGAGGAATAGACACAGTCTCTATAGTGTGATATCTAGGTGAAAGAGTCTGTGATGTGTGATTTGAGGCAGCTAGCAGACGGTCGGTTTAGCCATTCTGTCTGCTTCCTGTTCTGGGCCCCAGTTAGTCAAGTACAAACTCTAAGACTATGTGCCATATTTCTAGAAAGAAGAGCGGTGCCACCCCAGGAGGGATGAGGACCAATCTCTTTTCAACAGGTCAGGTCTGCCCCAAAAGCTCGTCCAATTGTCTATGAAACCTATGTTGTTATGCGGGCATCACTTAGACATCCAGCCATTGAGTGATGACAATCTGCTATCCATCTCGTCACTACGGTAAGCAGGAAGAGGACCAGAGCATATTACAGTGTCTGACATCGTGCTTGCAAGCTCACACACCTCTTTAATGTTATTTTTAGTGATCTCCGACTGGCGAAGTCGAACATCAATGGCGCTGGCATGAATAACAATCTTACTGTATTTACGTTTAGCATTAGCGAGCACTTTTAAATTTGACTATGGTGGCTCGTGTCTCTATATTCACGTTCCGTACAATAGAATCGCCAATAACTAGAGCACTTTCATCAGGTTTCTCAGTGGGTCTCACTGAGTGGGGAGAACCTGTTTAATGTTTTGATAGTAACAGAAGAGCTGTGTTTTGACCCACGACTATGATGCATCACTGTCACCCAGTTGCCCTGCTGCAGGGGCTCTGTTTCCGGAACTGAACAATGTAGCCTACTAGAATCCCTGAGCTAGACGCATCCAAAGCCGTATCTAGAGCCCTAACATTCTTACTGTCCTCAATTAAAGTTTGGATGCGTGTCTCTAATTCTGAAATATTCTCTGTCAGCCTAACTATTTCCCTGCATTTATCACATGTGAATCCCTCATCAGCGACAGAGATAGATAAACTGTACATGTGGAAAGAGGTGCAAATCACAATAGCAGGAGAAGCCATTGCTCACCATGCTTGATGAAATATTCTTACCACAGTTGTTTGATGAACTTGTGAAAAACTTGAGCGAGAGAGAGGAGAGGAGAGGAGAGGAAAGGAGAGGAGAAAACAGCGATAGGTACGAATGAAAACACTAATGGCAAGCTAACGAGTGCTAATGCAATACAGGTGCAGGTGGATTTAAAATAAAAGTGAACAAAGAAAATTAATCTGATAAGATTGGTCGATAATAACAGAAATATGGTGGGAATTAAGTTATATTTTATCACTTTAAACAACAGAGAGTGATAGTAAGATAAAGATTCTAGGGAAAAAATAGCTACAAGGACCTATGATCAGCAGCAGCAAGGCCAGCAGGAAGCAGAGAAATCACTGTCCAACAGAGACACCCACAGTCCCATACAGAATAACAATGATAATAGTAATTATTTATCTTAAATTTTTCTCTTTATATTGTTAAATCCATCAAGTTTTTAAAAGCTGTAGGGAGATTTCTGTATGCTTCTCATTACAAATTTTCTGTCCATGAAAGTGTTGAAAATTATGCAGAAAATAAAAGTGAACCTTGCCCATCCTGCTTTCCTAAATGCATGTAATTATCCACTTAAAATCATGCATAGATGAAGTTTGTATAAAGCAGCATTTACCATGAACTGAGCCACTATGAGACAATTAAAACACTCATCATGAACTGTGCATGTGAAAATGAATACTATACACACTTTACACTGAAAGACCCAGGGCATCAGACCAAATATTTATTTAAAATGCAATTTTCCAATCTGATAATCACATTAAATCATATTGCTAATCTCATTTTATTTTGATTAATCGTGAAGCCCTAACTGACAACTGACAATTAACCTTACTGATGAGTCTCTGCAGCTGTACCCATATTGTATGTTCCAAAGGTTTGTTTTAAAACTTATTTTACTGTCTCAAACACATAGACAGGTTGTTTACATTGTTATCTTGCTAAGCTAGTATTCAGGCTTTCAGATTGCATAACAGAGGAGGTCAGACGTTCAGTCCAGTAGTGGACAGATTGACCTACTTGCCTTCACAAAAGTACAGTGCTCCAAAGAGCCTGCTCATCAGAAACAACTTTGTAACTCCTGAACTCATTATCTCTCTCTGTTCTCTCTCTCTCTCTCTCTCACACACACACACACACACACACACACACACACACACACACACACACACACACACACACACAGATCAACGCTCTAAAGAAGAGTGGTGATAGTTTTCCTCTGACTACAGCCTCTGGGAGAGTTCTAGGGAAGGTGAGTGGAAGAAAATAAACTAATCAACTAATTAGAATTAGAATAGCTACAACTGATAAAAAACATAAAATGAGGAGCATTTTCAGATGATCCCTGCCCTATGCTTTTAAAGAAAAGTAAGAAATGTAGTTATTAAATATTTTTTTTAAACATTCTTGAATTTGTTGTGTTCAATTAGACATGACATAATGGTGCCTTAGAAGCCAATCCATAAACAAGTTTTCATAGCAAGTGGTGATTCTGACATAGTTTACTCAACCATTTTGCTCCAAACCTGAAGAAAGACACCTTCATTGGATGACTAAAGAAAATGTCATGGGCTGACTGTCACTTCAGTCACCATTCACTTTGATTGCATATTTCCCCCCCGACACATTGGATTCCTATAGTGTTTTTAAATATATATATATATATATTTATTATTTTTTTAATTGTTATTATTTGTACTTTTAATTATTCTGTTTTTGGTATGATATGGAAGAAAAATACAATCTAAAGTTAAAGCAAATTTGACTGAGGATGTCAATCTGCCTAACATCTCCTTTTGTATTCTACAAAGAAAATAAGTCAGATTTACACATCGTTAGTTTATATGTATATAT
Source organism: Carassius gibelio (assembly GCF_023724105.1). Lineage (NCBI taxonomy): Eukaryota > Metazoa > Chordata > Actinopteri > Cypriniformes > Cyprinidae > Carassius > Carassius gibelio. Next base: position 14,032,170 of record NC_068376.1, read on the forward strand.
ATATATATATATATATATATATATATATATATAAACAAACAATGTTGTGGTCAGAACTGTTGGTACCTTTTGTAAATATGAACAAAGAAACTGTGAAAAAAACGTGTCGATCATCATTTTTGAACTTTTATTTTTGTTTTAACATTTACAAAAATGTAACTGAAGTAGAAGAATTTAAGAATAAGAATTTAAAATGGGGAAGAATCTCATTATGATATATATATATAATTCGTTTTTTTTTTTTTTTTTTTTTCTTGTAATACATGTTGACAACAATTTACCGTTGTGACGATCAGGACCCAGTGAAACACGGGGAAAGAGAGATCCAATTGCAGTGAGTTTTTATTTAGGGTAATCCAAATCGAAATCCAACAAGCCCGAGTCAAAACCAGAAACAATCCAAATAAACAAACCAGGAACGGAAAGAGGAACAGGAACTCGGAATGTGAGGATCTCGGAATACGAGAAGACTGGGTATGGAAAGAAACGGAAGGAAAGGACTCCATGCAGACAACAGGAAAAGACTGGTTAATATAGGGAGGCTAATGACTAATAAGTGAAGGCACCTGGTGCAATTAACAGGAGTGCAATTAATGTGATGAAGAGACAAGGCTAGTGGGAATTGTAGTGCCTAAGGTGAGGTGCCTAAGGGGAAGTGAGCCCACTAGTGGACACCCAGGCAAACCAGACAGCATGACAATGGTATCCTTTGATTCAATACTTCTTTCAACATCATTTACCAAGATAACAGTGCTATAATGCCTGCTGAGGTCGGAGAACACCTGAAAAGAGATCAGATATGTTTACTTCATACAGAACCACTCAGATCTTTTAGATTCCCAGGTCCATGTTGGTGGTTCTACTCTTATTGTCTATAGGGTACAGGTCAGGGAACTGGAATGACCATGGCAGAAGCTTTGGCTTTGTTTTGTACTCAGTGAAGCATTTTTTTTTGTTGTTGTTGTTGTTTGTTTTATGATCAATGTCCTGATGGAAGATCCAGCCATGGTCCAAGATTTCTAGCAGAGTCATTTAAATTTTTGAATCTGTTTGTATTTGCTAGAATCCTTGATGCCATCTATCTGAACAAGATGTCCAGGTACTCTGGCAGAAAAATAGACCCACAACAATAATGATATGGCAGTATATTTAATTGTATGCATGGGGTACTGTGTGCACCAAACCCATATTAAGTGTCTAAAAAAACTTTTGCAACTTTATGTGGATTCATTTAAGACAGCTTATTGCCATCTGTGTCTTTCTGTGTGTTCATTGACACGGTTACATGACAGATTAACTGACCAAAAGAGAGTAAGACAGATACATCTGTTACTCCATTTAATTTTCCCATTTTTGTCAGTGTTTTTTTTTTCCATTATGGACAGTCCTGCCATTCAACCCCACTGATGAGGATTTCACTAGCCCCACCCCTGAACCAAGGCCTAGCCAACCATCGCCTCGCTATGCAGAACCAGAGCCATATAGAGAGAGAGTTGCGACAACGGAAGTTCGAAATGTTTGGTTGTCACGTGATTCGTGTAGACTTCAAATAGTTCCAGGAAGTGCATTGGCGGCCATTCAAACTGATAGAGTAGAGTGACAGAACTGCGATTTCTGGTAATAAGGAGTCAATAAAAATACATTTTATATATTTATACAACACACTGACATATGTATGTAGCATGAGTATGTAGTTACAGCGATGTTGTTTTTAAAATATCAAATCGGGTAATATTTGAGGATTAGTGTTCAATTACCGTTATTTTAAAAACGTATTTCAGGCTAACGTTAAGTTTTATAAACACGGGTTCCTGTTGCCTTTTTACGTTACATATTGTCCATTTTTTCACTGATCTAATGTTAACTCATGTCATATTGATGACATTCAGGTAGTACAGAGACAGGCTGGTGACAGGTGATTTTCAGCTCGCACCGCACTATGGGTCAATTAACTGTTAGCAGCAGTAATTAGCATGTTAAATAAATGTAAAATGAAGCTTATTGTTTATAATTCTTACAATTACATATAGTAATATAATTATGTATTATAAATAATATACCTATTATATCTAGTATAATTCTTACAATACTTATTCATGTACACAATATATTCAGGTTTAAAACAACTTAAGCATACTCATATATAAACATGTACACTGCCATTCAAAAGTAATGATGCTGAAAATTCAGGTTGGCATCACAGGAGTATATTACATTTTAAAATAGAAAAGTTATTTTAAATTGTAATTATACAATTAACTATTTACAGCAATTCATGAATACATTTCTAATAACTTTAATAGCATGACAAGCATTTTGTATGTGTCCTTTCTTTAATGTTGTCCTTGCATAGTCTCCACCGTGGTTTACTGTGCTGCATGGGGATGCTCCACTCAGTCAGAGAAAGGTGTGCGAATGTATGGCTTCCCCGCTGACATAGAGAGGAGAAAATAATGGTTGGCTCAAGTCAGCAGGAGCAATCTAAATACAAATAAAAATTACAACAACAAAAAATTGTTAGGTAATTATAATTATATTTACATTTATTAGCACTTTTTTACATTGACAATGTTTTACTAGAAATAAGGAACAAGCAAAGCCTTGCAAAACCCAGGGAGCTGAGACTCATGGTGAGACATTGCAGAGAGTCATCAGTGTTACCTATAACTGTGCATTTAACCACCATGTGATATGTACTGTATGTGGGTAGACAAAAAAAAAAGGTGTGTGTGGAAACTAAACTGAAGTCAGTATGCAGACAAATTGCGGCAAAGCAATTTGTCATGACCAAAAAATTCAAGAGTAGGCTGAGATCAGATGCTATTCCCACAATCTTTGTACATTGTCCTGTGGTCAAAAAGAGGAGGGCCCTGCTCCACGATGCACCCCTAGACCTGTGAACATACAAGAAATGGCTGCTGATTACAGCTATGTAATTTCAGGTGATTCATATATAATAAGTACAAACTCGTACTAGTTGAAGTAAAGTGATGTGATATTTTCAATATTTAAAATTAGCAAAACCATGTATTCTACCTCTATCAGTTTCAAAGGTTGAGGAAAAAAGAACGAGGACACTCAGAGAAGGGAAAGTGAGAATGAAGAAAAAGGACATGGCTAGAGAGGAGAGACAGGGACAGGTGACACTGCCCAGTCAACCAGCAGCAAGTCAGCATTCCAGTGAACCATCAGCCAGTTACCTGGATCTATTAAAAAAATTTAAGAGACAAAAAAAACAAACAAAAAAACAATGCAAAGGCAGCACTAAGAAAAATAATGAAAATTCAGCTATCAAAAAAAAAGGTCCCCTCAGCTCTCCTGACCTGCATCCTCACTGATGCTCCATCCCAGAACAGTTCAGTGGCACCACTAATCCTCCACCCACCAGCACCCACAGAATATTACAGTATGTTACTTTTATACACTAACAAGTTTAAGTATATAATACAGTATTATTATATAATATAGACAGGTAATAGTAAATGAATCACAATGACTAAAAACACTCCACCCATGTTTTGCAAACTCAATTCACTCTAAATGTATATCAATAGGGTGCATTTTATTATTAAGTAATTTAATACGTGTAATAAGGAACAAACTTTATAACCTAATTTTTACCACTTCCACTCACCGCTGTCACACGTTATATTGAACTAACGTAATAGGCTATGTAACGTTAGCTAACTTTCGCCACCCTGCAAAAAAATATGTTTATACTCCTTTTTTTCTAATTGCAAACACGATGGATGAAACTGAATTATGAGAACAGATTTTACAATTATTAGGGTGTTCGTTACTAACTTTATTCAGCTCCAATCCTAGCCTAATCTGTTAGTTATCTGATAACAAACCTTAAATCTACTCATTCAATGAGTGATATTCTACTAGAAGGTTTTAATTTGCAACTTATTGTTATTAAGATGTACTGATAATATTCAATCTTATTATTTAAACGTCTTACCTGTTAAAAGTGCGTCGCGAACGGTTTGTTCTGCTGCATCTCTACGGCGCGGCATCGGTTTGCTGCTACTTCCGGGAACTATTTAGAGGCTCCACGAGCCGCCATTGCTGTAAAAAAGCGTTCCATTGGAGTCAATGGAGTTGTCGCAACTCTCACTCTATATGGTTCTGTGCAGAACTAAAGCCAGAGCCCACAACAAAACGGAGAGCAACAGATTCGATCATCACCCCAGAGCTTGAGCCTAACTTAGCGATTGACCAGGTGCGTGAGTTGGAGGTTGGAGGCACAGCTCTGATTGGTTGATTTCTTACCGGGAGCGGTCCGTAACTGCAAATGGCAATAGGACCACTGGGAGGAGCCAGAGGAGCTTGATTTTTTTTACAGATTATCTGTCTCACATTCTACTGTCAGGACATAATGACAGGTTTTACAAATATGTAAAAAATACATTTTTACAAAAGTTACCAACTGCAGCTTTAATTTCTTATTTTCAATGCCTACTTTTTTCTCTTGTTCATATATATATATATATATATATATATATATATATATTAGGGGTGTAACGGTTCACAAAATTCACGGTTCGGTTCGATACGATACACTGATGTCACGGTTCGGTTCGGTTCGGTTCGATACGTTTTAGATACAGCAAAATGTAAAAACATCTCAACTTTTCAGAATGCCGCAAGCGCACCGCGGGTCATGTGACAAGAACCAACCAATCAGCTTCATCCTTTCCCGTAACAACGTTGAGAGCTCAGCCAAGATGAAGGAACAGCTGATCATAGTTGTATATGGATTGCAATTTTGAAATAAATTCAGTAGCAGAGCTACTGCAAGCGATTTTTAGAGCTGCAAATCCATTTATCCTTCGCTGAAATTTCCGCGTCTCATGGAGAGAGCACGTCATTGTTGCTTAGCAAAGACAGACGCCTCATGAGCGCTTCTGCCCGAGCGCTTTGGAAAGGAGGAGAAAGACGCGCTTAGCGTTTTCCATGCGTTTTTAGGCACGATATGTGAACGGCCCCTAAGGCGCTCGCTCACTCAGCACGCGCTGAAGGCTCGTTGCAAAATGTCTAATGCATTTAACAGACCAGAAATATAAGATCCTAAAATAACCAACAGGTCTGGTGTTTGGGTTGGATTCCCTGTAAGCTATAGTGTCTAAATGCTGCAGGGATAGTTTGCTGCGTGCATGTTTCTCCTTTTTTTCGTCTTTTCCCAGATAGTACTGACGCATATATCCCAGATATTCCCGCTGGTTTTTTTTTTTTTTTTTTTTTTGTAATCCCGCTGGTGTACCCTGTCATGTTGCAGATGCGACATACCGTTGTTTTTTTATCCACCACTCTCTTGCCATCACCATTATAGCTTAAAGGGAATCCAAAGTGCACCCAAACACCAGACCTGTTGGTTATTGGAGGATCTTCTCATTTCTAGTCTGTTAAACGCATTGGCTATTTTGCAACGAGCCTTCAGCGTGTACTGAGTGAGCGAGCGCCTGCTGAGTAGCCTAACATAAACATATAAGATGGTGTTTTTTTCTTCTTCGGGAGTGTCAGGGGCGTTGCCTGTTACGTTGTTTGGGTTATTGGGCTACCTTGTTGAACGCATATCATTATATTTCTTTCTCTCTCTTTTTTTTTTTTTTTTCAAATATAATTAATTACTCCAACGAACCGTTCGGTATACATAATGCGTACCGCGTACCGAACCGAAAGCGTCGTACCGAACGGTTCAATACGAATACGCGTATCGTTACACCCCTAATATATGTATATATATATATATATATATATAATTGTGTTATGTTTTCCGTTACTTTAGAATGAGGTACCGATTTAATTTAGATTCATGTGTTAGGTTTTCTTTGATTACATTTATGTGTGAATACTTTTGTGTTTTTGTTGTGTTTCTTCAGGCTCTCCGAAGTTCCCAAAGCAGTATTAAACCGGTGTATGTGTCAGTGGGTCATCGAATCACTCTGGATACAGCAGTCAGACTCACACACACTTGCTGCCTCTACAGAGTACCTGAACCAATACGACAGGTACACACACTTAATGGCTCTACAGCATATATTAAACAAAATTACATAAAAAGCAGAGTAATACTTTGTTCTTAAACGGCTTCTGATGTTTTAACTAGGATCTGAGGGTATTTTGGGGCCCTGGAGAAGTTTTGACATCCCCTGACATTTGTGCCTTTTTCAGTTGCTTATAAACATTTTAATTGTAAAATTTTGATAACACTGTAATCAGCACAAACTGGGCTACAATCATATGTAAGTGGCATGTATCTATGGGATTGTGTTTTTAAGAAAACAGCGTTTATGCATGCTTAGTGAAAAACAAAAATGTTAAAGTCACTGAAGTAAGACAATAAAACAAATACAGATGGAATAATACGGACCACAATAAAGCATGTTTGATGAATCAGTGGTCTGGCATCTGCAAGTTAGGTTCATGCTCATGTGCAAACAAGTGTGCGCACAACCACGGATAATTCATTTTCTACACAAATAGAGGCTGAGGTGTGCGAAACAGCATTGTCTGCGATAATATGGTTAGTTTTGTTGTAATGATGTGCGGTCTGACATTATCTAGTAGGTTTTATCACCAAAACCCACATGAGTGCACACTCATTGAATTATTTGTCTATTAAAATAAAAAAATCCAGACATTTTAAATTGTAGATGGCAAAAATGCTTCCATGTTCTTTTTATATATATAATTTAATATAGTTAACAATCTATCTCACACAAAAGGTATGTTTTTATCTTTGAAAAAAAAAAGTATATTATTTTTTGCAGATATCAGCATGAACACATTTAATAATCATTTTATGTAAGTTCAGTAAAGCAATAAGTGACTTACATTTTAGACATAATATTGCTTGTTTTTGCTCAATTTTGCAAACAAAAATAGTTCCAAACTAAGACAGCACTGTTTTGCATCTCTGAACAATTGACGGTGTTTACTTACTGAATGAATCAGCTTTTTGAATGGATCGGTTGAATATCAATGACTCATTCATTAACAGTCATTTGCCAGCATTGGTAGTGTAAATAAAATACAATAAAATTTGTTTGTGGTGCACTGCTCCGGGTGTGTGCTCACAGTGTGTGTGTGTGTGTGTGTGTGTGTGTGTTCACTGCTCTGTGTGTGTGCATTTCGGATGGGTTAAATGCAGAGCACAAATTCTGAGTATGGGTCACCATACTTGGCTGAATGTCACTTCACTTCACAAGCTTTTTGTTACCAGCTAGAAAAGAAAGAAGTTTTTATAGGATGTATACCTTACCTCAAACTGAAAAAAGAAACGAATGTAAAGCGGTGAAACAAACCAGAAAACTTGGCGTTTTTTCACAATGTTAGAAAAAGTTAAAACATTACGCGGATCTAAAATAAAATCCATCAGACAAGATACTTGTCAAATCTATGTTGTACTTTACTACTAACTACCATTTTAAAAGACTGTTACTGACAGAGAGTTAGACGAAAGAAAAAAAAGATCCTCCGGCAGAGTTTGCGAAGCCTTCGGTAAAACAACCTCACAAACTTAGAATGAGGCTTGGGGGCGTTCCGGAAATAAACCACGCCTCCAGCGCTAGAGACTGCCCCGCTGTAGGCATGATAGCAGCATCAATTTGGGTGTAACAAGTGTTTAAAAAGAGGATTTTGTTGAAGCTAATTTATCCGTACCTAGTTGTAAAATACGAAAGGTGTTTTTTTGTGAATTGGAAAAATTGGAGAGCTATTCTGTAACAATGGCTACAACATCATTAACTAAAACTCCTGAGAAGAGTGTCGAGTTAGCTATGGAACATCTAATGCTGGCCCCAAGGAAGGTAAAACATGGTCCGTGTCTGGCCAATTTCCTCCACGAACCTTTGGACAATGTTAAGTGTGAGTTTCATCTATCCGGTAATCGTATTTGCAGTTACGATTTTGACAAGAGCAACCGCGAGGTCAGACTGAGCACCGTGGACAGTGATGAAAGGGTCATGTACAACACTACCGAGGATCCTGATCTGTTTTTCACAGTAAAAGATTGGTGTTTATTTTACAATTATGTCTGGCGTGATTTAAAAGATGGAGGAGATGATCCTCTATTCATAGGAGAATGGAACAGTGTCACTCCAGGAATGCATTACAGAGTGCTCGGGGATCACATTAACAAGTACGCTGATGATTATATATATATTCTTTGCAGCGACCGCCTCCTGGATTTAACTGAACGCGCATGGCCAATATCTGAAGAGGAACATCTTAAATACTATAAGATTAAATTTTTGTTTCAGTGGAAAGACGTGCCTGCGTTAGAGGAGATATTTGTAAAGATAGACAAAATGTTTAAGTGGTGCGAGGCGTTTGACAGATACAACAACATAAAAGTGAAACTGTTTCACCCTGAATGGTGTGTGGACATCCAGAGAGGGGTTCATGTGGCCCCACCTACCATCTATAATCATTAAATGCGCACGTCAGGGGCCTCTGTGGAAATAGACTTTGAGCGACATCACCACCACCAAGATGACTCAAGAAAATACTTCGCCAGCTCCACACTTTGTATGCGATGACAACGCATCCGCACCGTGGTCAACGACGGACAATGACGCCTGGCTGAACAAATTCTGTACAGAGCTCGGATACCATAACCTCGCATTCCTCGCAAAGTACAATCCACCACCTCCCCACGCTGGTCCATCTGGCACAGCAAATTCTGAAAACGTCTCTGACACCGTCGATGGTTGCATCGGGGTGATTGGACATAAGATCATTAAAGCTGTTGTTGCCATAATTCTGGAACATCTGGTTGACAAGCAGCTGAAGAAAGATTGTTACGGATGTCAGGTCGATCATCCTTCGCAAACACAACATTCATGTCTCTATGAGGCACCTGCGTACTATTTTCTGGGATGTTTTGAACAACTCTCGCATAAATTGTGTAAACCTGATCTGAAACTCATTCTGGCACAAACCTTGAAACTGTTTGGTATAACAACTCATCAGCAAAGAATTCAGGGGGTTGTCGACGGCGTTCTGTGTGAGCTCAGAGATGAGATGTACATAGTGGAAGGTCTGGCAGAACTCCGGACAAAACTTGTGGATGAAACTTGCGAGCAGGCCATTTACAACGCTGTTGACAGCTGGAAGAAGAGTACACCTGCTGATTCTGATTAACCATGGGGACATGGGTAACCTCTGCAGCAAAAACTGTCTGGAAAAACTCATATTTAAACAAAGAATTAACAGTGAAATAACTTTTTATTGTATAAGATTATAGATGATGAGAGTGAATGTTATTTGGACAATAAAAAATTTAATGAAATTAAAAAAACAAATGTTAGCTATGAGGGGCATGTCGGAGGAGTGGTGTGTTATGACAAATCAGTGCATCACAAACACGTATAACCCACGCATGACTGTTAAAAATATTTGTGAACTTATGCCTGAATGTGCAGAAAGTCTTAAAATAGGTAACATTTTATGTCTTTGTACTTATGTAACCGATGTGTGTGTAATGTTGTTGTCAAGAAATGATCCGATAGATGTATATAAAATTATTGACATGCTAGTTGAACATATAATAGAGAAAAATGTTTTAATGTGTGTGAAATTCCTTCAATATCTAGATGATGTATAATTAGATAATGTACGACCAATCAAATTGAACTTGTATGTGTCTTCTGCAACGATTGCAAATAAAAAGCTTTTGACCCTAATAACTCTGTCATTGTTTTGTGTAAACAGTAGTGGTGGTAAGATGTCTGAGTTAATGAAAAAAGTGTACTACAACCCAGCGCACCCTGGTTCTTTGGGATGTAAAGAACAATTAAAACGCGGTGTACTACAGGAATACGGGGTAACTCTGAAGGATAAGGAATTATCAGATTGGCTAGCATCTCAGGATACTTATACATTACACAAGACAGCACCTATCAAATACAAACGTAATAGAGTGATAGTGTACGGAAAAGATGTAAAGTCTTGTTGACATGTCTGCTTTTTCAAAAGAAAACGACGGTATCAAATTCTTACTGACTTGTATAGATGTTTTTAGTAAGTATGCTTGGGGGCGTCCGGTGAAGAATAAGTCAGGTGCAGAAGTGACGAAAGCATTCGCCTCTATACTCAAAGAAAACCGTATACCTCAAAAATTACAGACCGATAAAGGTACAGAATTTTTCAACAAACATTTGCAACAACTGATGAAAAAGTATAACATACATCATTTTGCTACGGCAAGTGATGTGAAATCGTCTTGTGTGGAGCGATTTAACCATACATTTAGTTTGAAAATGGCTCGGTTTTTAACAGCTATCAATATCAATTCAAAGCGTTACTACAATATCTTACAAGATCTTATAGAAGGATATAACGCCAGTTATCACAAAAGTATTAAAATGCGACCATTGGACGTTAATAAAGAAAATGAGACAGATGTGTTCAATAATCTGTATGGAAAGTTACGTAAAGGAACACCTATCTTTAAGTATAAAATAGGAGATGTAGTTAGAGTTTCAAAAGTGTATTTTCAAAGGGTTATGAACAGAAGTACACCGAGGAATATTTCACTATAGCCGCTCGTATACCACGAAACCCTCCAGTGTACAGACTACAAGATTATGACGGTGATGTTATCGACGGTTGCTTTTATGAAAAGGAATTACAAAAGATCATTGTGAACCAAGACAAATCGTTTAAAATAGAACAGATTTTAGATCGAAAAAAGAGTGGTCACCAGCTTTGTCTTGTCAAGTGGCTGGGGTGGCCTACTAAGTTTTCCTCATGGTTACCAGAAAAGGAGATCGTGGACATACAGAATCCATTAAAGTAACAACCTGAGGTGTCATAATTAGCATTTGTGAAAAACTACACCATGAGTGAGGGCGGCTTTTATATCACACTACCTTGTAATGCATCTGTGGATGTTTACCCTGACAATCATATCTCAAATTACAAAACGAGACTTGCAAGAAGTATGAACCTCAAAGGTCAATGGGAAGTCGGTTTAATCTAATTTTGAACGCCAACCTTCCACCAAAAGTCACACTTGGTTACGATCACATCAAAAACAGGATATTTATAAAAGCACCGACAAACACATCTTTGATATTTTATGGGAAGTTGGCTATTATTCTAGGATTAAAGTCTGGTGTGTCTCTAGGAACTGCAAAGCAGCAACCCGAAAATAGTTCTGATGGCGCACATGTCGTCACATATGTACGCACCAAAATCAAGCTGACATAAGAGGTGCATTTTATAGCATGTACATATACAGTGATATAATTTGAATATCAACCAGTAGGTGATTCGTACGTACCGCTACTGAGAACTGTACATATAGATGGTACATCTAATGACAGCGTCAGTGTTAGATTTGACAAGCCCCATTAAGTACCTGTGAATAAATCTAATATTACAGATATCTGCATTGAGGTTAAGGACGATCAGAACAAACACGTGCGTTTCACTTATGGTAAAGTTGTGGCTAAACTTCACTTCAGACCAGTGAAATAAGTTTTAGTTTTAGCAAAACTATTAAGCAACTATGGACCCCGAGCGATATGTTACATACTACAGGAACCAGGCGGGTAACGGGTTACCAGGATACGCAGGCGGTCCTGTTATGTACGGAGCAGGCATAGGTGGCATCTTCAAATCTCTTTTTAGGATGGCACTACCGCTGTTGAAAAGAGGTTTTAGTATAGTAAAACCACATCTAAAAACTGCTGCTAGAAATATAGCTAGCGATGTTGTGACCAGCACTCTATCAAGATCTTATAACAACAATAATAATAATAATAATAGTAATGGACAAAATGGCAATGGGTTAATGGTGATGTCACGAGGTTCTTTTAAACCACCGGGTGAGCGTCTACGTAGGGGGAGTGGCTGTGTGAAGAAAGCTAAACGTCGCAGTAACAAGCGCGCGGCCCCAAAACGTAACTGGCGTCCCCGCACTAAACGTGTAAAGAAAACCGTCTGTACCAAAAGACTTCTGAACACTATTTTCTAATCTTGGCTCTATTCCATCGCATGTCCGAGGAGTGTATTAAATCAGAGTTAGACTTATTTACGATCCCCATGACACAGATGTCCATTGAAAAAAATACTTACGTCGAAATATCACCTCTATCTGCAATAACCGATTCATCACCATTAGAATTTTTTATCGCTGGCACGGGAGAGGATTATTTGGATCTTAATTACACTCTTTTATACACTAGACTCAAAATAACCGGACCCGACGGTTCTAATATACCAGACGGATCGCCTGTCGGTTTAATAAACTATCCGGGAGCATGTATATTCTCACAGGTGGATGTCTCTCTGGGGGATCGTCTGATAACCCAGAGTTCCAGTACCTACCCCTACAGATGTTTGATTGAAGCTCTGAATAATTTTGGAAAAGATACACTCGAAAGTGTCTTTTCAGCCGGTTTGTTGTACAAAGATACACCGGGTCACATGGATGCTACTGACCCTGCTGGAGAAAATACGGGATTAATGAAGAGAGCTGCATTTACCAATGCTAGTAATGTGATAGAATTACTAGCCCCCATTCATAGTGACATTTTCTTTCAAGAAAAATTAATGTTGAATGGTGTAGATATAAAAATAAGAATGACAAGAGCTAAAGATGAGTTCTGTCTAATGCAAGATGATGCTGTTGCTTATAAACTCAATATTGTGTCAGCATCTCTTTTTGTCAAAAAAGTTACTGTTTCACCAGGCGTCCGGTTGGAGCATGCTCAGGCGCTTCTAGGCACTACTGCTAAATGCCCCATAGACCGTGTGTGTGTGAAGAATTTTTCTATCCCAGCTGGTTCTCGCGTATCTAATCAAGAAAATCTTTTTCTCGGGACACTACCAAAATCAATCATTTTAGCAATGACTGAAAATTCTGCCTTTTCAGGGGCGTATGATAAAAACCCCTTTGCATTTTAACCTGGAGTTTTTGGCTTTATATCAAGACGGCGTCCAAATTCCGTCCAAACCATTTCAACCAGAATATGAGAGCGGATCAGCCGTTAGGGACTTTTATCAACTCATGACGGCTACCGGAAGACATCTTAAAAATCAACCTCTTGTAATAGATCGTCAGGATTTTCAAAATGGATACACGCTCTACGCATTTAATTTGACCCCTGATGAAGATTGTTCGAATCATGTTTCACAAATTAAATCGGGAAATATTAGACTAGAAGCACGATTCAGACAACCTCTCAGACAATCCATAACCATTATCGTATATGCGATTTTTGATTCAATTGTTGAAATATCCAATCGAAGACAGGTGTTAGTGGATTATTACTGAGGAGGAATTATCAATACAGTCAGAATGAATACAGTTCAACTAACGTCTGTTATGGATAAAATTGATAACAATACAAGTTTTTTAGGAGTGCTTCCCAGCGATTATCTACCCAAAGTGACCGTAAAGAATACCCCGTCTATGCTTATTTTTAACTCGGACCCCTCCACAAAACCGGGGCTGCATTGGTTAGCAATTTACATAACCAAGGATGGCGTGAGCTGCTTTTTTGATACCTTTGGAGGATCTCCAAAAGATCCCCGTTTTCCAAAGACTGTACAAACCTTTTTAAAAAACAACTCTATCTGTGTACAATACTCTAACAAACAGGTTCAAGACTTCACATCAGATACTTGCGGACAACATTGTGTGTTTTTTCTGTATCACATGTCAAAGGGTTATGATTATGAAAATGTTGTTAAACTGTACCATGATGATCTGATTAAAAATGATAATATGGTTGCATGATTTGTAAAGAGACTGAAACCTTCTCTCTGCGATACATTTCATTGTATTACGTGTGTACAAAACTGTAAAAGGTGTCTTTAGTACGCCTAGAACGCTGTTATTATTTTATGTTTAATAAATAAAAATGCTATGTAATCTTGAATCAACAATATGTTTGTACTGTATAAATAAAGATAACGTATAGACAGGCCTCTTTTTTCATCTTTTTTATTAACATCAAAAACTTAATACATAACACAACACAATTATTTCAAAAACATATTTACACACACACACAAAAAAAAAAAAAAATAATTAAAAAGATAGCCAGGCAGTAGTATCGAGTGAGGGCGAATTAAACAACTGTCCAACAGTGGCAGTAGATCGTGGCATAGTCTTTAACGTGTGCTTTTTACGACCGCCTTTTTTCATGGGGTTAGGCAATTTCCTTTTAAGGGTTTCAACCGTGCGTTTAACCTGCGGATTCGTGATAGTGGAAAATGGTATATTTAAAGGTGCAAAAGCATCCAGAAATTCATCCCAACCTCGCGGTCTGTATTCATCACGGAGCGTGTGAGGTGCCGTTATACTTTTAACCAAATCCAATATGTGTGAACCTACGATTACATTCCCTTTATATACAAACTCCCCAGAAGTTGTCCATGAAGACACTTGTTTGGCATTAGACATTTTATTCAGAATGAGTTTGATGTTTTTTAAACTTCTTTGCGACACATTGTTTAAGATTTCATTGACAATCTGATCCTCGCTTTCATCAAGCGACGGTGCAGCAGCAGGTGCACTAACAGGCGCAGTGGCAGGTGCAGTAGCAGGTGTAATAGCAGGTTCATTGGTATGAATAGTGTCCGTTTTTGGTAGTGAAAGAGTTGAAGTACTACTCTCCAAATCACCTTGTTTTACTATAGTTAAAAACCTCTGTAAGATGCTGGAATAAAGTTTAGCCTTCCCATGCGAATCTAAATCACTCCTCTGCAATACTTTTCTTATAGCTGTATCTAAATCGTTCTCCACAGTTTGTTGAATTGTCTCACGAGCACCTGCAGTTCTTAATTTATTCATCTGATTCTGCGGGATAGGGTAAAGTTTTTCGGCATATTCCATTCCTAATGCTGTCTGGAGGTTATTAAACTAGTGATGAATGGTTTTGCAACACTTGATAGAGGTACAAGAAAACCGCCTCGTTGATTAATCAACCGCTTTTTACTTTTGATTTTTATCTTTTTACTAGCTGCGTATTTGATCTCCTGTTTTTTCTTTTTTAACCTCCGGAACTGGTTGGTGTTTAGAGGTATGTTGCCGTGACGTACATTAAGAGCCATCTCACACAGGGATAGAATCAGCTGATCTGACGCTGACTGTAAAATAACGTGGCGTTGTCTCGGTGAAGCCTTACATAATAGTTTTAAAAGAGTTAAGTTTTTACAGAGCCTATCACTCATTTTCTTTTCTGTACATACACCACCTGTTGATCTGAAAACAATTCTGATCTGAGACGAAAACGCTCCGGTGTTTTAGCTTTAAAGTCAATCAAAAGGAATCCGTAAGGCTGATTGGTAGCATCCTTATAATACTCCATAAAGAATTGTGTATTTCCAGGGTAAATCTGGGGTCCTAAAGTCATTATTTGCATCGAGTCTCTCGGACTCTTGTACAAAATAAGATAGTGAGTATTGAGCGCGATAGTCCTACTGGTTTTACCGTGAAAAAACAGATTCTGGGTTATCAATATGATAGAAAATGGTATATGATGCAGGTAATGAGTGAAAGCTCGCGAATTCATCGTTTGAAAATGCCTCACACATCAGGTCGTCACAGATAAGTACGTTTCTGCTTGCTTTAATGTATTCCAACCATTGTATGGAAGGGTTTGAGTAAGATTTGTACTGATTGATGTAGGCATTTTTGTGCGTTAAGGCAATTGTGTCTTTGGTTAAAAAAAGCGTTTTGAACACTTTCATAGCACAGCCGGCTAATGTTATACAAGGGTGTCTGCGGGGTTTTAAAAAGTATTAAAAAGTGATAAATCAAAATTGTCAAATTTAAGGCCATTAAAAGTGTTAAATGTGGTCTCAGAGGTATTATTTTTTTCCAAATTAGGTATTATTTTTTCAGACTATCAGGTGTCCTATTCTGATTGAAATTCTATCTGCGTTCGCATTAGTTCGTTTAAATATGGGCTTTTTTTTATCAAAGATCTTTCGTCTCTGTCTCAATGTATGTTTGATGCTGACGTCATATTGAGTGGTCGTTCGGCATCATCTCAGAACACTGCGCGCTCAACAGAAGAGGATGGCTTACGTTTTATTTTAGACTTGCTTCAAGGCATATCTTCAACATAGACAGTAAAAGAAATGGACACAGCGACCCCATTGGAACTCAATTGAGACAAGTGAAGCCCATTTTTAGCGTTTTTTTAGCACTTCCGTTTCTGACGCGCAGACTCAAACGAAGCTTGACGACGTCAGCAACCTGTCTGACAGATGTAAATCTTCTAAGTGGCTGTGCGTGCAAACTGCCATCGTTAATCTTGCAGAGACAGCGAGCTTGAGCGGGGAGTTCTTTGGCGTGAGTGAGCAGGAGTAAGTATTCTGATTAATTATTTTGTATAGTACTTTAAAATGTAATGCCAGTACGCCATATTAAGTTAACTGCCTGCGAGCTTCTCCTCCTGTCTGTATGGTAATGCGACAGAGAGTCGAGTAGTTATGACGCAATCGTTAGCCTATTTTTTACAAAAACTGTTTTATACGGGCCCATAATGTAACATAGAAGGTAATGGAGCCCTTTATACATTCAGTGTATCTTTAGAAATAAATAATGGACAAACGGAGTCTTTAAACGCCTCAGATGTAAAGTTATTCGCTGTCAAAGTGACGCAAAAAAATGAATGGGAGTCAATGGGAATGCTAACGCAAGTGAAGTTCTGCTAAAGGATGGCAGCCCCCACCCGACTTCAACTTCCGGTCGAGTTCCTTGCCGCCTGATCTTCAACGACTGGACCACCATCATCGTCTTCATGGGCAAATGCAAGTTTTCTAATAGTCGGTACTAAATTTTTTTTTAAATGTGACGGTACCAGGTTTCTTTAAGTACCGGTAGTACCGATGTCCCGTTCAAACCCGGTTCTTGACGCATACAGCGCTATGATTTCCGCGAAGCAGAAAACAAGGACGGAATTTCAAAATCCAGTTATGAAAATGAAACTTACATTTTAATATGGACAGTCATGGAATTTGTCAAAAGTTAGCATAAATTAATCAAATCAAATCTCCATATGGACCAATATCTGTAAATGTTAAGCCGCAAAAGTTGTTTGAAATATGAATCCGTGTTCTGCGCGTCTCTGTGTGAATTAATAAATGGCAGAGACATGCGGGTTTGTTTACTACATAGACTGAAGCGCATGACGCTTGCATTAATTTCAGCATCTGAGCTTCAGAGTTCTCTCTCTATCAAGTGATCTGAACTTTTCAGCTCATCTCAATGGACACACAGCGCACCTGCATTTGATGCTCTGTAAACTCTTTGTGAAGGCACACAACTCACCGTCGCTTTACTGATAGCGCTGTTTCTCACACATGCAGAGAGAGAGAGAGAGAGAGAGAGAGAGAGAGAGTCTTACCACGCTGAATTGACACGCTATATGTAAACTATTCTTTGTTGTCTTCTCCTGTCAAAATAATGGAGTTCATTTAGAATTATTCATATTCATTTTCGAACAAGCAGAAGACATACCGGTTTCTCCGGTAGTGGGCGGAGCTAATGCGCAAATGGAAATTTCATTGGCTGGCGCTGATTTAGTACCGTCCCTGTTTTGATTTCAGCAAATCAGTTTGACTGAACGCAGACAACGTGATTAATATTCATGAACCCAGCAGCTCATCAATTCATAGTGCATTGTATATACATTAGTATGATAGTAGAATTAGTAGTAGTATTATCTTTAAATAATAATTAATTTGATCTATTACTATTTTTTTACAGAAACCCTCAATGACCCAAAATATCTTAAGCATCACCACCAGTCTTAAGTTCAGTTAAAATGACAAATATGCATTCATTAGGCCTAAAAGTTTTCTTTTTAAAGAAATAAATCACAACATTTTTTCCATTTTTTAATAGCAAATCCCCTTTATTTACCAAAAATAAAATGTGTTTAAATTTCATAAATTAAAAGACAAATTAAATTTGGGTGAAACTTGTTTACTGTTTTTCATAATTATATAACTTGTAGAAAAACTTTAAACACAATTGTAAATAAGCATAAAGAATGGCATTGGTTTTATTTTTAGTGCTAAAAAGATTTTTTTTTTTTTTTTATTAGCATATTTTTGTGTTTTGCTTTGATACTGAAATTGGTACAGAGAACCATGGATTTTCACTGGTATCGGTACCGAATACTGAAATTTTGGTACCGTGACAACACTAACAGGCAGGCTTATTGTTCGTTGTGTAAAAAAAACATCAATATCAACTGGATGGGAGCTAACGCACTTCGGTCGCATATGCAATCCCCTAAACATAAAAATGGAATGCGTGCTCGGAGAGAGCAGTTAATTCTACCAATCTCAGCTGTCTGCTCGGCTGCACCTCCACCACCACCACCGCAAATTTGTGGCGCAGTTTGTGAATCCACAACAGTTCATAGAAAATGTCGGTTTGTAATGCATCAACTTGCAATGAATGCCAGCAAGTGTGCTGGAACTATCCATTCTATCCATTGCACATTTTATGTAGTTTGTTTCATTTTTATTTACTAAGTGAAATAAATGTGCAATATGTTGTCAACATCAGTCTCTAAATCTTTTCTTTTTTGTATGTTATATATGTCAAAATCTGTGTAAATAATAGAAAGGTCGCTGTTTAACACTTGCAATTCAGTGTCGTGATGGTTTTAAAAAATATTCTGAAGGTAGTAAAAAAGGTATTAAAAAGTAGTAAATTTAACTTAAGGATTGCTGTATATACCCTGTATACACCCGAAAGGATCTACGTTGGTACATTCTATAAACTCTTTTCTGTATTTCATACAGGCTTCACGTAGCAAAACAACGTCATTCTTGCAGTAAAGCTAATTGCTTTTTGAAGTCAAACACCTCTCCTGCTACACCCTCCCCAGCAAACATTTGGACGTCTTTTGACCGTTGAAAAGACGTCCATCCGAGACGTCCCGTCATGGTTGAAAAATAGTTCCAAAATGAAAGTTGAACCGACGTCTTTGACATCTTCTAGACGTGAACTGCACGTCTTTTCTGCACGTCCCTGGACGTCTAAATGTGTCGTCTTCTGGACGTCTAAATGCGTCGATTTCTGGACGTCGTTGTCTTCTGGATTTTTAAATGCGTTGCTGCATAGTTTAAGTGTATGTATATAAAAGCCTGCATATAAAATAATCACACACCCACTGTGTAACATCGTGCAAGGCAATCAATTATGTCTTGAGGTTTAAAACATCTTGACAAAAGTTCAAGATCAGTCCAGTCAGACATGAACGTTCATAAAACATCTTAATCATGTGTACATCACTAACAATAACACATTATTTGTAGACATATGCAAACAAAGAAGCATGTTCTGATTTAGCACATTTTATTGTTTTTGAACAGTTTAGCATCTGTTAACCAAAATAAAATACTAATTACAAAATACTGAATTATTATATAAAGGGGAAATTCTTTCATTTACTCACCCTCATGTTTCAAACCTGTATACCTTTCTGTGTTCTGACGATATTGTTTTCATGTTTGCTTTACTGGGACAATGACAAATAAGAATCTTACAGATGATAATATATTTAAAATTTTGTTTTTCAATGTTATCTTTGTATCCATTTTGGATTTCTGAAATACGTTTACAGGCCTACCATTTTTTTCATCAGAAATATGATTTAATGGGGGCATCACTGAATAAAAAGGGCTGAAATACTCAATCTTAAAGTCTATTATTATTGTTCAAAATTTCTATTTGCAGTGTTTATTAATGTTTTTAATATATAATGTTACGGGCGCACGGACACCACCCTTAACATCAAGGAGAGACGCACACAGATCAGCTCGTGTCAAAGGTAGGGGTATGCTTGTTTAATAGAAAAATGAAAGATATGGTAACACAACAAAAAAAAAAAAACTACAAAAGCGGAACGTTTTCTACAACTGGGTGGACAGCAATCCCTATAAAGTTAAACAGCACGGCAGTGCATCAGCTCTGTTCTCCAGCTCTCTGTGTACGCCCTCAGGTGTGGTTTCAGCAGCTCTTTATAGGGCTCCGCACAGGTGTGGATCATCTGTAATTAAGAGAAGGGACACTGCGTTCAAACACATGATTAGGATCAAACAGGGCTGGGGGACGTAACACCCCCACCCCAAAATGGTGACCTGTCACCATACTCTGGACACGACAAATACTCATTTTACTTATGAATATACGCGATGCAAATGACTTACCTTAGATCAGCAAGCCAAACAAACAAACAGTTAAAACAAATCCCCTCCCAAAAAAAAAAAGAAACATAGCAGCTACTATATATGTAGTATTGTTTTATTACTAACCATAACCTAGACGTCACGCAATTTAATTTTTCAAACGTATCCTCCTTTTCCTCTAAGACGAGAAGAACAAAAAAAACAAACACGATTAAGCATCCACCCTAGATAACGCATCTGCAATAACATTGTCTATCCCCCGGACATGCACAATTTGGAGGTTAAATGGTTGAAGCAGGAGACTCCAGCGCATTAACCTCCTGTTCGAGTTGTACATGCGATTGAGGAATTTGAGTGGATCATGGTCAGTATAGACCTTAACTGGATGTACCGTAGAACCTAAATACACTTCGAAGTGTTGAATAGCTAGAACTAAAGCCAAGGTCTCTTGCTCAATAGTGGAGTACTTTCGCTGGGCAGAATTAAATTTCTTAGAAAAGAAACTCACAGGATGGTTTACATCGTCTACCCCTGACTGTAAAAGTACGGCACCAGCACCTACATTGCTGGCGTCCACAGCAAGCTGAAATGGTCTGTTAAAGTCTGGCGCAGCCAGCACGGGACTAGTCAGCAAGAGAGCTTTGACGTTTTCAAATGCTTTGTTACAAGACTCAGTCCACTCATAAAATTTAACTAATACACTAGTACCTCCAAAGTACCAGCGCTCACTAAATAGGCAATATGCCACAATATACTACAAGCTATACAACTAAACTAGAAGGTATTCTGATAAGCAAAAATGTTGTCCAACTTCTCTATCTAACTATACACACAAAAACAAAACAAAAATCCTAAATACCTACGCAATCTTCAGTGGCTTACTCAGCTCGAGGCCTCTCACGTGCCCCCTCCTGAGATATCCACCAAAATAAAAAAAACAGTCGACTAAACAACCAGACAGACAACCATAGTTGCCTACCAGAATACTCACCAAAATGTTGTACCCTTTCAAAAGTTCCGCAATTCACACTAAACACTAAAGTCCGATTTAATCAAATTATTAATCCCGGACGAGCCCCCACTAATGTTACGGGCGCACGGACACCACCCTTAACATCAAGGAGAGACGCACACAGATCAGCTCGTGTCAAAGGTAGGGGTATGCTTGTTTAATAGAAAAATGAAAGATATGGTAACACAACAAAAAAAAAAAACTACAAAAGCGGAACGTTTTCTACAACTGGGTGGACAGCAATCCCTATAAAGTTAAACAGCACGGCAGTGCATCAGCTCTGTTCTCCAGCTCTCTGTGTACGCCCTCAGGTGTGGTTTCAGCAGCTCTTTATAGGGCTCCGCACAGGTGTGGATCATCTGTAATTAAGAGAAGGGACACTGCGTTCAAACACATGATTAGGATCAAACAGGGCTGGGGGACGTAACAAATATAAATCAATATTAATTGCATTTATTTTAAAATACATTAATCATATAATAAGAACATTATTAATATTTGAACATGTGGCATAAACACCTTGCAGGAGCCATTGTTGTCTTGTGACAAGAAAATCATAAAACATAAGACCCTCATCATAAAATATGTTTGAAATCATTGCTATTTATGAAATCAAAGTGGGGTAAATGTTTTTAAACTGTATAGAACCGACATTAATTAAAATATTAAATTTCTGAGAATGTTTTCTACTAGAATGTTAAAAGATGGTTTCTTTTTATCAATTCTTTATTAATCTTTTCATTGACTTACACAGTTGTCTCATAAACACACAGATATTTGGAAGAATGTTTGTAACCAAGCAGATCTCACAATCCATTAACTGCCACTGTAGGAAAAATTATTATGATCGTAACATGAGGGTGAGAAAATTATGACTATTTTCATTTTTGGATGAACTATCCCTTAAAAACAAACTACAGTTGTTTGGCTCATTTCTTGTAACCTCCACCCCCATCTCTTCCTGGAGCAAGCTTCAGGTGTTCTGTCATTGCTGCATCCCATTCAGAGTCTCCACCTCTTCACAGCATCTGAGGGAAGAGAATACATTTCTGTTTTAAATAAATAAAATAAAACATTTGAGATAAATGACATGCACTTATTTTCAAAATATCTTTATGGTCTACAGTAAAAAAAAAAACCCTTGGACCAAGATGAAAGAATCATGAATAAAACATTATAAAAAAAGGTAATCAACAAGCATTAGATTTTATTTTTATTGTACAAAAGGTGTTATGATTTAATGTGATGCCATTGAGAAACACTCACAGAGTAACTGTGAGAAAGTGAACAGGACATTTCTGATAAGACAGGAGAGCTGTGATGTCCCCTGAATAATTAATTAAAGCGTACCAATAAAAATCACATCAATATAAGTAACTTTTAGCTTTCTAACGTTAGCTAATTTTAGCCACACTCCGTGAATTTCAGTTGACAACGTGGGCATCATTTCTCTCGGTTCCTTCGTGTCAAACAAGTAAAACTCAAGCACGTTAATCAAATAATACAAAATGTACTTACCCCACAGTAGATTTTATGTAATTTATATCGACAAATCTCCCTCCAAGAGTCCTCTTCGAGTCCTCTCCTCCTCGTGGTGGTTGCCTGCTTGATGTACCAGAACTTCCGGAAGGGAACTTCCGGAAGAAAGCGAGATCTCGCGAGATAATCTATCCTATCGCGGGATTTTGTAATATCACGAAATACATCAGTATGTTTTGTGTCTACATCTTGGCAGCACCGTTTTGACAATTACATCCAACTCAGACCGAAATTGTGACCGGGTATATATCTGTTTCACATGTATATGCATAGATTCAATAAAAATAATAACAAATACATAAAACAGGTTGAAATAATGACTAAATTGCAGCATTGCTTTGCAATCACTTAACCACACTGGGCTCTCTGTGATTATAATTTTTTTAAACATGATAAAGTGAATATATTTACTTTGTATATATTTTTTTTTTTCCTGCTAGTCTTGCTTGGACATCTTTTCACAAACCATGAGGAGACATGTAAAAGACGTCAGTGGACGTCTATTCACAACCTCTTTAAAACCTCTTAAAAACTACTTGGTGTACTTTAATTAAATATTGCAGTATTAATCAAGGTGTTAGCACAGCTTTTGCATATTCCACAAGGATTTCACAGAGGGTCATGATGGACGTGTAACGCACGTGTAAATGACGTCACTAGGTGACGTCCTCTCACAACCGATTCACAATGCGGGTAAATATTGAACTACACGTATCTAAAAGTCAAAGAAACAATTATACATGAAACCCCATATAACTATAAACGTGTACAAACATATCTGAATGCATTTTTAGGAAATCTTCTGCGTTACATATTTCTACCGATTTATGCCGTCCTACCGCGACTATTTTTGGCCGGCCACACGACATCGACGTCGGACCAATGTTTGCTGGGTCGTACCACGAATCAAATTTCACACGTTCAGCGTCAGACATCGTCTGATATCCATAATAATCTTTTGACGGATACGGACCGATGTAGTTTGCATTCTGCAAGCGATTAAAATGATGCGGAAAGTACCCTTTTTCGCTGGTGTTTAAGTTTAAAGCAGAGGTCATTTTTGACAATTTCATGGGCAAGAAGCTATAGCTGTCGATGTATCTGTTTAAAGGCTTGGTCGTACATGTGAACAAGTCTACAGCCTTGGAGTATGATTTTTGGTGTTAGTCCCTGACTAGTAAAATACTCTAGCAATATAAAAAGAGTCGAAACCTGAAGAATTGTGTGTGATAAATGTGAAACCCTCAAATTTCGGTCGTCTGAAATGCTTGACCATCTGATCCACACAAAAAAGCAAGACATGTTCGCGCACACATTACATGTAAATTTGCAATAATGTGCACTACGATCATGAAACCCTTGATAGCAGTACTCACAAACATACGAGTAACCTAAGAAAACTTTCAGATTTTTTATCCCATAAAAATGTTCTTCATGCAGGTACAAATGCAACGTCTTGTGATGCGGCTCATCCGTATCTTTATACACTTCCAATTTACCTGAATCAGATATGTGAAAGATAACTATTTTCAAGTCTAGAAAGGCTTCAAATTTAGAAACATCATGCAACACAATTTTATCTTGTGGATCGTAACCCAGATCGGTATGTATATTTCTGGCTAATGTCATCAACTCTGCGTCGGTACACTGTGGATTTAGAAAGTGAGCTATGCACATGCTAAAACACATATTGTCTGTGACATTTTTGGGGGCAAACAAATGCATTCTATTTTTCTGTATGACCTGATTATGAGCCAGGTTTGTCAACTTCCTACGCGCACCAACACCACCTTGTTTGTTTCGCGCTACAGAGACACATAACTCTAAAGCGGTATCAAAAGCCACATCCGTATTGCTTTGAACGGTTCGTTCGATTTGGTCTACAAATACATTAACGTCGTGATTGTTATCAGGCGTTAGAACGGCATTAATATCTGTGGGTAGACTTGCACCTTGCAGAGAGATGTTACATAAAAAACCTCGCCAGCTAATAATCTGGAAAGCGTAACAATCTCATTCAAAATATCATGTAAAAATATATTATATGCTGCAAAATCATCTGTCGCTATTTCACGAAAATTTAAAGTTCTGCGAATTTCTAAACCATTAAATCGAGGTCTTGGGACAATCGTAAAATCACCCACACTACCTCCTTCTCTCACTAGTCTATCTATGTAAGGCTGACTGAGACCCATATCTGGAGCTGTGGGATCGTAACCCGAGGGATCGTTATTAGAAGGTCCAGCACCGACCTGATCATCGCTGTCTACAGCGGCACCCAACCATTCGTGTTGTACGTCTATAAGTTCGTGTAATCTATCTATCATGCTAAGAGGATTAGGCGGTAACATCTGTACTGTAAATGATTGTTAATAATTTCATGTAACTGTTGTGTATTGTTTTGAAAATCATATCTGGGCCTTAATGGTCTCTGATCATCTTCTGAAGTATGGGTATGTAAATCATCGTGACATCTTTTACTACTCATTTTGAATTATTATTTTTATTTATTTTAAATCGAAAACACACCTTTTTTAAATTTTAAAGACAAGCATGCATACTCCTGAAAGCACCAACACCGAATCACAATGCAACATAATCAGATGATAAAAACAGAAACATACAGCAGGTATAAATTCAAAACACCTTTTCTCCGCAAGTAAAACAACACCTAATATGGGAGACAATAACATGCAATAGCTAAGTTATAAATCAATGACAACAACAAACAATATTAATAAATGAAAGAAACGAATGATAATTCACTACCAAGAACAAAACAATAATACATGTAAGAAATAACAAACAATAATGTAAGAAATATTTGGTGGTAATAACGAATCGAAGCAAATTTTTTTTTTTTAAATTAACAATGATAAAAATACAATACAATACATATCAAGGTTGATCACACCGGTACAAATCTGATAACATTCTTTGCATTAGATTTAAACGTTATTTTGTTGAATAAAACGCAAAACATAAAACACAAAAACAAGTTTTTCTGCTTTAATACATACCGTTATTCTCTGAAGTCCTTAAATGACTGGTGGTTGGTACATCGTCCGTTCGCCACTCCGGTAACCTCAGACGTTTCACACCCTGACCCTTCAAGTGTCGCGGCCTACACGTAACGCTAGCTTCGGTGCGAACGCTTGAGACATCTGGGAGATTGTGAGAAGCTCCCTCGGGAGCCGGAGCGTCGGCGGGGGCGGGATTTGTGACGTGTCCTAGGGCGTGTTGTGATTCGGCACTAATCACAACCTCTTGTGCCACGTTTTCTGGCGGAATTATCAGCGCTTGATTGTTGACAACAGCTTGAATATATATTTAAAATATATTTAAATCATTTGTATAAAAAAAAAAAAAAAAAAAAACTCACCCTGGTAGTTGTCTGCCATTGTTTCGTTTATTGTTGGATTTGTAACGTAGCACGGCTTGAAGATAATTTGCAGGTAATGAGTATGACAAAACTTTTAGTTTTTAAAGGCTGGGTAGCCCCTCTTGAGAACACCTCTAAAATATAATAAACTTCAGTAGAGGAGACCCTAATAACATAAATCTTTAATACTCATACACGTTGATTTATGTATATGATTTTTACAACTTGACTGAATGTATCTGTTACCGGCCTGATCTGCGCCAGACACCGTCTGGCCTTTATCACATATCCTGGTGCGTAAAGACGCCCTTTCATCTCGACGGGAGTAGATACGGCATTAACTCCGATTATTTGAAATGCACAGATTTTTAGCAAACCCAAAATCAATGCGATGATATCTCTGTAGCGTTTCTCCCGCAAAGTATTGCGAATCGTTTGCGTTTAAAAGTTATTTCATCTTACATTGGAAATCAAAGATCTTAATAAGTCAAAATTCAATTAGTCAAAGTCTTAAATAAAAAATCTCATAAGTGTGTGTGTGTTGAGCCCTGCATTGATGCTTGCATTGATGCTTGAAAAATAAAATGTAATTACAATAAATTTGAATTGTCCTATATCCCTATATATTAATCCTAACATTGGGATGTATGAGTGGCTGGGTTTTTGGCAGTTAAACAGACTCCAGATGCCGGACACAGTCAAGTTTCGATGCACAACTTGAGACGAGATATATATTGTTAAATGGGGATACTTTTAACTACATATGTCTGGTTTATTTACTAGATAACACGACACAAGCACGGCAGAAGGAAAGTTTGTGTGTGTGTGTGTGTGTGAGATTGTTTGTAAGTCATATTCTACAAACTTGTTTGTACATGTGCTTGTATTTGCATGTTTGGGTATATTGTACGTGTATTTATACTTTGTGTGTGTGTGTGTGTGTGTGTGTGTGTGTGTGTATTGAGGCTTGAAAAAATCAAGGTACGCGTGACCTGTTTGCATTGTTAATAGAGAAGATGCGCCAAAAAACGCTGAAAATGAAGTGGATTTGCGCATCTTCTCTATTAACAACGGCTCTGTGTAGTAACAGCTGGTCTATGTGAAATCACGCACCTGATTGAATTAACCGCTAATTAGATAACCGGATTTACTGACGAGATGCGAATAACGATCGGCTGACAATAATATCGTGCTTTACCTGGAAACCTGAAGCTGCACAAGTATACATCAGATATTTGCACAAAAACTTGATATTTTGAGAACACAATTGAAAATATACGCATCATTTATCAATCGTAATTACAGGTTGTGGTTCAGAGAACTTGTTAGTCCAAATTAAGAAGATCAGAAGCCAACAACGATAAAAGCCAAGATTATAGATGCCAGTCCTTGATAAAAAAAGACATGCAAACAGCAAAAGGTTTGAATTATATTTCGGTGGTATCCTTGAACACAGTGTCTTCTCAACATGATGTACACACACCAAAAGTGGAAGTGTTTGTAGGCAGGTCATATTTCGTGGGCAGCCGAGGATTGGGCAAATGTGTTAACCAATGATGTATACCAGTAACTTGCAATAGATTCAAAAATATATTGACTCTTTAAGGTGATTCAGAATCTACTTTCTCTTTTGAGAGACAATATCTTTATTTATAATGCACTTTTGTGATTAACAACTTTTAAATATAGCTGCAAGCAGCTATTACGGGGCCAAGCACTCCACCAGCAAATTGAGGAGCTAAGCTTGGCATGGAGCATCACACCAAATGCAACAATGAGCAATTACAGCAATTTTAGGATGATTGTAATCGAAATGGCGGAAAAAAAAATACAACTTATAGCAGCATGATTTATTGGTTTATCAAATGTGACCAATAGGTGGCGCTGTTATCAAATTGATATGGTGTGTTCTGTGTGACTGACATTGACACACACTAAGTTTAGTGTCAATATGCCAAAGCATTGCAGGGCTACAGCTACAAGTGCCATTTTAGCATCATGCCTCAAATTCATTGCTGTAGTATGCGAAAACGGATTTGTCTATCGACACAAAATCCATAACATTTTGTCAGCACAGTCTCTAGATTATCTCACTCGATTTTGGTGAAAATCGGACTAATGATTGATGAGGAGTTCGAAAAAGTAGGTTTTCAACATAAATCAAAATGGTGGACAGGAAGTCCAGCTGGCATATTTGGTATCTATGTTGTTGGCATAAACCAAGGAATATTTTAGACCAGTTTCATTACAATGGGCTAATGCAATAAAAAGTAATTAGCATTTTTATAAATGTAATTATTACTGGTTAATGAATGGTTTATTACTCTTGATCAATAGGTGGCGATGTTGCCAAATTGATGAGGTATGGTCAGTGTGAAGTGACAGTAACACAAACAAAGTTTGGTGCAAATATGTCAAAGCTTTGCATAGATATATCCTCAAATGCATTTTGGCACCATGCCTAAAATTTGTAACGGTGCTGTATGAAAACAGTTATGTCAATCAACAAAAAATGCTTACATTTTTGTCACCACTGACTGAAGATGATCTGACTTGATTTTGTTGAAAATTGGACCAACAGTTGAGGAAGAGTTAGAAAAGGTATGATTTTAATATAAATCAAACTTGTGGACAGGCAGTTCAGATTTCCTAATAAAAAAATTGTATGTCTATTGTAGGCAAACAAAAGTTATTAACATTTTTGTAAATTTCATAATTAAAGGTTAATGAATGGTTTATTACTCTTGGCCATTAGGTGGCGCTGTTACCAAATTGATGTGGCATGGTCAGTGTGTGGTGACAATGACACATACAAAGTTTGGGGCAAATATGTTAAAGCTTTGTTGAGATACAGCCTCAAATGCATTTTGGCATCCTTCTAACAAATTCGTTGATGTGCTAAATGAAAACCGTTTCGTATATCGACACGAAATCCATAACTTTTTGCCAGTGGGGTCTGAAGATACTCACGTCAAATTTGGTGAAAATCGGACTAATGGTCTAGAAGGAGTTCGAAAAAGTAGATTTTCAACAATAATCAAAATGGCGGACAGGAAGTATGGCCAATTTTGGTATAATTGGTATCGATGTTCTCGGCATGACCCAAAGAATATACGGAGACCATTTTCATTTCAATAGTCTAATCTATTCAAAAGTTATTAGAATTTTTTTGATATTTTATTATAACTCTTGACCACAAGGTGGCACTGCCACCAATCTTTTTGAGTACCTTCAGAGCATGGAGCCGAAGATTTTTGTAATTATTTTTGTAACGATACGATAATGCGTTAAAAAAATACAGCATATTAAAACATAATTAAAAATGGCCGACGCCTCAAAATGGTTGACATGAGAAAAATGGATTTCATTCGACTCAACATGACTCTAAAGAGATAAGTTGTGTGATTTTTGGCCAAACCATTCAGAAGTTATAAATAAAAATATGCATTTTTCATATCTCCTGACCACTAGATGGCACTGGGTCGAAACTGCAGGTAGTCTCACGTCATGGCTATTATAACACACACCAAGCTTTTCGTCAAATTTGTTCACGTGTCATTCGATTGATCAATTTGAATTCCATAATTTTTTGCTAGCTTTGTCTGAAAATGATCTGAGCCAATTTTCATAAAAATCGGACTAACCGTCTAGGACGAGTTCGAAAAAAGTAGTTTGTTTTTTTTAGAAAAATGTAAAATAGCGAAAAAACTAAACCTTGCTATTTTTGAATTTTGGGGTTAATTCGACATGGCAAGAGCCAAGGATTCAGAGGAAAAAAAAATTCATTTTCTGGCTTACAGTTCAAAAGTTATATATTATTATTATTATATTATAATATATTATTAGTTATATAATATTGAAAATTTGGACAAGTGGTGGTGCTAGCAAGTTGGAGCTAGAAACTCCAAATTTGCTATAGTTAATGTTGGGACTGTTTTTTATCAGTGTGCCAAATTATACAACTTTCCCACAAGCGGTTCTATGGGCTTCCATAGACTTGCGGCGGAAGAAAAGAAATTACACTAACGGATACAACAGGTGCCTTGCACCTTCGGTGCTTGGCCCCTAATTATTTCCATTTAAGGATAGCTATGTTATAAACTGCAAATTATCTATATATATATATATATAACACGGGACAGTTCTGCAGTGAGTGAATGGGGCTTAGCCAAGATACATTAATGTATGTATCAGAATAAATGGGATACACTTCACATTAAATAGGCTATGCTGAAAAGTTACATTGGCTGAGTGGATTAATTTTTAATTTTTATTTTTTAAAGAGATAAGAACAATTAATTATAATTTGTACTTACAAATTGCATGAATATAATATGTAATATAATAACTGTAAAAAAGTTGTAATAAAAAAAAAAAAAAACTAAAATTGCCAGCAAGCCACAGTCTTAATGACTGAATCGTTGAGTCAGTTATTCAATCAATTAGTTCAAAACTGCTGATTCATTCAGGAACCAAATAAGAAACAGTTTTTATGTTTTATGAATGCGTCAGTGAATCACTGATTCAAGGCATTCAAAAAAGTCTGTAATGAAACACTGCTGTGCAAAAAGATGCCCAACATGGCTGTTAAGAACTGTTTTTGTGAAATAGCAAAAATGCTATTTTTACAATTTAAATAACCTAAATAATATTAACTAGTATTAATATTAGCTTGTTCTTTATTTAATTTTGTTGCTCTGACACTTAGTAAAGCCTGCTACCCCTGGTGAAAAATATATTTAAATTGTGCTTTTTCAGACACACTTATTGTATTTGAATTACACTATACTAAGTGCATATTAAATGTATTATTTTGAAACAATTTTTTGTATATTTAAAGATATGTTTAAGTCCCATTTTAATCTATTTACAATATATTTAATATATTGACATTGTGTTAAATTGGAACCACTTTAAGTATACTTAATGCAATTGAAGTGTAATTTGAAGGAATTGAAGGAAAAACTAAATAAAAATGTACTGAAAAACAAAGTGCATAAGTGAATAGCTGTGTGTGCAAAGACTGAAGATTATAAAGTTCAAGCAACAGAATAGGGAAAAATGGAGGGGGTTTTGGAGGTAGATGAGGAGATGGCATAGGGATGGTGAGAGGCAAAAGTGTGGGTATGATGGTATGATCTGGTGAAGAGATGGTTATGGGAGGCTGACGAAGATGCCCTGGCAGCTTAGTTGATGTTTGGCTCATGGCACACACCCAGAGCATCCCAGTGCTGACAACATATGGTAGAGTCGAGGTGAGGACCCAAGATGTAGATGGTGTGGCTTCTGACTGATGGTGACTATGCTGTACTTTACCACTAACTACAATTTTAAAAAATCTAGACTGTTACTGACAGAGAGTTAAACGAAAGAAAATAAAAAGATATCCCAGAAGAATTTGCGAAGCCTTCGGTAAAACAGCCTCCCATCACCGCTCACACACTCAGAATGCATAAGTCCCGTCCCACTCAAACCACTTCTTCTTTGTTTTGACGCAAGGCTTTAGGTGGATTTACCGCCACCTACAAGGACAGGAGTGTGGAGCATTGACGTTAATGAAAACTAACTCAAACATAAGAGATAAAAGAAATACAAACATAAAATTAATGATAATAATAAACTTAGTAGTGATTCTTTAAATACTGTTTATCAACTCTTTGAGATACTTAATCATTGAAACATTTCTATAGTCACATCTTTATTTAACATTTTCTAAAATGAGATCTGATTTATTTCTATAATAAGTGCTTGTGTAAGTTGTAATCTTTCATTGTCATATCTTTTACATTTTATTAAAATACGTTCAACTGATTCAGGAAGATCACATTTGACACGAAGTCCAGACACATGTTTTTCCTCTTATAAATAATGACTGATTAAGTGCAATGGGTCAATTCTATGGCGAGATCTTCCTTTCTATCCCCAAAATTCTCCTTTCATTTCCAACTGGTCTTTGAATATTATATAAATGTCATCCTTTATTCTCACCATCCCATTTAATTTGTCACGTATCTTTTTATTTTTTATTTATTTTTTAATTAGTCCTTTTATTTCTAATTTACTCATTGTAGTATTAAATACGATGTCTGACATTTTAATACTTTTATCTGATCCAATATTCATTATCTTCTATTCCTATATGTGCAGGTATTTATACAAAATAAATATTTGAGTCTGAACATATGACTACTTTGGGTATATTAATGTGTTCAACCCACTGATCTCAGACCGTATTTGTAAATCTACCAGCAGAGCTGGGTAGATTACTTATGAATTGTAATCAGTTACTGATTACAGATTACATGAAAAAAATAGTAATCAGTAATATAATCTCTTAGATTACACATTTTTGGTAACGTAATCTGATTACTTTTGGATTACATTTAGATTACTATTGTTCTAACCCTTATTTGAAATCGCATATATTCAGTTAGCCTAATCTTGTACTTAAAAAAAAAAAAAAATATATATATATATATATATATATATATATATATATATATATAATTCAGCAAAATGAGCTTACTTTTCAAGTGCAATATGGACAGTTAATACTTACAAAATACTAACACTAATTTAACTTGCTGTTAGAGTTTGCTGGTAACACTGAAAAAAAAAAATCACATCTTATTATTTTAAAGCATATTTACTTATAATTAAGGGGGGGGGGGGTGAAATGCTATTTCATGCATACTGAGTTTTTTACACTGTTAAAGAGTTGGATTCCCATGCTAAACATGGACGAAGTTTCAAAAATTAAGTTGTACGTTTGAAGGAGTATTTCTGTTCCAAAAATACTCCTTCCAGTTTGTCACAAGTTTCGGAAAGTTTTTTTCGAGTATGGCTCTGTGTGACGTTAGATGGAGCGGAATTTCCTTATATGGGTCCTAAGGGCACTTCTGCCGGAAGAGCGCGCGCTCCCGTATAGCAGAGCACTGAGAGCACAACACACATTCACTGATCAGAGCGAGAGCGTCGCGAAATGTCACAAAAGAGGTGTGTTTTTGGTTGCCAGGGCAAGACAACCCTGCACAGATTACCAAAAAAAAAAACAGCATTAAGGGACCAGTGGATGGAGTTTATTTTTAACAGAGCATCAACGGAGTTGTGCAAGTGTTTTTGTTTGTTCCTTGCATTTCGAAGATGCTTGTTTTACAAACAAGGCCCAGTTTAATGCCGGATTTGCACATCGTTTATTTCTTAAAGATAATGCAGTCCCAACGAAAAAGTGTCACGATCGTGTGTTGGAACCGCATGCGGTGAGTAAAACTGCTTCAAATATCTCTGTGTTGTTAACTTATCTATCGATGCGTAAGCACATCAAGTAAACAACATGCGATGTTGTCATCAAACTGCACTTTCCACATGTACAGCTTAAAAAAAAAAAAGAAAAAAAAAAAAAAGACGACAAAGTGGAACTTAGTCATTTTCCAAAACCGCTAAGCAAATATATACAGTTTCAGTACATACCACATAGAGACTTCGTTGATGATGGTGCTCTTGTTAAATTTCAGCCTCTGGATCTGATTCTGGATCATAAATATACGCTGAATCTGACTGTTAGCCATGGTTTGTTTTGGATGTGTTTTTCCTCACGGTAATGTCACAGCTTCCAAACGCCCTCAACGCAAAAGCCTACTGGCGCTCGTGATTCTTTAGCTCCGCCCACAGGTCACGCCCCCAGCCGGTCGTGTTTTTCCGGGAAAAATCGGTACAGACTATCTTTCTCTTATGAATATAATAAAACTAAAGACTTTTTGGAGTTATGAAGGATGCAGTACTACTCTATAGGTACTCAAGATTAACAGGATATTGAGTGAAAACGAGCATTTCACCCCCCCTTTAAGTAAATTTAGAAAATCAATATTGAAAAACATGAAATTCACAGCAATATCACTACTAGGTAAAACATCTAATCAAAAAAAAAAAAAAATCTAGAAGTGTATATGACTGTATCGATGAAAAACATCAAACAATAGCTACATTGCGAACATGATTTTTGAAAAAGACTAAACTAGTGTTGTCAAAAGATCCGGTACTTCGGTACCAAGTCGGTACTGATTCAGAATCAGAATTCTGTATTAATGTTCAAAGCAACCGATGTTTTTACTTTAAAATTAAGTTAACCTATACGATTTTATTTCCATCTCAACAAAAGTTCTTGTTTTATTTTATTTTAATAAGTCACTCACACATACTTTAGTGGTCTTAATCCTTTAATATGTATTTTACGTTGTCAATATGAACTTCTGGCATTGCTATATCATTGCTATATCAATTAAAACATGCGTTTAGACATACAAATATTAAACAGGAATGAATGTGGTAAGTCAAGATGGACTTTTCTTGCCAAAGAAACTTTAACAACATTACAGGAAAGGCTAAATATTTCATCTCAAGTAGTGTGTAAAAACACGTCTGGTGTATGGCATCTGATGTCTTTTTGTGTATAGTTTCGACCATGTCAGCGAATATTGTAAAACATCTAAAGGTTTTTGGGGTTAGAAACTCAACTGTAATCTAATTCGTTTTCCGGGGTTCTGGTGTTGTAAATGGTGTGCTGCAGGTCAGCTAAAGTAAAGAAAAAATGTTTTGTGTATTCAGTGATCAAAGGGTGACAATTTCAACTTTATGGCACTTTATGAAAATAGATGCGTGAAGAGAAAAAATGTTAGAGGTTTTTAATCACAGACTAAATGGTTTAGATGGTTTAAAACAATTGAGTTTATGTATTTCTCTTGAATGTGTGTACGGTAACCGTTGCATACATGAAGCAGAAGAAATACATAAACTCAACGCATTGTGGTTGATGTTAAACAATAAAAAAATATTATTTATATATCATAACTTACTTTCTTTTCAAAACACAATAAACATTCTTATGGGTTTTTTTAACTGCGAACAACGGGTTTGGTTGGAAAATAAAAAATAAATAAAAACATATTGTGTTTCTTAGTTAGAATGCTTATAGTTTGTAGTAAAATCACATACATAAGCTAAAACATCTTTCTTTCAAACCATATGTTACGTAACACAGAGACAGGATGTAAACGCAAGGCGTTTTATTAACAAAGCTCAAAAGTCAGGAAGTCACAGAAATACAAGGCAACACAGGGGCGGACACAAGGCAGATGGCACGGTGACACAAGGACCTTGGTGGGCAACGATGATGGTGCTTGCTTCGGTGATGATCCCTCGAATCCCGGTGAGTGCGCAATCCTCGTGAAGGTGAACGAATAATCAAGAGAAGCGTGAAGATCCAAGACGACGAAGACACAGGAAGACTCAGGCAGGAACTAGGACACAGGAAACAGGTACGGGAGCACACCAGGGAGAAACAACGATCTGACAACATGAAACACCAGTTACTGAACTTATATAGGACACAAACAATTGAAACCAGCTGGCGCTGCTGATCATCGCTGATCAGTGACCACGCCCATAGACACACACATAACAAACACGATAGACGAGAGAGAGAGAGAGAGAGTGAATTCATGCCTCTTGGCATTCCCTGATGGTCTTACCTGACGATTGTAATCATCGATAACAGAGTGATCCAAAATGTCTCTAGCAGGAACCCAACTTCTCTCCTCCGGACCGTAACCCTCCCAGTCCACCAGGTACTGAAATCCGCGTCCCCTCCTTCTCGAGTCCAGAATGCGGTTAACCAAATAAGTGGGCTCCCCATCTACGAGACGCGGCGGGGGAGGAACCGGGACAGGCGGATTAATGGGTGCCCAAAACACGGGTTTGATTTTAGATACATGGAAGGCGGGGTGAATTCTCCTGTACGTGGGAGGAAGTTTGAGGCGGACTGCCACCGGACTAATGATCTTGGTGACAGGAAACGGGCCAATAAATTTGGGAGCAAGCTTATTAGAGACGGAGCAGAGCGGAATGTTCTTAGTTGAAAGCCACACTTTTTGACCAACGACGTATACGGGAGGCTTTGACCGGTGGCGATCGGCCTTGGCCTTGGCACGCGCCCCCACTTGGAGAAGAGTCTCACGGGCTCTCGTCCAAGTGTGGTGACACCTCTGGACGAAGGCGTGAGCGGAGGGGACCGTGACTTCGGATTCCGTACTGGCAAAAACTGGTAGCTGGTAACCTAAGCTACACTCAAACGGAGTAAGGCCCGTAGCTGACACTGGTAACCAGTTGTGTGCGTACTCCACCATAGAAAGTTGTTGGCTCCAAGAGGAAGGATTCTTAGAAACCAAACATCGCAATACTCTCTCCAGATCTTGGTTGGCCCTCTCTGATTGACCATTGCTTTGGGGATGAAACCCAGAAGAGAGAAAGAGAGAAAACTCTTGCCAAAATTTGGACACAAATTGGGGACCCCTGTCGGAGACCACGTCCATCGAGAGGTCATGTAAACGAAAGACGTGATCTATGACAGCAACCGCTGTCTCCTTGGCTGAGGGTAATTTGGGCAAGGGGATAAAATGAGCCGCCTTCGAGAACCGGTCCACGACCATCAAAACGACAATCTTGCCCTGGGAGGGCGGGAGGGCGGTAACAAAATCTAGAGCGATGTGGGACCAGGGTCTCGAAGGGACTGACAGCGGTTGTAGTAACCCATCAGGGGGTCGGTTGGACGTCTTACCAGTGGCACAAACAGAGCAAGCCAAAACAAAACTATGGATATCACGAGCCATTAACGGCCACCAGAATCGTTGCTTAACCAAAAAACTGGTACGATTAACTCCTGGATGACAAGCTATACTGGAGCAATGACCCCACTGAATGACTTCGGACCGATACTCCTCAGGCACAAATAACCGGTTCGGTGGGCAATCGGGCGGAGGCGTTACCCCTTCTAAGGCCTTCGATTCGACCTCCCATCTGAGAGTGGAGACCACTAATGTCTCGGGTAAAATACACTCGGGAGTGGATGTGGTGTCTTTTGCCGGTTCTCAGAAGAATCAAACTCAGTCAGGGATTTTTCTCTCAGAAGAAAAGACTTTATTTTAAGAAAAACAAAGCCGAGAGCTCGTTGCAAGGAGATCTCCCAAAATGTTATTTGGTTTCTCCTTATATACACTATATGGGGCGGTTCCACCTAGTCTACACTTTTCATACATACCCCTAGAGAGGGGAGGCCCTTAATGTATGTCTGACCATATGTTTTTCCTCAGTTTTGTACATTCCAGGGTGTAGGCAACTTTCTATTAGATTTTAGGCCTATGAGATTTTAATAGAATAATAACTAGCAGTAAAAAGGGCTAGATTCACA
Source organism: Carassius gibelio (assembly GCF_023724105.1). Lineage (NCBI taxonomy): Eukaryota > Metazoa > Chordata > Actinopteri > Cypriniformes > Cyprinidae > Carassius > Carassius gibelio. Next base: position 14,069,523 of record NC_068376.1, read on the forward strand.
TTGATTATATAATTGATTAATTAAAACCTTACTTATAAAAATCTTCCACATATTCTCCCCTTTGAGACTTAATAAGTCTCACATTTGATTATTCTTATCCAGAGTGCTACTCCATAATCCAGTCATTTTAGTTACACTACCTAGTGACTAAATAAGTCACATTGTATTATCACCAGTGACTAGATTATGAAATTCCACTCTGAGGGATTACTGGACCAAACATCTCTCTCCTTTTTTGTCTAGGAGCGAGTAAAAGATCCAGTCTCCCTAGTTCCTTTTTCTAATAGTACACAATGTTAAAAGCGTGAGCGTGCAATTGGTTCAGCACTTGCCTGTGGTTATCACAGTTATGTATAAAAGACATAAAATACATACATTACATCAATAATTGAATATCACAAGATTATACAAGTTGATCTTCAGCTCAGATACCTTATGTATCGTAGAGAGCCTCCCTGGGCCAAAGTTCAACTGGCACTTATATCCAGGGTATGGTTCACCCTTAGACATCTTCATCATCCTCAGAGTCAATAGAACTATCGTCAAAAGTTTGCTCATTCAAGTTCAGTTTGTTTAGCCATCCTTCATAATATTTCTCCAGACTCCTTTCAATGATCCTTTGTTGATTATTCGGGACTTGTATCACTTCCATTTGCTTAACAGTAGCATTGACGATTAATGATCTTAATAAAGGTAATACACAGCAAAATAATAATCCTCCTATTAATATGGCAACTCCTAAAAACATTCTTAGTTTAACAAACCATGCTCCCCATGCTCCAAATTTCACATCAATCCAATCCCAAATGTGTTGGTCTCTTCCTGCATTTGCTGTAATTTCATTTCTTAATTTTTTAATTTTTGTCATAACTTCACTGAAAGCTCCTCCAGGGGCGGTGTTATTTGGGATAAATGTACAACATTGATCTCCAAACATAACACAAACTCCTCCCTTGTCTGCCAAGAGCCAATTAAGAGCCTGTCTGTTTTGCCATGTCATTCTGCTTGTTGCATGCACTTGGTCGCCTAATAAGGTTAAGGCCTCATCAGTATAATTAATGAATCTTTGTTGATTATAATAGATATAATTAATCCACTCTGTGTTTTTGTTTGGTGTGATCCAAACCAGGATTGACTCAAAACCTCCTTTTATTTCACTTCTTGCCTTGAATTTATTAGGAATTCCTCTTGGCTGTCCAATTGAGTCTAAATATACATCTGGGTCTGGCTCGTATCCTCTTTTAGTTCTATTGTCTTCCTTGTTCGTGCTCTGTTCTGTTCCCCATTGTGCCATGCTAACTTCTTGAAGTAACCGTACTCTTACACATATACCTTTCCATCCAACTGGTAAAGAAGGCAATAATATTTCCCCTCCACAGATCCAAAAGAAATCTGCTATTATTAATGATTGATCTTCATAAATTTCTATTGGAGGTAAGGCTATAGTTTGATTTTCACATTTTTCAGGTGCTATCTTACTTCCTTTAGTTGTTCCGAATGCTAAAAGTTCTGGAGCTCTAGAAGGAACTCCTGATTTCCAAGAATTTTTCTTATCTATATACCAAATAATAGCACATCTTCCTTTGAATTTACCCACATCTTGGGTTCCTTTTGGTTTATGGAAACACTCATATTCTTGTTTATAATCTATGCTATACCATTTTGGAATCTCTACTTTTTGTTTTTCAATTTTTATATTTTGACCTATATCTGAATACTGACACCAGGATCCCCAGAGTGGTCTAAAGAAATAATCTGTTAATTTAGGATTTCCTAAAAATCCAAGGCATTCAGCAATACAATATGGCCTGGTAAAATCTGTTAAATGACAAAAGTTTCTCCCAAATTGGGCACATTTTCGGTAGTCATATGTATTTGGTATGGCTACTACTTTGTTTAACGGAGATTTGGAGCACAGCAAGCAATTTTCTTTTCCTGTTTCTTTAGCTGTAAAGGCTGCCCATTTATACCATTCATTATTTTGGGCTGTATCCCATAATGCATCAATTGGACTAACGTCTTCATCACCTTGAACATCATAATCAATGTCTCTACGATTTTTGATTACCATTGGTTCTGTTGAGTTGATCACATTGTCACTTTTGCTCAAAGGTTGTAAAGTCAATTGAAGGGAAGTCAGGTTGCTTTCTATCGGTTGAGTTTGAGTCTGCATTATGAGATGCATTAGGCATAGGATGGTTTTCAGACATGTTGTCAGACTTATTCTCTGTCCTCTCCAGTTTGTCTGACAGGAGGAAAGAGCTCTCGTCAGTTTGCACTTCATCATGTGTCTCTGATTCTTCCTCATTGCTCTCTCCTTCATTGTCTGGTTGTCTGTTTTCCTTTCTTTCTGCCTTTCCTGTGGGAACTCTAGTACAGTGGTTTAGATGATACCAGGTTGTGCTTCCCTCCACTTGGACTGCTGTTGGGGTAGCTCTCACCACTGTGTAGGGTCCTTCTCTCCTGGGCTCATTCCATTTTCTCCGGAATACCCTCAGATAAACTTGGTCCCCTGGAACAACTGGACAGGCCGTCTCCGATTACTCACTGGGCTCTTTTCTTTTTTCCTGTAAATAGATAGCTTTATGTATGGCAGTTAGTTTCTTCATATAAGAGCGAAGTTCCATTTGTTATTGTTCTAGAGGCGGTCCTTTATAGGGACCTCTACAATATGGCACAGGCATGGGTCGACCCGTAAGCATTTCATGCGGTGTTAAGTGCGTGTTCCTGTTAGTTTGCATGCGGTAGCTCATTAGTACGAGCGGTAATGCATCAATCCAATTAAGTTTAGTACTTTCACATATTTTGTTTATTTTGGCCTTGATCACTCCATTAACTCTCTCCACTATCCCTTGTGACTGAGGTCTATAAACGCATCCTAGTCTCTGTTTTATTCTTAATTGTTGCAACACTTGTTTCACAGTTTTTTGTATGAATGCCGACCCATTATCTGAACTTATTTCTGATGGAATTCCAAATCTAGGAATTACCTCTCTCGTTAGAAATTTAATTACTGTTCCTGCTCCTAAATCCGCGGATGGTACTGCCTCCACCCATCTGCTAAACCTGTCTATGATAACAAGCATGTATCTTTTGCCTTGTACACGCTTTATCATATCCACATAATCGCATACAAGATGTTTAAAGGGGCCTTCAGGTGTTGGAATATGACCTATTGGTGTCACTATGCCTTTTCTCACATTGTAGTTAGCACATACTTCACATGTGGACAAAAATTCATCCACCATTGCATATAAATAAGGAGACCAATATCCTTGCTGTTTAATTTTTCTTACTACTTCTCCCCTTGCACAATGGTCAAAACCATGTGCATCTGTAATAAGAATATTCAGCAGTGAAGTAGGTGCAACAATGTGTCCTTCATGTGTACGCCAGATCTCCTGTGAGTCTTTTTTAGCTCCCCTTTGATGCCACATTGATTGTTCATAGGGGCCTGCTTGTTGTTGAATTCGAATAATGTCATCCAATTGAGGATGAGGTTCGATAAGTACAACAGGTGCTAATACTGCTACTTGACACCCTGAAGCTTTTTTAGCTTCTAAATCTGCTGCATTATTTCCTTTGATGACATAGTCATTTCCCTTCTTGTGTGCTTGACATTTGATTATTGCTAGTCGTTTTGGTTGCATCATAGCAGAAATCAATTGCCCTATTTGTTCACTATGTTGGATGGGAGTCCCATCACTCTTTTTGAAACCTCTTTGTTTCCACACTGCTCCGAATAGATGACATACACCATGAGCATACGCTGAATCTGTAAAAATGTTAGCAGTTTGTCCTTTTGCTAACTGACATGCAGTTGTGAGAGCTTTTAATTCTGCTAATTGAGCAGAGCAGGGCTGTACACAATGTTGTGATATCACAGATTCAAATTCTTTTTTGTTTTTCTTCACTACTGAATACCCTGTATGATTTCCTTCGTGATCCCTAAAGCTAGAACCATCTACAAAGTAAGTTACTTCTGCTTCAGTAATAGGTGTTGATTCTAGATCTGGTCGTAATCGAGTAAATGCCAAGGACTCATTCACACACTCATGAGGTTCTCCTTCGAAAGCCAAAGGAATTAATTCAGCTGGATTAACTGTATGGCATCTTTTAATGGTAACATCTGGGTATGTGAGTAAGGAGGAATATGCTAGAATTCGAGCTTGTGTTAGAACAAATTTCCCTTGTTCTATTAATTCCACAACTTTGTGATGGGTATATATTGTTACTGGATACCCCATAGTTATTGTGGATGCTTTTTCATAGGCGTAATACACTGCAGCTAAACCCTGTTGGTAACATGGTGGGTATCCCTGGGCTACATTGTCTAACTTTGTGCTGTAGTATGCTATAGGCTGTTTTTTCCTCCCACTACAGGTCTCTTGCATTAATACAGCTGATGCATAACCATCAACTCTATTTGCCACATAAAGATGAAACATTTTATCATATTCTGCCATTCCCAGGGCAGGGGCCTGTTGTAATTCTTTTTTTATTGTTTCAAATGCTAGTAAGGCATCTGTGTTCCATTTTAATGGATTGCTTAAATGTTGTAATCCTGCTTGTTTCATCATTTCTCTCAAAGGCCCTGTCTTTACTGCATAGTCTTCTATCCAGTCGGCACTAAAGCCTGTCATTCCTAGAAAAGTCATCATTTGTCCTACTGTCTGAGGTAATGGTGTTTTACTTATACCTTCTAACTGAGCTGGAGCTATAGCTCGTGTACCAAATGCAATTAATCTTCCCAAGTATTCCACTTGAGGCTGGCAATACTGTAATTTGTTTTTAGACACCTTGTGTCCTCCTTGTGCTAATTTTGTCAACACCTTAATTGAGTCTTTGTGACATTGTTCTGGTGAGGTAGAACAGATAATTAAATCATCCATGTATTGTAATAGTGTACCATCTATTACAAGGTCTTCTAAATCAGCCTTCAGAATCTTGTTGAATATATGTGGTGAATGTTTATATCCCTGAGGAAGTCTAGAATATGTATATTGCTTATTTGCATGTGTGAATGCAAACAAATATTTACTCTCTTCTGCAAGCGGTACACTGAAGTAGGCAGAGCAAAGATCAATTACAGTAAAGTATTTGGCATCAGGAGGGACATTTGTCAGTAAAGTGTGTGGGTTTGGTACCTCAGCTGGCATATCTTCCGTTATTTCATTTATTGTTCGTAAATCATGAACAAGTCGCCATCTGGTTTTGTCTGATTTGATTACAGGCATAATTGGAGTGTTACAGTAACTAGTAGTTTCTATCAATACCCCTGCCTTCACTAAGCCTTCAATTGTGTCCTTTATTCCTGCTTCCGCATCTGCCCTTAAAGGATATTGTGCTTTTCTAGGTGTGGCGAGTGGGGCGGGGCCGAGAGGCGTGGGAACGAGGAGTGAGGCCAGGTGTAGTGATTGGAGATGAGCTACACCTGCGCCCCACCGCCAGTATCGAGTCCCACGTAGGAGATGGAAGGATATAAAACTGGAGTGACGACCGTGAAGGACGAGAGAGGACCAGGCCTGGGATATTATTTTATGTTTGCTTTTTATTTGTGCGTGTCAGTCGCCGTGAGGTGCTGACGTGCTGTTTTGTTTATTTTTGAATTATTAAAGTATTTTGATTGTGCGCCGGTTCCCGCCTCCTTCTTCCCGATGATTAGGAAGTTTGTATCGTTACAGTGGTGCCGAAGCCCGGGAGAAGGAGGGACGCGCTGCTGAAGATCCCTCGCCGCTGTGGTGAATCCGCGGTGCCCTCGAGCTGGCGAAGTATGTGCCGCCATGGACGCTCGAGGCGGTGGGCTGGAGCGAGTTGCCGGGGACGGGCGAGCTCGCTGCCGACCGCCCACGATATGGAGGGGCGGCTGCCGTCCGTGAGGGAGCGGAGGAGTCGGCGCCGTTCGCCAGGGGGCCGGAGCCTGCCGCCTCCGTGACGGAATCCGGAGGGGCAGGGAACGGGGGACTCCTGCCGCTGCCAAAAATCGGAGGAGCCGTCGCCGTCCACCGGGCGGTGGAGGAGTGTCGTTCCGTCAGCCGAGGGCCGTCCAGTGCCACCGCCGGGCACCGCGGAGGAGATCACCCAGCTGGTGGAGGGCCGAGCAGCAGTGCGTCTGGGAACCGGAATTTTTTTTTTTTTTTTTTTCTCTCTCCTCTCTCGTCCTTGTCTGTCCTACCCCCAGGTTCCTGCAGGTCCCCGTGAGCGGTCCCCCCCCGGAGGGAGGGAGGGGGGTAGAGCGCAGTCTCGGGACTACCCCCCGTCCTGCGAGGGGCGATGGGGGTATGTGGCGAGTGGGGCGGGGCCGAGAGGCGTGGGAACGAGGAGTGAGGCCAGGTGTAGTGATTGGAGATGAGCTACACCTGCGCCCCATCGCCAGTATCGAGTCCCACGTAGGAGATGGAAGGATATAAAACTGGAGTGACGACCGTGAAGGACGAGAGAGGACCAGGCCTGGGACATTATTTTATGTGTTTGCTTTTTATTTGTGCGCTGTTTTGTTTATTTTTGAATTATTAAAGTGTTTTGATTGTGCGCCGGTTCCCGCCTCCTTCTTCCCGATGAATATGGAGATTTGTATATCGTTACACTAGGCAGACGTGCATTTGGCTTAAGTTGAACTCTTACTGGATTTGCTGATTTTATTAATCCAATATCTGTGTCATGTTGAGACCATAGTTCAGTTGGTACCTGACACTCCATTTCCTTAAATAATTCAGTCTCATTTGTGTTTATTAAATCAGATGCTGTAGTCATCTGTGTCACTTTCTTTTGGCTGATAACTACTTCCTGTGGAATTCCCAGCAAACTGGTTGCACACAGAATTTTGATGTAATTTTTGTCAGCTGAATGAAAAATCAATGGGTTTTCTGTTGATTCCCATTTGCTTTGTTCTGCCCTTTTCATCATTGGTCCTAAATCTTTTGCTTCCCAATTTCTTCCTACATATACTGCAATATGCGGGACAGAGTTATTTACATTGAACCATTTTTTGACAAATTCACCTTCTGGTATGTTTAAAGCTGCTCCCTCCTTACCTATGATGATGTACTGGGAGACTATCTCAATCTGCTGTCATTTTGTTTCTTTTTGCCATTTCTGTTCTATCTTTTCATCCCTTTCTTGATCATACATCATTGTGCAATGAAATTCAGACTTTGATAACTGTGCTTCAGGTATCTGTGCTTCAATAAACTTTCCCCATTTATTGACTGTCTGTTTCACATCTTGTTCTATCTGTCCTATCCAAAAAACATTTGCTTTTGGCTCTGCAACCATCATTTGTTTTTCTGTTCCTATTGAATCAATATATATCCCTTCTGGAGAACACCAAATTTGTAGTCCTAATTTACATAATGCATCTCTTCCTAACAAATTAATAGGAGTTTGATTTGATACCAGAATGGGCATTGTTATACTTTGATCTTTTGTTTGTAGACACACTGGAGCTGTTATGGGAATCAATTGCATTTTTCCCGAGAATCCTATTGTCTTTGCAAATTTTCCAGACAAGGGGAGATGTGAAGCATATTTCAAATTAATGCATGTTAAATTTGCCCCCGTATCAACCAAAAATGGAAATGTATCTCCCTCTATTTTAATCTGCATAATAGGCTCTTGATCAGCTTTTGTTGATAAAATTGGAAGCTGACTCTCCCCGTTAGGATTCTCTGGGCACCCCTAATATCCTGGATTGGGACCTCCCCAAGGGTTTACTGGGCCCTGCACTGGACCCTGAGTAGGCTGTTGCCAGCTCATCCCCCTTCCACCATGAGGTTGCTGTGGCCATTGCTGATTTGGACAGTCAGCTTTGATGTGTCCGGGCTGCGCACAGCCCCAGCACAATGGTGGAGGCCTGTCTCTGCCTCTGCCTCTGCCTCTGCCTCTTTGCTGTATGGGGTTTTTTCTCCATCCCATTTGTCCTGGCTGTTGAGTATAAACATTTATTATGGGCACAGAGTTCAAGTGTTCATTTGGAGGGACTGCTGTAAGTGGGCTTGACTGAATAGTAGGTTGTGGAGCAATTACTGGAGGCATTAAAGTCATTTGTTCTGCTGTCGCATTTGTTACTGAAGCTTGAATATTTTTCTTATTTTTCTTTGTGAGTTCTTCAAGCTGTAATTGAGTTAGTTTACGTTGTAACTCTTTCTCTTGACTTTTGAGTTTTAGTTCATTTTTTCTTTGTTGTTCCACTGCATGAGACACATGGTCACAAAACTCTTTGTGTGTTTTAGAAGTTAAACCGACCAGATCCTCCAGCTTGCTTTTTACTGCTGGCGGCATAGCATCGATCACAGCTTGTCTAAACAATGTTGACATTAATGGGTCTCCCTCGGGATCCCCCTCAGTTTCTTGTTTCCACCTTTTCAGCTGTTTTTGCACATAAGTCATTGGATTCTCTGAATCTCCAATTCCTTCTCCCTTCAGTGATTTAGGATTCAGTCTGATCGGATACTCCGCACGCAATGCCTGCCATACTGCTGGGCGGAATGCATCAAAAACAATCCCATCCATATTGTGAGAGTTCCCTGCTCTGTTTAGAGTCGTTGTAAGAAGAATTTCATCCATCTTTGTCCTAATGTCTAATGAATTTCCCTGCCCCCTCATGAATATCAGGAAGGCGAGTGACAAGCCCCTCGAGGTCCTGTGAAGCCCAGGGGACATACTGTCCCTGCTCACCCTTGATTAAAATTGGGAGCTGTGCGGCCAGTGGTCTAAGTGTCCCTTTATCTCTGCCCTGTTCCCATTTACTGTTATCAAATAACTCCTCTGCCTGATTCTCATTCTCACTACCATAGAACAACTTACTCTTTCCTCTCTCCAACTTATTTCCCTCTCTGATCTTCTTCCTTGATTCTCTAATTTTCTCTTCCATTTCTTCTTCCAAAGCTTGTACTTGTGCTACAATATCTCTATCTTCCCTCCTCTTTCTTTCTAATCCTTCCTCAAACCAGGTTTTATCTTCCTGATTAGCTTTCATTTTTTCTAATGCTGTACGTGCTTGCCTGTAACAATCCAGTTGCAAACTTTCTGCACTTTCCTTTCTGGGCTGCCTCTGTGTTTTTACAGCTGGCTTCTTTTCCTCATCAATCTCTAACTGCCCTTCTAAATCTAGTTCTCCTGTTACCTCCATGGTTCCCTTGAGTATTGGGAACTCTCCTTCTACTGGCAGATAAGGGGGGGGGGGGCTCTGAAAACAACTTTTCTTTTCTCATGTTATCTTTCTCTGCCCCCTTCAAGATTTTCCTGGCCTGTTTTATACTCTTCAACATATCCTCACCTTCTTTTTTAAACAGAGAAATTATCTCTTTCTCTTTTTCCCTATTTGTTTCTCTTTTTTCTCTTTTCATACTGATGCTTTTAGTTTTATAGTTTTTTATCAGAGTTTCCATTTCCTCACACAATGCTACATCAAATGTCCCTTCCTTTGGCCATTTTGTCATCATATTCTTTGTTCTCTTCTGCCATTTTTTTTTAGATTTTGTTTATTTGCTCTTTACACAGTGGATATTTTAATCCAATTATTTCCACTGGTGTGGCTGCCATATCTTTATTTATGTTATTACCACCAAAAATTAACTTTTTAGTTTTATAGTCACTTGGTTACAATCTCTTCTTTTCCTTTCACTTAATTTAACTATTTTTACCCCTTACACCCTATTTTTTATTCTTGACTATGTGTCATACCTTTTTGAATTTAGTTTTTATTTTGTCTCATGCATTTATACTTTTTTTATTTATATTATTATTTGACTGTCTATCTTATTTACTCTATTTTATTATCACTTTTTAGATAACTATTTCTAACAATAATTCTTTATTTTTATTTTTTACTTCTCTTCTCTTTTTTTTGTACACCCATGTATTACAATTTTAGTGTGGAAACCTCCTCCCTTGCTCTCACTCCCACTGCACTGGGTTCAGGAAATTTTCTCCCCTTTCACTCAGACATCCAAAATGCAAAACTCTATTATAGATCTCGGTTCAAACTTTATTGATACTATTTTCCTAAACCCATTCACACTTGCTACACTCTTTATTGAGCCAGAGTGCTTATTCTTGCATACTTTTTCCCTTTATCTAAGGGATAATCAGTCATTAATTGTCCTTTTATTATCAAGGCTCATCATACATTCATCCCTCTCAAGTGGATCTGGGTTGAGTCCAATTCTGCCAGTTCACACTTAAGTGAAGGTCCAGGAACGGTGCTCAACCCTTACCCACCCAATACGGAATTTATTTGTTCATACATTCATCACCATTCACAAATTCATTCGTCCGGACACAGATACATCCACACAACAAAACACAGCTCTTCCTAGAGCTCCTTAAGGGCCCACCTATTTCTGTCCTTCGAGAATTTCACCTATACTTTCTCAAAGCGGTATCCGTGGGACTTTTCCTCGCGATTCCTTAATCTGCTTATCCGTTTATCACTGTCCTACTTGGTACAGCTATCCAATAAACACAGATTATACAATGCTTTTTGCCTACACCATTTTTGTTTTAAATCTAGGTTACCTTACAAGGCTTTCCTATTAATAAACCAAATATGTGCATGCAGTTATTTCTTCTGGAGTAAAACCCCCTTTTTCAATTTGGATATCCTATTTTTTTTTCTAAATTTGGAAGAGTAGATTTTAAGTGTCCTTACCACTCAGAACTGACCTCAACCAACACAAACGAATTTTATAAGCAAAAATGCTTACCTTGTTTTATGGTGGCCACCCGGTTGTGTTGATCATCGGTCAGCTCAAAAGCGGCTGTCCACTCTGCCACTCTTGTCCAGTCCCATCTGGGGTGCCAAATCTGTGGTGTCTTTTGCCGGTTCTCAGAAGAATCAAACTCAGTCAGGGATTTTTCTATCAGAAGAAAAGACTTTATTTTAAGCAAAACAAAGCCGAGAGCTCGTTGCAAGGAGATCTCCCAAAATGTTATTTGGTTTCTCCTTATATACACTATATGGGGCGGTTCCACCTAGTCTACACTTTTCATACATACCCCTAGAGAGGGGAGGCCCTTAATGTATGTCTGACCATATGTTTTTCCTCAGTTTTGTACATTCCAGGGTGTAGGCAACTTTCTATTAGATTTTAGGCCTATGAGATTTTAATAGAATAATAACTAGCAGTAAAAAGGGCTAGATTCACATTGATTATATACTTGATTAATTAAAACCTTACTAATAAAAATCTTCCACATGGACGGGCGTTCAGAATGGTCAAAAATGCGAAGATGGATGCTCCCTGCAACCGTTCGAAAGCTGAAGACATCAACGGCAACGGGTAAGTATTCTTTACCGTGATGTTGTTCAACCCTCGATAATCAATGCACGGTCGAAGAGATCCATCCTTCTTCCCCACAAAAAAGAACCCCGCCCCCGCTAGAGATGAGGAAAGTCTAATGAATTTGGATGCTAGAGAATCAGAAATATATTTCTCCATAGCCTCCCTCTCTGGAACAGAAAGTGAATATAACTTGCCCTTAGGCGGAGACTCACCTGGAACTAAATCTATGACACAGTCATAGGGACGATGAGGAGGAAGAGAAGCAGCACGAGACTTACTGAACACTTCTCTCAGGTCCTGGTACTCCCTGGGCACGTTAGACGAATTCACCACCTCCTCCTGGAACACAGACACAGGTACAGATGAACACGCAGACACTAGACAAGACTTATGACAATCGTCACTCCACATGGAGATGGAACTGTGCCCCCAATCAACTCTGGGATTGTGACGTGTAAACCAAGGATGTCCGAGTACAATGGGTGCAAGGGGTGAATGCATGAGTAGGAATGTTATTGTCTCAGTGTGGTTGCCAGATGTGATGAGGGTGATGGGTTCAGTGGTATGAGTAATGTTAGGAAGTTGTAGTCCATTGAGAGCACTGACAGAAATCTGATGTGTGAGGGGGGTGATAGGAACGTGAAGGTGGTGATCCAGTTCAACATCAATAAAATTATCTTCCGCCCCTGAATCCAGTAAAGCCCGGGTGTCATGAGTGTTGGTTGCCCACCTTAGTCTTACCGGAAGAAGAGTAGCTGATGATGGTGAGGATGAGGTCTTCCCGGTGGAGATCCCACCCGATAGTTGCCTCATTGTTACTATCGGGCTTGGTCTTTTAACGGGCACGAGTGAACGAAGTGACACCCCCCCCCCCCCCCCCCCCCGCAGTACAAGCAAAGTCTTTGGGACCTCCGCCGTTCCGTCACGTTTTTACACACCTATGATGGGAAATGCCACGGCATTTAACAACGGGTTGGTAAAACGGTTCGGCCAAATAGGAAATAAGCATATACGTCTTTAACTCCTGAAACATCTGCCTCATATTTTAGAGTGGTTAAGATGGTTTATGAAATATATCAATTAAAGCTGTACGTGTGTGAAAAAATATTCAGATGCAACATTTTCATAATTAACTGCAATTTAATAATTTTTCTCTGTGACTCTAACTGATTACATTTATTTTTGTAATCAAATGATATATTTTAGCTATATGTAACTAGTTGACCCCTAACACTGATTATGCATTCTAACAATAATAGGTGGTGAAAGAGCTGATTAACCTCTTTAACTTAAAAAATGCGTACAATGTCCGCAAACAAGGGTTTGTTCATAAAACAACCTAGTCCCCCGACTTGAAAGCACCGTAACAAGTATAGCCATTGCAGAAATGTATTATAGAAATGCAGTAAGATAAACTCTGGATGCACGATTGACCGACTTATCACATGTTTACCATATTATTACAATGCCCTGCTTACCTAGTTTTATGATGAAATATGTCTGTAAAAATAAACAAACATACACACAATCTCCAGAATGGGGGACTGATGATGGGTTCATCATTTCACGATGAAGACAGACTGGATATTCAGACCGCAGCAGCAGGACACGATTGTCTTTTTCTAAAGATAAAGACAATTATTTGGTTTCAGGACACACAAATCCTAATGGTTCACAAGATAACATAACAACGGTTGCTTCATTACAGCATTGTCTAACCTATTTTAGCCTGTTTTAGCACATGTATATCGTATTGTTGAATATAGTCGTTTAGTCTAAATATGTGTTGTTATTTTATTGTTGTTATATGTATTATGTGTTTTTTGTTTTACAATTTTACAAAGGGGTTAAATTTAATACGTTTAACCAATACCTCATTCAAGCTATGTAGAGGTTCAGGTCAGGGAACTACAATACCCATCACACACCTCAGGCTTCAAACATGGCCGTCGTGGAGGCGTACTCATATTGTATGTGGCAACGCTCTAAATCATTGGACATCTGATTAAACGCATGGGCAGATAACCTAAATAAATAGACGCACATTTCTACGCTGTATGTGAAGTATATGCTCCTTCCATGTTGTGATGTTACAAACCCTCTTTTTTGTTATCTGTTTTAGTGATGCAAAGTTCGATTCACTTATGAAAAATTATTCATTTGGACAATTTGGTTCAATGAACCGATTCATAGGGACCTTAAGTCATTTTCGTAGTTAGAGTCAGTACACATTTTTTTTTCTTCTAACAACTCAAAAGACTCATTTTATTTCCGTGAATCATCTAAATAAATTTAATTATGTGAACACATATTGGTGGTTATTATCTTTTGTTCATTTAAGTTAATGTTGAATCATCTAAATAAAGTTAACTGTGTGAACACATATTGGTGGTTATTGTCTTTTGTTCATTTAAGTTAGTGATGTTTGTGTTCGCAGTTTTATGCACAGTCATCAGTTTTTAGTCAGTTAAAAAAGTGTCAGGCACTAAGTTTTTGTATTTTTAACTAACCTAATTATGACAGAGTTACAGGTTTTGGTTGTTTTCGGTGAGTGTAAGCAGGGAAAACTTAAATGTGACCGTCGAGTAACGTTAACTACTCAAACGAAGACAAACTGTGTAAGTGTTCATTAAGATGCCGAAATGAAAATAAGCGTACAAATATTCATAATGACAATAAGTACAATATACCTTAAAACACAATAGCCCCTGCTAAGTACACCTAAAATTTGTGGTGAGATATTTACATTTACATTTATTCATTTAACAGACGCTTTTATCCAAAGCGACTTACAGATGAGGACAGTGGAAGCAATCAAAAACAACAAAAAGAGAAATGATATATAAGTGCTATAACAAGTCTCAGTTAGGTTAACACAGTACACGTAGCATGTCATTTTAAATAATATAATAAATAAAAAGAAAACATATTAAATAAAAAAAGAATAGAGCAAGCTAGTGTTTGAGGTCTTTACACACATGTAAAAACCGCAATGTTTTTCATAGCGTTACACTTTGAAACCAGAACAATATTTTTCCATGACATTGTTAGCTCTTTTCGTTTGAATCTATTTACCGCAGTTTCACCATCCTAATTGCAATGGTTTGGTCTTACGCTCAGTGCCTTATACGTTGTGTTTCCAAGTTTTTGCTCTCTTGTTAGTGCATCTCTTTGTTCATACAAAGCAATATTTCTGTGAATTTGGGTATTAAAATATTGCTTTTAACATCGTCTTCATTCGAGACGTTTACTTAACATCATTATATTATCCTAGTTTATATCAGATATAAGATATGTCGCTTATTAATTATTATTGAATTGTTAACAAACAAAGTTTCTGAACTCAGAGATTCTAATTTATGTGATGAAGGATTTTGAAAACTCTGACGGTCATTAGCAGGGGCGCAACTATCCAGTGTTAGAGGGGTATGCAGCAAAACATTATATATATATATATATATATATATATATATATATATATATATATATATATATATATATATATATATATATATTTAGATGTTCTTTTTATAAAACATTTTAATTATTACAAACAAAAACATAATAAAACAAAAATACAGCACAGGAAATAATTAACATATTCATGAACGTGGACAATTTACATACAGCATTTCATCATTTGATTGTACCTAAATTTTATCCAGTTTTTGTTTATGACCATTTAAACTTTAGACACTTATTCTCCCTTTTTTTTTTTAAACAGGTGCGATTTACCATTGCGACAATACCTCAATCTTTCTAGAGTTACAACTTCAGATATCATAGATTTCCACATCTGAGTAGAGGGGGCATCACTACCAACCCATTTGACCATTATTTTTAATCAAGAGCAGTGAGTGATTTCTTTGTCGTTGCTGTTTTTTATTGATATAAAGACTGTCACTTTAAGACAATGCACTGATACAGTGGCCTACGTTCAGCTGGCTATGTCTGCTATAGGATACTTACCAAGACGGCCATTTTGACATAATTTTTGTCTGAATTTGTCCATTTAAATAAAATACTTCAGAGAGATCTTATATTTGCGAGCGTTCTGAGGCACGGGTTTGCGAGCTTCTGATGAGCGCATGCACAAATCTTCTCACTGCGCGCGCGTGCTCGTGTCCTCTGCCTCTTAAATGTTTAAACTGACAAAGCTTAAATTAGTTTAGTTTAAACACAGATATCAACGTGTGCTGTTTAGGTCTCATCTGTGCACACGCTATCAACACCCGGGTGATGACGGAATAAATGACAGCTCATTTTCCAGTTTTACATATTCTCCGAGCATAGACGTCACATTTTAAATCCTACCTGTTGCCTTTCACCAATCACTTATTAACCTGCTGTCACATCCCTTGATATGCCATCTCCTTTTCCCTCTTTCTTTTTCTATTTTTAGCCCCCCGAGAGCTTTTTTTTGTTTTTATCTATCTTTTTCGAGTTTCAGCGACAACGCACTAACGTTACTGCTGC
The DNA here is from genome assembly GCF_023724105.1 of Carassius gibelio. Taxonomy (NCBI): domain Eukaryota; kingdom Metazoa; phylum Chordata; class Actinopteri; order Cypriniformes; family Cyprinidae; genus Carassius; species Carassius gibelio. Next base: position 14,085,284 of record NC_068376.1, read on the forward strand.
TTACTCAGCGCTCACGGCGCCTCACCCACTCGCGAGGTTCTATGTCTAAATTCTATGATGGAATATTATGAGGGCACTGTTAGTCCTCTAAACTTTATATATATATATATATATATATATATATATATATATATATATATATATATATATATATATAATGTATGTGATTTTACTACAAACTATAAGCATTCTAACTAAGAAACATAATATGTTTTTATTTATTTTTTATTTTCCAACCAAACACGATGTTTGCTGTTAAAAAAGTCATAAGAATGTTTATTGTGTTTTGAAAAGAAAGTAAGTTATGATATATAATAATATTTTTTTATTGTTTAACAACAACCACAATGCGTTTGAGTTTATGTATTTCTTCTGTTTCATGTATGCAACGGTTACCATACACACATTCAAGAGAATTACATAAACTCAATTGTTTTAAACAATCTAAACCATTTAGTCTGTCATTAAAAACCTCTTACATTTTTTTTCTTCATGCGTCCATTTTCATCTGTCTCTGGACTCTTGCTAAAAACATTTGAGTGCTGACATGAATCCTACATGAAAGCTAAAAAATAATACTTTTTTAAAACTATTTTATTACTATTTTATTTTATCATGGTTAACAACACCATTTGGAAAGTGAGAAAGGACGTCTTATCTATTGTATAAACTTCTGTGAGACATTTGTAGCAACAAACACTTTTGGTTTCAATGAAAACTTGACAACTCATTTTCAATCTAATATAGGTATTTTCGTGTTTGTGACCTATTTTGTTTTTTGTGTATTTATGTACTTGTTTGAGTGTATATTTGTATTTGTTTGGTTACATGTTCATGTTTTCTGTATGTTTACATTTGCGTGTGTGTGTGTGTGTGTGTGTGTGTGTGTTTATGATTGTATGGTTGTGTTTGTGTACTTGATTGCATTCTCAGTACGTCTATGTTGATGTTAACAATATTTTGTTAAACAACATTTTTCTATGGTCTAACTTGTTAAAAGATTTCACATCCTTTTGACCAGTAAATGAACTTTCAGCTAACCTTGCGATCACAGGCCTAAGCCATAAAGTTGAAATTGTCACCTTTTGATCACTGAATACACAAAACATTATTTTTTTTATTTTTTTTACTTTAGCTGACCTGCAGCACACCATTTACAACACCAGAACCCCGGAAAACGAATTAGATTACAGTTGAGTTGCTAACCCCAAAAACCTTTAGATGTTTTACAATCTTTGCTGACATGGTCATAACATTAAACACAAAGACATCAGATGCCAGATGCCAGACACCAGACACGTTTTTACACACTTCTTGAGATGAAATATTTAGCCTTTCCTGTAATGTTGTTAAAGTTTCTTTGGCAAGAAAAGTCCATCTTGACTTACCACATAAACGCATGTTTTAATTGATATAGCAACATATAGCAATGCCAGAAGTTAATATTGACAAGGTAAAATACATATTAAAGGATTTAGACCACTAAAGTATGTGTGAGTGACTTATTAAAATGTAGAACTTTTGTTGAGATGGAAATAAAATCGTATAGGTTAACCTAATTTTAAAGTAAAAACATTGGTTGCTTTGAACATTAACACAGAAAGGTATACATTACTGGTAGATTTCCAAATACGGTCTAAGATTACACTCAATTTTCGTTCACACTCTGTACATCATAAAAAAAAGTAAAATAAATAAAACAACACTGAAGAAAAAATAAAAATAAAAATATATATAAAGATAAAGAAATAAAAAGTAGAGGAGTAACAGATTTTCACATTAAGAAACCAAAGTCCTCTAATGAAGAATACAAAAAATCTTGCTTTGGGACTTTTCATTCCTTTTAACATCTCCAAATACATCACAAATTCCTCTTTAAATGCCACTAAACGTGAGGGGAGTTTTGAAAAACATACATTTATGAATGTACAATTTCATGCCAGAAGTTAATATTAACAAAATAAAATATATATCCAATGATTTAGGCTACTAAAGTAAGTGTGAGTGGGTTATAAAAAAAAAAAAAAACAACAAGGACTGCTTAGATTAAAAATAAAGACCATATAGGCTAACCTAGTTTTAAAGTAACTCATATACATATATGTATCTATAGATCCTGAAACAGTCCATATATGTTCCAAGGTTAGGTATAGAATACCAGAAAGAACATCTAATCATCCTTCTGTTTATACTACAGAAATGATTGTCATATTTTTGGCTCTTCAGTGGGTTGAACACATTAATATACCTAAAGTAGTCATATGTTCAGACTCATTTTCAGTACTATCAAGTTTAAAAAGTGGCGAATCTTCAACTAGACATTTTGTCAGTAATTTTACAGAGTTTGTTCAGAATACAAGCAAAAACAAATATTTAATTTGTATAGATACCTGCACACATAGGAATAGAAGGTAATGAATAGTGGATCAGATAAAAGCATTAAAATGTCAGACATCGTATTTAGTACTACAATGAGTAAATTAGAAATAAAAGGACTAATTAAAAAAAAAAAAAAAAAATGGGATGGTGAGAATAAAGGACGACATTTCTATAATATTCAAAGACCAGTTGGAAATGAAAGGAGAATTTGGGGGATAGAAAGCAAGATCTCGCCATAGAATTGACCCATTGCACTTAATCAGTCATTATTTATAAGAGGAAAGACATTCTGAGTGTGTGAGCGGTGCTGGGAGGTTTTTTTTACCGAAGGCTTTGCAAATTCTGCTGGGTTATCTTTTTATTTTCTTTTGTTTAACTCTCTGTCAGTAACAGTCTAGATTTTTTTAAATTGTAGTTAGTGGTAAAGTACAGCATAGTTTTGACAACTATCTTGTGCTGATGTTTTAAAGACGGGGTCCAATGTATTTTCTTTGAGTTCAGCGTAAATGCCTACCTTTTTTTCTTTTGTTTTAACTTTTTCTAACACCGTGACAAACAGCAACTTTTCTGGTTTGTAACATTTGTTTGCGTTCGCTTTTTTTTTTTTTTTTTTTGAGTCGATCTAACGTTACCGGAGACGACGTAACACTTTGCTGGGTGATCTTTTTATTTTCTTTCGTTTAACTTTCTGTCAGTAACAGTCTAGATTTTTTTAAATTGTAGGTAGTTGTAAAGTACTGCATAGATTTGACAAGTATCTTGTCCGATGTATTTTCTTTGAGATCAGTGTAAATGCCTACTTTTTTTTTTTTAATTTTGTTTTAACTTTTTCTATCATCGTGACAAACAGCAACTTTTCTGGTTTGTAACATTGCTTTACGTTAGCTTTGTTTTTTTGTTTTTTTACGTTACCAGAGATGTCGTAACACTTTGCTGTGAGATCTTTTTTTTCTTTTGTTTAAAGTGTAACTAAACCCCTGGTCAGAGCCTGACTCCACCCACTGACAATATTTGAAAAATGCTGAAAAGTGGGCAGATCACAGCGGAGATAGAGAGGACGAACCTAGGGCGGGGCTGAGCGAGTGTGGCGTGACCTGAGACCCGCAGTGACGGATTGATTGACAGCTGCTGTCAGAGACGCTAAAATGGAGAGTGACTGTAATGACACAAGTAGCTTTGCAACAGAGCGATCATTTGAAGTAGAGGACTTTTCTCCCCCACTTTCACCTGAAGTGGAGGGTGTCGAGGTGTCTGTTCATATCAATTCGAGCCGCAGGCTCAAACTGCGGTCTTAACTCCCGCACCACGTCGCGAGCTGTGTGGAGAAGCCCATTTCCATCTCCATTGTGTTGGAGAAGCAGTCCCGTGTAAAATGCAGTTTGCACACTCCAGCTCTAGGGGGGAACTCACAGTCTTCCAGGTCAAGTGCATGCAACCACTGGCGCCTAATTTTTAATTCTGCTGGTAAACTATGCAGTCCAGCAGTGCTGTCGCAACCAGCAACACACCTCCGTACCATCCTGACCACTGTACTAAATACAGATAAATCTACGCTTACTTGAAGATCTAAATAACTTTATAATTGCTATGCTAAATAGATGCTATAGTAGTCTATCCTGATCATTTTCAATACTCGCAATTCCAACTCCTGACTCACTAGTGATTTTGACCGAACAAGATGGTTTTATACTGCCAAGGGCGTGGTAGCTCGTACCAAGGGGCGTGGTGCCTGCCACTGCTTACGTCACTTGCAATTGCAACATCCAATAGGAAAAAACAACTGCAGTAGCCACCGTTCAACCTAAAGAGGGCAGCACTCAGATGTTTTTACACCATATATTGTAGAATTAAAACTTTTTATACTCAAATGTCAAAAAAGTTACCTGAATCAATGAAAAGCACTTATAAAGCCCCATTCTTATAGATCATTAACTAAAAAAAGTTGGTTTAGGGTTTAGTTACTCTTTAACTCTCTGTCAGTAATAGTATCGATTTTTAGGGGCCAAGCACCGAAGGTGCGAAGGCACCTATTGTGTTTGTTGGCGTTATTATTCTTCTTCTTCCACCCCAAGTCTATGGTAGCCCATAGAACCGATTGCGGGAAAGTTGTATAATTTGGCACACTAATAGAGGACTGTCTGAACATTAACCGTAGCAAATTTGAAGTCTCTAACTCAAACTCTCTAGCGCCACCAATTGTCTAAACTTTCAAAAACTTGATGCTAATAACTCTTGAACCGTAAGCCACAAAATGAAAATTCTTTTTTCCTGTGATTCCTTGGCTCATGCCGAGTCGAATGGACACCGAAATTCAAAAATCGCAAGGCTTAGTTTTTTCGCTATCGTCAATTGTTCGTAAAACCTACTTTTTCGAACTCGTCCTAGGCCGTTGCACCGATTGTCACGAAAATTGAATCAGATAATCTTCAGACCATGCTGGCAAAAAGTTATGGAATTCAAGTTGATTTCTCAAACCGTTTCCGAATAGCTCATGAACGAATTCTTCGAAAAGCACGCAAACGTGAACGTGAGGCTATATCTCCGCAACGGTTTGGCCTATTGAGACCAATCTTGGTGGGTCTTATAACAACCATTCCCTGGGACTACCTGCAGTGTTTCGGCGCTGTGCCCCCTAGTGGTCAGGAGATATGAAAAATGCATGTTTTTGCTCATAACTTCTGAACGGTTTTGCCAAAAATCACAAAAGTGGTGTCGTTAGATTCAGTGCATCATTCCGAGTCGAATGATACCGAATTTTCCCAATTCGGCCATTTTGGGCGTCGGCCATTTTGGATTTAGTTGTAAATTGCTGTATCTTAAGAATGAAGTTCCGTATCGTTTCGCAAATAATTACAAAAATGTCCGGCTCCATGCCCTGAATGTACACAAAAAAATTGGGGGCAGCGCCACCTTGTGGTCAATAGTTATAACGATTTTTTCGAAAAATGCTAATAACTTTTGCATACATTAGCCTATTGTAACAAAGCTGATGTTGATAGATTCCTTGGGTCATGCCGAGAACACCGATACCCCATTTGTCAATTTTGGCAAAATTTCCTGTCCGCCATTTTGATTCATGTTGAAAACCTACTTTTTCGAACTCCTCCTAGACCGTTGCTCAGATTTTCACCAAATTTGATTTGGATCATCTTCAGACCATGCTGGCAAAAAGTTATGGAATTTGTGTCGATACACGTAACCGTTTTCAATTAGCGTACCAACGAATTTGCTGGAAAGATGCCAAACTGCATCTGAGGCTGTATCTCTGCAAAGGTTGGAGATATTTACACAAAACTTAATATGTGACATTGTCACATCACATTGACCACGCCACATCATTTTGGTCACAGCGCCACCTATTGGTCAAGAGTAATAAACCAATCAATAACCGCTAATTATTACATTTCCAATAATGCTAATAACTTTTGATTGCATTAGCCTATTATCATGAAACATGTCTCAAAATGTTCCTTGGGACATGCCGACAACATACATACCAATTATGTCATATTAAGCAAAACTTCCTGTCCGCCATTTTGATTCATGTTGAAAACCTTTTTTTTTAAACTCATCCTCAACCGTTTGTCTGATTTTCACCAAAATTGAATCCGATCATCTTCAGACCGTGCTGACAAAAAGTTATGGATTTCGTGTCAATAGACGAAACCGTTTTTGTACAGCGCTGCTTCAGATGTCAGGCATCTTCACAAAATGAGTCTGAGGCTATATCTCTGCAAAGCCCATTAGTGGTCTTCCAGTGACATCTAGTGGTCGTAAATGCAATTTATCATACAACACTGTCTCCTTTACCTTTATAACTCTTATATGTTGTCTTAATTTCATTCCAAAGAAGCATACGCAATTTATGTATAATTTCACAGTCTAGATAATAGTACTGCACTGATTTTAAATAACCTAGATATGTCTGACAGTAAAAGAATAGAACAGAATTACAGACACACACAAACATGAAATGTTTAAACTACTATATTAATACTCAATAAGCATGCTTAAACCCACACACAGATGCACACATTTTGTTATAGATAATTAAAATAAATGATGGGTGATAAAACCTATTGCAAGTCTTCTGTTTTTATGGGCTTCTATGTCATTTTTCAGGTTTCATTGCAATCATAATCTGGCATAATTATAAACATTAGATATATCTGTATGAATAAATTGGTAAACTTTGACTCAATGTGATCTGAAATGCTTGAACAGTAATATTAAATAATAGTAATATACATTTTTTTCTAGATGAATCCCTCAACAAGCCCATAAACTGTAATGTTTTAGTCTTTAGTGAGCTCATTAGTGGTCTTCCGGTGACATCTAGTGGTTATAATTGCAATTTTTTATTCAACACTGGGTTTTGAAGTTTTATAAATATTACAGTGTTCTTTTTTACCTAATCTCTGTTAAATTTTGCATGATTGTTTAGAAAAAATACAGATCTAATGCATGTGTGATTATATTACCCCTTTTTTTTTTTTGCAGTTTAATGCCATTCACAACAGAAATCTTTTGTTTTTTAGGCCATTTTAACTGTTATAGCACCAGCTATTTTCTGATCTTAATGAAACTTTGCATGCTTGGTGGGTCATCTTTCACATGTTATAACCAAGTTTCATAAAGTTTTGAGTTTTTGTTTCAGTTTTATAGGCTTTAGGTTACATGTGGCCACGGCCCTTTCCTAAATGACCTCTTATAGCTAACCAAAGGACAAAATGCAACATATTTTTGAAAATTATTGATCTAGAGAGTCCAGAGAATATTATTGCAGTGGTTTGATCAAGACTGAACAAAAAACCAGGTGACCCAAAACATTCAAATTCGTGGACCAATTTTACGAAAAAGGCTATAACTCGGGAACAAAATGAGATATCTTCACCAAACTCAGAACTCATATGCATGAACAAAAACTTTAGTCAAATTATTATTTTTTTTCCATATCTGCCACTTGGTGGCGCTACAGGATGAAAAAAAATCAAATGGCTATAACTAAGCAACCGTTGATCCAATCAACTTGAAAATTGATATGGCCCAATGTGGCACAAGTGCTCTATGAGGAATTTCACTTATCTTAAAAAACATGGCCGCCATTGGCCAAACAACTTTAAGCACCTATTTGACAAGGTTAATGGAAGTCGATCGGAACGAAACTCGGTGGGCATGTTCGACTCATTGCCCTAAAGGTCTGTAAGTATTTTGAAAGAAATTGCCCACAACATTGTCACCTCCCACAGAACACAACAAAGCGATTTGATTACAGCGCCAACTATTTTCCAAAAATGATAATGCATCATTTTACTGGAGTTTTACTGGCTGTTTCAATTACACTCTTCCAATAATTGCTTTTCTTACTCGTTGCATTTGGTCTGATGCTCCATGCCATGCTTAGCTCCTCGCTGTGGAACTTTTATTAACGATTTTCAGCCATTTCAATTACAATCATGCAATTATTAATTTCATTATTCATTGTTGCATTTGGTCTGATGCTACATATGCTTAGCTCCTGATGTTGCCGCTGGAATGCTTGGCCCCGTGATTGCTGCTTGCAGCTATATTTTAAATTGTAGTTAGTGGTAAAGTACTGCAAAGATTTGACAAGTATCTTGTCTGATGTATTTTATTTTAGATCCGTGTAATGCATACCTCTTTTTCTTTTGTTTGAACTTTTTTCTAACATCGTGATAAACGCCAACTTTTTCTGTTTTGTTTCGCTGCTTTACATTCGCTTCTTTTTTCAGTCTGAGGTAAGGTACAAATGCTATAAAACTCTGTAACCTAGTTTTCTAGCTGGAAACAAAACACCTTTTTAAATTGTAATGCTACAAGCTCTCACATCTTTTTCACGTGTTGCTTAACGAAAACATATCTGATGGTTTTTTGACTTGTTTGGTTGTTTTAGATAAATAACCAGTAACCTAGTTTTCTTTTTATTTAATTTGTAACAACTTTAACAAGGTTTTTACATTGTCTCCATTTCGTCTGTGTTTATAACCTTTATCTTGAAATGTACTGTGTACTTAAAACCTTAATAAAAACTTCTCTTATACAATTTTCACGATTTCACATAAAAGTATTGTATTATCCCCATTTCATTTTTATTATTTTTTTTTATAAAAGAATAAATAAATAAACACACACACACACACACACACACACACACACACACACACACACACATATATATATATATATATATATATATATATATATATATATATATATATATAAATGCATAAAACAAAAACTCCCATTCAACCCAATTGCATGCTTTTTGAGCATCTAAAGAAAGTAATTATTTGTTATTAACTATGTGGATATGAATCATAAATCTTTTTTATTTTATGTATTAAGATTAATATGTATTAAGATTATTATGCACAGAGCATTTATATTATAATTTATATTAATTAATGTGCTAATTAGAAAGCAAATGAGTCTTTATTCATTGTACCTGTCTTTTTTTTCTTCTTTTTTTTTAAGAGAGAGAGCTTGTCTATGGTGGATCTTGTCAGCTCTATGGGGATGAAACCTTTTCCATGATATACACAAATTCTGTAATATTACTGAACCTGCTGCATTGTGCAGGTATAGATTCCATGCAGGCCTGCCTAAGATTCAGTCTTTCTTTCTTTGTACAGGCTGACATCCGTTCAAGAGAATACCTGCGTTGCCATGTCCTGGCCCCTGACATTACCTAGATGAACAGATGGAGAGAGAGGAGATAATGCTGTGATGCTTACATTGTATTAACAGTGTTAAATTTTCATTTAAACTGTTATTCTGGAATCCAGGAATTTACCATGCTAGTGGATTTGTAATAGACTTTTCTTTCTTTTTCCCCCCTTTTTTTAGACAGACTTTCTTTTTTCTGGATCTATAAAAAAGGATAATAGTACAAAAGTAGGGCTGGGCTATTTAGCTTCATGTTCCACTGTCACCATGATTTCATATAAATAAAAGATTGTAAGAACAGCACACTTTACCAAGCAGATCTATTAAGTGAGTTTTGGGTACATTATGACAATAATGTAGTGAATGGAGGGGGGAAAAGTAAAAGAAGAGAAAAATTTGCTAATGCACTTTTCCCCTTGATATTTGTAATCACCAGGATTCCTTACTACTTTACTTCATTTTTTTACTTCATTTTTTTTACATAATTTACTTCAGTTCTTTCCTATTTCAGTTTGTTGTATAGCCTATTCTGCACACTGCTGCATTTAGTTTAAATTTGCATATAAATTACTTTTCACATTGTAAATGTCCACTATAAATAAATAAAGATATAAATTAGTGGTGGGCCTTTATCGCCGTTAACGTGCTGCATTAACGCGAGACTCTTATCGGGTGATAAAAAAAATATCGCTGTTAATCTATTCTCAAAGTTGGTTTGGGAGCTGGGTCTATACTAAGCAAGCTATAATGACTTTCACCTTGATATTTTATATAACCGACTGGCGGAGGCCAGCCTAAAAAGATGCTCAAGACAGTTGACGGGCAACTGCTGCGCATCGTCACGAAAGCTTATCTTTTTCACATGTTTTTACACCTTACAGCTTATCGATTTAAACATTAAAGCATCCAAACACAAGACACGGAAAAGCTGAACAGAGTGCGCGTGCCGTGTTAGGTGCGCACGAGAGAGAGAGCCGCGTATCACGGACAGCGACACTGAACCGAGCTCTCTTCTGCGAAGTTCTTATCAAAGTCCCTCCTGCACCGGAACGAACAAATACAAATCGCAGTTTGAAACAAACAACAAGATGAAAGAGCCCAATTCAGTACTCGCTGTGTTCTGGTGTTCAGGGCTCACACAAAGAAAGGCGTCTCGAGACGCAAAAAATAAGCGCTTTCAAGTGTTTTGATCAAAACACTTGAACATCGAATTTGCTTATTTTTGCTCTAGTGCCGAAAAATACATCCGAAATATGTCAAAATATCCACCTTGGAAATTATGCTCGAAAAAACTGTCAGTTATTTCTTAAATGAAAGTAAACGTGATGTCTCTTAAAGGGACCGCACCTAATTTAGCTACTGGCTGCTGTAATGTTAATCCAAGAAAATGAAAATCACTCACTGCTCTTGACTACTTTGTATTTTTAACAGTCAAACCAAAAATTATTCAGACACCAGATATATTTTTTGATATATATAGCAAAACTGTAATAATGTGAGAAATGTTGAAGGTGTCTGAATAAATGCAGGTTTCATTGTATATTTCATTTTTACATTGAAGACTATCCAGTGCTTTTTACATTTAATTATTTAGTTTAATTATCTAGATTAATCTAGATTAATTTCAAGATCACAGTGAGATTAATCTAGATTAAAAAAAATTAATGCCCACCTCTAATATAAATATATTTAATTGGAATAATTTTAGCTTATTTGTTTTGTTTGATTTTTTCCTTCCGCCCACCTTGTAATTATACATAATTATGTTGTGTTTATATGAAAAGTGTCTGTTATTTTTGACATTTTGGTTGCCCTAATTTGGTTGATTATTTTAGGTTTACTTTGTTGAAACACATTAGTTCCATAAATCAGTTTTCTTTAAACTCTTTGCACTCAGGCTGGATATTTTTCAGGTTTTAACTTAATTATTTTTGTAATCATTTGAAAAGTAATTTTATTACAAAACTTATATTTATTTGCTTTTAATAGCATTTTAGGGCATAATGGAAATGTAATGGCACTGGTACAAGTAAATGAGGGGAATGAGATTTTACATTTACCAAAACAAAAAGGACTCGGAGGATATTTGCATTTGTCTTCATTCTCAAACAAACAACACCGTCTCTGCCCAACGTGCTTTCATAATAATTAATGATCACCTAAGGACCAACAATGCTCCTCCTTGACGGCTGTTTCCTGTGAAGGAGGAGAGTTTCTAAAAACCTAATTATGTCAGCATTAAGAGAAGTAATAACATGACTCGCAAACAGAGAACTAATCATAAACTAATCATGTAACGTCAATATCCTGAGTCGGTGTCCTGTCAGCCATGTTGTTATCCACTGAAAAGAATTGATGAAATCAGATTCAAGGTACAAGGACTCTGTATATCAAGAAGCATCTCACGATGTATGGAAACCGATGTATGAAAACACCTGCACAACCCTGCAGGAATAAGCAATAATTAATGGACCTCAACACAAAGGATCCATACAGCATGTCCCATGACTTGTGACTTGCTTGTGACTCTTTCTAGGAACTGAACTTTTCAATAAATAGTCTCAAAAGACAATCATTGAGAAATATAAAGGGTTAACTATATTCACAAATAATATGTTTTATGTCTTTTATATACTTGATGTGTTCAATGTAACTGGCGCTACTTTAACCAATGTTTTATAACCCCTTTTAGCAGATAGTGCTATTAAATGTTTGAAAGTTTAGTGCTGAACAAATGGTCACAATATTTGCAAGAATGAATGAAAAGATGGTATTTTGAATGATGCGTGTTGTACAACACTTTATAGAAGTTATTAACCTGTTAGCCAGCACACCTAGCACATTATGGGACTCGCAGCTGAAAGTGCCCTACCTAACTTAAAATTGTAACAGTTCCTTACTTCAGTGTGTTATACACATCATCTTGGTGTCTTTCGAAAGAAGATCCTTTGTGCTGTACTTTTTATCAACCAAAGTTGATTATGCTCAAAAATATGAAAAGTTATGGACACTGAAGTGCTTTGCATTTTTTTTTTTTTACCACACTGATTTTTTTTGTTGTTGTATTTTTATATTTTATATAAAATACATGAAATCAGTCCTGGAGCAATCTAGAAAAGTAATTAGTTGAAAGCACTGATCTATAATATAGAACTGGATTGCTCATGACATCATGAAAGTGAACCCACTCTGCCGCCATATTGGTAATCCCTAGTGTGAATAAACGTTCTATTGAATTAATAGGAAATTGTATGATTTTAATTAGAAAACATCACCTAACAAGTCAGCATTTATAAATCTGAAGTATTTCTGTACATTATTACAATTCAAACACCCTAGGCATGTAAACGGTTATTTTAAATGTCGTGAATTTCCCCTACTTATTAAAAAGCTATGTTCATTACAGTAGTGAGCATAATGAACATGATAAACATCAGACCGACATGACCTCAACATAAATAACAAAATACAAACTGCTCATTTTGAAATCTGGATTTATTCAGAGAAATAACTGACTATATACAGTACGGATTTAAAGACATAAACTTTATAAAGCTTTATTTCCAAGATAGTAAGTTAAGCTTTTCATGTATAGAGCAATATAAACAACATAATTGTATTATTCATTGTAATATATTCAAATCAATTTCTGATACTAATACGTTCATGTTTAATAATTCCTGAATAATTATGTTCATAAAGAAATAAGCCATTTTTTGTGTTTGATCAGTTACCTGTGTCGTCATGCGCAGCAGACACACCCACCTTAACAGTTTAAATGTATCACTTATCCTGCCGCAAAAGACCGTAAACACGGCATATAACATCTGAAGTAAACATTAATTTCCATACACGTAACATAAAAACTAGTCCCGTTTGACTGATTTGCTTCAAATCGAGTGATTTTAGGACAGCGGTTTGAATGTAACTCAATGGTGCTCTCTGCTGGTAGGGATTAGTAAGATGGCGAATCGAACACTTCCGGTGGCTTCACTGTCTGTTGGCAGTTTAGAACGAGATGGGCGATCCAGTCATATATATAGATCAGTGGTTGAAAGTCAAAGGTCTTATGAATTTCTATTTCAAGGGCCCTATCATACACCCAGCGCAATGCAACACAAAGCGCAGCTCAAGTGTGTTTGCTAGTTGAAGTCAAGTCAAGTCACCTTTATTTATATAGCGCTTTAAACAAAATACATTGTGTCAAAGCAACTGAACAACATTCCTTAGGAAAACAGTGTCAATAATGCAAAATGACAGTTAAAGGCAGTTCATCACTGAATTCAGTGATGTCATCTCTGTTCAGTTTAAAAAGTGTCTGTGCATGTATTTGCAATCAAGTCAACGATATCGCTGTAGATAAAGTGACCCCAACTAAGCAAGCCAGAGGCGACAGTGGCAAGGAACCAAAGTCAGCAAAGTCAGATTGTGCAGAAGAATCATCTGTTTCCTGTGGTCTTGTCCTGGTGGTCATCTGAGACAAGGTCTTTACAGGGGATCTGTATCTGGGGTTTTAGTTGTCCTGGTTTCCACTGTCTTTCAGGGATGTAGAGGTCCTTTCTTGGTGCCGATCCACCATCTGGTCTGGATACGTACTGGATCCACGTGACTGCAGTGTCCCTCTAAACTGGATACAGACTGGATCTTTTGGCCACGGTTACCTCGGAACAAGAGAGAAACAGACTAATATTAGCGTAGATGCCATTCTTATAATGATGTAGCAAGTACATCAGGTGTTATGGGAAGTGTTCCCGGTTCCAGTTTACCTAATTAATGCAGCCTAAAAATCCTTTAACGCATTTGGATATTAAAAGCATATTAGCATGTTATGTGTAAGCCAGGTTAAAGAGATGGGTCTTTAATCTAGATTTAAACTGCAAGAGTGTGTCTGCCTCCCAAAAAATGTTAGGTAGGTTATTCCAGAGATTAGGCTCCAAAGGATCTGCTGCCCGCAGTTGATTTTGATATTCTAGGTATTATTAAATTGCCTGATTTTTGAGAACGTAGCAGACGTAGAGGATTATAATGTAAAAGGAGCTCACTCAAATACTGAGGTGCTAACCCATTCAGGGCTTTATAAGTAATAAGCAATATTTTAAAATCTATATGATGTTTGATAGGTAGCCAGTGCAGTGTTGACAGGACCGGGCTAATATGGTCATACTTCCTGGTTCTAGTAAGAATGCTTGCTGCTGCATTTTGGACTAGCTGTAGTTTGTTTACTAAGCATGCAGTACAACCACCCAATAAAGCATTACAATAATCTAACCTTGAGGTCATAAATGCATGGATTAATATTTCTGCATTTGACATTGAGAGCATAGGTCGTAATTTATATATATTTTTTTGATGGAAAAATGCAGTTACAAATGCTAGAAACTAGGCTTTCTAAGTAAAGATTGTTGCGATCAAACCACTAGCACAGCACACCTAGGTTCCTAACTGATGATGAAGAATTGACAGAGCAGCCATTAAGTCTTAGACAGTGTTCTAGGTTATTACACTAAGTAGACATTCAAAAGGCCCTTTTTATCGCTGCACGTACCGCGGGCGGCGGTATAAAGTGCATTTGCAGCCTTTGACCGCTGAGTGGCGCTTCAACCACAAGTTATCAAACAAGCGCATCAAAGCACATTTTCGCAAATAGACGTTAGTTTTGCCTCACTGATGTGTTAGATTTGATGACTTCAGTCAGGGAAAATTAAAGAAAAACACTGTAGTTAAAAAATTTAATTTATTTAATATTTAATATCCACAGACGAAAGTTTGGTACTTATGAAGTTATGTGCATTTCTTAGAACGAATTCAAGCAGGATAAATGTCAAGACTGTGCCTGAGCCTGTGCTTATTTTTTCTCTAAGCAACATAGTATTAAATCGTATTTTTAGATTTGACACATTGGAAAGGTGTGCACTATTATTTATAATATATATTATTTATATTATATTTTAAAATTCCTTTAATAAAACAACACTGATTTTTGTTATTCGTTACCTGTCCTTTATTTTGACAGATAACTTCTTGGGAATTTTTTTTTTTTTTTTTTTTATGTACACTGATTTAGACATTCTTGCATGTTTTATTAATTATTTCCTTTATTTTAGTAAAACGTGAAGCACATATAATTTAGTTCCCATTATTTAGGCCTAATTAGACTAAAACAAAAAACAAATAAAATAAACCTGCAAGATTTAACTAATTGAAACTCTAAAGAATGGAAGGATAAATAAAACGCCATCATGATTAAACTCAAGTTTTCTCATAATAATCAACAAAATGCACATGATGTAAAAAATAGCTTCATTAACTTACAACTTAAGTGATTTTAAAGGGAGACTTCTTAACTTGCTTTTAGGCCAGTCAAATTTATAACAGACAAGGCCCGGTTTGTGACAGTTGGTGAAAGGACAGTCTGGAAACAATAGCGAGTTTATAGTTTTAATGAGAAGATATGGCGATGGTACATAAACAAACAATGACGATGAGACAGCGATACTCCGAGGGGATGGTGAAGCGGTGAGAAGTCCAGACGGTGGTGGAGAGAAGGTGAGTAATCCAGATGCAGACAGCGTGAGGCAGCAGGAGAGAGTGGCACAGGAACTGCGGGGAGTAGAGCCGAAGGTGAGTGTCCGTGGCTGAGTGAATGTGGGAAGAGTGGATGAGGTTCTGGGGAAACACAGACATCCAAACGCAAAACAACACTGAAGCCAGACGGGGGGTAAACACATCGAACATAGAACAACAATCTCACAAACACAAGACGTGAGACAAGCCATAATATAGTGGATGAGTAATGAGTGGCAGCTGTTGCTGATACAATTAACGGAGACGCCCATAACTAATCAGTGCAGACGCGGAACACACAGAATTCATCACAAAGTGTAAACATCCCGAGATCACGGTTTAACAACCGTGACACGGTTCCCCAAAACGTTCTTATCGCTAAGTAGTTCTTAACCTATTCCTTAACCTCTCTCTTAACCTTATGGCACGATTCCCGACACGTTCTTACGCTAAGTATATCTTCTGTAAGTCACGCTTTCGTAAGGTTGGTCTGGACCATTCGTAAGCTCTCTCTTAGCGTGGTTTGAGCTCAAGATGCTACTGTACAGCAGTCTTTAGAAACCAGCGCAGCGAAGTACAAGTCAAACTATGGTATGTTGACAATATTGTGGCTCAACAATGATTTTATGTTGTTTTTTTAAGACTCATAATAAATTATGTTCGCATGGGATACAGGCCTATTTATGAAGTTGACTTTATGTGGTATCAGAACTAATATGGTGTATTAGCCTAGGCTTTTTCGTAATGTAATTAAAGCGAATTGGCAATACATTTTTTGATAATTAAAATCTGGCAAACAATTTGGCTCTAAATGGCTAAGATCTATAAATGGGTAATCATGGTTGTGTCCAGTAAGGGACCAAGTATAGCAGCGATCCAATGTGTCCTTGAATTGAATCAAAGACAGACGCGGAGCCGTTTAGTCCATGTCAATTTTTTTATTCGGCAAAACTTAAGCCCTTTTGACATTTTGCCTGACGTGGCAATATAAATAAAAATTAGCCTCCCAAGACAACTCATTATGGAGCTACTGGACCTTTTCAGACCTGCACTTGCCAGGCAAACGCGGCAGAATTTTGCTTTAAGCCCCGAAGCCCAGCGCTACGTTTCTGTGTTTTTTTTTTTTTTTTTTTTTTGCTACAGAGAGCTTCATCGAGGTCGTGGGAGAGGGCTACGGCCTAATCAAGACCTCAGTGTGGAGGTGCTTCCACACTGTCACCAACGCCCTTCTCTGCCATGCCAGGGATTACATCCTGGTGGATGGCACACCCATCCCTATCGCCAATCCATCAGTGATTGATCAGGTGTACATATCGCGAAAGGGAGACGCGGCCATAAACATGCAGGTTATAGTGGACCACAGGGGTGTGATCTCCGACCTGGTGGCAAGGTCCAGCAAAACTTCAAGTTCCCCTGACGAGAGGCTTGGTGCCCTTTTTTACGTTGCTTCCCACCATATTTTGTATCTAACTCTCTCTCTCTGTTCATTGTAGATAGGTTGCTTTTTATTAAAAACATAAACCAATTGCAATCAATACCGCATTAAACAGAAGTAACTGCAGCTGCTTGCCAATCAATTCTGATTGTAAAGTACCTTACCATTAATATAAAAGTGTATTATATAATTTTTAAAAGTCGTTAAACCCATGTCAAGAAGCGGCACAAGTGGCACAAAGGGATAAGGAGGGTGGATGATTAGCGAGGGATACCTGGTTCGTCTAACCGTCAAAACATATCGTGTGAACATATTACTGACCATTTGATAATTTAATTTATAGTCTATATTCTACTGATAACTTAAACTATGTTAAAATGAATGTTGCTGTAATAATTTGAGGAATGTTTCATTTGCATAGAATGTGTTGTCTTTCTTAACGCTGTATTGCACCTTCGCGTGAAGTGGAAAATCGATTCATGAGCAATCGATGCCAACTAATTAAGCACCCTCATTTTGGACAGCGCTCTTGTAACGTCGGACGTAAGAGGCAGCATGCTAAAAAGCTTCCTAAGGGACACTTCGGAGAAACCCTCTTAGAAACATAAACAACTTTGGTAAGATATATCTTTCGAGGTCTTTCTAGTGCGCTAAGAGTGAGCGTTAATCGGGGAACCGGGCCCAAGATGATTTTTAAAAAAGCAGTAACTTCACTACCTTAATGCTGGAAAGACCTTTATTTATTTATTTTTGTAATACTAGCCCATAATGCAGAATAAAACTGGTCTTATGGTGGTCATATCATCTATTATTTATGCCATGCGACCTACAAAAGTAAGAATGGTGCAGGTTGCTTTTTGACGGATATGGGCTGCCGTGGTCTTCATTTTGTCGGGTGAATCATCTCTCTCACTCCGCAGCAGAGTCTGTGAGCAGAGTGAAGCAGCCACTACTCCTCCTCTGTGCTCAGAGCATTTAATATTCACTCCGCTGCGCGCTTACTGAAACACGCTCCGCCTTCTCTCCGCGGATAAAGTTAATTCAGTATGTTTTTACTCCTCTTTTAGGAGCTTAGATGGTAAAGGGTCTAACATAGTACATGTTGTTGGTTTAGATGATTTAACAAGTTTATACAATTCTTCCTCTCCTATAGTAGGGAATGAGTGGAACTGTTCCTCAGGGGGTTTATAGGGCACTGTCTGATGCGATACTGTAGCTGACGGCTGAATGGTTACAATTTTACTCTAATAGTATCGATTTTAGACAAGAGGGTCTGGCTGCAGACTTGCACTTGCACTCTCAGACACTTGCACTTCCGCTAGTGACATTACTTGCAGTCTTTATTGTTATTTTTTTATAGATTTTTTTTTTGTTTTTTTTGTTTTTTACTTTTTGTTTGAATTTCCCAACATTTTATAACAGTAGCCAGGTGGGAAGACAAGAAAAAAATAAACTAAATTACAATGTCACTTGCAATCGCTACTTGCACTCTCTGCTACCTGTGACCATAGACATATAAATAGCTAGACGCCTCATTGGCCGTTCGACCGCACGTCAACGTCGCCGCCATATTGGAGCGGGCAACTCTCATAATTCTCACATAAGGACAGAATAAAACGTACCTGACTCATCGACAGATTGCACACCTACAAACCGTCACACGATATTAAAAACAGATCTCGGGGTGTTATCTTTCACAGGTAAGACTCAGCTGTTCATTCTCAACGTTTTTTTGGTCATTTTTAATATGTTGACAGCTTAATTAACCACCAGTGTCAGACTATTAATAATAGCTAGTGATATCATTAGCGTAGTTAGCAGCGAAAGCTGGGACTTTATAAGAATTCAAAGTTTAAATGAATTCTTATTACGTTTTAACTTTTATTGCCGTTTATATAATAAACTAAATGGTGTTATGAGCACAATATACAGAGTGAGCCCTTTGACTGTCTAGATTAATGATGGAGCTAAAGCTTCTTTATTTAATTTCACTACCGTTACTTATTTACAAAGATTAAGTGGTAACACTTTAGAATAATAGTCCTTTAGTCAATGTTAGTTAATTCATTAACAAACATGAACAAACAATGAACAATACATTTATTACTGTATTTATTTATCTTTGTTCATCTTAGTTCATGAAAATACAGTTCCCTCTCGAGGCGGTAACTCAACATTACGTCAGCTAAGACGTATGTGGGAACTCTTCCCTTCTCCACTTTCACTGAAATCTTATTGGCTAACGGCAGCTGGGGACAGCTGGCCAATTGACACGAAGCATGCAAATACTGGCGGGTCAGCGGGCAGTATAAAATTACGTCAGAATCTCTTTCTTCACGCTAGAAGTCTTATCTAAGTCATTGTGGAAGTTGCAATAGAGGATTACTCACCCTGTTTTCCTCTCCGCATCCGATGGCTGCTAATGCTAGATTCGGACCTTCACCAGTTCTGTGGGACCTGCCTGGGTTTCTCACACGGACCACATGTGCACCCACTGTGCCGAGCTGCCAGTGCGCTCCCTCAGAGCCAGTGGCTCGGAAAATAGCGGGAATGAGGCCCACTGCCGCCAGCGAGCCGCTGGTGGGCCCTCCCCCGCCCGAAGACGTGGTGGACGATAGCTTCCGCCCCGCGAACTTCGTCCTCTTCGGAGCTGGCGAACAAAACGACTCCATGTCGCTTTCGACGTCGGAAAAGGTTTGGAAAAAAGACCGCCCCGACCAAGAGGGCCCTGCAGACCTCCAGGAGGAGCTCATCAGGGTCTTCGGAAAGGCGCCGTCACAGAGCTGGGTTTCACTTACAAAACGCACCTGACGAGCCTGTGGAAGGTAACTGGACTCGTGGCTCCTCCAGTCGAGCTGCTACCAGACGACATTGAGGCGTGCAAGAGCTCGTGGTGAAGTCGTGGGCTGCACCCCAATCGGCTCGCACCCACTCTGCTATGCAGGCTATGTTCACGCACGAGGATGGGGCGGAAACCCTCCCCCCGTCGAGGAGACCGTTACCGCACCTGTGCCCATCTCCCTCTGCATTTGGTTCGGACCACAGCCTGCCTTCCAAGCCGTGCAGCTCACGGCCCTTAAACGAACAAAGCCTATACTTCTGAGGGAAGACCGCTTCTGTTCTTTATGCCAGGGCAATACTCAAGGTGTTTCAGGCGGACATCGGCACAGTAGCGCTGACGTCATCAAGGATCTGCACGCGGCAACTGATCTCGCGCTGATGGCTACTAGCGCTCTGCTCAGCCATTTCATGGGAATCATGGTCGTCCTTACAGGCACCTAGGGCTTACCCTAGCTGTCCTGAAAGACGCAGACAGTAAGATGCCCCTAAATGTTCCAGTTGCTCCCTCCGGCCTCATTGATGACGTCATGGAGCTTTTCTCACAGACGCAGAAAGCGCGCCAAGGCAATGAGCCACGTGATGCCCCGTTGCTCACTCCAGTCTTCTTCTGCGAGGTTCTTATGCACCTCGCCAGGCTCTAAAACCAGCTTAAATAGCCCGCAGTGGCACCCCGCTCTGAACCGGACGCTCGTTTCGGCCGAAACCAGCAGTGGTAAGAGCCTGGGAGGAAACGTCAGGGTCAGTTCAGGACGAGGACCCCGCGCCGCGAGAGAGCCACCGCGCCATCGAGCCGTCTCCCTGACGGTGAAAGAGTGAGTGAGCGGGAGGCCCTGCCCCCAAGCGCCATGTTCAAATGCATCATGTCCCCCATTTCCTTCGGGCGACGATTGCTATGTGTGTTTAATTGCCGTTTGTGTGAGTTCCACAATAGAAGCACGTACACAATCAACAAAAGAGCTTTTCTTCTCTTACACTCAACACTGTGTCACTCGCCCTGTCTCATAGCAGCGCTGAGCCACAAACCCATGATTATAATGGTCTCGCGAGAGTGCCAACACCACATAAACACGGTGTCACCCTCCATGTTCAGATGCATCATGTCCCCCATTTTTCTTCGGGTGACGATTGCTATGTCTGTTTAAATGCTGTTTGTGTGAGTTCCACAATAAAAGCATTATACAATCAACGAAAGAGCTTTACTTCCTCTTACACTCATCACTGTGTCACTCGCCCTGTCTCAGAACAGTGCAGAGCCGCAACCTTTGATTATAATGGCCTCGCCAGAGTGCCAACACCACATAAACACGGTGTCACCCTCCATGTTCAGATGCATCATGTCCCCCATTTTTCTTCGGGCGACGATTGCTATGTCTGTTTAAATGCTGTTTGTGTGAGTTCCACAATAAAAGCATTATACAATCAACGAAAGAGCTTTACTTCCTCTTACACTCATCACTGTGTCACTCGCCCTGTCTCAGAACAGTGCAGAGCCACAACCTATTATTATAATGGCCTCGCGAAGGAGCGAGAGTGCCAACACCACTAAGACACATGCATCATGTCCCCCACATCACTATGGGTGACGATTGCTATATGTGTTTAAATGATGTTTTTATGAATAAAAATTATACTATAGAAGCATGTATACTAATTATTGCACCCAGTATTGTCTATGGGTGACGATTGCTATATGTGTTTAAATGATGTTTTTATGAATAAAAATTATACTATAGAAGCATGTATACTAATTATTGCACCCAGTATTGTGTCACTCGCCCTGTCTCAAACAGCGCAGAGCCACAGTCAATGATTATAATGGCCTCTCCATGGCGCAAGAGTGTCACACCATTACGAGACGCGCCCGCCCTCCCGCCAGTGCTTCCAGCCTCGCGGGGGCGGGGCCCTGGTCAAAATATGCCATCAGTGGCTATAGACTTAACGCGTCCGCGGTGTCATCTCATGGACGGAATCCCGGGCGTTTCACCGTGGATACTGGGAATAATTCACGACGGATATTCTCTCCAATTCAAACGCAGACCTCCCCGCTTCAATGGCGTGGTCCCGTCACTGACTTTGCCCCAAAACCGTCCTGTTCTGCCACAGGAAGTTCTCAGTTTGCTCGAGAGAGAGCGATAGAGGGAAATTTCCCCTCAGATCGAGCGGAATGCGCATGTTGAATTATCTGGACGATTGGCTGATTTTAGCCCACTCAAGAGATGTGCTATCAGTCGCGTGGAAACAAAGCTTCGCCGTTTGGATATGCTGGGACTGCGTGTGAATATGCAGAAGAGCGTGTTTTTACGAGTCGGACTGTAACATATCTGGAATATGTTTGGACTCGATGGCGATGCGAGCCCATCTTTCTCTAGAGCATTTCATTGACTCTGCTCTGTTTCAGACCGGGCAGGTCATTTGCACTGAGGGAATTCCAAAGGCTTCTGGGGCTGATGGCGGCGGCTTCTTCGGTGTGCCATCTGGGTCTGCTACATTGCGGCCGCTACAATTTTGGCTGTAACTCGAGTTCCGCCGAAGGCGTGGTCTTCGGTCCACAAGCACATACGGTCATTCACAGTTGCGTCAGCACTCTGAGACCGTGGTACAGCCCGGATATGTTCAGCTCAGAAGTTCTTTTCTCTGCGAACGCGAATCTAGGCTGGAGAGCAGTGCTCCTGGGCCTGTGGTCAGAGTCACAGAGATGGTGGCACATAAACCGTTTGGAATAATGGAAGCGGTGTCCTAATGTCCCTGCAAGCCTTTCGGTCGAAATTGGAGCGGAAACATGTACTGATTCAAACCGACAACACGTCTGTGGTCTCGTACATAAATTGTCAGGACGGCGTGCGCTCCAGAGTGCGCTCTATTCAAACAGGCAGCGGGTCTCCTGTTGTGAGCGGACCGACACTTAATCTCCATAAGAGCGTCGCACATTCCCGGTACTTTGAACCGGGGAGTGAGCATGCTTTCGAGGAACGGGATTCCTCAAGGAGATGGAGGCTTCACCCAAGATCAGATCTAATGATTTGGGAGGGAGGAAGTGGATTTGTTGCCACGAGCGAGAACACATTTGCTATCTCACTGCCCCCCTGCCGGGAGATGCTCTGACATTGCGTTGGCCGTTAGCCAGGCTTACACACTGTTAAAAATCGCTGTAAAAAAACGGCCAAATTTCGACAGTAAAATAGTGTTTTTCATTAAAACAGTGCATTCTGGGTAATATTCATCGTTTTCGAGAAGTAGCCTGCTGCTATATATCGTAAATTAACAACGTTCAAAGTCGACACTCAGCGGCTGTGTTTCAAATCACACCCTACACCCTCATTCACTATTCCCTACATGAGTTTACTAATATAGTCCACCTGACAGAGAGAATGAACACTAATGAGTGAATTCAGACACTGATCAACAGCTGCTGTTAATGAGTAGAATCAATGAAGAAAAAAAAAACATAACAAGACAAACACATGAAATACAACTGACTTCAGCCACAGCCTTAGATGAAATCAACTGAAGATTTAAATGATCAACAAACAGCTTCACCAACTTCACACATTACTAACCAGACTGACTTTATTTCTGCCAATCAGAGAACAGAGATCAAAAGATCTTAT
This sequence comes from Carassius gibelio, assembly GCF_023724105.1. Classification (NCBI taxonomy): domain Eukaryota; kingdom Metazoa; phylum Chordata; class Actinopteri; order Cypriniformes; family Cyprinidae; genus Carassius; species Carassius gibelio. The sequence goes on from NC_068376.1 coordinate 14,108,798, forward strand.
TGAGAATTAAAGAGATTTAAATGATAATGTTACTGTTTCGTTTAGCGTCACCATTGTGGAGATCAGTGTTTGCTTTAGTTGGGCTCCTGACCATTGACTTTTGCACTTTAAATTTTGTTTTATTGCTGTATTTGTATCTTTATGATGCATCTGTTACAGCAGTATTAATTTTGATAGTCAAGTGATTATGGTTGTTTCTAACAGGCATGATCTACTAGACTGGCTTAAAGTGTTGCTATAATAATCAAATATTAATTTGGTGTTGAAATATTTGAGTGAATGACACTTCAATTTTGTAAGATTGAAAAGTAGTGTGATAACCAGTATTTATGGATTTAACGACTAGTTTTAGTTAAAAAGTATTTCAGGCAGCAGTCCCCACAACACTCAAAGAGAGAAATCAACAATCAGCATATGAATCTCAACAATGGTGACAATCAAAAGGTTCATGATGCAATGCATGCTGGGTACCAGCACAGGATAAAACTCATCCATGATTCCCAGCATGCATTGCAGCATGAATAAATTATGCCCCTGAATTGTTCACTTATTTTCTTGAATTCTTATGTGCTTATAATTTTGCATTTGTTTTAAGTTTTAGTAGCATGTGTTGTGATGTTCAGAATTGATGTTCATTTATTTTGTGGATTGTCACCATTGTTGTGATTCATACGCTGATTCTTGATGTTTCTGTCTAAATTTCAGCAAAGGGTTTTTTTTTTTTGAGTGAAATTTTCTTAACAGTCTTTCATAACTTATGGCTCAGCAGTGTTCCTTCTCATGCTGTAGTATCAATATTCAATAAGAGAAGAGACACGGGATTAGATCAGAAATAATAGTATTTGTTCTTGTCAATCTATAAACAACAACATCAGATTTTTTTTCTTCTGTGTATTTTTGTTTTGCTATAACAAGTTCCAAAGGCGCATTGTTACAGCATGAAAAAAAAAACTTATTTGTTGAAAAATCACGTTCAAGAGCCCAACTAAAGTAAACACTGATCTCCATCATGGTAGTGAAAAAACACCTAAACCTATTTAACTCTCCATAAGTTCTTCTGTAGACATCTGACAGAAATAAAGTCAGTCTGGTTAGTAATGTGAATCTGGTGAAGCTGTTTTATGAGTTGTTTAATCAGATCTTGAGAGATTTGATGTATTCTTTTATTCAGTTGATTTCATCTAAGGCTGTGGCTGAAGTCATTTGTAGTTCTTGTGTTTCTCTTTTCCTTTGGTGATTCTGCAGGTGTTTATCACTTATGCTCAATCATCAATTAATCACAGAATTATCTCATTAACTTCACTGATTCAGTGTTACTCTAACACTCTGTAGTGTGCACACATTATAAGTGTTCATTTAAAACTGAGGATTTTCTTGTGGGGTTTAAAGGGTTAAAGATTTAAGATGAAGAAAAAACAGAATGAAACATAATTTAACAGTAATAAACTGTAATTAATTTACAGGAAACAAACTGTAGAAAAACAGTTATTTACTGGCACCCCTGCTGCCAGTAAATAACTGTTTTTCTACTGTTTCTTGCCGTAAATTAATGGTTGCCAGCAAAAAAAAAGTGTTTTTCTACAGTTTTTTGCCGTCAAGTCAAGGAAAATCAGTAATATACTGTAAAATGTAAACGTCAGATTTACCAAATGAAAAAAAAGTTAATTTAACTAAAATATTTGTGAACATCCATAGAAAAAAAATTAGGCAAAGTCATACACTGATAATGAGAGTAAATACTGAACTTGACTGTATTAATGTGTGTTTGCACAAGAGAGATCGTTTAGTTTAATGTAGTTTTGTTGTTCACCATTGTGCTGGAGAGTAGAGCCGGTGCTTCAGTCAATGATGAGCCACAAATTCTGATTTTCTGCTGCTTTATATAAAGGCAGTAAATGTGGAGTCGCTGATACAGTGATGATCTCTGTGTTAAGTACTTCAGCACATACATGTGTGCTATAGCTGACAATGAGCTGCAGTGATTTGAGTAAAAGTCATGTATTTAGTTACTTTATTACTGCACATTAAGTGTAGGAAATATTCCTTCTCAGTGGACTCAAATGAAATAAGTTCATAGTACTAACATCGTGGGAATGCTAGTTTAAAAACTCGAACTATTTGAAGCAGTGGGAGTGGAGTTAATTTCCATGGTAGAATCTACAGTAAAATACTGTTAAAAAATAAGAGTGGTAAATTAATGGTTAAGAGCTGTAAATTAACAGTACTTTACTGGCACCCCTGCTGCCAGAAAATTACTGTTATTTAACGGCAAATTTTTTTACAGTGCACATCCCTCCTGTGAAGATTCTGCCTGTGTTGTGCAAAATCAGGGAGGAGAAAGCGTCAGTTATACTCGTGGCCCCGAACTGGCCGATTCAGCCCTGGTTCGCGGACCTGAGAGAGTTAGTGATGGCTCCCCCATGGCGAATCCCCCTCAGACAGGACCTGCTGTCTCAGGCGAATGACACAATATAGCACCCCAGCCCCGAGCTGTGGAACCTTCATGTGTGGCCGCTGCAGGGACCCTAATGAGCGGGACGCTCTACACTCACGAGTGCTAAACACCCTTACAGAGACGCGAGCATCATCAAACATTCGCTGCTACGCACAGATGTGTCTTTCAGGGAAGTAGAGGTCCTTTCTAGGTGCTGATCCACCATCTGGTCTGGATACGTACTGGATCCGGGCGACTGCAGTGACCCTCTGATCTGGATACAGACTGGATCTGGTGGCTACGGTGACCTCGGAATAAGACAGAAACAGACAAATATTAGCGTAGATGCCATTCTTCTAATGATGTAGAAAGTACGGTGTTATGTGAAGTGTTTCCGGTTCCAGTTTACCTAATTAATGCAGCCTAAAAATCCTTTAACGGATTTGGATATTAAAAGCATATTAGTATGTTATGTGTATGCCAGGTTAAAGAGATGGGTCTTTAATCTAGATTTAAACTGCAAGAGTGTGTCTGCCTCCCGAACAATGTTAGGTAGGTTATTCCAGAGTTTAGGTGCCAAATAGGAAAAGGATCTGCCGCCCGCAGTTGATTTTGATATTCTAGATATTATCAAATTGTTTTGAGAACGTAGCGGACGTAGAGGAGTATAATGTAAAAGGAGCTCATTCAAATACTGAGGTGCTAAACCATTCAGGCATTCAGGTAACATATAAAGCGTGAAGAGTAGCGTGAAGAGTAGCGGCCCTAGTACTGAGCCTTGAGGTACTCCATACTGCACTAGTGATCGATATGATACATCTTCATTCACTGCTACGAACTGATGGCGGTCATATAAGTATGATTTAAACCATGCTAATGCACTTCCACTGATGCCAACAAAGTGTTCAAGTCTATGCAAAAGAATGTTGTGGTCAATTGTGTCAAACGCAGCACTAAGATCCAATAAAACTAATAGAGAGATACACTCACGATCAGATGATAAGAGCAGATCATTTGTAACTCTAAGGAGAGCAGTGTCAGTACTATGATACGGTCTAAATCCTGACTGGAAATCCTCACATATACCATTTTTCTCTAAGAAGGAATATAATTGTGAGGATACCACCTTTTCTAGTATCTTGGACAGAAAAGGGAGATTCGAGATTGGTCTATAATTAACAAGTTCTCTGGGGTCAAGTTGTGTTTTTTTTATGAGAGGCTTAATAACAGCCAGTTTGAAGGTTTTGGGGACATATCCTAATGACAATGAGGAATTAATAATAGTCAGAAGAGGACCTATGACTTCTGGAAGCACCTCTTTTAGGAGCTTAGATGGTATAGGGTCTAACATACATGTTGTTGGTTTAGATGATTTAACAAGTTTATACAATTCTTCCTCTCCTATAGTAGAGAATGAGTGGAACTGTTCCTCAGGGGGTCTATAGTGCACTGTCTGATGTGATACTGTAGCTGGCGGCTGAATGGTTGCAATTTTATCTCTAATAGTATCGATTTTAGAAGTAAAGTAGTTCATAAAGTCATTACTGTTGTGGTGTTGGGAAATGTCAACACTTGTTGAGGCTTTATTTTTCGTTAATTTAGCCACTGTATTGAATAAATACCTGGGGTTATGTTTGTTTTCTTCTAAAAGAGAAGAAAAGTAATCAGATCTAGCAGTTTTTAATGCTTTTCTATAGGATATGCTACTTTCCCGCCAAGCAATACAAAATACCTCTAGTTTTGTTTTCCTCCAGCTGCGCTCCATTTTTCGGGCTGCTCTCTTTAGGGTGCGAGTATGCTGATTATACCATGGTGCCAAACTGTTTTCCTTAACCTTCCTTAAGCGTAAAGGAGCAACTGTATTTAAAGTGCTAGAAAAGAGAGGGCCCATAGTTTCTGTTACATCATCAAGTTGTTCTGAGGTTTTGGATATGCTAAGGAATTTGGATACATCAGGAAGATAACTTAAAAAGCAGTCTTTTGTGGTAGAAGTCATGGTTCTTCGATACTTGTAACAAGAAGTAGAATTTACAATTTTGGCTATATGAAGTTTACACAGAACTAAATAATGATCTGAGATATCATCACTTGGCTGAATAATTTCAACACTCTCAACATCAATTCCATGTGACAGTATTAAATCTAGAGTATGATTTCGACAATGAGTAGATCCTGAAACATGTTGTCTAACACCAATAGAGTTCAGAATGTCTATAAATGCTGATCCCAATGCATCTTTTTCATTATCGACATGGATATTAAAATCACCAACTATTAAAACTTTATCTGCAGCCAGAACTAACTCGGATGTAAAATCACCAAACTCTTTAATAAAGTCTGTATGGTGCCCTGGTGGCCTGTATACAGTAGCCAGTACAAACATAACAGGGGATTTATCATTAACATTGGTTTCTCTGGATAATGTTATATGAAGCACCATTACTTCAAACGAGTTATACTTGAAGCCTGCCCTCTGAGAAATCCTGAAAACGTTGTTATGAATTGAAGCAACTCCTTCCCCTTTGCCTTTTAAATGTGGCTCATGTTTATAACAGTAATCTTGGGGGGTGGACTCATTTAAAATAATGTAATCATCAGGTTTTAGCCAAGTTTCTGTCAAACAGAGCACATCTATATTATGATCAGTTATCATATTATTTACAAAAAGTGTTTTCGTAGAAATGGATCTGATATTCAATAAGCCAATCTTTATCATTTGTTTATCCATATTGCATTTGTTTTTTATTTGTTGAACCTCAATTAAATTGTTAACCTTAACTTGGTTTGGACGTTTTTTGTATTTTCTAGTTCGGGGAACAGACACAGTCTCTATAGTGTGATATCTAGGTGAAAGAGTCTCTATGTGCTGAGAATTAACTGACCTCTGTGACGGGAGGCAGCTAGCAGACGGTCGGTTTAGCCAGTCTGTCTGCTTCCTGACCTGGGCCCCAGTTAGTCAAGTATAAACACTAAGACTATGTGCCATATTTCTAGACAGAAGAGTGGCGCCACCCCAGGTGGGATGAAGACCATCTCTTTTAAACAGGTCAGGTCTTCCCCAAAAGCTCGTCCAATTGTCTATGAAACCTATGTTATTCTGTGGGCACCACTTAGACATCCAGCCATTGAGTGATGACAATCTGCTATGCATCTCGTCACCACGGTAAGCAGGGAGGGGACCAGAGCATATTACAGTGTCTGACATCGTGCTTGCAAGTTCACACACCTCTTTAAAGTTATTTTTAGTGATCTCCGACTGGCGAAGTCGAACATCATTAGCGCCGGCATGAATAACAATCTTACTGTATTTACGTTTAGCATTAGCCAGCACTTTTAAATTTGCCAAGATGTCAGGCGCTCTGGCTCCCGGTAAACATTTGACTATGGTGGCTGGTGTCTCTATATTCACGTTCCGTACAATAGAATCACCAATAACTAGAGCACTTTCATCAGGTTTCTCAGTGGGTGCATCACTGAGTGGGGAGAACCTGTTTAATGTTTTGATCGGAACAGAAGAGCGGTGTTTTGACCCACGACTACGCTGCCTCACCGTCACCCAGTTGCCCTGCTGCAGGAGCTCTGCTGGAACCGGACAATGTACAGGAGTCCCTGAGCTAGACGCATCCAAAGCCGTATCTAGAGCCCTAACTTTCTTACTGTCCTCAATTAAAGTTTGGATGCATGTCTCTAATTCTGAAATCTTCTCCGTCAGCCTAACTATTTCCCTGCATTTATCACATGTGAATCCCTCATCAGAGACAGAGATAGATAAACTGTACATGTGGCAAGAGGTGCAAATAACGATAGTAGGCGAAGCCATTACTCACCGTGCTTGATGAAATATTCTTACTGCGGTTGTTTGATGAACTTGTGAAAAACTGGAGCGAGAGAGAGGAGAGGAGAAAACGCTAATGACAAGCTAACGGGTGCTAACGCTCTGCAGGTGTACTGCAGTCACGGAAGAGTGAACGATCAAAGTTAATCTGATAAGATTGATCGGTAATATCAGAAATATGGTGTGAAGTAAGTTATATTTTACAACTTAAAAACAAACAAACAAAGAGACAGTGATAGTAAGAAAGATTATAGAGAAAAAATATAAAATTAAAACAGCTACACGGAGCTATGATTAGCTACAGAAGGCCAACAGGAAGTAGAGAAAACACTGTCCAACATACATGGAAAAATAAACCACTGTTTCAAAAGGTGTGTGTTTTCTGCATTAGTGTGTGTAATGTGCATTATAGAACATATTTATTTATTTATTTATATGTATGTGTGTACATGTATATTATACTTAAGGAGCTCATTAATTAAACACAATTTGGAACTCATGTCCACAATTTTTTTTGTATTGTGTCTTAATTTGATTAATAATTATTACACAAATAGTATTTTAAAATTACATTTCAATTTTTTTTTCATTTTACTCTTTAATGTACTATTAATTTATTCATGTTTGTCTATTCTGTATTATTCCACCCTTGATATTACATATTCTTCTTGCTATTGTTAACCTATTGTTGTTCAGTTATTTATTATGGTATTATTCATATTATAGATATAATTTTATGCTATTATAAATCGATTATATCACATATGTTATTGTACCGTTGTACTCGCTTTTCATATTATTCACTTTAAGTTGTACTACATATACTTTTTAATATAACATATCACTTTTACTATATTTCTACTGTGCACTGTATCAGTGCATATTTTCATTTTCACTGGATCCATAGCCTCATCAGTTACATGTGTTATTATTTGTTGTGGAGTTCATCTGTAGGCAATAGTGTGTCACATTTTGATTAGTTTTTACTTGTTTTATTCAATTTTCTCAACAATAGTAAATTATTAGTGTTTAAAGATGTATTACTTAGATTTTATGAAAGAATTTCAAAGGGAATGAGCTGTGTTCTGACCTGAGACACAAGAAAGAGAGAAAATTTCCTTTTCCTTACGAAAATTAACAATTTGCCAAACCTAACTAAATAACTGGAGGCAAAGTTTTTTTTTAACTGCACGTAGATCACAAACCTGAAATCAGTTGATAAATGTGAATGTTATCGTGTTTTTATTCAGAAAAAAACGCAGCTCCCCGTTTACTTACATGTATTTTTAAGGCAGTCTTGCCCTCACTAACATGGCGGACGCGTTGACGTATCACAGCAACGGCTCAGAGCGGCCAATGAGGCGTGTAGTTATTTATATGTCTATGCCTGTGACACTTGCAATCGACACAAATCGTGCGTGTTGCCAATGGAGACAAGAAGCTGTGGTGGTGGATAAACGCAACGCGCAAAGTTTTGCGTTAAGCATTTTTCCATATAGAATAAACTGTCTTCAACTCGTTTATATCACTGTCTTTGTCCATTAAACTACATTATGTGTTTTATTTATAAGGATTTTTTATAAGAGGAAAACGTTTAATGTACAATTTAACGCACTGCGTTCTGTACTCGTCTGCTTGACTGCTTGGCTGATCCTTTTAAAATCACTTAATGCATTTCATAATGCATATTCATATTTGCTGGTGTGTATATACTTTGAGTCAACAACAAGACATATAGGCTAGGCCTACTGAATTGTCTTTATCATCTTAGTCTGTTATTTGGCCACATTAAGCGTTCGCATTGTGTTCATAGCCATCTGCTTGCCTTGTTGTACATTAAATAATAACTATCGAATTTGGTCTTTTAATTGAACTTAACGTATCCTAATACATTATGCCATTTAAGTGTTTGTTTGTTTGTTTTTTTCTATAGGAGGAAAACGCTTAACGAAAGACTTTGTTTATAGTAGTGGGCCTACTAATTTGGTTTTAATCGTTTAATCACCACCACAGCGTCTCGTCTCCATTGGCAACACGCACGATTTGTGTCGATTGCAAGTGACGTCACAGGTAGCGAAGAGTGCAAGTAGCGATTGCAAGTGACATTGTAATTTAGTTTCTTTTTTCTTGTCTTCACCACCTGGCTACTGTTGTAAAATGTTGAGAGATTCAACCAAGTACTTTTAAATAAATAGAACAAAAATAAATAAATAAATAAATAAAGACTGCAAGTAACGTCGCTAGCGGAAGCACAAGTGTCTGAGAGTGCAAGTGCAAGTCTGCTGCCAGACCCTTGCCTTCTCATTTTAGAAGTAAAGTAGTTCATAAAGTCATTACTGCTGTGATGTTGGGAAATGTCAACATTGTTGGGGGTATATTTTTTTTTTGTTAAATTAGCCACTGTATTGAATAAATACCTGGGGTCATTGTTTTCTTCTAAAAGAGAAGAAAAGTAATCGGATCTAGCAGTTTTTAATGCTTTTCTGTAGGATAGGTTACTTTCCCGCCAAGCAATACAAAATCCCTCTAGTTTTGTTTTCCTCCAGCTGCGCTCCATTTTTCGGGGCTGCTTTCTTTAGGGTGCTAGTATGCTCATTATACCATGGTGTCATACTTGTTTCATTAACCTACCTTAAGCGTAAAGGAGTAACTGTATTTAAAATGCTAAAAAAAGAGAGAATCCACAGTTTCTGTTACATCATCAATTTGTTCTGAGGTTTTGGATATGCTAAGGAATTTTGGATACATCAGGAAGATAACTTAAAAAGCAGTCTTTTGATGGTTCTACAATACTTGTAACAAGAAGCAGAATTTACAATTTTGGCTATATGAAGTTTGCACAAAACTAAACAATGATCTGAGATATCATCACTTGGCTGCATAATTTCAACACTATCAACATCAATTCCATGTGACAGTATTAAATTTAGAGTATGATTTCAACAATGAGTAGGTCCTGAAACATGTTGTCTAACCCCTATAGAGTTCAGAATGTCAATAAATGCTGATCTCAATGCATCTTTTTCATTATTGGTTTCGTCTGGTCAGAGGAGAACTGGCCCCCCAACTGAGCCTGGTTTCTCCCAAGGTTTTTTTCTCCATTCTGTCACCGATGGAGTTTCGGTTCCTTGCCGCTGTTGCCTCTGGCTTGCTTAGTTGGGGTCACTTCATCTACAGCGATATCGTTGACTTGATTGCAAATTAAAACAGACACTATTTCAACTGAACAGAGATGACATAACTGAATTCAATGATGAACTGCCTCTAACTATCATTTTGCATTATTGAGACACTGTTTTCCAAATGAATGTTGTTCAGTGCTTTGGCGCAATGTATTTTGTTTAAAGCACTATATAAATAAAGGTGATTGATTATCAACATGGATATTAAAATCACCAACTATTAAAACCTTATCTGCAGCCAGAACTAACTCGAATGTAAAATCACCAAACTCTTTAATAAAGTCTGTATGGTGCCCTGGTGGCCTGTATACAGTAGCCAGTATTTTTTTAAACATTGCCTTAAATGAGTTATAAAGTCCAAAATAATCGTGAAGAGCTGGGAGAAACCTGATATGTGTCAGAAATACCTCACACACATCAGATTTTAAAGAGACAACATTGCTTTTAAAGTGAAACTTGCTTACACAAGTTTCATTGATGGAAATCACGGAAATGAAAAAGAGAAATCACTATTCAGAATCAACTTTTGTTGCTTGAATAAAGATTAATCTATATAGTTTTTGCTTGTACAACTTATAATTTATGTGAAGATTGTTTTGCATTCAATTAAATTAAAAGTTTTTTTTATAATTCAGAACATAAATGTAAAAAAAAAATACAATTATACTGTAATGTTGAATTACTGTAATTAATGGATAAAACTTACAGGAATATGCATTTAATACAGACATCATCATCATCAGTATTATCAAAAAATGTTAATAATGAGACTTTGTAAAAAGATGTCAATATAAATATACCATCTTTATGTTGTTTCTGCAATCATTTGGAGGTTCAGTGTGAAATTATGACAATATATTAGTAATCAATGAGTCACGCTTAATTACAGAAAATGTGCGATTGACAAAACAAATATTAACCTTTCATATACATTGCTGTTGGTAATATTAATTCATTTTACTGCTTAATATGCATTTCATTTAAATTCTTTATTTATAGACCCCCCCACTCAACCGGCCTCAAATGAAACTAATTGAATAGCCCTGCCGTAGATGATCTCCTCGCATGCTTTAACTTTGCACACGAGTAGATCGGTTTCTTCGCTTCAGAAGCGTTCAGCTTTTCCGCCAACAAATTCTGCCATTTAAATAGCGTTCTGCCATGGCTCGGGTGCATCCCGCTCTTAAAGAGAATGGGAGATGACACTCTGATTGGTTTATTGAACGTTACCCCCATTACTTATTAAGAGAATACAGAAAAACCCATTCCAACAATGCGCCCCGGCACACGGACCGTTTTTCCTTCGTTAAAAGAGCAAAAGTGGATTTGGACACGTCTTCAGTGCACCTGCGCCATGCGCTTTACACTTTGCGTTTAGATCGTGAAAATAGGGCCCCAAATGTGAAGGAGATACCATGAAATATTTGATTTCTGCAATCATTTTTCTGAGACTATGTATACCCCCCCCCCCCCCATGGATAACAACCTCGTTCTGCCCCGGTTCCTTTCTTCCCGGAGGTTCATGAAGAGGTGATGAAGTCCCCCCTTGGCATGGATGCACTGGCACACAGCTGGCCTCGGGCTCTACGCAAGTATGCGTTTCCCCCAGTGAGCCTGCTCGCACAGATGCTGTGCAAGGTCAGGGAGGATGAGGAACAGCTCCTGTTGGTTGTGCCTTACTGGCCCACCAGGACCTGGTTTTCGGAACTCATGCTCCTCGTGACAGCCCCTCCCTGGCGCATCCCCCTGAGGAGGGACCTTCTCTCTTAGGGGCTTGGCAACATTTGGCACCCACGTCCAGATCTTTGGAACCTCCACGTGTGGCTTCTGGACGGGACGTGGCAGACCTAAGTGATCTGCCCCCAGCGGTGTTAGACACTATCACTCAGGCTAGAGCACCCTCTACGAGGCAGGCCTATGCTCTGAAGGGCAGTCTGTTCACGACTTGGTGTTCTTCTCACCGAGAAGACCCCCGGAGATGCCTGGTCAGAGTCGTGCTTTCTTTCCTGCAAGAAAGGTTGGACTGTGAGTCCCATAATGGGATGTGCTGGCTAACGGATTTGGATATTAGAAACCTATTAGTATGTTAGTGTGTTATGTGTAAGCTAGGTTAAAGAGATGGGTCTTTAATCTAAATTTAAACTGAAAGACTGTGTCTGCCTCCTGAACAACATTAGGTAGGTTATTCCAGAGTTTAGGTGCTAAATAGGAAAAGGATCTGCCGCCCGCAGTTGATTTTGATATTCTAGGCATTATCAAATTGCCAGAGTTTTGAGTATGCGGTGCGGTAACACTTTATTTTGATAGTCCACTTTAGACACTCTACTAGCAGTAAGTAACTTTGCAACTACATGTCAACTAGCAGTTAGTAGAGTATTAGTAGACTGTCTGCTTAATATCTTCTAACACTTTCTTTGTCAACGTATTGTCAACTTACACTAAACCTAAACCTACCCCTAACACTAACCCTAAACCTACCCTAACAGTCTACTCTGAGAGTTAGTAGACATGTAGTTGCAAATTTCTGAGATTTAGTTGTTATGTAGTTGACATGTAGTTACAAAGTTACTTATAGTCAGTAGAATGTCTAAAGTGGACTATCGAAATAAAGTGTAACCTGCGGTGCACATGGAGGACTATAATGTAACAAGAGCTAATTCAAATACTGAGGTGCTAAACAATTTAGGGCTTTATAAGTTATAAGCAAGCCAGTACAGTGTTGACAGAACCGGGCTAATATAGTCATTATTTCTGGTTCTGGTAAGAACTCTAGCTGCTGCATTTTAAACCAGCTGAATTTCATTAATTAAGTGTGTAGAACAACTACCAAATAAAGAATTACAATAATCTAACATTGAGGTCATAAACGCATGGATTAACATTTCTGCATTTGACATTGAGAGCAAAGGTCGTCATTTAGATTTTTGAGATGGAAAAATGCATCTTTCTAAAGAAAGATTGCTATCAAATAACACATCTAGATTCCTAACTGATGAAAAAGAATTGACAGAGCAGCAATCAAGTCTTAGACAGTTTTCTAGGTTTTTACATGCACCTACATAACACCTCCATTTTTTCAGAATTTAGTAGTAAAAAATTATTCATCATTCAGCTTTTTATATTGACTATGCAAATTGGTATGTTTGCTGGGCACAAAAATATATAGAGCATTAAAATATAGAGTATTATCAAATTATCAACATAACAGTGAAAGCTAGCAGAGTGCTTCCTGATAGTGTTACGTAAGATAGAAACAGGATGTAAATGCAAAGCGTAGTGTATTATAATTTCAACACAAAGATCAGAATTGACAAAGTATCACAGCAGCACAGGCGGGCGGACAATGCTGGGTGGAATGGTGACGCAGGGACTTCGTTGGACAACAGATGGTGGGGCTCAGTCCAGTGATGATCCCTCGAATCCTGGTGCGTGAATAATCCTAGTGACGGTGCTCTGTAATCCAAGAGATTGACAGAAATCTTGTACGTGAGAGGGGTGATAGGAATGTGAAGACGGTGAGCCAGTTCTAAATCCATAAAATTACCCTCTGCCCCCAAATCCATTAAGGTCTTGGTGTCATGTGTGTTGGTCGCCCACCTTAGTCTTACCGGAAGGAGAGTAGATGATTATGGTGATGATGAGGTCTTCTCGGCAGAGATCCCACCCGATAGTAGCCTCATAGTTACTACCGGGCTAGATCCTTTTAACGGTCATGAGTGGATGAAGCGGCCCGCCCTCCCGCAGTATAAGCACAGTCCTTGGGATCTCCGCCTTTCTCTCTCCTCCCGGGAAATCCGAGCTCTACACACCTGTATGGGCTCCGGATAGTATAGGGGACTGACCATATCCAGATGCTCAGAATGTCTGGTCTCCGTGCCGCGAACTGGATGGTCTTGTTGGAAACGGCCCATTCTGCTCAGCCGAGCATCCACTCGAAGTCCTAACTCGATCAGTCCATTGAGACTAGTGGGAAGGTCCAGCATATACATTTCTCTCTGAATATGGTCAGCCAACCCATGCAGGAATCTGTCCCACTGCGCCTCCTCGTTCCATCGACACTCTGCAGCCAGGGTGCGGAACTGGATGGAATATTCTGACACTGAACCGTGACCTTGGCGGAGATCGGCGAGTAGTCTGGCCGCTTCCCTACCCGCCACAGCCCGATCGAAAACCCTCCTCATCTCCTCGGAGAGTGCCTGGAACGAGGCGCAGCATGGGTCTTGATTCTCCCACACCGCCGTTCCCCAGAGAGCCGCCCTGCCGGATAGTAGCGTCAGCACGAACGCCACTTTGGATTGCTCTTGATTAAACGTCTGAGGCTGTAATGCAAAGTGCATAGATCATCGGGTCAGAAAAGCTCTGTAAAACTCTGGTTCACCTGAATATCCTTCTGGTGTCGGGAGTCTCAGTTCTCGCCGCGGCTGCGGCTCTGGTAGAGGGGGCGGAGTTGGCGGTATGGGTGGCGCAGTGGAAACTCTTAGCTGTTGCATCTGTTGGGTGAGCTCGGACACCTGCGTCACAAGCGCTTGGACCGCCCTTCCTGTGAGAGAGATGTTCTCCTCTTGGGTGTCCATTCTAGCGATGCTTCGAGCCGCAAACTCGTCCCACGTGGTAGCGCCTGCTACATCCATGATTGGTCAGATTGTTCTGTTATGTAAGACAGAAACAGGATGTAAATGCAAAGCGTAGTTTGTTATAATTTCAACACAAAGATCAGAATTGACGGGCGGACACAAGGCTGGGTGGAATGGTGACGCAAGGACTTTGGTGGACAACAGATGGTGGGGCTCAGTCCAGTGATGATCCCTCGAATCCCGGTGCGTGAATAATCCTAGTGACGGTGCTTGGTGATCCAGTGCTGAGTGAAGATCCAGGGAAGAATGACGACAACACGGGGACTCCAGCAGACTACTACAGACACGGGAACAGGTACAGGAACACACCGGGGAGAACAACGATCTGACAACATGAAACACAGGTTACTGAACTTATAAACGGAACAAACAATTGAAACCAGCTGGCGCTGCTGATCATTGCTGATCAGTGACCAGGCCCACAGACACACACACACACCCAACAGCATGCTAGACGAGAGAGAGTGAATTCATGAACTGTGACAGTTCCTGACGATATCTTCCAAGGGTAACATGTAAAGCATGAAGAGTAACGGCGCTAGTACTGTGCTTTCAGGTACTATATACTGCACTTGTGATTGATATGATACCTCTTCATTCGCAGTATTAAATCTAGAGAATTATTTAGACAATGAGTATGTCCTGAGACGTGTTGTCTAACCCCAATAGAGTTCAGAATGTCTATGAATGCTGATCCCTATGCATCTTTTTCATTATCAACAAGGGTATTAAAATCACTAAGTATTAAAACTTTATCTGCAGCCAGCATTAACTCAGATATAAAATCAGCACATTGTTTAATAAAGTCAGTATGGTGCCCTGGCCTGTATACAGTATCCAGTACAAACATCACATGGGATTTATCATTTACACTTGTTTCTCTGGACAATATTATATGAAGCACCATTACTTCAAACAAGTTATAATTGAAGCTCGCCCTCTGAGAAATACTGAAAACAGTTTCGGCGTTTTTTTTTTTTTTTTGTATTTTCTAGTTTGGGGAACAGACACATTCTCTGTAGTGAGATATCCAGGTGAAAGAGTCTATAAGCACTGAGAATTAACTGACTTCTGTGAGGTGAGGGGGCTAGCAGACGGTTGGTATAACCAGTCTGTCTGCTTCCTGACCTGGGCCCCAGTTAGTCAAGTACAACTCTAAGAGGAGGTCTGCAGACCATCTCTTTTCAACAGGTCAGGTCTGCCCCAAAAACTTGTTCAATTGTCTATGAAACCTTTGTTATTCTGCAGGCACCACTTAGACATCCAACCTTTGAGTGACTACAGTCTGCTATGTATCTCATCACCACAGTAAGAAGGGAGGGAACCAGAGCATATTACAGTGTCTGACATCATGCTTGCAAGTTCACACACCTCTTTAATGTTATTTTTAGTGATCTCTGACTGGAGGAGTTGAACATCATTAGCGCCGGCGTGAAAAACAATCTTAATGTATTTACGTTTAGAATTAGCCAGCACTTTTAAATTTGTCAAGATGTTTATGGCAGTCATGATTTGAAGGGGGGCTGAGTATGAGTCAGTGCTTCACCATAGAGGTCTTCACGGGTCTAAACATTTGTGCGCGAACCCGAAATAGACCCGTAATGTACTACACCAAACCGACCCGAACCCGTCTATTATTTCAAAAGCTGGACCTGGACCAGTGTAGACAAACATTCATGTGACAGTTCACCTCAGATCTTGTTGCTGATTTGAAATATATTAAATATTAGTGTGTCAAGTCTGCAAGCATTATTGCCGTGCGTGCCCTTGCATTAACTCTGAGTCTGCATGCTCTGCTTCTAACGGCAGAGAGAGAGAGAGAGAGAGAGAGAGAGAGAGACGCTTTTTTTCTTTCTTTTTTTTGGCTCACACTTTTCTTTTCCTAATTTTACTAGTTGCAAGTTACAAGAAACACAAGCAGTGTCTGATCACGGCCAGGTGCTCTCCGAGTCTGATGACTCTGATCGTACGGGTATTACACACAATGTTAAACAGACCCGGGACCCGAAGTAATAGATTAATATAAAGTAAAAGAAGTAAAAGAAAAAAGTAAAAAGAAAATATAGACCCGAACCCGTACGGGTCCCGGGTCGACGGGTCTTGGGTGCACTGTGAAGACCTCTGCTTCACCATCCTACTCTACTTCAAATGCAAACGACTTCAGCAGTTACAAGGAAAACCCTTTTTGTCACCACATGAATCCCAAAGACTTCATCCAGATGACAGATCTGCAACCAATCCAAGGCACGGGATTCCCTGAGATGAGGCAACAAGCGAATCTCCAACTCTTCTGAACCCCCGCTTTTCAGTGCAAATGCAAGTATAACAACAAATATATCTGCTGAAACTGGGGCAAATTGATCTTAAGCAGTAAAGATAAGACAAATATCTGCTTTTGTGATTCTCTTGGTGCGATCTAAGAACTAGCAACAAGTACTAGAACCTTGGGACTTCATTCAAATTCTGTTAATCCTCATCTTCAGTAACTGAATTTGTGTGTGTGTGTGTTTGTTCGAGTAGTTCCATGTAACCTTAAAAGTAGATCAATAAATTTGTGTTTCATTTATAAAGAGGTTTCGTCTTTGGTTGTGTATTTTGAAGTTAAACTTTGCCCAGATCCTGTGCTACCCAGCTTTTAGCTTAAAAATGATAATTTTGTTTAAATGCTCATTGGCCACGAAGTAGTATTAAGAGAACTGTTTAAGATATACTGATTTTACCGTTCACTGGACGAACATTTTGAGGAAGTATAAATTAATTAAATTTGTAATCAGCTCAATTAAATACATTTGAATCTTAAAATGTTGTTCCGCTCTTTAAAAAGAAAAGAGATAAAAATTAATTACACACCTTTGGAGTTTGATGGTGCTATTCACAGAATTCGGACAACATTAGGATAATGTTGGCTGCCGTGTCAAGAAGGGCTTCGACTTTAATGTGGCGTTCGATGATGAAGAGGTCAAACTTTCTTGCTGTACCTTTTTCAATGAGGTTGCCCAGGAGTTGGGGGAATGGAGTTTGGGATGACACAGGTAGGATTGTTGCGGGGTGTTCAGATATGATTTATTGTCCGTCTGAAGCTATGTAGGTTACGGTTCTCTGAAAGTGAGGTGAGGAAGTGCTGTTCTCTGTGGTTTGTTTGGTTAAGTGGTCGCTGCCTTCTTGTCTAGCTGCTATTCAGGCTGAATTTGGTTTCTTTTTCTTTTCCCACTTCTGATCCCCTTCCTTGCATTGGAATAATTATTTAATCAGTTTTTCCATAAATGTATTGGGCTGGGTGCTCTGTGGCATGTTTGTCTTTTTTCCTTTGGTTTCCCATGAGTTTTCCACTCTTTGTAACGATCGCGACCCAGTAAGACACAGGAGAGGGATAGATCCAAATGCAGGTATTTTTATTTTAAGGTAATCCTAATCGTCGTGAAAACAAGCCAGGGTCAAAACCAGAATGCAGTCCAAAAAACAAACAAACAAGAAAGGAACAGGAAAGGAAACGGAACGGGAACTCAGAATATTAGGAATCTCGGAGGACGAGAAGACTGGGATACAAAAGGAAAGGACTGGTAAATATAGGGAGGCTAATGACAATTAAGTGCACCTGGTGCAATTAGCAGGAGTGCAATTACTGTGATGAAGGGACAAGACTAGTGGAATTCTAGTGCCTACGGTGAAGTGCCTAAGGGGAAGTGAGCCCACTAGTGGATACCCAGGGAAACAAAGATTAGACAGCGTGACTCTCTTGAGTTTACAAATGAGCTTGTTTGAGTCCATGTTCTCTCCTATCGATTCTCATACATTGTTAATTTTGACAGGAATTTATAATTTAGTGTTAGTCTTAAACTTGAGACAAAAATGCTTAATAGTCTTAGTCACGTTTTAGTCATTTGTATCTAATTTTAGTCGATGAAAAGTCATTTTTGTCAATTTTTAGTCATTAATTCAGTCAAACTTTAGTTACCAACATTTATTTTGGTAGCTATTTTATATGTCATTTTCAAACAAAAATTCACATTAATTAATTAATGACATTAGACATTTAAAGACATTATAATTAAAGACATTAATTCTTCTCACTTTAGACCAAGTCAATTAAGCTTATGAGAAATTTGAATCAATGATAGAATTTAGAAAAACTTGAAAAAATGAACACAATTTTCATTTTTGGATGAACTGTCCCTATAAACAATAGTGAAAAGGGAGCATCTTACAAAAAATATAGTTGTTCATATATATAATATATATAATTTATTGAGAAAAAGACAAGTATGAAAGAGATATGAATTAAACTTAGATAGACGAGTTCCGAAGTTGGGGAGATTCACGATGACCTTGTTTCATCTCCGGGGCAGTCCTACTTCTTTAATGAGAAATCTTTAATGAGGGCTTCTCGGTGCAGGTGGTAATCAGTTCTTGTGTGAGCAGGCTGCCAGTCCAAGAAGCTAGGCACTTCAGGGCTGGATGTCGTTCGGAGCAAATAGAGTTTATCATTGTTAGTGACACTCTGTCTCATTTCCAGGGGAAAATCGATATCTTGCAGAAAAGTGTGGACATCCTGGCTACCTGACACTCTTGGGGTGAATGTACCAATGATCCCGGCAGACGTGATGATCTGTGGCTGGCTGGAGCAGTTTCTTTTGGCTTCGTTGTAAGGTAAAGTTCTTCAGAAGGAGCTGGTGAATGTTTCAGCACTGCTCCCTTGTCACGGTGTCTGGTCTGTGTTTCCCCGGGTGTCCACTAGTGGTCTCCTTCTGTTTGTTTCATGGAGTCCTTACTTTCCGTCACCTAGTTTCCTGTTTCCTGTTTTTTTGTTTTTTTTTTGGATGGATGTTTCTGGTTATTACCTTTTGCCTTTTTGGATTTTGATTTTGGATTACCCAAATAACTCACACTGCTTTTGGATCTCTCGTCTCCTGTGTTCCCGACCGTTACAGAAGCACTCCATCATGTCTAGATCCAACTGTGTGGGACTTCATGTCCGTTCGCCAGCCAGTATGGAGGAGTTTGGGGGTGAAATTCCTCAAATTAACCACCCTCCGTCAAGAGGGGAATGAGGTGGGTGGTGTGGCACAAGTGTTTTGGATGGAATGGAATGGGATATAATGATGCGGCCCTGAAAGATCTTTTCAACGCCGGTCTGGATAACCCTGTGCCAGAAAGAGAAATGGACCAGCTGGAAGCCTTTGATTTTTGGTGGTTCATTTTGTACCTACAACATCGGTCTCTGCGGGATACCCCAGCGACACCCATCTCTCCCGGTGGGATGGCCGACTCTAGACTGGGGTCTACAGACAGGAGGACCGCCAGCCCAGCACCACTGTACAATATGGCCACAAGCCCAGTGCCACAGCACAAGGTGGTCGCCAGCCCAGCGCCACGGCCCAAGTTGGCCACCAGCCCAGCGCAACAGCGCAAGATGGCCGCCGGCCTTGGCCACTGCGCAAGATGGCCACAAGACCCGAGCACAGCACAAGGTGGCCGCCAGCCTAGCGCCACAGCACAAGTTGGCCACCATCTCAGTGCCACTGCACAAGATGACTGCCGGCCCAGAGCCATGGCACAAGATGGCCGCCTGCCCAGCGCCTCTGCAAAAGATGACAGCCACAGTTGACCCTCCAGAGTCGAGTCAGGTTCCCGTGACCCTCCAGAGTCGAGTCAGATTCCCGTTGACCCTCCAGAGTCGAGTCAGGTTCCTGTTGACCCTCCAGAGTCAGGTCAAGTTCCTGTTGACCTTCCAGAGTCGGGTCAGGTCACCGTTTACACTCCAGAGTCGGGTCAGGTCACCGTTTACACTCCAGAGTCGGGTCAAGTCACAATTGACACTCCAGAGTCAGGTCAAGTCACCATTGACACTCATGAGTTAATCACTACCACAGTTAGACCTCAGAAGTCAAGTCAAGTCACCAGTGATCTTCATGGGCAAAGTCAAGTCACCAATGATCTTCATGGGCAAAGTCAAGTCACCAGTGTTCTTCATGGACAAAGTCAAGTAACCAGTGTTCTTCATGGGCAAAGTCAACTCACCAGTGTTCTTCATGGGCAAAGTCAAGTCACCATTGATCTTCATGAGCAAA
The DNA here is from genome assembly GCF_023724105.1 of Carassius gibelio. Classification (NCBI taxonomy): domain Eukaryota; kingdom Metazoa; phylum Chordata; class Actinopteri; order Cypriniformes; family Cyprinidae; genus Carassius; species Carassius gibelio. The sequence continues at coordinate 14,128,951 of NC_068376.1, forward strand.
GTCGGGTCACCAATGATCTTCATGAGCAGAGTCAAGTCACCATTCTCTGCTGAACTACCAGAGTCTCTCCACGTCTCTGCTGAACTACCAGTCTCTCCACGTCTCTGCTGAACTAACAGAGTCTCTCCACATCTCTGCTGAACTACCAGAGCCTCTCCATGTCTCTGCTGAACTACCAGAGCCTCTCCTCATCTCTGCGGAACTTCCAGAGTCTCGTCACGTCGCAGCCGAACTCTCTGAGTGCTCGACTTATCCTGTCATGGCCACAGAGGCCACCCTTGACACATGAGAGCAAGTCTGGTTAGGCAAGTCTGAAAAAGAGAACATGAACAGGTTATCGATCCCACTGTGGTGGTCTTCGGTGCCGCCCTGGTGGGCTCCTGTCCTGACCGCACGGCTGTGATAGTCTTCTGCGCCACGCTGGTGGGCTTCTGTCTCGACCGCACGGCTGTGGTGGTCTTCGACACCGCCCTGGTGGGCTTATGTCTTGACCGCACAGCTGTGGTGGTCTTCTGCACTGCCCTGGTGGGCTTCTGTCTCGACCGCACGGATGTGGTGGTCTTCTGCGCCACACTGGTGGGCTTCTGTCTCGACCGCACGGATGTGGTGGTCTTCTGCACCGCCCTGGTGGGTTTCTGTCTCAACCACATGGCTGTGGTGGTCTTCTGCGCCACACTGGTGGGCTTCTGTCTCGACCGCACGGATGTGGTGGTGTTCTGCGCCGCCCTGGTGGGTTTCTGTCTCGACCGCATGGCTCCAGTCCCACCTTGCTCCACCCCGGATTCCTGCACTGTCGGCTCGGCCCTGGGCCCCTGAACTTTCAATTCTCTCCTGGCCTTGTGTTTTGTTGTTCTTTTTTTTGCACTTCCTGTATCTGTTACCCTCTATTACCTGGCACTCCGTCCCTCCCCCTGGTCCTCCGCCGGTCCACCTGCCTCCTGGTCTCCTTGTTTTTGTTGTTTTGTTGATCCCACTTTTGATCAATCAATCAATCACCTTTATTTAAATAGTGCTTTAAACAAAATACATTGAGTCAAAGCACTGAATAACATACATTTGGAAAACAGTGTGTCAATAATGCAAAATGATAGTTAAAGGCAGTTCATCATTGAATTCAGTTATGTCATCTCTGTTCAGTTTAAATAGTGTCTGTGCATTTATTTGCAATCAAGTCAATGATATCGCTGTAGATGAAGTGACCCCAACTAAGCAAGCCAGAGGCGACAGCGGCAAGGAACCGAAACTCCATTGGTGACAGAATGGAAAAAAAAAAACCTTGGGAGAAACCAGGCTCAGTTGGGGGGCCAGTTCTCCTCTGACCAGACGAAACCAGTAGTTCAATTCCAGGCTGCAGCAAAGTCAGATTGTGCAGAAGAATCATCTGTTTCCTGTGGTCTTGTCCTGGTGGTCCTCTGAGACAAGGTTTTTACAGGGGATCTGTATCTGGGGCTCTAGTTGTCCTGGTCTCCGCTGTCCTGGTCTCCGCATGTCTGGATACGTACTGGATCCGAATGACTGCAGTGACCCTCTGGTCTGGATACAGACTGGATCTGGTGGCCACGGTGACCTCGGAACAAGAGAGAAACAGACAAATATTAGCGTAGATGCCATTCTTCTAATGATGTAGAAGGTACATGTTATGTGAAGTGTTTCCGGTTCCGGTTTACCTTATTAATGCAACCTAAAAATACTTTAACGGATTTGGATATTAAAAGCATATTAGTATGTTATGTGTATACCAGGTTAAAGAGATGGGTCTTTAATCTAGATTTAAACTGCAAGAGTTGATTTTGATATTCTAGGTATTATCAAATTGCCTGAGTTTTGAGAACGTAGCGGACATAGAGGAGTATAATGTAAAAGGAGCTCATTCAAATACTGAGGTGCTAAACCATTCAGGGCTTTATAAGTAATAAGCAGTATTTTAAAATCTATAAGATGTTTGATAGGGAGCCAGTGCAGCGATGACAGGACCGGGCTAATATGGTAATACTTCCTGGTTCTAGTATGAACTCTTGCTGCTGCATTTTGGACTAGCTGTAGTTTGTTTACTAAGCGTGCAGAACAACCACCCAATAAAGCATTACAATAATCTAACCTTGAAGTCATGAATGCATGGATTAACATTTCTGCATTTGACATCGAGAGCATAGGCAGTAATTTAGATATATTTTTGAGATGGAAAAATGCAGTTTTACAAATGCTAGAAACGTGGCTTTCTAAGGAAAGATTGCAATCAAATAGCACACCTATGTTCCTAACTGATGACGAAGAACTGACAGAGCAACCATCAAGTCTTAGACAGTGTTCTAGGTTATTATAAGCAGAGTTTTTAGGTCCTATAATTAACACCTCTGTTTTTTTCTGAATTTAGCAGTAAGAAATTACTCGTCATCCAATTTTTTATATCGTCTATGCATTCCATTATTTTTTCAAATTGGTGTGTTTCACCGGGCCGCGAAGAAATATAGAGCTGAGTATCATCAGCATAACAGTGAAAGCTAACGCCATGTTTCCTGATGATATCTCCCAAGGGTAACATATAAAGCGTGAAGAGTAGCGGCCCTAGTACTGAGCCTTGAGGTACTCCATACTGCACTTGTGATCTATATGATACATCTTCATTCACTACTACGAACTGATGGCGGTCATATAAGTACGATTTAAACCATGCTAATGCACTTCCACTGATGCCAACAAAGTGTTCAAGTCTATGCAAAAGAATGCTGTGGTCAATTGTGTCAAACGCAGCACTGAGATCCAATAAAACTAATAGAGAGATACACCCACGATCAGCTGATTAGAACAGATCATTTGTAACTCTAAGGAGAGCAGTCTCAGTACTATGATACGGTCTAAATCCTGACTGGAAATCCTCACATATACCATTTTTCTCTAAGAAGGAATAGTATCTTGGACAGAAAAGGGAGATTCGAGATTGGTCTATAATTAACTAGTTCTTTGGGGTCAAGTTGTGTTTTTTTTTTTTTTATGAGAGGCTTAATAACAGCCAGTTTGAAAGTTTTGGGGACATATCCTAATGACAATGAGGAATTAATAATAGTCAAAAGAGGACCTATGACTTCTGGAAGCACCTCTTTTAGGAGCTTAGATGGTTTAGGGTCTAACATACATGTTGTTGATTTAGATGATTTAACTCTCCTATAGTAGAGAAAGAGTGGAACTGTTCCTCAGGGGGTCTATAGTGCACTGTCTGATGTGATACTGTAGCTGGCGGCTGAATGGTTGCAATTTTATCTCTAATAGTATCAATTTTAGAAGTAAAGTAATTCTACTCTTCTAAAAGAGAAGAAAAGTAATCAGATCTAGCAGTTTTTAATGCTTTTCTGTAGGATATGTTACTTTCCCGCCAAGCAATACGAAATACCTCTAGTTTTGTTTTCCTCCAGCTGCGCTCCATTTTTCGGGCTGCTCTCTTTAGGGTGCGAGTATGCTCATTATACCATGGTGTCAAACTGTTTTCCTTAACCTTCCTTAAGCGTAAAGGAGCAACTGTATTTAAAGTGCTAGAAAAGAGAGGGCCCATAGTTTCTGTTACATCATCAAGTTGTTCTGAGGTTTTGGATATGCTAAGGAATTTGGATACATCAGGAAGATAACTTAAAAAGCAGTCTTTTGTGGTAGAAGTGATGGTTCTTCGATACTTGTAACAAGAAGTTGAATTTACAATTTTGGCTATACGAATGTAACCATAGAAAAGGGGCGGGTCCCAGCATTTTGGTGGGTGCAGAAAAAAAGGAGAGAAGAAGCGGGGGCGGAAGAGAGTTGGTGAGGACTGAACAGCTGTTCACCGTAACAGGGAGATTAACGAGCAACTGTGTGGTGCTGTCGAGCAAATGTGAAGACTGGAGTGACAACAACTTGCATGACTTTTCCGGGATTCGGAACGAGTCGCGGGGAAACGAAAAGAGGCTGTTTGGAGTTCGTGAGTGTGCTGCGTCATCAGGCTTGATTATTTGCCGGGAAAACCCGCTTTATCAGTGCATTTCGGGGAAACTCATACGTTTACCCTGCCATTGGATGACATTACTGTTTACAACTCAAGTAAGATGTTTCCTTCTTCCTTCTGAAACCCAAGGATTATCGGGTAAAAGCAGAGAAGTTTGAACGTACGAGAGTGATTGAATTGAGACACTTGTTACGCGTTTGAACTGTTCTACAATTGAACTGCGTTGGACTTAAGAGAATCGGAAATACCGCCTGCACGGCCTAATTCAGCAGCCTGGGAGGTTTGGATGTTGTTTTGCTTTTGGAAAAGCTGGAATGTTGATTTGAATATTGTGAAATTCACCATATAATTGTGTTAAAGAGATTTTTTTGGTTTTGTTTTTTTGTGTTGTTTGAATGTTTCCTAATATGTTGAAATGTTCTTTTAAGTGAGTTTTTTTCCAAACTGTGTAAAGTTAAATTAGCCCTAATTGTGCATACGCTGTTTACTTTAAAGGGGTCAAAGGTTGTATCTGGGATACACTTGTCAGTATTTTCCCAGTTTCTATTAATTTATTAAGCCTTTCTTTTCTCTGACTAATTTTCCAGATTTCAGGTTCAGATAACTTTCTTTTAAATTGTGATTTCCTGAAATTAAATTGTTGATTCTGAACCAGTCAATTTACTTTGTGAATATTCGTCCGCTCATTACTGCTGGTAATTTGACTTCAGGTCATTGTTGGTTCTGGGGTAGGGGCGTTCCCTTCTATGCTGTAGGATATTGTGAGGTTGGGGAGATATTTGATGGTTTAGGGCTTTCTCATATGTGCTGTAAACTCCAGGTTAGGCCCGTGACAGAATATAAAGCCTGGAGCCCTCCTCATTTTAGCCTTGATATTAATCAGAATAGTACGGAGCGTATTGAATTTGGGAGCAAGGACAAAGATCCTTTGTCACCATTCATCCAGAGCCACAGGATAATTCACCCCTATCAAAACGGGCATAAGTACTCGTTACATTTGGCGTCACGAACAGGATTCGTTTATTTGCCTGTTATAGGAATGGAGGATTTACAGAAAGAAGTGGATTTACTTAGCAGAAAATTGTCTGAACAAGGTGAAGCTTTGCTACTGGCCAGAGAAGGTCAACGTGAGGCCCTGGCATTAGCAAAAGCTGCCACCGAAAAACAGAGTGTAACTCCAGCCATTTATATTCCTCGGGAAAGAAAACTCTCTGATTTCAGTGGTATTTCTGGGGAACAAGACGTGGAGGAATGGATTGATCAAGTGAGATCCATCTTCCGGTTGTCCCGCATACCTGAGGATGATCAAGTTGAACTTCTTAAGCAGCACCTTAAAGGGGAAGCTAAGTTGACTGTAAAGTTGATGCTGGGTGAAACTGAAAACGATCCAGAAAAGATATTTGAGGTGCTCATTGACACATATGGTGACAGAACACCAGTTGGGACTCTACTGAGGGAATTTTACGAAACCACTCAGAGTCCAGGAGAGACAGTTAGGGCATTTGCTTATGCTCTTCAGGAAAAGTTGGAAAAGGTTTTAAAAAGAGACCGCAATCGTGTACCCCTTCCAGAAGTTGTTCTGAATGAACAACTGGTATTGGGTTTGTTTGATGCCGGTCTTCGCCGGGAAATTAAAAGAACAGTTAAGGAACAGAGAGGTATGTCGTTCAAAGATGTTATAGAAGCTGCGATCACCTGGTCAGAGGAGGGGGAAAAGAATGTGTCAGCTGCAGCTTTAAGTAGTGGCAAGTCCAGAGCCACCGTGAGTTCTACTACTGCGGTGACAGAATCACCTTCACTCAGCTTAGAAAGCCTGCATGGGGCTATTCAGAAACTCGCGGCCCGTCAAGAAGAGCTGTTTAACCCTTTAAAACCGAACGTGTCGGCGCCGACACAATTTACCATGCGGTATTAATGTTTTCATAACTCAGCAACCGTTTGCACTATGAAAAAAAATCAAATTGCGTCTGATAGAAGACATCTTGCGCTTTAAGACAATATACAGCTTAATACGGTAACTGCATGCTTTCCAGCAGCAAATCACAGCAGCTTTCGGGGAGAGGGGGAAGGGCGGAGTTGAAGCGGGAGATACAGAGCCCAGCAGGTTTGAAAGTTTGAGAGTGTGAAATATAAACAAAAACGAACAAAAAACATGGCGAAAAAAGGTTTTACATGAGAGGAGGCGATTGATTTGATCTCTGATGACACCTGGGAAGAGGCTGAACATGATTCATCGGACCCGGAGTCTGTATTCAGATGTTGAGGCGTATGCTGCTGGCTTTGATCCAGTCGTGGATTGGTAAGTGAAGCTTATTTATTTGTTTCTTGCTGATTAATCGATGAGAAATGAATAAAATAGTCAGACTCCGTGTTTCTGTACGAAAAAACACGGTTTCACACACTTATATGTGCGTTGCAAACATTTGTTGGCGCGCATGTGCATGCATGCGTTCATATTTGCTCATGTAACGTTAGCGTTATGTCTATGGGTGCGTGTGCATGCATACATAATTTTCTGTGTGTATGTAAGTGCATGGACATATCTGTGTGTGTGTGTGCAAGTATGTGTGCGTGCGTGTGTGTGTGTGTGTGTAAGTAAAGGTGCGTGTGTGTGTATGCGAATGTGTGCGTGCATGTGTATATGTATGTTTGTGTGCATGCATGTGTGCATACGTTTGTGTGTGCTACTGCTAATGTGTGCATTTGTATATCTGTGTGTTTGTTTATGTGTATATCTGTTTGTGTGTATCTGTGTGCACATGTATCTGTTTGTGTATGTGTGCATGTGTGTGTCTTATACAGTCTATGATGTGTGTGTACGTACGTGCATGCGTGACTGTGCATGCATACATTTATGTCTATATCTGTATATGTGTGTGTGAGTAGGTGCATGTATGTATGTGTGATTGTGTGTATGCAAATGTGTGTAAGTAACTGCAGGGTTTATTTTTATTATTTTATTGTATTATTATTATTATAGTTATTTATTATATATTTATATATTTTTTTAAAAAAAAATTCTTACTAATAAATTGCTTCATAATAAAAAAGTATTTTTATGTACATATATAGTGAGTTTGTAACACATGTTGCTTCTTTTTTTAGTGTGGCTTCTCCAGTTATCTACGAAGAAGCAAATGGGCCATCTACATCGAACACAACACCATCTCAGAGGGGGCGGGGCCGTGGTCGCAGCTGTAGCTGTATAATAAGTACATGGGGGGACTTGACACCTCCAACAAGATGCTCAGAACAAAGTCGGTGCCCCATAAAACAAGTCGTATGTGACCATTTTCCAGCATTTCCTAGATATTGCAGTGACCAACAGCTTTATTTTACACAAAGAGCTGTGTGCCATCCACCATGATAAGCTCATGACACGGCAAAACTTTCAGGAGCTGCTAGCTGCTCCGCTCACAGATGTTCCCCTGGATGGCCGGCTGAGAGAGAGATGCGATCATCTGCCTGTTCCTGTGAGTGATACTCAAGACCTTTCACAAAGTTGCATACGATGCAAAAGGAGCACCCCATGGACATGCCAGGAATGTGATGTGGGACTATGCTTGCAGTCCTGTAGACAGGAACTGCTTCAGAGAGCCCCACATTTAAATGACTGGATTGAAGGATCCAAAAACGCCTGGAGAACTGGAGTACCACAAATGGCTCCTGAGTGAAAACCGTGCAATCCAGTGTCTCAAAAATACTTGTATATATGTATTATAGTTCCTTTTTCAAGATTGAGGCATTAGATTCTTTCGATCATGAGTTTTCAGATTTTTTCTAAATAAAAACCAGTACAATTTCTTCCCGTTTTTAATTTTTTTGTCTATTTTAATTCTATTTACTAACTCATTACACTAAATAATGTACAATAACTGTAATTTCCTGAAAGCCTATTTTTTTCTGAAAAAAATTAGACCTTACACTTGAAGATACCACATTATGTTATAATTTTATACTCAATAAACCAAAATGAGTGAAAACGGCCAATTTTAGCCTTAGGTTCTAAAGGGTTAAAGAGGTTTGCCTTGTTAAAGAAATGAGGGTAGAGCCAAGGGAAAGTTACAAACGCAGCTCCCGGGCCCCGCTGAAGGATAGTGATGGTAGATACATTTGCTACTCCTGTAACCAGCCAGGACACACGAGTCGTTATTGTCCCCAAAATCGGGAAAAACAACCAGGGCTGCCAGTGGACAGGACTACGACTGTGTCCAGTCAGCATGGTGATAGTTCGGGTGTAGATAGGTCAGCTTCAATTCGTGTTCAGTCTGCCTCATCCGCGGTCCATGGCCACCAGGTTACTAGTCAGGCATTTGGTAATTGTCTGGTTATTGAGGTAAAAATAGCTGGGGTTATAACCCGCTGTCTGTTGGACACAGGCTCGGAGGTTACAACCATTACAGAGTCTTACTTTAGAGAACATTTTTGTGGAGTTGGATCAGAGCTATTGAGTGCCAGATGGGTGCGCCTCTCTGCGGTGAATGGATTGGAGATCCCAGTGGTTGGGTGTCTGGAGACTGATGAGTGCATGGGACAGACCTTATGTAACAAGTGTGTGTTTGTATTAAAGGATCCAGAACAGTCAGGAGAGGTGGGCGTTCCTGGCATCGTTGGCATGAATATACTGGGGGACCTTAAGGGACTGCTTGGCACCCACAAAGAGGTGACCAAGCTAGACCGCCACAGGGGGTTGAGAGAGAATGCCTGTGTCAGGAGAGTACTGGCAACCATTGAAAAGGAAACAAACTACATTGCCCCATCAGGTAGAATAGGTTATGTCAAGGTAGCTGGCAGGAGGAAAGTTACCATTCCGCCATACACTCAGGTAATTGTACAGGGGCATTGCCGAACCCCAATGAAGAGCCAATGCCAAGTCTTGGTGGAGGCTACAACAGGTGTAAGTCTGCCAAGTGGGGTTCTTGTTGCTAATGTCTTGACCCAGGCAAAAGAAGGAAAGGTGCCAGTTCGGATATTAAATGCCACTAGTAAGATTGTGAGACTGCCACCTAGAGCTAGGCTTGCTGAGGTTCATAAACCGGCAGAGATCTACCTGAAAGACCCGATAATTTTTGAGGAGCAACAAGATGCGTTCTGTGTACGGGTTAAAACTGAGAAGGTGGCAGGTCATGGTCGATTATCGGACCCATTGCCAATCTCAATAGAGGTTAATATGGAACCTTTGCAGGATGAACAGATGTTGAAGTTGAGGGCACTTCTAGAGAAACATATAGATGTGTTCTCTAAGTCTGACAGTGATTATGGTCACACCACTGCAGTTACACACTGCATCCCTACAGGAGATGCTCAGCCCATCAAACAACGTCACAGACGCATCCCACCACAGATCTTTCAAGAGGTCAAACGACATGTACAGGACCTGGTGTCTCAGGGCATCCTTAAGGAAAGTTGCAGTCCTTGGGCTTCCCCTGCAGTGATTGTTGTTAAGAAGGATGGGGGAATTCGGTTTTGCTGTGATTACAGGAGACTGAATCAAATAACCTGTAAAGACGCGTACCCTCTCCCTCGAGTGGAGGAGTCAGTTGATGCTCTAGGAGATGCCCGTATTTTTTCAACGCTTGATCTGACATCTGGCTACTTTCAGGTTGCCATGGATAGTCAAGACCAAATAAAGACAGCGGTGACTACACCTTTCGGGTTGTTCGAGTGGACTCGCATGCCCTTTGGGTTATGCAACGCCCCGGCGACATTTCAACGCCTAATGGGTGTGGTCCTAGGAGATTTGACATTTGACACCCTTTTAGTATATTTGGATGACATTATAGTCTTCTCAAAAGACTTTGATGAGCACTGTGAGAAACTGGATCTAGTCTTCACTCGTTTGAAGGAAAACAATTTGAAATTGAAGCCCAGTAAATGTTTCCTTTTCAAGGAAAGAGTTAAGTTCTTGGGTCATGTTATATCTAAGGAAGGCATTCAGGTAGACCAGGAAAAAGTACAGGTGCTGGAGACATGGCCGGTCCCAAAGTGTCCTAGAGAGGTACGGCAGGTATTGGGGTTCATGAGCTATTTTCGCCGATTTGTGCCTCAGTTTGCTCATATTGCAAGGCCCTTGCATGAGTTGATAGGTAAATCCCACAAAGCTCTAGAGTCATCCAGAGCTCTGTCCTTTGAATGGTCTAAGCAGTGCCAGGAGGCTTTCGACACCTTAAGGCAAGCTTTAATGTCTCCACCAGTCTTGGTATTTCCAGATTTTAGCCTTCCCTTTACCTTGACCACCGATGGTAGTCTTCGAGGGCTCGGAGCCATCTTGACTCAGAAACGAGATTGTGTAGAACATGTGATAGCATATGCAAGCCGTGGGCTCAGAGGCTCTGAAAAGAATGATCGGTACTATAGTGCTTTTAAATTGGAGCTCTTAGCACTTAAATGGGCAATTACGGAGAAATTCCGTGAGTACTTGCGGTTTAGCAAGTTTACGGTTGTCACTGATCACAATCCCTTGAGATACCTCAGCTCTGCGAACCTTGGGGCGGTAGAGCAGCGCTGGGTTGCTCAGTTGGCTGAGTTTCATTTTGATATCCTGTATAAACCGGGCAGACAAAATGTCAATGCAGATGTTTTGTCTAGGATTCCAGATCAGATAGAGCCGGAACAAACTGACACTGGCCCAGACTTCTTGCTGATAAATGAAGAGCAAGTGAAAATTAGTCTTGGGTCCCAGTCCAAGGGGAAAGAGAAGTGTGATGAAGTAATGGTCAGTCAGTTTGTGATGTTGGGGGAGGTCGCTGGTTATGACTGGGAGGAGGTGCAAATATTGCAGAAAAAGGACATTACTGTTGGGGTAGTTCTCACAGCCATCAAGATGGGTGTAAGGCCGAACAGAACCCAATTGGGGACTATGAATTCCATGGCCAAAAAGTTAGCTAGTCAGTGGGATCGCCTTACGTTGTATCAAGGGGTACTCTTTAGAAAGATTAGAGACCCCCGGGATAGTGAGGAGGTATGGCAGCTAGTGGTGCCAGAGTCATTGCGCAGACAAGCTTATGAAGCCAAGCATGATCATGGGGGGCACTTTAGTGGCAAAAGTACCATGAATTCAATGCAGAAATGCTACTATTGGCCAGGGATGGCCAAGGATGTTCAGGGATGGATAAAGCAATGTAAACGCTGTGCGTTGGCTAGGGATGTCTTTCCAACACAGAGGGCCCCCATGACATGCACTGACGTTGCAGCTCCACGGGAGGTAGTAGCTATGGACTACACTGTGCTGGAAAAATCCTGTGATGGGTTTGAAAATGTCCTTGTATTGACCGATATGTTTACAAGGTTTACCATTGCCGTTCCAACAAGGAACCAGACAGCACACTCAACAGCACAGGTGTTGTTAAACCATTGGATCAAGTACTATGGCTGTCCTGCCAGGTTGCATTCGGACCAAGGCCGTTGTTTTGAGGCTAATGTCATTAAAGAGTTATGTGAGCTCTATGGCATGACTAAAAGTCGTACTAGCCCATATCATCCACAGGGCAACGGACAGTGTGAGCGATTTAATCGCACTATGCACGAGATGTTACGAGCGTTGCCTGTGGAGAAGAAGCGCAAATGGACAGATCATCTTTCTGAATTGGTAATGGTGTACAATAATCAGACTCATTCTTCCACTGGTTATTCTCCATTTTACCTTATGTTCGGAACTGATGCACGTCTACCTTATGATATTTTGGCTGGAGAGAACCCTAGTGAAGACTTAGCAGACAATCTGGATGATTGGGTGCGAGCGCATCATGAACGATTGAGTACAGCTAACGATATTGCTCAAGCCGGTACAATCAGCGAGACGCAGAAAGAGAATCTATGATAGGACTGCTTCGGGTGCATTGATTCGACCTGGAGATAGGGTCTTGCTACGCAATCATAGGCATCGCGGTCGGAACAAAATTAGGACAAGTGGGAGGATCGCCCATATTTTGTGGTTAAAAGAAATAGTGCAGATGGCCCTGTGTATACAGTTAGACCTGAACGTGGGGGGAATGCCAAGGTTGTACACAGAAATCAAATGAAGCCCTGTACTTATGAGACCATGGTGGGACACAGTAATCGTAAAAGTGCCAGGCCTGACAGACAAGGAGATAATGTGTTGCCTAAAAATTATGGTGATGAGTCTTTTGACTCTTTATGGGTTCTACAACCCTTAGAATTAACAAGTGAGCCCACAGAGTCAGAAGGCCCGACAGATTGTGACCCTTTATCAAGCGAACCAACTGCTTTGGGGAGTTTACCGGATACTCAAAAGGGGTGGCGTGGTGCGGATACTGCAGGGTCAGATAGGGAGCCTAGACGTTCCACAAGAGAGACAAAGGGTAGGCTGCCTCTGAGGTTTAACAATGATTATGTCCTGATGTAAGAAAATTCTATGTTAATTGAGTTATGGATTTGTTTGATTACAAATTGTGTTTTTTTTGCAATGTCAGTATGGCAGGGTTTAATAGGGGGGAATGTAACCATAGAAAAGGGGCAGGTCCCAGCATTTTGGTGGGTGCAGAAAAAAAGGAGAGAAGAAGCGGGGGCGGAAGAGAGTTGGTGAGGACTGAACAGCTGTTCACCGTAACAGGGAGATTAACGAGCAACTGTGTGGTGCTGTCGAGCAAATGTGAAGACTGGAGTGACAACAACTTGCATGACTTTTCCGGGATTCGGAACGAGTCGTGGGGAAACGAAAAGAGGCTGTTTGGAGTTCGTGAGTGTGCTGCGTCATCAGGCTGGATTATTTGCCGGGAAAACCCGCTTTATCAGTGCATTTCGGGGAAACTCATACGTTTACCCTGCCATTGGATGACATTACTGTTTACAACTCAAGTAAGATGTTTCCTTCTTCCTTCTGAAACCCAAGGATTATCGGGTAAAAGCAGAGAAGTTTGAACGTACGAGAGTAATTGCATTGAGACACTTGTTACGCGTTTGAACTGTTCTACAATTGAATTGCGTTGGACTTAAGAGAATCGGAAATACCGCCTGCATGGCCTAATTCAGCAGCCTGGGAGGTTTGGATGTTGTTTTGCTTTTGGAAAAGCTGGAATGTTGATTTGAATATTGTGAAATTCACCATATAATTGTGTTAAAGAGATTTTTTTGGTTTTGTTTTTTTGTGTTGTTTGAATGTTTCCTAATATGTTGAAATGTTCTTTTAAGTGAGTTTTTTTCCAAACTGTGTAAAGTTAAATTAGCCCTAATTGTGCATACGCTGTTTACTTTAAAGGGGTCAAAGGTTGTATCTGGGATACACTTGTCAGTATTTTCCCAGTTTCTATTAATTTATTAAGCCTTTCTTTTCTCTGACTAATTTTCCAGATTTCAGGTTCAGATAACTTTCTTTTAAATTGTGATTTCCTGAAATTAAATTGTTGATTCTGAACCAGTCAATTTACTTTGTGAATATTCGTCCGCTCATTACTGCTGGTAATTTGACTTCAGGTCATTGTTGGTTCTGGGGTAGGGGCGTTCCCTTCTATGCTGTAGGATATTGTGAGGTTGGGGAGATATTTGATGGTTTAGGGCTTTCTCATATGTGCTGTAAACTCCAGGTTAGGCCCGTGACAGAATATAAAGCCTGGAGCCCTCCTCATTTTAGCCTTGATATTAATCAGAATAGTACGGAGCGTATTGAATTTGGGAGCAAGGACAAAGATCCTTTGTCACCATTCATCCAGAGCCACAGGATAATTCACCCCTATCAAAACGGGCATAAGTACTCGTTACATGAAGTTTGCCCAGAACTAAATAATGATCTGAGATATCATCACTTGGCTGAATAATTTCAACACTATCAACATCAATTCCATGTGACAGTATTAAATCTAGAGTATGATTTCGACAATGAGTAGGTCCTGAAACATGTTGTCTAACACCAATAGAGATGTCTATAAATGCTGATCCCAATGCATCTTTTTCATTATCGACATGGATATTAAAATCACCAACTATTAAAACTTTATCTGCAGCCAGAACTAACTCGGATGTAAAATCAACAAACTCTTTAATAAAGTCTGTATGGTGGCCTGGTGGCCTGTATACAGTAGCCAGTACAAACATAACAGGGGATTTATCATTAACATTTGTTTCTCTGGATAATGTTATACGTAGCACCATTACTTCAAACGAGTTATACTTGAAGCCTGCCCTCTGAGAAATCCTGAAAACGTTGTTATAAATTGAAGCAACACCTCCACCTTTGCCTTTTAGACGTGGCTCGTGTTTATAACAGTAATCTTGGGGGGTGGACTCATTTAAAATAATGTAATCATTAGGTTTTAGCCAGGTTTCTGTCAAACAGAGCAAATCTATATTATGATCAGTTATCAAATTATTTACAAAAAGTGTTTTCATAGAAAGGGATCTGATATTCAATAAGCCAGGCTTTATCATTTGTTTATCCATATTGCATTTGTTTTTTATTTGTTGAACCTCAATTAAATTATTAACCTTAACTTGGTTTGGACGTTTTTTGTATTTTCTAGTTCGGGGAACAGACACAGTCTCTATAGTGTGATATCTAGGTGAAAGAGTCTCTATGTGCTGAGAATTAGCTGACCTCTGTGACAGGAGGCAGCTAGCAGACGGTCGGTTTAGCCAGTCTGTCTGCTTCCTGACCTGGGCCCCAGTTAGTCAAGTATGAACTCCAAGACTATTTGCCATATTTCTAGAAAGAAGAGCAGCTCCACCCCGGGAGGGATGAAGACCATCTCTTTTAAACAGGTCAGGTCTGCCCCAAAAGCTCATCCAATTGTCTATGAAACCTATGTTATGCTGTGGGCACCACTTAGACATCCAGCCATTGAGTGATGACAATCTGCTATGCATCTCATCACCACGGTAAGCAGGGAGGGGACCAGAGCATATTACAGTGTCTGACATCGTGCTTGCAAGTTCACACACCTCTTTAAAGTTATTTTTAGTGATCTCCGACTGGCGAAGACGAACATCATTAGTGCCGGCATGAATAACAATCTTACTGTATTTACGTTTAGCATTTGCCAGCACTTTTAAATTTGCCAAGATGTCAGGCGCTCTGGCTTCCGGTAAACATTTGACTATGGTGGCTGGTGTCTCTATATTCACGTTCCGTACCATAGAATCACCAATAACTAGAGCACTTTCATCAGGTTTTTCAGTGGGTGCATCACTGAGTGGGGAGAACCTGTTTAATGTTTTGATCGGAACAGAAAAGTGGTGTTTTGACCCACGACTACGCTGCCTCACCGTCACCCAGTTGCCCTGCTGCAGGGGCTCTGTTTCCAGAACCGAACGATGTACAGGAATCCCTGAGCCCTAACATTCTTACTGTCCTCAATTTAAGTTTGGATGCGTGTCTCTAATTCTGAAATCTTCTCTGTCAGCCTAACTATTTCCCTGCATTTATCACATGTGAATCCCTCATCAGCGACAGAGATAGATAAACTGTACATGTGGCAAGAGGTGCAAATAACGATAGCAGGCGAAGCCATTACTCACCGTGCTTGATGAAATATTCTTACTGTGGTTGTTTGATGAACTTGTGAAAAACTGGAGCGAGAGAGAGGAGAGGAGAAAAGAAAACGCTAATGACAAGTTAACGAGTGCTAAAGCTTTGCAGGTGTACTGCACTCACGGAAAAGTGAACGATCAAAGTTAATCTGATAAGATTGATCGATAATATCAGAAATATGGTGTGAATTAAGTTATATTTTACCACTTTAAAAAAACAAACAAACAAACAGACATGATCACATGTCAGTCCAGGAACAGGGGACCTGGTTCTGATTGGCAAGGCTGAGACAGTTGCCTATTGTGTCCTTATCAGTTCAGGGTGCAGCTCTGATGCTTTTGGACTCCTGTTTGATGTAGTCCAGCTGTCATCTCATTCCTCGACTCATCCAGGTAAGTGACTAACTCAGGGAGTCCTGTACATTTGTACTCCTTGTACAGCACCTCTGCAGCAGAGCAACTGGGTGACTTTATAGTTACCCCGGAAAAGGTTTCTTAGAACGTCCGGTTATGGCTGTTACTATGGTGACATACATTGCAATAAGCACAATCTATTTAAACTGTGTATAACCATAGACGCTATGGTTATACACAGTTTAAGTACATCACAGGAGATGTCAGTGCATCTCACACCGAAAAACCAAAAAACACTCTTTAGATTCTTATCTTTATAATGCTGAACAATCTCAACTCGTTAGAGTGGGGTTAATTAATCTACAGATTTACTGAAATTTTAGTACAATAACGTTATTGGATCCCTGCTGATCTCAGCAATTTGTGTTGGTCTATTTCTAAAGACAAAAACACACCTGAATTAAACCACAATTCTACTTGATCGAGATTGATTTACTCAATGTGAATCAATCTAGCTACAATATCACTCTATCAAGGCCTAATAAGAGAAAGAACAATGAAGATGATCACATCTCTCCTCGTGTGCTTTTAAATCTACTTAGTTTTTGTCTCTGTGGACAATTCTTAAATGTTTTACTGCAGTTCAACTTTAAAAAACACACAAACATTCAACATACTGACATACCCCAATAAAATACAGTAACAGAACAGACTCTATTTGTGTCTGTGTCTATCTATTCTATTATTTGGATAAAATAGAATAGATTCCACTTTAAAATGTCTTGGTGTTTATGAATTCTCAAATAAGTAAAATTTGCCTGCAATCTCCACCTGTCACAAGTCAGTCAGGCTCATCATCCACAGTGCACTCCCTTACTCAAGCACTCATCTCCTGCACCTGTGCACCTTCCAATCTTCTAATCACCATTACCTGCTCACCTGCACATAAATACACACACCTCAGTCACTCTCATGGTTGGACCTCATGACTTCACAGTGAAATATTCCTCTGTCTAAGTTACACACATTGACTCCTCTAAAACTTATCTCTTGTGCTTACCTTCTCTCCAGCAATCTCCATTCTCCTCATAGTGGCTTTAGTGTTTCACCTGGGCAACAATCTTCCGATCCCTCAAGTTCCCACCATCACTGAAGTGTGTGCTCACTCCAGTCAACTCTGATCACCCCATCCGGTAAGAAAACATTCTGGGTTCCAGCTCTCATCAACTCATCATATTCACCCCCAAAGTATCCATCCACCTGCATCTCTCCCTCTTTTACAAATTACCTGTATCAAATAAAACCTTGCATTCCACTAATGCAAGGAAAGTGATAAAATGACTTACTTCAGACCATATTTCTGATATTATCGATCAATCTTATGAGATTAACTTTGATCGTTCACTTTTCCGTGAGTGGAGTACACCTGCAAAGCGTTAGCACTCGTTAGCTTGTCATTAGCATTTTCTTTTCTCCTCTCTCTCACTCCCTTTTTTTTCACAAGTTCATCAAAAAACTGCAGTAAGTATTTCATCAAGCACGGTGAGTAATGGCTTCGCCTGCTATTGTTATTTGCACCTCTTTCCACATGTACAGTTTATCTATCTCTGTCGCTGATGAGGGATTCACATGTGATAAATGCAGGGAAATAGTTGGGCTGACAGAGAAGATTTCAGAATTAGAGACACGCATCCAAACTTTAATTGAGGACAATAAGAATGTTAGGGCTCTAGATACGACTTTGGATGCGTCTAGTTCAGGGATTCCTGTACACTGTTCGGTTCCGGAAACAGAGCCCCTGCAGCAGGGCAACTGGGTGATGGTGAGGCAGCGTAGTCGTGGGTCAAAACACCGCTCTTCTGTTCCGATCAAAACATTAAACAGGTTCTCCCCACTCAGAGATGCACCCACTGAAAAAACCTGATGAAAGTGCTTTAGTTATTGGTGACTCTATTGTACGGAACGTGAATATAGAGACACCAGCCACCATAGTCAAATGTTTACCGGGAGCCAGAGCGCCTGACATCTTGGCAAATTTAAAAGTGCTGGCAAATGCTAAACGTAAATGCAGTAAGATTGTTATTCATGCTGGCGCTAATGATGTTCGACTTCGCCAGTCGGAGATCACTAAAAATAACTTTAAAAAGGTGTGTGAACTTGCAAGCACGATGTCAGACACTGTAATATGCTCTGGTCGACTGGTCTGATCTGGTATGACAATTGGACGAGCTTTTGGGGCAGACCTGACCTGTTAAAAAGAGATGGTCTTCATCCCTCCTGGGGTGGCGCCACTCTTCTCTCTAGAAATATGGAAAATGGTCTTAGATTTCATTCTTGACTAACTGGGGCCCAGGTCAGGAAGCAGACAGACTGGCTAAACCGACCGTCTGCTAGCTGCCTCTCGTCACAGAGGTCAGCTAATTCTCAGCACATAGAGACTCTTTCTTTTTTTTTAATTAACGAAAAATAAAGCCTCAACAAGTGTTGACATTTCCCAAAACCACAGCAGTAATAACTTTATGAACTACTTTACTTCTAAAATCGATACTATTAGAGATAAAATTGCAACCATTCAGCCGACAGCTACGGTATCACATCAGACAATGCACTATAGACCCCCTGAGGAACAGTTCCACTCATTCTCTACTATAGGAGAGGAAGAATTGTATAAACTTGTTAAATCATCTAAACCAACAACATATATGTTAGACCCTATACCATCTAAGCTCCGACCGTCTGCTAGCTGCCTCTCGTCACAGAGGTCAGCTAATTCTCAGCACATAGAGACTCTTTCACCTATATATCACACTATAGAGACTGTGTCTGTTCCCTGAACTAGAAAATACAAAAAACGTCCAAACCAAGTTAAGGTTAACAATTTTTAATTGAGGTTCAACAAATAAAAAACAAATGCAATATGGATAAACAAATGATAAAGCTTGGCTTATTGAATATCAGATCCATTTCTACGAAAACACTTTTTGTAAATATGATAACCGATAATAATATGGATGTGCTCTGTTTGACAGAAACCTGGCTAAAACCTGATGATTACATTATTTTAAATGAGTCCACCCCCCAAGATTACTGTTATAAACATGAGCCACGTCTAAAAGGCAAAGGGGGAGGAGTTGCTTCAATTTATAACAAGGTTTTTAGGATTTCTCAGAGGGCAGGCTTCAAGTATAACTCGTTTGAAGTAATGGTGCTACATATAACATTATCCAGAGAAACAAATGTTAATGATAAATCCCCTGTTATGTTTGTACTGGCTACTGTAAACAGGCCACCAGGCCACCATACAGACTTTATTAAAGAGTTTGTTGATTTTACATCCGAGTTAGTTCTGGCTGCAGATAAAGATTTAATAGTTGGTGATTTTAATATCCATGTCGATAATGAAAAAGATGCATTGGGATCAGCATTTATAGACATTCTGAACTCTATTGGTGTTAGACAACATATTTCAGGACCTACTCATTGTCGAAATCATACTCTAGATTTAATACTGTCACATGGAATTGATGTTGATAGTGTTTAAATTATTCAGCCAAGTGATGATATCTCAGATCATGATTTAGTTCTGTGCAAACTTCATATAGCCAAAATTGTAAATTCTACTTCTTGTTACAAGTATCAAAGAACCATCACTTCCACCACCAAAGACTGCTTTTTAAGTTATCTTCCTGATGCATGCAAATTCCTTCGCATATCCAAAACCTCAGAACAACTTGATGATGTAACAGAAACTATGGACCCTCTCTTTACTAGCACTTTAAATAAAGTTGCTCCTTTATGCTTAAGGAAAGGTTAAGGAAAACAGTTTGACACCATGGTATAATGAGCATACTCGCACCCTAAGGAGAGCAGCCCGAAAAATGGAGTGCAGCTGGAAGAAAACAAAACTAGAAGTATTTCGTATTGCTTGGCGGAAAAGTAACATCCTACAGAAAAGCATTAAAAACTGCTAGATCTGATTACTTTTCTTCTCTTTTAGAAGAAAACAAACATAACCCCAGGTATTTATTCAATACAGTGGCTAAATTAACGAAAAATAAAGCCTCAACAAGTGTTGACATTTCCCAAAACCACAGCAGTAATAACTTTATGAACTATTTTACTTCTAAAATCGATACTATTAGAGATAAAATTGCAACCATTCAGCCGACAGCTACGGTATCACATCAGACAATACACTATAGACCCCCTGAGGAACAGTTCCACTCATTCTCTACTATAGGAGAGGAAGAATTGTATAAACTTGTTAAATCATCTAAACCAACAACATATATGTTAGACCCTATACCATCTAAGCTCCTAAAAGAGGTGCTTCCAGAAGTCCTCTTCTGACTATTATTAATTCCTCATTGTCATTAGGATATGTCCCCAAAACCTTCAAAGAGGCTTCAAAGCCTCCCACAAAGAACTAGTTAATTATAGACTAATCTAGAATCTCCCTTTCCTGTCCAAGATACTAGAAAAGGTGATATCCTCACAATTATATTCCTTCTTAGAGAAAAATGGTATATGTGAGGATTTCCAGTCAGGATTTAGACCGTATCATAGTACTGAGAGTGCTCTCCTTAGAGTTACAAATGATCTGCTCTTATCATCTGATCGTGGGTGTATCTCTCTATTAGTTTTATTGGATCTCAGTGCTGCGTTTGACACAATTGACCACAGCATTCTTTTGCATAGACTTGAACACTTTGTTGGCATCAGTGGAAGTGCATTAGCATGGTTTAAATCGTACTTCTATGACCGCCATCAGTTCATAGCAGTGAATGAAGATGTATCATATCGATCACAAGTGCAGTATGGAGTACATCAAGGCTCAGTACTAGGGCCGCTACTCTTCACGCTTTATATGTTACCCTTGGGAGATTTCATCAGGAACATGGTGTTAGCTTTCACTGTTTTGCTGATGATACTCAGCTCTATATTTCTTCGCGGCCCGGTGAAACACACCAATTTGAAAAACTAATGGAATGCATAGTCGATATAAAAAACTGGATGACGAGTAATTTCTTCCTGCTAAATCCAGAAAAAACAGGTGTTAATAATAGGACCTAAAAACTCTCATTGTAATAACCTAGAACACTGTCTAAGACTTGATGGTTGCTCTGTCAATTCTTCGTCATCAGTTAGGAACCTAGGTGTGCTATTTGATCGCAATCTTTCCTTAGAAAGCCACGTTTCTAGCATTTGTAAAACTGCATTTTTCCATCTCAAAAATATATCTAAATTACGGCCTATGCTCTCAATGTCAAATGCAGAAATGTTAATCCATGCATTTATGACTTCAAGGTTAGACTATTGTAATGCTTTATTGGGTGGTTGTTCTGCACGCTTGGTAAACAAACTACAGCTAGTCCAAAATGCAGCAGCAAGAGTTCTTACTAGAACCAGGAAGTATGACCATATTAGCCCGGTCCTGTCAACACTGCACTGGCTCCCTATCAAACATCGTATAGATTTTAAAATATTGCTTATTCCTTATAAAGCCCTGAATGGTTTAGCACCTCAGTATTTGAATGAGCTCCTTTTACATTATACTCCTCTACGTCCGCTACGTTCTCAAAACTCAGGCAATTTGATAATACCTAGAATATCAAAATCAACTGCGGGCGGCAGATCCTTTTCCTATTTGGCGCCTTAACTCTGGAATTACCTACCTAACATTGTTCGGGAGGCAGACACACTTTTGCAGTTTAAATCTAGATTAAAGACCCATCTCTTTAACCTGGCATACACATAACATACTAATATGCTTTTAATATCCAAATCCGTTAAAGGATTTTTAGGCTGCATTAATTAGGTAAACCGGAATCACTTCACATAACACCCTACGTACTTGCTACATCATTAGAAGAATGGCAGAGAAATGGCCTAGAAAGGACCTCTACTGCCCTGAAAGACAGCGGAGATCAGGACAACTAGAGCCCCAGATACAGATCAGAGGAGAACTGGCCCCCCCAACTGAGCCTGGTTTCTCCCAAGGTTTTTTTTCTCCATTCTGTCACCGATGGCGTTTCGGTTCCTTGCCGCTGTCGCCTCTGGCTTGCTTAGTTGGGGTCACTTCATCTACAGCGGTATCATTGACTTGACTGCAAATAAATGCACAGACACTATTTAAACTGAACAGAGATGACATCACTGAATTCAATGATAAACTGCCTTTAACTATCATTTTCCATTATTGAGACCCCGTTTTCCAAATGAATGTTGTTCAGATGCTTTGACGCAATGTGTTTTGTTTAAAACGCTATATAAATAAAGGTGATTGATTGAAGAGGAGGAAGCAAACTCATTGGATTTGCAGTCTGATAGCATTTCACTGGGAATCTGACTCGGGGGTGGGGGGTTGTCAGTCTCTCAACAGTGGCAAAAAGAGTACGAGTGTTGTTTAAGTTATGGTTTATAAGGTTTGAGAAGAATTCTGTATAGCTGTGGCTAGTTTTACATCTGCACAGCTTTTCTGCATTGTCTTTTCAAAGTCTGAACTGCTGTTGATCTTCTCCAAACTGATTTCTGTCTGTTTGTTTTCTTACTGACTATTACTGGAGAAATATCATTAATAACGTTCTTAACTTTTGAGTTGAAGGAATAAAGGAGAATATCAACAAAGTCGGCAAAAAATACTTGGTGTTAAAGATCTGCCCTCCGAAAATAGTACACTAGTGTTCTCGATAGGGTTGCACTATTAATTGCATGCAATTGTCATGCGCATCTCATCAGTAAAGCTGGTTCTGTGATTAGCGCTTAATGTCCATATCCTGCTTTCAAATGGAGCCGCACTTAATAGAGCCGTAGTTTGCTGACAAGCTACGCAATATCGTGTTCATAACCGCATGATATTCTTCTGTGATTTTGAATGCGATATTGCACCGCTTGTCAGCGAACTATGGCTCGGTCTATTAAGTGCGGCTACATTTGAAAGCATCTCCTTCTGACAGAGACCGTTCTAGATTCAGTGGTAGCAGAGATCAATATATCAAAGAAAATACAGAAGTGATCAGATAGTACTATGTCCTTAATAACAATGGATGAAATGTTTAGAGCCCTACTGATGATTAGATCTAGAGTGTGTCCACCTTTGTGTGGGTCCATGCACATGCTGAATCAGGTCAACGGTATTTAGAACCGTTATCATTTCTTTTGTAGTTTTGTTTTCTGCATTGTCTATGTGAAAATTAAAATACCCTGCAATAGCAAAACAGTCAAACTCTGAGGAAATCATTGATAACGTTTCTGTAACCTCTTCAACAAAGGCTGGAGAGTATTTTGGAGGCCTGTAAATAATAATAAAAAGAATGTGTGTTGAGCACCTTTTAGCACAATCCCTAGATATTCAAAAGACAAGTCATGACCAAATGACACTTGCTTGCATTAATAGACGTCTTTAAATAGAGCAACTACACCTCCACCTCTCCGTACAGTCCTGCAGACACTCAGGAAAGTGAAGTAAGGAAGGACTGCTTCACTGAGGACTGTTGAACTGCAGCTGTCTTCTAGCCATGTTTCATTTAGAAACATAAAATCCAAATTATTTGTGGTTATAAAGTCATTGATTAGAAAATGATAATTTTTTTAGTGAGCGATTATTTAAAGATGCTAACTTGATGGCATTGCTTTATGTCATTACATCAATTTTAGTTTCATGCATAATAGGTTGCAGATTAGATGAGATTGCACTACGGCTTAAGATGGCCTTAAACTTTCTGTCACATGATAAAACTGAAATCGAGAAAGCTACAGGCCCACTGGATTCCCACTTGTTCTTTAAACATTTGTGAATGTTGCTGTTATTATAGCAGGAACCCGACACATATCACTGATAGCTTCTATCAGTTGTTTTTGGTTCACCTTCAGCAGATTGAGGGTTTGGGGCCTGCTGTTTTCTTGTTGATATTTGCAGGCTTGCAGCGAATGAGTGAGAGAGTTTAGTCCCAGCATACACCAATTCTACCATTTTCTGTGAAAAGCACAAAAGTGGAGATGCTGGAGAGAGGAATAATATGCCTGGTGAGATGGGCTTTGTCTCTGGTGTTTCCTGTGGCTGTGATATGATGTCTTGGCTCCCCCGGCTGTCTTCCAGAAAGTCATCCTTGAGTGCTGAGTCTTGTAACTGTTTTGATACATCACGGTCTGTCTGTGAGGAGCTCTGAGGGCAGGTCTCTTCCGCGATGGTGTCCATCAGCAGTTCTTGTTGTGGCTGCATGGTGTTATCAGTTGGGAGTGGTCCACTGATTAACAACTGAACTTTGAGTCTTCAAAGTGTTTGAAAGAGTTCACTTAAGGAGTTCTGACTGCTCTTTCAGAGTATCATTCTTCCTCACATGGATGATAATTAGCTTTGTAGGCTTGTGCTTCATCAGAATATTCTGAAGTTCCTTGTTCACATCAGAGACCATTGCTTGATAAAGGCAGCATGTTGTTGTAGTCCTGCTACAGATGTTTCTGATAATAGAGTCACCCACTATCAGAGTCCTGGGCTCAGCTACGATCTGAGCTGAATGTCACTGTCTGTTCGTCCTTTAGCGCCTGTTAGTAGCGGTGTTAGCTGCTGGCTGATCTGATAGATTTTTTATCACATTTGGGGATTCCTCACCTGCATTCATTAATTCTTCAAATCTGTTTTAAGATGTATAGGGGGAGGTAGAATACTGGTATTTACAAGCCTTGTCATAGTCGAATCTGGGGTAGAGAAAGCTACAGCAGCAATACGAGTAACTCATGACAATCTGATGTCTCGTGTTCCTTTGGGTCTTGCTCCATGTTTGTGCCATCGATTAGTGTGATGATCAGTTTCGGCTTGTTCCTGTACACTTGGTACAAACTGTTGAGATTCAGAAGATTAATGAGACTTACCGGCTGTATGCTGAGGGGGTCCATGACGACAGTCTGCTGAGTGTTCCGCCTGTTTTAGAAGTTTGCAGCAGTTCATGCAACAAGTTGGTCCAACAAGAGGCATTTTCTCTCTTTTCTCTTTGAATGTGAGCAATTGTTATCCCATCTCCAGAATGTAAGCTGCTGGCAGTGGGAGGCAAAGTCTTCTTTTGTAGTATTATTACAGTCCCAAAGTTTTTAGTTTAAGCGTTTGTGCCAAAAATCTTTTGTTTGAGCACTGTGCTGATCTGCTGAAGTAAAAAAACTTAGAAAAATCAGAGAAAAGTACAGAAATTAGAAGCAAAGCGCAGAACAGTAGGCTAGAACATCCGAATGTCATGGAACTGTAACAAACTCAACTTTAACATGCATCTGTTCGATTGTAATGCCTTGCTCACTGACATGCTTGCGCACAAATCACGGCCACGCACTAGCTCATAAGGATCTACAATCATAATGATAATAATAATAAGTTAATAAGAATGCTTAAATTAGTTCTAGGCTTGTAGACAGTTATATATGAAGAGTTCAGATGGAAAGTGCGATCCAACATTTTCTTCTAAAATAATTATTTTCTTATCTTCCTATGTTTATGTTCAGTATTTCACTTTAATGGGAAAGAAAATAAACTGTTCATTGCTATTAAAGTGAAACTACTGAACCTACACATGGGAACCTGATAAAAATGTAATTTTTTAGAAGAAAATTTCAAATGGTACTAGGTTTTTGCAGCTGAACTTTTCATCTAAAATCAATTTGCACTATTTGAAAATAATATTTTCTTTTAACGTGCACTCTCACTCTTATTCAATCCAATCCACTTTATTTATATAGCACATTTTACAAACACAAAGTTTCCAAAGTGCTGCACAAAAGATTCAGAACATACAAAACAATTAAAAATACATAAAATACAAAAGATAAAAAATATTAAATACCACAAAGGACCACACAACTCACGCGCAGTTAAAAGCCAAAGAGTAAAAATGAGTCTTGTTGGGGCCAGAATTGGAGTTATATGAGCGCTCTTCTTGGTTCCTGTTAAAAGACGTGCTGCAGAATTTTGGACTAACTGTAAGCGTGAAAGTGCGTTTTGATTTATACAAATATATATAAATTACATTAGTCTAAACGAGAAGAAATAAAAGCATGTGTAACTTGTTCAAAACTATTAAAAGACAAAAACGAAGGCAAAGATGATAAAAACTAGATTTCATTCGTATGTTTAATAGTCGTTTAATAGTCGAAAACGCAAATGTCTATTGTCACATTTATTTTATGTTTTACATGAATCATTAACCTATCACATATTTTCAAATCAAAAGGGTGGAATTTCATAAAAGGTTGAGTAGTTTGCATCTCTAGATAGTCTATTATGTCGGTCGCTGAACATTTCTATCATAAAACCATTCTCTAATACCGTAGGCTACTGCTTACATATTTTCACAAACTCTAGTTATGTTGTGATAGTAAGACCCGCATTCTTTGATATGATTGGCCACCATGGTATGAGGCCCTGTGAAGTTGCACACTTGGCACAGCCCTTGCGACAGTACTGTGCACCAGACAGGGTGGGTGGAGGTGGCAGGAAAAAAAAAGATGTTAATAAAATGTATGTTAATGTTTTCAAAACTATTCAGTTGCAATAATGTTGATGTTAAAGTGTAATTATTTTGTAAATGTTCTGTTCCATGTTAAATGTAAATGATAGAACAAATTAATAAATAAATCATATTTGTTATAATCCAGTTCACCTCAAAAACATTTGTGTATTCCATTTTCAGATTAACAGTTTTGGGTGAACTAACACTTTAAAATTTAATCATTTAGTGTTGTCTCACATTGAATCTTGAACTCTATCTGATCTTATGTTACACTTTCTCTGTATGTTTTTATTTTTCTTCTCTCTCTCTCTCTTTGTATGTTGATTTTTATTTTACAACAAAATTCTTGTCTCTGTTAAAGGTTTGATGTCATGTCAACAAGATCCATACTAGCCATATCGTTCTTTAAAGTTTGAATGTGACAGTTTGACAATTTTGTATGTAGGTAAATCAGTTGCAAAACTCGAGAGGTTGTAAGTTGGAATTTGAGAACTTGTCATATTAATATTTGTATTTGTAAATTGAAATTTACACTCACGACCCTGATGTGAAAAGCTGAATCTTTCGATTTGCACACACAGACAATGATCAAAACACCCCTGTTTTAAAGCTGAACTTGCAGATTAAAAGTTACAAATGTGTAAAATGTCATTCACATGTACAAAATGACAGACACAAATGTGTGTATTTTGCACTTTACTTCAGTTTCGCTGTACAACCTCAAGTCGGCGCTTACAACCTCTCAGATCTGGCAGTACAAGTTCAATTCCTGGCGCTTTGACTTTTGCTACTCTTTTTGCGATACTCCTGTTGCAAAACTGACTTGTGCACTTGTAAACGCAGACGCGAGAGAACACGGGGAGGGGAGGGGGGTTGGGGGGTGATTGAATCCGTTTTATTGGTCGATGCCTGACCAATGAACAACGCCAGCCAGTGCGACTTGTCATGCTGAAAAAAAAAACATTTTTATGCATATGTATGCTTCATTTTTAAAACACTTGGACAATATTTTCATTAAATATCCTGACGGGATTTTATATTGCACTAAAAAAAAAAAATTCGTTTATTGGTTGGAGCCAATGAAATGGGACGTTTTTATGTATGCGATGACGTCACTTCATAGAGCAGATCGCGCCGTTTGGCGGTCAATGTAGCAGTCTGTCATCACGATGGAGGCATCAAACAATCCCAGGGTAGGTTTTTATTTTTAATAAATTAAGACAGTTTCAAAAATCAAATCATTATTATGTTTTCCTTGACTGATATGTTTCACTGATGACGACTACCATCCACACAAAAATAACTTTTTGCCATTTGTTTAAATGTGGGTGTAAATGCTCAACATAATTCATTATTAAAGGCATTTTCTTTGATGTAACGTTAACGTAGTAAATGACGAGAAGGTGATAAGAGCGCCAACGCGAAGTGTCACCATGTT
The DNA here is from genome assembly GCF_023724105.1 of Carassius gibelio. Lineage (NCBI taxonomy): Eukaryota > Metazoa > Chordata > Actinopteri > Cypriniformes > Cyprinidae > Carassius > Carassius gibelio. The sequence continues at coordinate 14,156,687 of NC_068376.1, forward strand.
ATCACACTAAATGGGGTTTATTTTGAGACAATGGCCAATTGATTATGATGTTACATGCTGTTTATTACACATTATTTGGTTATAATGAAGTATATCCAATGTATATCCAATGTAGGCGCGCGGTATGCGCGCTTATAATGGAAGCAACGCGCTCCCCAGATAGCAAACAGTCATTGAAACTATGCTGAATCAACCATAATGATGATTCAGATGGAAAAACAATGTTTATTCAATGTTGGCTTGCTGTCTGGGTTATTACTGTATTTATTCATCTTTGTTCATGTTAGTTAATGAAAATACAGTTTTTCATCGTTAGTTCATGCTAATTCAGAGTGCATTAACTAATGTTAACAAGCACAGCTTTTGTTTTAAATAATGCATTAGTAAATGTTAAATAGAGAGGACATGACTGATGATAGTGTCCTGATTCAGTCACGACGCTATTCTCAGGCTGCGCTCCAGCTGAGTAATCAACTTTCTTTTAAAAAATAATTTATATATTTTATATTCAAACTGAAAACATGATGTGATTAACACTCAAGTCATTCAAGTCATCGTGTCTCAAGTCAAGTCAAGTCCCGAGTCTTTAACTTCCAAGTCCGAGTCAAGTCTCAAGTCCTAAAAATAGCGACTCGAGTCACCAAGTCACAAGTCCCCATGTCTGGTTACTTCTGCAAACAAAGAGTGACGTCGTTCACCATTGAGTACTCTTGAGTAATTTCACGTTCACACAGGAGATCACAAAAGGTCGCATTTAATTGGAAATGTGAAAAAAATCTGAATTGAGCATTAAGCCCTGCAGTGTGAACGTAGCTAATAGTATTGTTTCCTTGGGGAGTGGATCATTCCACTATTTTGGAATAAAGAAAATGTTCAGCCACATCTTTCAGAAGCTTACATCAGTTGTCCAGAGTCATCAAAGATTAAAATTACAATTGAACATGGATGGTCTTCCTATTTTTAAAAGTTCAGGTTTACAGTTCTGGCCAATTTTAGGAATACTCCAGGCTTACACTAGAAAACCTGTGTTGATTGCCCTTTACAGTGGAAACTCAAAGCCTCAGTCATTGTCAGAATATCTATAGGATCTGCTCTCTGAGTTGAAATCCTTGAGCACTGGTTTTGTTGTTAATGGAAAGACATTCTTCTTGACTGTGTGCTCAGTAATTTGTGATTGCAAGATTGCCATGATGCTGATGGGCCCAGTCAAGGAGGTCAATAAATCCTATAAGTTTGGATTGTTCCTGTTGCCAAGGCTCTGCAGTGTTCACTACTACAACGTCGGACAAGTTTGTTTTTGGATGAGCTAACCTATACATAGCTACTGGATGTACTTGATGTCTTTTTTTTTCCATGTTTAGATTGCTTCTCAGTTTTGGAAATGTAATCATTCAATGGGTTTTTCATTGGCAATATTAATAAATAATGCAATTTTTTCAGAAATGTGTTTGGATCATCTGTTGTAAACTTAATATTTAGGTAGGCCATTTTTATATAATTTCTCTTGACTGTATGTTGAATAATGTTGATGCAGAACTCACTTAGGGCCCTATCTTGCACCCAGCACAATTGACTTTGTACACCGACGCATGTGTCATTCCTATTTTGCACCCGCGCAAAGCGCGCTTTTCCCTCCACAGAGGCACGTCGCTAAACTAGTGAATGAACTTGCGCTCCCTGGGCGGTTCAGCGCAAAAAAGGAGGTGTGTTCCGGCGCAAACAATCCCTGGTGCTATTTTGCTGTTCCATTAAACAATTGCGCCACTGACCAGAAAAAACCTAGTCTAAAGTCAGTGGCGCGTTGCGCGTTGTTCATTATGCTATTTTAAGGGCGCATGCTTGACCATAATGTATAGCGTGCACAACGCGCATACACTTTGCTCATGTAATCTACACAGATGTAACAGTTATTTTTGCAAATCATAAATTGTTATACTAAAAAAATATTAACACATGAGATGACGGAAATCATTGTGGTGTGCCACGAAGATGTGAACAAAATAGGCATAAATCTAGCTTACAAATTATTCAGGCTAATTATTCTCCCATCCCCATACAACACAACTTCTCTGTCTTTCACTGCTCTTACAAGAACATCAGTCTCCTCGGCTGTGAACCGCTCCTGGCGTGCGCCTGGTAAATACGCCATAATAATAGCAATCCATAATGGAACTTGCGCACCTGCTTTTAAAGGGAATGTTGGATGACGCTCTGATTGGTTTATTTCACGTTACGCCCAAACCACACCTATGAATAATGAAGCTACTTCAGACCAACCCACTTTAGATTTGCGCCGGACGCAAGAGCCATTTATCCCGCCGGGAAAATAGCAACAGCGCCGAGACTCGCCCACAAAGTTACTTGCGCTTCGCGCTTTGACACTTGCGTTTCAGATCGTTAAAATAGGGCCCTTAGTGTCATTGATATTTTGTCACTGAGTTTCCAAAGTTTTAATGCCATACACGCCACACATACACAGTTACAGTTAATTTATTTAATTCTTAGTGGACCAGAACTGGTAAACAGGAGTGCATTGTCAAAGGGCCATCGTTCCATGCTGCAGTGGGCCACATGAGGAATGTGGAGAAGAGGTTTTAAATTAAAAAAAAAACAAAACAAAAAAAACATGTGTGGCCCACATTAGGGTCATGTGTGGTTTATGTGGTTTGTTACATGTGGCATTGCTATGGCTTCCATGAGACCCAAATGTGGCAAACAGGCGCTGGCCCAGTTGCCATCATTCCACGTGGTATGTGGGCCAGGGCAAAGTATTGCATTTGGGCCAAATCTGGGCCACAATTCAAAGTAACTGTGGCCCAGATTTGGGCCAGTACTACTTTGTTTTGTTCTCGGCTGACATGTCGCATTGCTATGGCTTCCCTGTGGCCCAGATCTGGTAAACAGGAGCGGGCCGCCCAAGTGCCATCGTTCCACGCAGTATGTGGGCCAGAGCCATGTATCAGATTTGGGCCAAATCTGGGTCAGAATTCAAACTAACTGTGGCCCAGATTTGGGCCAGTCCTACTTTATTTGTTTTGTTCTCTGCTGACATGCGGCATTGCTATGGCTACCTTGTGGCCCAGATCTGGTAAACAGGAGTGGGCCGCCCAAGTGCCATCATTCCACGTGGTATGTGGGCCAGAGCCATGTATCAGATTTGGGCCAAATCTGGGTCAGAATTCAAACTAACTGTGGCCCAGATTTGGGCCAGTCCTACTTTATTTGTTTTGTTCTCGGCTGACATGTGGCATTGCTATGGCTTCCCTGTGGCCCAGATCTGGTAAACAGGAGCGGGCCGCCCAAGTGCCATCCTTCCACGCAGTATGTGGGCCAGAGCCATGTATCAGATTTGGGCCAGATCTGGCCCAGAATTAAAACTAACTGTGGCCCAGATTTGGGCCAGTTCTGCTTCATTGGGTTTGTTCATGGCTTACATGAGGCATTCTTATGGCTTCCTTGTGGCCCAGATCTGGTAAACAGGAGCGGACCGCCCAAGTGCCATCATTCCTACCATATGTGGGCCAAATGAAAGTGTCAAATGTGCGCCAGATCTGGCCCACAGCTATTTTGCTATCTGGGAACAAAGGGAACCCCCTTTACACAGGAGATGCAAGTAACACCTCCAGACTCACATCTGTACTGGTGTATCTAATATAACTTTAACCTCACTGGGGAACTCAATGCGAGGGTTAATTAAGTGATTGGTGGCTGTTCATGTCTATGCAATTTCACGTATTGCTGTAAACCTGGGATTCCACATTCTCATTCTCTTAAACTCATTCTTCCTTAACATTCTTCCTACAACTTGTGTGAATGTGTGAGTGCGTGTGCTTATGTGTTAGATTTGTTTATATGCCTTAAGTTTGTAGCCGCACTTGGTTGTAAATAATAATAATTAACTCAAATGATATAATGGGATTTGAATAATTAATCAGGAATATGTTTAATATATATCTCATATGACAGTTACATTAATATTATTGATTATGAAAAATAGCTCAATTGCATTTATCAATAACTCATTACAGGGCACGGTAATTTACTCTTTAATATGTCAATATTCCATTCTTCATTTCAATTATTGTGATATTTCTTACTGTAAATTACTGCAAATCAAACAGTGGTTTGTCCAGCAAACGGCCATAAGATTAACTTATCAATTTTCAATAAAGTTATCACTTCTTATAATTCCAGGAAAAATATTTTCTGGCCATGAAAACATTATCCTATCATTACGATAAATTTAGTCTCAAAGTAAAGCTTGTAGCTAAAAATCAGACACTTCATTGACTCATAATGTGAGCGGTTTGGAGGCAATCATGAATATATGGGTTTTTAATAATTTAACTAATAATACATCAAACTACAAATCACACAGAGTAAATATGCGTACGACAATACAGACAGTAAACTTTGTACAAGACATGAGTACAAGAGAATGAATGTGAGAGGAGGGAGGTGAGAGAGAGAGAGAGAGCATAGTCACAGTATGATATGAGTTATGCAAACTCACAGACAGTACACTTGAAAGACACCAACGATTCAAATCATAGACACACTTTAAGCAGCATTTAAATCTCCATAGAAAAATGATACTTGCAAATGTCCAGTATGTGTGGTGTGAGACCGGCGACGCGGGTGTGAACTGCGCTGGAGCTTGGCGTGAGCGTGGCCTCTTTGTCTTCCGGCCCGGGGCTGCTGCGGAATCGCGCGGTATTTGAAAGGTTCAGCAAACAATGTTCCAGAATTCGTCTTCCTTGTGTGGAGAGGCGAATAGTTGAATAAACTTAGTAAAGAAAAGAAAAGAAAACAACTAAAACGAAAGCTTCCGAAGGAGCCATGAGAATGGCTGTCCTCTCAGCCCCTGTGCTGAGGGGGACGGCGATAGGGACGAGCGGGAGCGACAAGGATCGAAGCAGGAGAGCAGCGTGTAAGAGCACGAAGAGTGGGCGGACCTTGTTCGGTCAGCTCTTATGGCTTGGGATGGTTCACGCCTCTGTTCGCGTGAACAACCAATGAACGTCCGCGATCTGAAGCGGGAAAAAGTTCCTTTGTCTCTGTGGAAACACCCACCCTAATAACTGAGGCTTGTCAGATCTCAGCAGTGATATTCTAGCAAGTTCGTAATTCATGATCAATACATTTTTACACACCTTTTATACAGGTGGATAGTTGGGACACAACATGACAATTCCAAAAACACCAAACAGTACAAATGTAACTGATAGAAACACGAAGTTACATTCAAATGCAGAATTACACACATTTAACGTTTGATTAGCACACGATAAAAACTGCAGATTCTCCAATTTATATGGGGAATCTCTAATGCACCAAAAGCAATACTTCGTACATTGAGACCACATTGAAAAATTAATAGTTTAGGATACATTGAGAAAAAGGTACCGGTGAATGGGCTCTTTCCTGTCCTGTTGCCCAGTGGTAGGGCTGTAGTACTCGAGTCCGGTCTTGGACTCGAGTCCGGACTCGAGACATTTTTCTGTCGTCTCTGACTTGTCTCGGACTCGTTGCATTTGCACTCGGACTTGTCTCGGACTTGGCCATTGGACTCGCCAAGTCTTCTAGTTGGTCTCGACCGAGTCCAGCAAAAAAATTAAATAAAAAATTTCTCCTTCAAAACAAAACCACATTTGCATAATGTCGCGACTGAAAACTTGTGGAAAACGGTAGGTGCGCCGCTCTCCTTATTTCCAAAGCACTCTGTAGCCTGCGCTTGCGCTCCAGTGGTGTCTGCTGTTGCTGGGCAACCATGACCCGCTCTCCATGATGACGCAGAAGTTTCAGCAAAGAATAAATGGGATTCCAGCACTTAAAATCACTTGCAGTAGCTCTGCTAATAGATTCATTTAAAAAATGGCTATCCTTGTACAACTATGATCATCTGTTTCTCCATCTTAGCTTTCAGTATTGTTCCGGGAAAGGATGTGCATGACCAGCGCTGCACTTACTGCGACCTGAAAAGTTTAGATGTTTCTAATTTAATTTTCTACCTGTTAGATTGTGTTTTATTTACGTCTACACCTAGATAGCCTTAAACGTATCCTGTACTATAACGAAAAACTAATTATTGTTGTATAGTATAGGGGTTGCAAGACTACTGATTTCTACTAGTCGATTTTTTTAATAAAAAATGCTTGAGTTACTCGGCTATACTCATGGTTCATGCTATTGTAAATGAAAACACATTAAATAGTTTTTTTTTTTTCAATAAACACTTATTAATGTATAGCCTTATGTAACAATTACATATGTAAATTTTAAAAACTTTATAATTATGACATTACATATACATTTTCATGTAACAGCCAGTATTTGTATCTGTAACAATCACAAAATTTTTTCTATCTGCATTCGGATACAACATCGTACAGTTACTTGATAAGACTGTTATGACTTTTTATATATTTTTTTGTAGTTATCACTGAACAAGTATGTCGTGTTAAACTGAAATAATTATTCATTTCTAAAATAATATTTATCATGCAAGCAGAGATATGTCATGACAAACGTTTAGTGATCATTTGAACACGACTGAATCCATTCAATGCGCACATTTTCATTATGCAGAACACTTTGAGCGAGTCTTAATGTTAATGAACTTCACTAAACAGATGTGTGTGTGTCGCGCAAACCAGCAAAAGGTAAATATGCAAACATGTAGGACTAGTAGACAATGTATCCGTATCTAAGCTGATTATTACTCTTGAGAGAGAACTGATTTGGTTTTTGAGAGACTGAGACGCGCAGCGCAGCTGTTTGATTGGTGAGCGCGCTGTGCTTATTCCATTCATTCGTATCATATGGTAGCCTAAGCTTTCAATATTTGCCTTTTAAATATATACAAATAATATAACATGTAGCTATGATGTATTATTATAGGTAAAATTACTCTTGCAACGCTCTGATTTCTGAGAGATGCACAGAGAGGCGACAACAATGCGGTGTTTGATTTGCGCTCTTTTCACTCATAAAGTTTACATTCAGTCACTTCTGGCGCTGATGCCCTGGCTCAACTGTTATCTAACAAACACCAGACTGTGTCAGCTTCAGCCGAGTATTCAGGCAGAATTATTCCTTGTGCGTTATTCGTTTTTTAAGCCATTATCCTTGCCATTCCGAATAAGGTATTCGGCTTCAGGCACAACCCTAATTATTACATTACATATTTTATTTTTACATGCAACATAGATAAGGTCATATAGTAACAGCTCCATGCAATATTGTAATTCTAAAATTCATGTCGTACTTGCAAACACTGTATGCATTATGGTTAATGCATGCTGGAGTAGTCGATTGTTTCCGACAGAGCTCGACTAGTCTATGCAAACTCTAGTACAGTATGACAAAATTTTCGCTGTATTTATGTGCGCATGTCCAGTAGAGCCAAACATATCCATTCTAGCCTTGCTGCGCGCATTTGTCATATATCCCGAGCTTTGCGTGTGTCTGTGCACTGTGCCAAGGCATAGTCATATACATTTTTTACCAAAGATATAATGTCAACAAAAAATAAAGTACATAAAAATTATTTGACCTTACAGTTCCAAACTGGAACTGTATTGTTTATCCAAGTTTAGCTCCCAGGGTCAACCTGGGGGTAAAACCAGTACTCATTACCAGGGCCCCAAAGGAAGAGAGGGCCCTTGAAAAGTATGAATCTGAAATATATATTTTTTACCTGGATATTTTCATGGGTGGGGGGCATGGGGGCCCATCAGGACTGCCTATGCATAGGGCCCGGGATCTTGTGTAACACTCTTGTTAGCTTCAACCCTAATTATACACACTTGAACCAGCTAATCAAGCTCTTACTAGACACACTAATCTTCCAGGTGTTTTAAGGCCAGTTGGAGCTAAACTTTTCAGGACATTGGCCATCCAGGATCTAGTTTGGAGACCCCTGTCCTACAGAGTTGTTACTTTGCACATGTTTTTTGATCATTACAAATAATAATGTACAATTATTTTCTTAGAATAGGAGATATGCTTTCTCTCGCATCACAAACATTATCAGTAGTTAAGTATGTGGTCTTGAAGAGGACCCTTTTTTCTTTCATTTGGACTCGGTCTTGGACTTGGACTCGAAACTTTTGGACTTGGACTTGACTTGGACTCGAACCTCTTTGGACTCGGTCTTGACTCGGTCTCGACTAGTCCTGGACTTGGACTTGACTTGGACTCGACAAAGCTGGACTTGACTACAGCTCTACCCAGTGGGGTCATAAAGTTTTATGAGCTGGTCAGGGGTAGGGTTACAGACTCATGATTCTTAGTTGAGAACATTAAAATTAGGATAAACATTTCCAAAGTATAAGATAGTAAAATTATAATCCCCGCATAACAAGGATTAACCATTGTACGCACAAACATATTCAAAATACATATTATTAATAAAATGATGAAGGTAAGGAACTTCTAAGAAAGGTTTCTTTTTGTGTGTGTGTTCAGGAATGTGGTTTGGGGTTTCGTGTCTCCTTTGAGGCTCGCACAGGTATCGTAAATAATTTAAGTCCAGCCAGGCATTTAGTGTAAAAAGGTTTCATTTTATATGCCTGAATTTAACCCATGAATCGATGACCTGCATATGCGTTACAGATTTATCTAATAAAGCCTTATTCATATTGAAAAGAGAAGTATCTTATGTTTTCTGCTTACAAGTTAATGTCTTAAACTGCCAATCTTGTTACTGTGCTAATTAATAGTGCTTTCACTATAATTTGGATATTAATTTCCAGTGCAGATTTGATGTCAAACTGCTCATTCAGTGAATCTCTGGCCATTTCATTGATCAGCCATGAAACAGTGATTCTGTTCAAATTCCCTTTAAGACCTTAAATGATTCCCTTTGAGCTAAATTGACCTGTTTCCCTTACATATTATTGCTGGAGAATGCGGGCAGTTTAATCTGAATTGTAAGCATAAACCTTTATTAAACATTTTCTTTTGCTGTGGATGAAAGATGAGAAATTGAGTCGAGACGTGTGTGTGTGTGTGTGTGTGACCCACGACATAAGGAGCGCGCAACTGCTTAAATGAATGAACGCAGAGGAAGCTGTAGCTCAAAACCGCCTCTCCATTGTTAATGGCAGTAAGTGAACTTAAAGTTAACATCTGAGATTGTGTAATAAAGTAGAAATTCAGCCTGTTTCTTATTTTTGTAATGCCTTGTTTATAGCTGAATTGATTTCACTGCTTGTTCCAGTGCCACTCAAAAGCTATACTATCTCAGTCACAGAACGGAGCTAAACTGTAGTTATTCAAAGGAAAATAAATCGGTGAATAAAGAATAGTTTTGAGCGTGTTCCTCAATCTATTTATCAAAGGCTCAGTATTCATAGCTTGATTGCCAGTCCGTGTTCCACTGCCGAATCAAATGTTTTTCGACTCCCCTGGGTTACATTAGAGAATAATGTTTCACAAAGTGAATGCAATCTCGCATAACACTGCGTGTATCTGAGAGTAATTTGAATGGGAGTGCTGTAAAAGATTGATCAAGTAAATTTTTAGTTTGTACCAACAGGGAAGAAAACCTGTTGTGTTTATGTTCAGAGAAACTGGCACGGAGATCTGCCGAGATCGCTATCAATGTTTTGAGTGCAGCACGAAGATGATACTTGATTTAAGTTAAATTTAACTCTATACGAACTGAGAGATTTAAGTGTCACATCGCAAAACCAACTAAAAGTGTTGTTGTTATTTGTACTGTGTTAAAATGAGCAGACATTTCATGTAACATGCTTAACTGTACTTTCAATGCAACGCTTCAAGTGCTAGTCCACTAGAGTTTGTTTTGGTTGCCACAGTTATGATCGTGCCACGTAAGTCTTAACATACTTCCGGAGCAACTTTGAACTGCGCAGGCGCAGCGCATCATCGCTAGTGTAAACTAACTCCATGGTGTTGCTAAGCTAACAAAACAGTTGTATTTACATTGAAGTCTATGTTAAAGCCACTAGCCTCAAATGTTAGCTGTTAGCATTAACTTCCAGTAGTTGAATAGTGTCTGTTTGGGTGATGCTGAAGTGATTTAACCCTTTAAACATCTCAACTAACACTTGTTGATATCTTTCTCTCTCTTATTGCTCTTATTTTTTATTTTATTTTTTATTTTACTAGAAAGGGAAATACTGACTCACAATTATCAATTGTGTCAAATTCAAATTTAATTGAAACATTACATTTATTTTGAATCATTCAAAATTTCTCCTTAGATAATTTCAAATGATCATTACTTCTTGTATTCTCTTTTTTGTTAGATTAGTTGTGCACCAACTAAAACAACGCTCTACTCGTAGTTGAGATAACGGCTACTGAGAATTACTGTCTCCGTTTCCTCTCTCATTTCCTTTCCTCTTCACTTTTAACATTTGTAGGGACATGTAAGAACCATCAATCAATCCTAAGTAAATTATATACACAATTGTGTCAAAGAAGACGAATCATCCTTTTGAATTAAACTCTTGCAGTTTAAATCTAAATCTAGATTAAAGACCCATCTCTTTTACCTGGCATACACATAACATACTAATATGCTTTTAATATCCAAATCCGTTAAAGGATTTTTAGGCTGCATTAATTAGGTAAACCGAAACCGGAAACACTTCACATAACACCCTATGTACTTGCTACATCATTAGAAGAATGGCATCTACGCTAATATTTGTCTGTTTCTCTCTTGTTCTGAGGTCACCGTGGCCACCAGATCCAGTCTGTATCCAGATCAGAGGGTCACTGCAGTCATCCGGATCCAGTACGTATCCAGACCAGATGGTGGATCAGCACCTAGAAAGGACCTCTACTGCCCTGAAAGACAGCCGAGACCAGGACAACTACAGCCCCAGATACAGATCCCCAGTAAAGACCTTGTCTCAGAGGAGCACCAGGACAAGACCACAGGAAACAGATGATTCTTCTGCACAATCTGACTTTGCTGCAGCCTGGAATTGAACTACTGGTTTCGTCTGGTCAGAGGAGAACTGGCCCCCCAACTGAGCCTGGTTTCTCTCAAGGTTTTTTTCTCCATTCTGTTACCGATGGAGTTTCGGTTCCTTGCCGCTGTCGCCTCTGGCTTGCTTAGTTGGGGTCACTTCATCTACAGCGATATCATTGACTTGATTGCAAATAAATGCACAGACACTATTTAAACTGAACAGAGATGACATAACTGAATTCAATGATGAACTGCCTTAACTATCATTTTGCATTATTGAGACACTGTTTTCCAAATGAATGTTGTTCAGTGCTTTGACGCAATGTATTTTGTTTAGAGCACTATATAAATAAAGGTGATTGATTGATTGATTGAATTTGATTGTAATCAACCTCTCCTTTGTTCTTCCTAACCTCCCTACATTTGGAAACGCAATCCAAGTTTTAGCATCTCATCCAACGCTGAGGTCAATTTAATAGAGATAAGTGTTGAACAACTGTCGCCTTCGCAGTCTCCATGGTGAGCAGTCCAAATGTAAGGTGTACGGTGTCAATCCTGTAAGACTAAGGAAAAATATATCAGCAGTATTCTTTCGTCAAAAACAAGAGATTTAATAATACTGTTTACCTTCTTGATAACATTTAATTGGATTTTTTTTCTCATTTGAAAAACAGAAATTGTTGCTTGCTTGTGATTGAATTTGTTTTTCACCTCTTTTCTCTCTTTTCCTCTTCCTCATTAGAGTGACAAAGTCTTCCCCAGTAAAGTTAGATGAGAAATAATAACTTTTTAGAAATATATTTTTTGATAAACGAACCCAACACTGGCTGTCCTTTCTGGAGTGTGATGTGATTTGTGTCATGTGCAGGTGAGATGGATCGCATACGAACCAATAGGGTGTCGGAATGGTATATGTTTATACTTCTCATCCAATTACAATCAAATTCACTCCACCTGGATGGTGCTGGAAAGTTTTTTTTTTAGTTTTTTTAATGATGACAAACCGAAATGAAATAGCAGTAACAAACCTATTAACCTATTAACTATTTTTAAAATGTAAGAAGTAGAAAGTACAGATAATTGCAAGAAAATGTAAGGAGTAGAAGTAAAAAGTCGGTTGAAAAATAATTACTCCAGTAAAGTATAGATACCCAAAATTTCTACTTAAGTGACGTGACATTCAGCCAAGTATGGTGACCCATACTCAGAATTCGTGCTCTGCATTTAACCCATCCAAAGTGCACACACACAGAGCAGTGAACACACACACACACTGTGAACACACACCCAGAGCAGTGGGCAGCCATTTATGCTGCGGCACCCGGTTGGGGGTTCGGTGCCTTGCTCAAGGGCTCAAGTCGTGGTATTGAGGGTGGAGAGAGAACTTTACATGCACTCCCCCCACCGACGATTTCTGCCGGCCCAAGACTCGAACTCACAACCTTTCAATTGCCAGTCCGACTCTCTAACCATTAGGCCACAACTTCCCAAAGTATCTAAGTAAGACAACAAAGTATATGTTCTTCGTTACTTGACATCTCTGATGTACATGATTGTGTTTTTGAGAAAGAAAATATGTTATGAGTGGTTGAATAAGGTAATAAAACACTTATCAAAGGCTTTTCAGAACTGGAGCTTGTAGCCTTTTTCTTTCTAAATTATGTGAAAATCATCTTGTTTACTCACGTACAGAAAACAATATATTGATAGACATTTTCTAAGACACTTTTTGTTGGTAAAAGTCATATGCGAGTAGCCGTCAACTATCATGAATATCATTGTGATTTACACCTGAGGAGAAAAAGGCCCGCATAATGAGCTGCATAACGAGCCTTGCAGTCGGCTGTGTGACTGAGAGGGGAAGAGTTACAAGAAAGAATGTGAGGACAAAATAAATGTATATAATTTTATGTTTGTAGTTTATTTAGAATATATTTATTATCCCACAATATAATTTAATATTCACTTGCTAATGCAGTTAAACAGTTTATTAGGAACAATCAAAGCTGACTTTCAAAGCTGATTACTCCAGTCACACAATCCTTCAAAAATCCTTTTAACAATCTGATTTTTTACAACAACAAAAAAAGAAACACACACATTTAGTGTTATTATTATCATTATTATTATTGTTGAAAAGAGCTAATTCGTATTGCTTGGCGGGAAAGTAACCTATCCTACAGAAAAGCATTAACACTGCTATATCCGATTACTTTTCTTATCTTTTAGAAGAAAACAAACATAACCCCAGGTATTTATTCAATACAGTGGCTAAATTAACAAAAAATAAAGCCTCAACAAGTGTTGACATTTCCCATTATCACAGCAGTAATGACTTTATGAACTACTTTACTTCTAAAATCGATACTATTAGAGATAAAATTGTAACCATTCAGCCGTCAGCTACAGTATCACAATTATATTCCTTCTTAGAGAAAAATGGTATCTGTGAGGATTTCCAGTCAGGATTTAGACCGTATCATAGTACTGAGACTGCTCTCCTTAGAGTTACAAATGACCTGCTCTTATCATCTGATCGTGGTTGTCACGTTACGAGACGCTTGAAAGACGGCGAGAGAACCAATTGCAGGTAAGTATGATTTATTTAAGGGATAATCCAGAGGGGTAAACAGTCCAGGCAGGGGTCGAAACCAAAACATCAATCCACATAAACAAGACACGAACACAAGGCAAGACAAGGCAAGAATGACGGACATGAATAATATACTGACATTAAACAAGGACTCCGTAACACAGACTAAGACAGACTGGGTATTTATACACAGAAGGATAATGAGGAAACAGGAGACAGGTGGGGAAATAATCAATTACACAACAAGGAGGAAGGTGACCAAATAAGGGAACAGGAAGTGATCTGGTGACAGACACCGTGAGAAAGGAGGACATCTAGTGGAACCCCAGGGAACACAACCCAGACACTGTGACAGTACCCCCCCTCTACGGAGCGGCTCCCAGACGCTCCAAGACAAGACACAACACAGAGACCAGGAGGGAGGCGGACAGGTGGAGGCTCAGGGGGAGGGACGGAGGGTCGGAAAAGAAAAACATGGGGAATAAACACCAGAAATGTAACATAAAACAGGGAGAACCAGGAGGGAGGAGGAACGGAGGAGGTTCAGGGGGAGGGATGGAGGGCCAGACAAACAAAGGGGAACAGACAGGAACATCACAGAACTCAAAAACACAAAACAGAAGTCCATAAAGGGCATGTTGAGGCGCCCCCCAGGGCGGAGCAGAGGACCACCACAGCCATGTGGTCAAGGCCAGAGCCCTCCAAGGCGGAGCGGAAGACCACCACAGCCTAGTGGTCAAAGTCAGAGCCCTCCAGGGCGGAGCGGAAGACCACCACGGCCTTGTGGTCAAAGTCAGAGCCCTCCAGGGCGGAGCGGAAGACCACCACAGCTTTGTGGTCAAAGTCAGAGCCCTCCAGGGCGGAGCGGAAGACCACCACAGTCTTGTGGTCAAGGCCAGAGCCCTCCAGGGCGGAGCGGAAGACCACCACGGCCTTGTGGTCAAAGCCAGAGCCCTCCAGGGCGGAGCGGATGACCACCACGTGCTCGTGGTCGTCAGAGTCTCCCAGGGTGGAGCAGATGACCAACACGCCCCTGTGGTTGAGACAGGAGTCCCCCAGAACGGAGCAGCAGACCACCCAGTGACTTGACTTGGCTCTAGAGGGTCATCGGTGACTGGTCCTGGCTCTGGAAGGTCCATGGTGACTGGTCCTGGCTCTGGAAGGTCCACAAACACCTGACTCGACTCTGGAGGGTCCACTGGCACCCGACTCGACTCTGGAGGGTCCGCTGGAACCTTACTCGACTCTGGAGGGTCTACGGGAACATGACTCGACTCCGGAGAGTCTACGGGAACATGACTCGACTCCGGAGAGTCCACCGGTACCTGACTCAACTCTGGAGAGTCCACCGGAACCTGACCCGACTCCGGAGAGTCCACCGGAACCTGACCCGACTCCGGAGAGTCCACCGGAACCTGACCCGACTCCGGAGAGTCCACCGGTACCTGACTCGACTCCGGAGAGTCTACGGGAACATGACCCGACTCCGGAGAGTCCACCGGTACCTGACCCGACTCCGGAGAGTCCACCGGAACCTGACCCGACTCCGGAGAGTCCACCGGAACCTGACCCGACTCCGGAGAGTCCACCGGTACCTGACTCGACTCAGGAGAGTCTACGGGAACATGACTCGACTCCGGAGAGTCCACCGGAACCTGACCCGACTCCGGAGAGTCCACCGGTACCTGACTCGACTCAGGAGAGTCCACCGGAACCTGACCCGACTCTGGACTGTCTGTGAAGACCTGAGACACCTTGGGTTCGGGCACTGTCTCTGGAACGGTCTCGGGCACCGCCTCGGTCAAGGCATCGGGAACGGCCTCGAACACTGCATCGGGAATGGCTTCGGACACCGCCTCGGTAACTGCCTCCGGAACCGCCTCGGGCCCCGCCTCGGCCTCCGGAACAGCCTCGGTCACCGTCTCGGCGTCGCGCACCACCTCGGTCTCCGGAACAGCATCGGGCACGGCCTCGTCCTCCGGTACAGCATCAGGCACCGCCTCGGTCTCCGGAACAGCATCGGGCACTGCCTCGGGCACCACCTCGGGCACCGCCTCGGGCACCGCCTCGGGGACGGCAGCGATCCGCTCGGGAATGTCCTCCTGGACGACAGCGTCCCACTCGGGAACGTCCTCCTGGACGGCAGCGGCCCGCTCGGGAATGTCCTCCTGGACGAAAGCGGCCCACTCGGGAACGTTCTCCAGGTCTTGAGGTACGGTAGACGCCCATCTCCTCGTCCTCCGTCCTCTATGACGGCGAGTCGGTGGCACCTGGACTGGCAACTCAGGCGTTGAGTCGGCCATCTTGTGCTGTGGCACTGGGCTGGCGACCATCTTGTGCTGTGGCTCTAAGCTGGCGGCCATCTTGTGCTGTGGTGCTAGGCTGGCGGCTATCTTGTGCTGTGGCGCTAG
Organism: Carassius gibelio; assembly: GCF_023724105.1. Classification (NCBI taxonomy): domain Eukaryota; kingdom Metazoa; phylum Chordata; class Actinopteri; order Cypriniformes; family Cyprinidae; genus Carassius; species Carassius gibelio. The sequence goes on from NC_068376.1 coordinate 14,172,642, forward strand.
GCTGGCGGCCATCTTGGGCTGTGGCGCTGGGCTGGCGGCCATCTTGTGTTGTGGCGCTAGGCTGGCGGCCATCTTGGACTGTGGCGCTGTGCTTGCGACCATCTTGGGCTGTGGCGCTGGGCCGATAGCCCTCCTGGGCAGGGGTGCTGGGCTGACGACCACCCCACCGGAAGAGACAGGAGTGGCTGGGGCATCCCACCGACACCGATACTGCAGGTAGCGCACGAATTCCCAGAATTCCAGTGTCTCTAATTGCGCCATCTCATCCAGAGACACTGGATCATCCAGTCCATCATTAAAATAGTCCTTAAGGGCCGCATCGTTATAGCCCATGCCCTCGGCCAGGGACCAGAACACCTGAGCCAGGGCACCCACTTCATTGCCCTCTTGGCGGAGGGCGGTCAACCTCAGATACTTGACTCGCCTCTCCGCCATCTTGGCTGGGGAACGGAAAAACGACATACCGCTGGTTCTCGTGTTGACGGAGTCCTTCTGTCACATTACGAGACGCTTGAAAGACGGCGAGAGAACCAATTGCAGGTAAGTATGATTTATTTAAGGGATAATCCAGAGGGGTAAACAGTCCAGGCAGGGGTCGAAACCAAAACATCAATCCACATAAACAAGACACGAACACAAGGCAAGACAAGGCAAGAATGACGGACATGAATAATATACTGACATTAAACAAGGACTCCGTAACACAGACTAAGACAGACTGGGTATTTATACACAGAAGGATAATGAGGAAACAGGAGACAGGTGGGGAAATAATCAGTTACACAACAAGGAGGAAGGTGACCAAATAAGGGAACAGGAAGTGATCTGGTGACAGACACCGTGAGAAAGGAGGACATCTAGTGGAACCCCAGGGAACACAACCCAGACACTGTGACAGTGGTTGTATCTCTCTATTAGTTCTATTGGATTTTAGTGCTGCATTTGACACTATTGATCACAACATTCTTTTGCATAGACTTGAACACTTTGTTGGCATTAATGGGAGTGCATTAGCATGGTTTAAATCATACTTTATATGACCACCATCAATTCGTAGCAGTGAATGATGAGGTATAATATCGATAGCAAGTGCAGTATGGAGTACCTCAAGGTTCAGTACTAGGGCCGCTACTCTTCACACTTTATATGTTACCCTTGGGAGATATCATCAGGAAACATGGTCTTAGCTTTCACTGTTATGCTGATGATACTCAGCTCTATAATTCTTTGCGGTCTGGTGAAACACACCAATTTGAAAAACTAATGGAATGCATAGTCGATATAAAAAACTGGATGACAAGTAATTTCTTACTACTAAATTCAGAAAAAACAGAGGTGTTAAATATAGGACCTAAAACCCTGCATGTATTAACCTTGAACACTGTCTAAGACTTGATGGCTGCTCTGTCAATTCATCGTCATCAGTTAGGAACCTAGGTGTGCTATTTGATCGCAATCTTTTCATAGAAAGCCACGTTTCTAGCATTTGTAAAACTGCATTTTTCCATCTCAAAAATATATCTAAATCACGGCCTATAATCTCAATGTCAAATGCAGAAATGTTAATCCATGCATGTATGACCTCAAGGTTAGATTATTGTAATGCTTTATTGGGTGGTTGTTCTGCACGCTTAGTAAACAAACTACTTCTAGTCCAAAATGCAGCAGCAAGAGTTCTTACTAGAACCAGGAAGTATGACCATATTAGCCCGGTCCTGTCAACACTGCACTGGCTCCCTATCAAACATCGTATAGATTTTAAAATATTGCGTATTACTTATAAAGCCCTGAATGGTTTAGCACCTCAGTATTTGAATGAGCTCCTGTTACATTATAGTCCGCTGCGTTCTCAAAACTCACTAAATTTGATAATATCTAGAATATCAAAATCAACTGCGGGCGGCAGATCCTTTTCTTATTTGGCACCTAAACTCTGGAATAACCTACCTGACATTGTATGGGAGGCAGACACACTCTTGCCATTTAAATCTAGATTAAAGACCCATCTCTTTAACCTGGCTTACACATAACATACTAATATGCTTTTAATATCCAAATCCATTAAAGGATTCTTAAACTGCATTTATTAGGTAAACCGGAACCGGGAACACTTCCCATAACACCCAATGTACTTGTTACATCATTAGAAGAATGGCATCTACGCTAATATTAGCCTGTTTCTCTCTTATTCCGAGGTCACCGCAGCCACCAGATCCAGTCTGTATCCAGATCAGAGGGTCACTGCATTCACCCGGATCTAGTACATATCCAGACCAGATGGTAGATCGGCACCTCTACAGCCCTGAAAGACAGCGGAGACCAGGACAACTAGAGCCCCAGATACAGATCCCCTGTAAAGACCTTGTCTCAGAGGACCACCAGGACAAGACCACAGGAAACAGATTATTCTTCTGCACAATCTGACTTTGCTGCAGCCTGGAATTGAACTACTGGTTTCGTCTGGTCAGAGGAGAACTGGCCCCCCCAACTGAGCCTGGTTTCTCCCAAGGTTTTTTCTCCATTCTGTCACCAATGGAGTTTTGGTTCCTTGCCGTTGTCGCCTCTGGCTTTGCTTAGTTGGGGTCACTTCATCTACAGCGATATTGTTGACTTTAAAGGGGGTGTGAAATGCTATTTCATGCATACTTAGTTTTTTACACCGTTAAAGAGTTGGATTCCCATGCTAAACATGGACAAAGTTTCAAAAATTAAGTTGTACGTTTGAAGGAGTATTTTTGTTCCAAAAAAACCTCTTCCGGTTTGTCACAAGTTTCGGAAAGTTTTTTTCGAGTATGGCTCTGTGTGACGTTAGATGGAGCGGAATTTCCTTATATGGGTCCTAAGTGGGCGCTCTTCTGCCGGAAGAGCGCGCGCTCCCATATAGCAGAGCACTGAGAGGCTGAGCACAGCCTGATCAGAGCGAGAGCGTCGCGAAAAGTCACAAAAGAAGTGTGTTTTTGGTTGCCAGGGCAAGACAACCCTGCACAGATTACCAAAAGAGAAACAGCATTAAGGGACCAGTGGATGGAGTTTATTTTTACAGAGCATCAACGGAGTTGTGCAAGTGTTTTTGTTTGTTCCCTGCATTTCGGATTGCACATCGTTTATTTCTTAAGGATAATGCAGTCCCAACGGAAAAGGGTTACGATCGTGTGTTGGAACCGCATGCGGTGAGTAAAACTGCTTCAAATATCTCTGTGTTGTTAACTTAGCTATCAGCGTGTAATCACATCAAGTAAACAACATGCGATGTTGTCATCAAACTGCACTTTCCACATGTACAGCTTAAAAAAAAAAAAAAAAAAAAGACGACATAAAGTGGAACTTAGTCATTTTCCAAAACCGCTAAGCAAATATATACAGTTTCAGTACATACCACATAGCATACCGCCTTTGCTGATGCTGCTCTTGTTAAATTTCAGCCTCTGGATCTGTGTCACAGCTTTCACATGCTCTCAACTCAAAAGCCTACTGGCGCTCGTGATTCTTTAGCTCCGCCCACACGTCACGCCTCTAGGCTCTCGTGTTTTTCCGGGAAAAATCGGTACAGACTATCTTTCTCTTAAAAATATAATAAAAATAAAGACTTTTTGGAGTTATGAAGGATGCAGTACTACTCTATAGGTACTCAAGATTAACAGAATATTGAGTGAAAACGAGCATTTCACCCCCCCTTTAATGAAAATGAATACACAGACACTATTTAAACTGAACAGAGATCACATTACTGAATTCAATGATGAACTGCCTTTAAGTGTCATTTTGCATTATTGACACACTGTTTTCCTAATGAATGTTGTTCAGTTGCTTTGACGCAATGTATTTTGTTTAAAGTGCTATATAAATAAAGGTGACTTGACTTGACTTAAAAAAAAAAAGGTGTATTAATTTATACAATTAATTATAGTTATATAATAATTAATTATATTTCATCAATGAAAATTAAGAGCAGCTTTCATGCATTGATTTTCAAAAACACCATATTTAAAGTAAGTTTCTTCTTATCCTTTTTACTATACGGGCCACAAGAGAAATATTAAGGTAATAATTTAAGACAGTTATATACCGTATTTGCATATGCTGAAGTAGTATAGTCTCTCATTGTCTCAGAGAATATGCGCCGTTAAAGAACACTCCACTTTTTTTGAAAATAGGCTAATCTTCCATCTTGTTTTGTCATTACTCATTATTGTGTTCATTGCATTTTGTATAGTTAAATATGTTTATTTTGATGTTATTTAGGATGGCATGTTTATGCTTGCCAATACAATGCATATTCTCTCATCTTTTACATGTGATATTATTTACAAGTTAATATATTTTTAAAAGTATAGTGAATCTATTGATTGAGTTGAGTAGTCACTATAAACAGTAGTTTGCTCATACATAATATAGAAAACTGTTAATGAATATGTAACTTATCAGTGTATGTACTTGTATTTACAGTTTCACACCATTTACGTGATAAAGCTACACTCTCAACATCACCTCGTGGTTCCGGGAGTTATTGCATGAAGGTGTTTAACTTGCTGGACAATTGAATGTGGGTTCAACGAGGCCAGTACAGTGAAAAGGGAGCTATCAGCAAGGTTTTGGATGTCTGTGCTGGATTGTGTGCAATGATGCCCAGACAAGCCAACTCTAAGTTTCCTTAGATGAGCTAGATACCTCATCCTCATCATATCTTCCGAAGATTTATCCGAAGATATCCAGTCAGCCACTGGATATGGAGAATTCAGAGCTAGAAGTGCGGTCTGTTGCCTCCTGTTGAGCTAAGACTTCTCATTCAGCAAGGTCAAAACGCTCTATTAGGTCCTCCGCGATTTCAAATGTTAGTATGGTGGCAGCTAAGGCACGTGCGGAAGCTGAGGCTGCCTTGGCTCGAGCTTCATTTTCAAATAAAGAAATAGAAATCAAAACTGAGAAGGCTCGCTTAGAAGCCACTTTAAATGCATTGGAGAGAGAGAGAGAAGCAGAAGCAGCACTAGCCAGAGCAGTTGTAATGGAAGCTGCAGCTGCACAATTAGAGTCGGGAAGTAAACACAGCCTTCAGTTCCTCCCAGAGCAGAGTACACGACAACGTACTCTTGACTATGTGAGTAAACACAGTGCTAGTAGCGGGAGCATTCATTTACACAGAGACAATCAAGCGCATAACATCAGCATGCCACAAGCAGAGCCACCTAACTTGTCTGAAGATAAGGGGTTAGAAAATAAGTTATCACCACAGATTCATCGAAAACCCACAGTTCCCACAGATAATTCACGCGCCAATCACCCTAATGCCTTCAACCACTCATCAAGTAATGCTGGCATATCCAAACAACCGAATCATTACCTAAGCTGTTTTGCTGATAACACCTCAGCAGACTTGGCAAAATATTTAGCAAGAAGTCAACTCGTGACATCAGGCTTAATAATGCATGTCACTCTTTCATGTATGCATGCATTTTTTTGGCATTAATAGCACACACTGTGTAGTTATCTTCCCAAATTCAAGTTACAATTCACTGGATCAATAACTATATTGTGTAATGGAGATTAATGAAAAAGGTAAGAGACAACAATGTTTTTGTATTTTTTTATTTTGCGGTCATCACTTGTCATCTTGGAGCTTTTGAGAGAAAAAAGTATGATGATCACTGTGCAGTCATGGTTGCAGTGTGAACTGAAATCACTTACTTCTCTCTCTAGTTTCTGGGTTTTCAAGTCCAGTTTCCATCTCAAGGTCTATGTCCTGCAGTTTTCTCTTGTTTGCTTCAATCTTGTCCTCTGCCAGCTCTATCTGTCTCTTAAGATGTATTGTGTAGAGATGTCTGACAGTTTGTTAACTCTGTAAATTCTGTTTTAACAAGATTTGATGATAGACCAGAAAATTATCTAGCATGGAAATCATCATTCCTTAGTACCGTTGAAGCATTGGATTTTAGGGCAGGAGAGGAGATGGATCTCCTAATTAAATGGCTAGGTCCAGATTCAGCACAGCATGCTCGCCGTATTAAATCAGTAAACATGAGGAACCCCACTTATGGGTTAGATTTAATATGGCAGAGGTTAGAAGAAATGTATGGGTCACCAGAAGCTATACTCTGTTTGCAAAAGAACACCAAAGGCTTATGGAATTAAGTGATTTGCTCTCTGAAATAGAATTTGCAAAGCAAGAAGGATACCTGCCGGGGCTGTCATATCTTGATACGGCTAGGGGAGTGAACACCATAGTAGAGAAGCTTCCATATGGACTCCAAAAGAAGTGGATGATGGAAGGCTCTCACTACAAGCAGGAACACAGAGTTGCCTTTCCACCCTTTTCTTTCTTTGCTAATTTTCTGCGGAGACAAGCCAAAGCTCGTAATGACCCCAGTTTTCATGTCACATCATTCTCTCTACCAGTATAAAGGGACAAGTTTAGTGAGAGTCAAACCCATTGTCGTAAAGTAATCTCAGTCCAAAAAACAGATGTCATACTTACTCCCAAATCTACACCCACTGTTGAAGACCCAGATAATCAATGCCCTGTACACCGCAAACCCCACCCTCTACAAAGCTGCAGAGGTTTTAGAGAAATGACGATTGATGAGCGTAAAAGAATACTGAGAGCACACAATATCTGTTTCAAATGATGTGCATTTAACTCACATGTGGCTCGACACTGTAAGGCAGTTGTACAGTGTTCTGAATGCCAAAGTGACAAACACCTATCAGCCCTTCATCTAGGTCAAGCACCGTGGCAATCCAAACCCTCTCTTTCCCTTGAACAGCATGGCGGGGAGAAGGAAGAGATACCTTACACTGAGGTTTCACCCAAGTGCACAGAGGTATGTCGTGGGGGTTTAAAAGGGAAATCTTGCTCAAAAATATGTTTAGTTAATGTGTACCCAGATGGTAATCCCAGTAAATACAAAAGAATGTACGCCATGCTAGATGACCAAAGTAACAGTTCACTTGCACGATCAGAGTTCTTTGATATGTTTAACATACAAGGACCTAAATTTCCCTTCACACTCAAGACTTGTTCTGGAGTAACTGAAACTTGAGAGACTTGTTAAGAGTTCACAAGGTCCGCAGACAGATCAGGCCAAATGAAGCCGCATTTGCACAAAAGCTAGATCTGGGCTGGGTGATTATCGGTGATGTGTGTCTAGGGAAAGCTCATCAGCCCTCACAGGTCACTGGTATGAAAACGTACATTCTTGAAAGTGGCAGACCAAGTAACTTTCCCCCATGTGAAAGCTATGTGTGAGTCAAGTAAATTTCTCCTTTGCAACACTTTTCTCTTTTAAATAGTCAATATAATCTGAGAGAAGCCAACAAAGAAGACATAGGCCAATCAGTGTTTTGCCAGTCTGTGAATGACAAAAAACTTGCACCTTCTGTAGAAGATATCAAGTTTCTCAGGACCATGGAGAATGACTTCTTCCAAGATTCTACAAACAGCTGGGTAGCCCCATTACCCTTTTGAAAACCACGGCAGTGTTTGCCAAATAACAGGTCCTATGCCATGAGTAGATTCAAGGCTCTGAGCCGCACACTTGAGAAACGTCCAGAAATGAAAGCTCACTTCAAGGAATTTATGCAGAAAATACTAGACAGCCACCATCCAGAGCTTGCTCTCCCAGTGCAAGAAGGCAAAGAGTACTGGTACCTGCCCTTTTTTGGAGTATAGCACCCCCAGAAACCTAATCAGATATGTGTGGTTTTCGACTCTAGTGCCAAGTTTAATGGTGTTTCACTTAACGACGTGCTACTTACTGGGCCACACATGAACAACAGTCTGCTAGGTGTTCTTTTGAGGTTTAGAAAGGAGCCAGTAGCAATTACTGCAGATATCCAGCAGATGTTCCACTGCTTCCTTGTGCGTGAGGACAATGTTCTTCGTTTCATCTGGTATAAAGACAATGATCCAGCAAAATAGGTTGTTGATTACCGGATGAGAGTTCACGTGTTCGGAAACAGCCCCTCACCTGCAGTGGGCATTTATGGGCTACGTAAAGTAGCACATGAGGGAAAAGATGAATTTGGCACAGATGTGCACCACTTTATGTGGACGATGCACTGAAGTCATTCCCAACTGTTGAGGAAGCCATTGACCTCCTCACTAGAACACAGAGAATGTTAGCTGCTTCAAAACTCAAGCTCCACAAAGTGGCCTCAAATAAAGCTGAGGTGTTGGATGCATTTCTAATGGAAGATACAGCCAAAGACCTTCAGAATCTTTGGGCCCTATTTTAACGATCTGAAACGCAAGTGTCAAAGCGCGAAGCGCAGGTAACTTTGTGGGCGGGTCTCGGCGCTGTTGCTATTTTCCCGGCGGGATGAATGGCTCTTGCGCCCGGCGCAAATCTAAAATGGGTTGGTCTGAAGTATCTTCATTATTCATAGGTGTGGTTTGGGCGTAACGTGAAATAAACCAATCGGTGCGTCATCCAACATTCCCTTTAAAAGCAGGTGCGCAAGTTCCATTATGGATTGCTATTATTATGGCGTATTTACCAGGCGCACGCCAGGAGCGGTTCACAGCCGAGGAGACTGATGTTCTTGTAAGAGCAGTGAAAGACAGAGAAGTTGTGTTGTATGGGGATGGGAGAAACCCACCCAAAATAGCGTCGGTTAAACAGGCGTGGGAGGAAATAGCCACAATTGCTTCATCGATTTTTTTTTCCTGGTTCTTGACGGACAAACAAATTTGTCAGATGTCCTTATATACATATATGTCTTGCCACTATCGGGCAAACAGGTCTGATCCTTAATTACTACAATTAGCCTGAATAATTTGTAAGCAAGATTTCACAATGATTTCCGTCATCTCATGTGTTAATATTTTTTTAGTGTAACAATTTATGATTTGCAAAAATAACTGTTCCATCTGTGTAGATAACATGAGCAAAGTGTATGCGCGTTGTGCACGCTATATATTATGGTCAAGCTTGCGCCCTTAAAATAGCATAATGAACAACGCGCAACGCACCACTGACCTTAGACTAGGTTTTTTCTGGTCAGTGGCGCAACTGTTTAATGGAACAGCAAAATAGCACCAGGGATTGTTTGCGCCGGAACACGCCTCCTTTTTTGCGCTGAACCGCCCAGGGAGCGCAAGTTCATTCACTAGTTTAGCGACGTGCTTCTGTGGAGGGAAAAGCGCGCTTTGCGCGGGTGCAAAATAGGAATGACACATGCGTCGGTGTACAAAGTCAATTGCGCTGGGTGCAAGATAGGGGGGTCATTATACGAAAACGTGCCATTTTGTGTCCCTCAGGAAAAAAAAAATCTGTAAATCTTAATAAAACATAAAAGAAATAGAATATTTTATATTTTAGTTTCCATAATGTCTCATAATATAAGAATAAATTATTTTCTGTTTCTTTGGTTTTTAAAGGATTTTAATCACATTTTTGTACAAAGCATCTTGAAGAAATGTTGAAAATGGCCTGTCCCTCAGTAAGATTTTTCTACTTCTACTTGCTATCGAGGCCAAAAAAGTCAAACTATCATAAAAAAACATATAGTTGTATAAAGCCTTAAGTGTCAGTTCATTAGTCATAAATGGATTTTATTCTTAACGTGTCAAATAAAATAAAAAAACACACAATTTAGTCGGGTCCCTAGGTTCTCGTCAACCCTGTTACTTTTTATAAAAACACCTCTTTAAAGATAATGGACTGTTCCAAAAGTTGCATCAGTTCCAGGAAGTGACATTATCTGACTTTTAAGTTGATGGTAGAAGACAAGTAAGTGTTCTCTTCTTTTTAATGAATTTTCTTTGAGGTTATGTAATGTCTGAAAGACAGGGACACGCTCATTGTGTCAGCCCTGTTACCAGAAAAGCATATGTTAAAAAGTTTTTTGTACATATTTAAAAATTTACATATATAATAATATTTAAGCCTCTCATTAAGGCACGTAATGTAGTGTCATTACCTATACCTCATGGCTAGTAATGGCCGGCAATAACCTTTTTCGTCAACCCTGTTACCGTCAACCCTGTAACCATTCCAGGGTAAGAGGGTTGACCCAAGTACGCTTTTGTGTGTCTTACCCATGTTGTATACACAAGAAGGGTTAAATCAAGGGCAACTGGACTAGGTACGTCCATATTTGAAGCTATTGCCTCTCATCCAAGGGGTTTCTTCATTTCTAAATGACTGATGGGGAGTGCCAGGCATTTAACCTCTGTGGGGTTGTCACCCCTGAGCCAACCCTTCTTGGATAACTATGACCTGGATGACTGAGAATTTTAACAGACATACTTTTCTTACAAATAGTATACATAATATACATGTTTTTACAGTTTTTATCCCTAAAAATCATGGTTTTTTATTTATTCTACTGATAGATAGGCTAAAATATATTGAGGTTACTGATCTATACTGATACACACAAGTGCATTGGGTTTTATAAATGTGCTTTATAAATCAAAAGTCATTATTTTTTTTATTATGAGAAGTCAATAAATTAACAAGCTTTTCAGTTTGCATTTGGGATACTCTCCATACATGCACTCCATCCAAATAGTTTGAAAAAGTTTTCTTGTCAAAAAATAAATCAAGCTTGTGTGACTTGTATGATTATTTGATGGCATGTGAACTACTTACATTTACAGTATGCTACACAATCATAAATAATCAGGGCTGGGGTGTAACGAAATATATGTAACAGCGTTACGTATGTAAAATACAAAATATGAGTAACTGTATTTCGTTAAATTTACATTTTAAATAAGGGGTAATCAGATTACAGTAACATCTGAAAACTATTTTAGATTACCAGTGATTACTTTTATTTTGATGTAATTTATTAATTTAATATTTAAGTTTGGGGATTTCAAACAATACCGCGACTGATTTTTTCCCGTTACAAGCACATAACGACACAAACATTCTCCTAGAAATCACACTATGCATTCAGTCAACAGATCCATACGAAGCATGCATAAAATAAAGGTTTATGAAGTCAAACAATAGCTTTATGTGGTTTACAGATGAACTTCTTTATTCATTCGAAATGTTCAGTATCATCTTTGGCTCGGTAATGCAAGTTCACGATCCAATTCGTGAACAGATGATTCTTATTCGTGAATCTTTTAAAATAATATTTTCCTTTATTTATTTATTTAATGAAACCAGTGTGGAAACCAATGCTTCACTAACGGGATAGATCTGGGTCAGGGTATATTCTGGCAAACCGTTTACCAATCAAGTTTCTCAATTGGCAAAGCAAACTGTGGTACACGCCACTACCAACACAGAATGGGTAAATCTGTGTTTTCTCAGCACAATATCATAGAAAGTATGAGGTTTGAGAAGTAGAAGGCGGGGCAACAGTTAAAACATTTTAAAGTTAAAGTTCATGCAAACAGATAAGTTTCGGTTTTTCATCATTTTTATGCTAAAATATCTCAATAGAGCCGTCTACATAATATGCTGATTAGTCATGTTGAATTAAAGGTTTATGAATGTCCAATTAAGACTCCATTACAACCATAATTGTAACTCAAACAAGCAGTATAATCAATACGGTAGCTGTTGTCAACCCTGTAACTGATGTGTCAACCCTGTTACTTGTATAATATTCTAATATAACTTAAAAAATGTAAATAAAAATGTAATCAATTAATTGTAAATGTTTAGTAAGAGAGGCTAATAATCCACTCAAAATTGAATTGAGGTGTTTAATTTTTGTTTCCATACATTTTTCTTAAAACAGAAGATGCTGGGAGAGTGTAATTTGGAAATGAACGTATTCATCCCCTTAAAAAAATAAAACTTTAAATATTCTCAATTCACAAACACTCTTAATGTAACAAGGGGGAGTATATCTTCCACAGTATATCAGATTTGTTCTATACATGTATTTAAAACCTTTTCAAAAAGTAATTAATATGTTGGTAACAGGGTTGACCAAAAACACACATTTAAATTAGTTAAATGAAAAAAATGAAAAAAATAAGATAGCCTGAGATGGCACGGCACATTTTCCTGAGAGGTAAGGATCTACTTAATCCAAAAAGGGGCTTAAAGATTTTCAAAACAGAAATTTGAAAATCAAACATTAAAAGTGGGAAATGGCACGTTTTCGTATAATGACCCAGGGCCCTTAATCTATTTGTAGACGACCTACCCGATCAACGAAGTCTCGGAGTTAAATGGAGTATTATGACAGACGTCTTGACATTTCACATTCCAAAAACAGAAAGAACATATACGCAAAGAGGGGTGCTGTCCGTGGTCAACAGTCTGTTCAACCCTCTGGGTTTCCGGGCACCGATAACTATACAAGGTCGGCTACTGCTTAGGGATATGATGGTGCAAGGCGGTGATTGGGATTCAAGCCTCCCTGAGAGTTTCAAAAGAAGATGGATGTATTGGCAAAATTCTCTGCACGATCTCAGTGAAATTCATGTGCCCCGCACATACTCATCAATGTCTCTCTCTGAAGCTCAGATTGTGGACCTATGTGTTTTTTCAGATGATTCATTGAAAGACTATCTTGCAGTCGCATATCTCAGAGTCAAAGCCAAAGACGGGCTTAGAGAAGTGGGCTTTGTGCTAAGGAAGTCGAGACTTGCCCCACGGCCTGATCTTACTGTTCCGAGACTGGAGCTGTGTGCAGCAGTAATGGCCGTAGAGATTGCAGAAGTCATAATTGAAGAAATAAAAGTGGAATTCAATTCAATTAGCTTCTATACTGACAGCAAAGTAGTCTTGGGTTATATTCACAACCAGTCACAAAGCTTCTACATCTATGTAAATAACAGAGTGCAAAGAATTAAGCAGTCCACATAACCTGAGCAGTGGCATTATGTGCCATCAGACGAAAACCCAGCTGATCATGGTTCACGCTCCGTTCCAGCTTCCAAGCTCCTGACAGGACCTCCTTTCCTTCATGCTGAACTGGTTTGGGCTCAAGAGGAGAAAATCAGTTTTGAGTTAATTCATGCAGATGATGACAAAGAACTTCGACCAGAGGTGAATACTTTGTCCACAAGTGTTGCTGAAAATAACCTGAGCTCAAAGCGATGGGAACGTTTTTCCAGATGGAAGTCTGCTGTCAAAGCTGTAGCTCGTCTCAGTCACATTGCTTACTGTTTCACCCACCCAACAAAGGTTGGAGAATGTGCTGGTTGGCATGTCTGCAAAAATTTTATTTCTGTGGATTCTCTGGAAAGAGCAGAAAGAGAAATTATTAGAAGTGTGCAGCAGGAAGTATATTCTGAGGAATTTAAGCACATCCAAGCAAACCGCAACATTTCTAAACAAAGCTCACCCATTAAGCTGAATCCCATCACTGACAGTGATGGTCTTCTCCGAGTTGGTGGACGGATTCAGGAATCTGTGGGATATTGTGAAGAGAAAGTTGAGAGATGCAAGACCCAACACTCTGGATGAGCTTAAGGCTGCTATCGAAGCATCCTGGGCCTCCATAACACCTCAGCAGTGCCACAGGCTGATTGCCTCCATGCCATGCTGCACTGAAGCAGTCATTTCTGCAAAAGGATTCCCGACCAAGTATTGAGTGCATAACTGAACATAAATATTTGAAGGTTGACTTTTTCGGTATTAAAAACACTTTTCTTTTATTGGTCGGATTAAATATGCTAATTTTTTGAGATAGGAATTTTGGGTTTTCATGAGCTGTATGCCAAAATCATCAGTATTAAAACAATAAAAGACCTGAAATATTTCAGTTGGTGTGCAATGAATCTAAAATATATGAAAGTTTAATTTTTATCATTACATTATGGAAAATAATGAACTTTATCACAATATGCTAATTTTTTGAGAAGGACCTGTAATTAATGCGCGTCCTTTGATACCTGTCTCCTCTGACCCTGAGAACCCTTACATTCTAACGCCGTCTATTCTGTTAAACAAGCGCACATTCCTTTCCTCTCTGTGACATCAACACAGGAGATATGTTGAAATGCCAGTGGAAACGTGTTCAAGTGCTGGCTGATGAGTTCTGGTATAGATGGCGCAGAAAGTATCTGAGCACGCTGCACTGTCGTAAAAAATGACCACAAAAAGAGCTTGACATCAAGGAGGGAGATGTTGTCCTTCTTAAAGAGCAACAAGCCAAATGAAATGAATGGCCTATGGGCATCATAGTGAAAGCTGTTCCCAGCGAAGATGGAATGATAAGGAAAGCTGAAGTGAAGTTGTTAAACAAGGCATGACAAAGGTCTACTACAGGCCTATCTCAGAACTCGTCTTTCTAATGTCCCAATCTGAAGGTTCATCATAGAGTGTGGTATCTCAAAGATCCCAGACGGGGAGTGTCCTGACATTGTCAGGTGAGATATCATGTAGCCAAGCGACCTCTTGTGGTCATATGAGGTTTAGCAAGAAATTAGAAAGTGACCTCATCAGTATTAGCCTATACAATTAGTGATGTCATCAAAAAGAGACTGAATCAGAGGCAGAGATCTTTCATGTTATGGGCTTTCATTAATCCAAAGGACATCCTCCGTTCAAAGTTATTAATAAGGCATTCCCTGTAAGCCATCTTGTTTTGTCATTACTCATTATTGTGTTCATTGCATTTTGTATAGTTAAAGATGTTTATTTAAAGATGTTTAAAGATTGTTTTGATGTTATTTAGGATGGCATGTTTATGCTTGCCAATACAATGCATATTCTCTCATCTTTCACATGTGATATTATTTACAAGTTAAATAATTGGTCTGTGCCAAGGCTAAGCAAGAACAAGCTATAGCCCCATCAAGCCCCGTCGTAAATGTCAAAAGTTTATTGGCAGCTGCTACTAGTTGTTAATGTCTACAGTAGCACAAAATTCCAAATCACATTTATCTAAATTTTAACCATCATCACCTGTCTGGGTTATGTGACAAGGCATTTCATTCTTTTGGGACACTTGACTGATTTCTTAATTTTTTTTCAGCAGTGTAATCTGTTACCGTACACAAACCAAAGATAGAGGGCAGTCTCTGTCTGCAAAAATGTGCTCCATGTACACAAACATAGAGTGAGTGAGATTTAGAGAATTAGACAAATATCGATTTTTAGGGGGCATTCGAGTACATTTTCATACAAATTAAACATGTATGTTAGTTAAAACTCTCTCTATATCTCTTTAAAATACTCTCTCTAAATCTCTGTAAATTTTTAATAAACAGTATTTGAGCAGGAATAACTGCAGAGGTACTATAAACGTTATATATATAACAATTTTTATATATATATATATATATACACATACGTGTGTGTGTGTTTGTGACCCTGGACCACAAAACCAGTCTTAAGTGTAAATGTTTCAAAATTGAGAATTATAAATTATAAAGAAAAAATAAGCTTTCCACTGATGCATGGTTTATTAGGATCAGACAATATAAGGTCAATATACATCTATTTGAAAATCTGGAATCTGATGGTGCAAAAAAATCTAAATACTCTAAAAATCACCTTTAAAGTTGTACATGAATTTTGGAAAATGCATAGTGATGATCGAAAATTAAGTTTTGATATATTTACAGTAGGAAATTTACAAAATAACAAAATGCTGACCCATACAATTTTCTGGCTATTGCTAAAAATATACTCCAGCGACTTAAGACTGGTTTTGTGGTCCAGGGTCACATATTATCACAATTTTATATATATATATATATATAAAAATTAGATCTTCATCATCTCTCAGTAGTACCATGCTTTCAGCATATATCAATACAGTAAAAAAAAAGGAAAAAGACCCAAAACAATAGGATAAGATATAATGTTGGTGTTGCAGCATTTGTTAATTTATGCTGTTATTGTATGAATAACATTCCTAGAACTGAGTACAAATATACCAGTTATTGCAGAAATACAGGAAAGCTTTAACAATCGCTGTTAACACATTTCATAAACGCAAATTCATAAACGAAACCAAAAAGATAAAGCAATACACAGCGAGTAAGCAAACTAAAAGTATGTGCTGAACTGATACATCAGCTCATGGCACACAGGCGGTAAGCATGTTGGCAACTAAATGACATTCTTACAGAAACTTCGGTAAGATCACTGGAAACAAATGAAGGAAGTGCCATCTTAAATCATTATTTTCCAAATAATAAATACTTATTCCCATCCTATTTTCAAATCCATCACAGTGCAAGATCCGTTGAGAGTGGGGTACCGTTTAGTTGAGATAATAAATAAAACATCATTTTAAAACTTGTGATTGGCTTTGTGAAGTCAATCAAGAGGTCTGTTCTGATGCACTGTTGCTTTACTGTCCAAAATCTGCAAAGAGAAAGATCTTCAGCTGCTGGTCCCCCCAAAAATATATGAAAGACAAAATAAGCAACTGTCTACTTCCAAAGAAAAACAAAGCAGCAAAAAATAAAAAATAAAAAAATACAATACTAAAAGTAACCTGGCATAACACTGTCTTATTATCAGTGTTACAACTATTTTATCAAATAAAAATAAATATTCTTCGTTTTGCTCAGAAATATTCAGGTATTCATAGAAACCCCAGGTTTACTTTTAAAGTACCTTTAAATTGTTTTATCAAGAACTCTTCTTTTTCCACAGATGTCAAAATGAGTAAAAGAAAGACAAAAATTAGAAACAAGGATCTAGGATTGGCTATGTCTCCCACTTTGCATTTCAGCTGAGCTGACGGCAGGGCTCAAAAGTCCATTTAGTGGCTCCACCGAACACATCGATAATACTTTCAGACCATGATAAGACATTGCCAGCTTGTGCTCGAGTGTTGCAGGTTGACAGGTTGTAGATTTCTCCAGCTGTTAATTTTCTATCCCATATATTGAAATTTGCCAGTTCACCAACAAAGGCTTGGGTTGCATCAAAACCTCCACCAAGTGTATCCTGGAAGAACAAAAAACAAAAAAGAATAATAATAATAATTTAAAAATCCCATTGGAAAATATCAGGTTATTAAACAGCAAGCAAACCAGTTAAGTCTAATTAACCATGACCAATACATTTACTTTTGCCTGTGACTTACGTTAATAACTGATATGTTTACATAAAGCTAATAGCATACTTCTGAGTCTTACCTGCTCCTGACCTAAAACTAGTACACCGTTGGGTTTTATTGGATGGTAGGGTGCCAGATTCTCTCCAGTTCCACGCAAAACACCATCCTGAAATGCCTCCCATACTCCATCCCGAGTCGTCCATGTGATGCAGATGTGATGCCATTTACCATCATTGATGACGAAAGGTAATTTTGCAACCTATAAAGTTACACTGTGGATTATTTTTATTGCTTTCCTGCTTACAAGTGCAAAAAGAATTTTTTTTTTTTTAAATGAACAGACCTCTGCATTTACTAAGTCAGCTCAAAATTACACACTGAGATGCATCTATGGGCCCTACTGCTGCCACTTACAATCATGTTATACATTGAATAATTGCATTATTATTTTCCAAACTTAACCTTGTCATTTATGAGGATCTCCATTGGATTGTTCCCCCATTCTATGAGAACAAGCTCATTAGCTTGTCCAGGAACAGCATAGGAGAAGGGTGTTCCCACCCCGGGTGATGCATTGGACTTTATCCATAAGCAGAAAGAGAAGGCATACATTTCTGGTAGACTTTTCTTCACTTTGGCATACATGTAATTTGTTCTTAAGGGGAATGTTATCTGATACTTGTCCAGTGGCCTGGTGCTTTTTGAACCTGCAGAATAAAAAGTATTTACTGTTAGAGTTATAACGCCCTCTCTCCCTCTAAATGAAATATCTCTCTACATCTATTCAACAAAGACTTAATAAATCTACTTCTCTGATGATTAAGGGACTGTAATTATTATTCTTGGAGTATTTTATTCAGGGGTCACATCGACAACTTAAAAAGTTAACCCAGCCAAACACATTTTAATATGCAGTGCAGGTAGAAATGTGCCATTCTTTTGTGTTCTTTTTTTTTTAAATGCCATTTTTAAACTTATTTAGTATGGGCATATATGCATAGAACATTATTTGTATTTATTGCAATTTGTGAAATTGGTTTAAGCAGGCTGCGCTTTGAGCAGCAAAATTACGCAGCTATGCAGACAAGACCTAAGCTACTTGCTTTGAAAATGACATGAGCTCTGATTTTCCTATCATTATTAGGCTACATCACATTTGTGGTTTATGGGATCAATATGTGAAGTAGCCTAATGCAGTTCCCCCTCCCACACCATTCTTTGTGCCATTACACAGTCTAAACATTGGTGTTTTACTGGAACTTACAGTCATGCTTCTCAAACACATAATTACTGTTGCTAGTAGTTCATATTTGTTATTTATATTACATACAAGTCAAATTTATCATGTAATTAGATTTCTGACCTTTCTCCAGGTCGTTAATTCTCTGATGTAAGGAGGTGAGGGTTGACTCCACTCGATTGCGCTGATTTGTGTCATTCTTCTGCCCAGGTTTGCTTTCCTCCAAAGTATTGACCCGGGACAGCACCTGCTTTTCCATATCATCGATCTTATTTTGAAGCAGATCTTTAAGGCTGTTCGCCTGGACAGATCCGTTGTTCCTGCTGTACTGCTACGGGAAAACAGGACAGGGGTATTCAAATGAATACTTTAAAACGCTCGCATGGAGAACTTCTAAGAGACTATAAGCCAATTTCAGGATTAGCACATCCTTTTGTGAACGTGTGACACATTGACTAAATCTGTCAAAGACCTCCTCACAAGTCGTTCGACCCCGTTAAGATTACTCACAATATTATATAATATATATATATTATTTAAAATGGTCATTTTAAGTAATTCTGTCACGCATTGCGTGAATATGCATCTATGACTCTAGCATATGAACTATAGTAATAGACTAGATGTAGTCACGTTTTAAGATGAAAAAAAAAAATCAAAATCTTTAGGTCATAAATACCTCCAGGTTTTCCAATCTCTGTTTAAGCGTGGCTAAAGTCTGCCCAAGCTGGGCTAGCGTATCTGTTGAAGTGCGGGATACGTCTCCCATTGTGTTTTTGCCCGGTTCTTTCCTCCGACCTCCGGTCACGGGCTCCAGAACAGCCTGACTTTCACAGCGGCTCAACTTCGAAGATAGTTCCCTGATCGTCTCCTTCTGGTTAATGATAGTTTCCTTCTGCTGTAGGACTGTCTCCCTTAACTGCATTACTGTGGTCTTCAGATCATCCGCTGGTCCGCTGTTCTGCATAGTGGCTGCGCACAGGTCGATATCCTTGGGCACGGACGTGCATATGAACTGGGTCTGCCCGAAATCTTGCGAAGATCCCTCTAGATATGTGAGAGAAAGCAGAAAAAGTGTCCATGAGATCCTCTCCATTGTGGGTTGCCTTTGTCAATGTTTGCCGTGTAAGTAACGTGCTGCTTAACCACCACGGAGCTGTTCGCGGACTCTTTGCAGAGCGTATGGGGTTTATATAGGGCAGCAGAGGCACAGAGCAGATCCGCTGCCTGCAGCTCGCTCGTGTTCTCTTGTCATGTCAAGTGTATTTTTTAAGGTGGAACGAGGAGATAGTAATTCAGACCTATACTATAGTCTCTACAATGGTAAAGTACAATGTGAACCACATCAAACTAATCCGAGTTTAGGTTTAGGAGATAGGTTTAGTTTTAGTTGAGTGAAGGAGTTTTTTTTTTAGAGAGATCTGACACTATTATGTCACCGTTAATTGTATTTTATTTTAGCAATATCATAAAAAAAAAAAATTATAACATTAATGACGGTTCTTACCGTCTCGGGTTTAAAAGCGCAGTGACTAATTAATTTATTATTCATCCATGCCGCGCCATAGGCTAGAGCAGTGCTTCTTAAACCTGTCCTGGATGACCCCCTGCCCTGCACAATTTTTATGTCTCCCTTATCTAACACACCTGATTCCACTCATCAGCTCCTTAGTAGAGACTGCAATAACTAAATTTGCAATGTCTGATTAGGGAGACATACAAAATGTACAGAGCAGGGGTCCTCCAGCACAGGTTTGGTATACGCAAATATTGTAACAATACAAAAACGGTATTTGCAAGCTTAATAATGAACATCTTAAATATTTTATTGACGTTATGAGACATTGCGGTATAACATTGGCGTGTCTTGTTCCACCTTAAGACTGGATCCACTTAGATTCCATTGGGTTGGTCCAGTACCTGAGTGGTGGCCCTGCGGAGTAAGGATTTGGTTTACTACCCGCGGATCTTATCTCATAGCCCATTTATAGACACAATTTTTTCCACGAGCGAGAACACTCACTTCTATAGTCATGACAAGAATCTATTTTAATCACCCATTCTTCCCTTAGCGCCTCCTTTAAAGGCTTCATAAGAGAAAGATAGTCTGTACCGATTTTTCCTGGAAAAACACGAGTGGCTGGAGGCGTGACGTGTGGATGGAGCTTAAGAATCACGAGCGCGAGTAGGCTTTTGCGTTGAGAGCGTTTGGAAGCTGTGACATTACCGTGAGGAAAAAAACATCCAAAACAAACCATGGCTAACAGTCAGATTCAGCATATATTTATGATCCAGAATCAGATCCAGAGGCTGAAATTTATCAAAGAGCAGCATCAGCAACGACGTCTCTATGTGGTATGTACTGAAACTGTATATATTTGCTTAGCGGTTTTGGAAAATGACTTAGTTCCACTTTATGTCGTCGTTTTTTTTTTTTTTTTTTTTTTTTTAAGCTGTAACGTTACATGTGGAAAGTGCAGTTTGATGACAACATCGCATGTTGTTTACTTGATGTGCTTACGCGCCGACAGCTAAGTTAACAACACAGAGATATTTGAAGCAGTTTTACTCACCGCATGTGGTTCCAACACATGATCGTGACCCTTTTTCGTTGGGACTGCATTATCCTTAAGAAATAAACAATGTGCAAATCTGGCGTCAAACTGGGCCTTGTTTATAAAACAAGCATCTTCGAAATGCAGGGAACAAACAAAAACACTTGCACAACTCCGTTGATGCTCTGTAAAAATAAACTCCATCCACTGGTCCCTTAATGCTGTTTTTTTTTTTTTTTTTGGTAATCTGTGCAGGGTTGTCTTGCCCTGGCAACCAAAAACACACTTCTTTTGTGACAATTCGGTCTCTCGCTCTGATCAGTGATTGTCTGTGCTCTACTCTACAGGAGCGCGCGCTCTTCCGGCAGAAGTGCCCTTAGGACCCATATAAGGAAATTCCGCTCTATTTTTGGACTCATAATTTATTTAACAGTTTATTGCATAACATTATAAAGAACTGGAAATCAAATCACCATATGCTACGTCAGAGGTGTAGGACACAATTGCGGGTTTATTATTATTTTATTATTATTATTATTTTTTTGTAGGAGGTGCTAAGGAGGGGCTTAACAGTTCAGAGGTGGTTCTAAAAAAAAAAAGCTAGGCTAATTAAATTGAGTGAAAGTAATGAACTTCTGTAAGCTTCAGCTATCTAAATATCATGCAAATTCAGCCACCTTGTGTTTTTTATGTACAGGAGCTTCGAAAAAGGCACTTTTGTTTTTTCTGTGGTATTAAACTTCTCATATGACACTGTCATTAGTAATATAGCTTCTAATGCCAACTGACAAATATGACACTTACAAATTAGTACAATTTATGAACGCACATAGAAAAGAGAGAAAGTAGGGATTTTTTTTTGTTTTTCATTGTTTTATTTTTCTTTCTTTCATTCTTTCTTTCTTTCTTTCTTTATTGTTATCTATCAAGTAATTTTTTCTAACCATCAAGTGTCAGTCTACCAACTGGCAGGAAAACATGGTAAAAAAAAGACATCGAATTCATGAACCGTGACAGTACCCCTTCCCCTAGGAATATCTCGTGGCATTCCTCGACGGACTTGCATATCAATTGAAATCATCATTCAGGGAGTGATCCAGAATGTCCCTAGCAGGAACCCGACTTCTCTCCTTCGGACCATAACCCACCCAGTCCACCAAGTATTGGAATCCTCCTTCTCGAATCCAGAATACGGTTAACCAAACAAGTGGGTTCCCCATCTACGAGACGCAGCGTGGCAGGAAACAGGACCGGAGGGTTAATAAGTGAATGAAACACAGGTTTGTGGATGTACTCCACTGTAGCAGAAATGAGTCGAACAGACAAATTAAAGAGTCTATCAGAGCTGTGTGTATTGAAACATGAGCTGAATTCCTCAGGAAGTCATAAATCAGTTCTAGTGCCACAAGAACCAAGCAGATTACCAACCAACTTGTTCACACAACAGCTTTCAACATGAACACCACTATAGCATTTATTTACAATTTCAATTCGAAGAAGAGATTGTCAAATTTGTTGTTCATAATTGAAATGCAACACTGGACATCACATGGAAACCCATGAGAGTACTGCACAAGTCCCATTGACTTCCCCCCCCCACACCTAGCAGAACCAGACTGAAATTCCTAAGGGGGGGAAGGGCTTTAAACCTCTGTCTTCACAGAACATCCCTTTGCCAGAGAATGGCAAAGAAACTGCTTCTTGTACATAGATATGGACCAGAATGAACTCAAAAAAGACTTATGAATGAATCATTCCATTGCTTAACTCCATATTCATTTATGTGTAACCCACACATTTGACTATCATGTATAATCACTTATTGTGTATGTCTTTTGATAACTATAGGATACATAGTCATGTCTAGTATTGATGTAATCGAATTTTCTTGCTTGATATTGTCCTGACAATCATTTATTTGTAAAATATATCATAATCGTGTTATAGGAATCATGTCCAAAATTAGACCCTGTGAGGCAAGAACCACATGCTTGGTAAGATAAACAAATGATTTATGATACCCACCCCAAGACCATATCTGATTGGTCAAGGCAACATTTGAGGGGTGGCCAACAAGGAAGTTTAAATACTTTGGACACCATGAAATCTTGCTTTTAGTTCTAGCATTGCTTGTGCTATCAGTCATGCCTTGCCTTTAGTCCTTTGCTGCTGCTATTAGCCATGTCTGTTTCTAGTCTCTAGCTATGCTTCTGCTAGCTTGTAGCTTCTAGCCATGCGGTTTATTCATCACTGTTTGATCGCGGTTCCTGCGTGCTTCGGCCTGCCTGCTGCTACTATGCCACAATGAGAAGGAACACAACCTAGTCTCGTCAAACTTTATTTCTTTTCTTTTTCCGTTTGAGAGTTTTGTGTTCTGAGTTAAGTTTTGTAACGTCGACCTCGTCTGCGCGTTTGAACTCCAACCAGCCACACAACTCCAGCTTCAGCCAACGCCCAAGCACGGGCTCCCCAAGACGTCACTTCAGCCAACTAAACTTCCAGCCAATCAGCGACACTGGGATACCCCTTTCAACTGGAGTCCCTTTCACAGCAAACGAAGGCAACGTATTCCCAGATATTTGTTGTGCTGGTGTATCTAATATAATTTTAACCCCATTAAAGGGAACTCAATGCGAGCGCTAATTACGTGATTGATGGTTGTTCATGTCTATGCAATTTAACGTATTGCTGTAAACTTGGAATTCCATATTTCCATTCTCTTAAACTCATCTTTCCCTAACTTTCGACCTTCCTGCAACTTGTGTGAATGTGTGTGTGTGTGCGTTTATGTGTTAGATTAGTTTATATGTCTTAGATTTATCTAATAAAGCCTTATTCATATTGAAAAGAGAAGTATCTTGTGTTTTGTGCTTACAAGTTAATGTCTTAAACTGCCGATCTTGTTACTGTGCTAATTGATAGTGTTTTCACTATAGTTTGGATATTAGTATCCAGCGCAGATTTGATGTTAAACGGCTAGTTCACTGAATCGCAGGGCGTCTCCGTGACCAGCCGTGAAACAGTGATTCTGTTCAAATTCCCTTTAAAATCTTAAATGATTCCCTTTGAGCTAAATTGACCTGTTTCCCTTACATGAATGGTGGAGAATAATGCGGGCAGTTTAATCTAAATTGTGAGCATAAACCAAGTTATTTAATCTTTTATTTTGCTGCGGATGAAAGCTAGCGAGACGTGTGTGTGTTTGTGTGACCCGTGACGTAAGCAGCGCGCGCCCTCCCGCTTGAATGAAAGGAGCTAGAGGAGACTTTAACTCAAGTCCGTCTCTTCAATGTTAACAGCAGTAAGTGAACTTAAAAGCAAACATCTGAGATCGTACAATAAGGTAGAAATTGAGCATGTTCCTCATTTGTGTAATGCCTTGTTTTATAGCTGATTTGATTTCACTGCGTGTTCCAGTGTCTCAAACGCTATCTCAGTCACTGTTTGCTGAACGGAGCTAAACTGTTAGTGTTTCAAAAGGGATATAAATCGGTGAATAAAGAATAGTTTTGAGCGTGTTCCTCAATCTATTTATCAAAGTCCCCGTATTCATATTTCATATAGTTTGATTGCCAGTGCGTGTTCCACTGCCGAATCAAATTTGATATTCGACTCCCCTAAGTTAACGTTAAACATTAGAGAACAATGTTTGCCCATTTGTATCCATTCACAAAGTGAATGCAATCTCCCGTAACACTGTGTGTGTCCGAGAGTAATTTGAATGGGAGTGTTTTAAAAGCTTGATCAAGTAAATTTTAACTGTGTACCAACAGCGAAGGAAAACTTTGTTTGTGTCCAGAAAAACTGGCACGGAGATTCAAATTGCTGAGATTGATATAATAACTACAGCAGGAAGCTGCTATTTGAATTAAGATAAATTTAACTCTATACAAACTGAGAGTTTAAGTGCCACATCGCAAAACCAACTGAAAGGCGGTGTTGTTATTTGTACAGTGTTGAAATGAGCCGACATTTCATGTAACATGCTTAACTGTATTTGCAACAATGCAACGATTCATGTGCTAATCCACTAGAATGTGTTTTGGTTGCCATAGTGACGACCGTGACCCGGAAGCCTTAACGTACTTCCGGAGCAACTCTGAACTGTGCACGCGCAGCGCACAAACTCTGCGGTGTCGCTAAGCTAACGAAACCATTGCATTTACATTGAAGTCTATACTAAAGCCACTAGCCTCAAAGGTTAGCCGTTAGCATTACCATCCAGTGGTAGAATAATGTGTGTTTGGGCATCGCTGATGTGATTTAACCATTTTAAACATCTTAACTAACACTTGTTAGTCTCTTTCTTTCTATCGCTCTCTTTTCTCACTAGACCACTTATTTTCATTTTACTAGAAAGGGAAATACTGACTCACAATTATTAATTGTCAAATTGAAATTTAATTGAAACATTAAATTTATTTGGAAGCATTTAAAATTTCCCTCTCAGATCATTTCATATGATCTTTTATTTCTAGTATTCTCTTTTGGGTCTAATTATTTTAGGAATGAATAAGCCTTGAACTTTTGAAGTTAAGTAAACTTATTCTTCCTAATTTATTTATTACCCATCTGAATATATGCTATTCAGACCTTTACTTATTTGAATGCATTTTACCCCTCTTCCTATTTTGGTTATACACTTAACCACTATTGTTTTACTTATTGATTTCCTCTTTTTAATTTCATTTTTGCATATTTTGCCCATTTATTAATTTTTTTTAATTTTACATTTTCTTACCATTTCTTTACTTGTGTATCCTAGCCTGGGAACGACAAACCTGAGCCCTAAAAGGAGACATTGTTATCCCTCACTACGAGTTCAAATAAATTAGAAAGACAACTCTCTTTCACTTAAAGTTTATTTTGTTTGATTAGTTGTGCAGCAACTAACACAACGCTCTCCTTGTAGTTGAGATAATCGCTACTGAGACTTACCATCTCCGTCCTCTCTCTCCTTTACTTTCCTCTTCTCTTTTTACATTTGTAGGACATGTAAGAACCATCAATCAATTCTAAGTGAAGTAAATACACAATCGTGCCAAAGACGACAAATCATCCTTATGAATATGATTGTAATCATCCTCTCATTTGTTCTTCGTAACCTCCCTACATTTGGAAACGCAATCCAAGTGTTAGCATCTCATCCAACGTTGAGATCAATTTAATAGAGATACGTGTTGAGCAACTGTCGCCTTCGCTGACTCCCTGGTGAGCGGTCCAACTGAAAGGTGTACGGTGTCAATCCTGTCAGACTAAGAAAAGAGATATCAGAATTATTATTGTATTCTTTTGTCCAAAGCAAGAAATATAATAATATTGTTTACGTTTTGATAACATTTAATTGGAAAAAATAATTTTCCTCATTTGAAAAACAGAAATTTTGCTTGTCATTTGAATTTGTTTTTCACCTCTGTCTCTCTCTTCCTCATTAGAGTGACAAAGTCTTCGCATCTCTAGTCTACTTAGACACCCTGAGACCAACACAGTCATCACCACATTTCACTAGTGTTTCACAATCACTGATACAACACTTAGTTGTCCCACCACATATAGGCTTTTACTCCACACAGATCTGTGTCAGTCTCTCTTCTCCCTAGCGTGCCAACATGCCGCAGACTGCAGACCCCATTGCCCATGGGGAAGATGTGAACACTTTCCTGAGAGGCATGACAGACAACCTCACTCCAAAGACATTTGAACTCTTATTATTTTTAATAATAATCCTAATCCTGAGAAGATTCCTGACACAAGATTCAAGCCAGAACAACAACCACGAGGAGCTAGTCAAGATCACGAGCTCACTAAGCTATGCCTTCACCACCCAGCTGAAACTGAGCGACAAGCACATCACCCACCTTCAAGAGGAGCTGACATGTGCTGAACGTCGCATAGACAAGCTGGAAGTGAAAGTTCAAGATCAACTCAAAGCACCCAGCGAGAGGGAGCAGGATACAACAGAACAAGTTATGAAGCTCCTAGCAGCCCTGGCAGCAGCTCAGCTCGACCAGCAACATGCAACGGCTGCTCAGAAAGACCTGGTAAACAGACTCCAGTATGCCGAACAGCTACTGGAGAAAGCCAAGATAGACATCAGAAACAAGAATTCTGAAATCAGTGCTTTGAAAGACCACCTTGAAAGGTACAGAACTGAAATGGACAATCTGACCCAACAACTAGATGATACCAATGATTAGCTCTAGATGGTCAGAAAAGAACTCCAAAATGCTTACAAGCACAAACTACAGCCAAGAAAAGAGAAACATCTCTTAGCCTCATCACTGCTGAGCAGAGCAGAGTCCCACGTCCAAGAACTGTCATATGACGAAAGGAGTGAAGGGCCACAACCCAAAACCTCACCTGCCTTCGCCACACAACCCTTTCCTGCCAACGAAAGAAAACCTCCCCTCCAAGGCCTTGGAGCTGCCCACAGGATGACCATCAAAGACCTCAACAAGCTGTCTAAAAACATCAGCAGGTTCAACCCGAACTCCACAGAGAGCCCCGACATCCAAGCTTACCTGCGAGATATCGAATTTCACCTGGAAGTGAGACCTCATGTGACTGACAGAGACTGGTTATACCTCCTTAGAGCCACGTCCAGTCCCGAGGTACGAAACTTTCTAGATCGACAGCCCAGTCAAACCAAGTCAAACTACCAGCGACTTTGTGAGGTCCTGATTAAAGAGTTTACAGACCCAGAGTCTGAACATGGACTGTTAACTGCCTTGGAAACCAAACAAGGTCGTCAAGAGACTCCACAAGCTTATTACAACTGACTCCGACAAGCCTACTTTGGTGCACACAACAGCCCTGACCTTGAAGAGGATGTGAACTTCAAAACCCTCTTCCTAAAATATCTGCACCCCGGAGTCAGTCACCATCTAGGTGTCATGGCCTGTCCGAACTCCATGACCATCCAACAGTTGCGTGACCTAACTCAGAAGGCCTATAACAAGCAGAAGTTGGCCTCAAAGAAAGGTAACAAAACATCCACACTCTTGAACTCTGTCAACAAAGACTCAAGCCTTGCACTGGACGACACCCAGTGGCATCACAACACCAGAGTCTTCCATCAAGAGCACAGAGAACGTGACGCCCATATCCACGACCGCTTTCAGCCCAACTGCTGGAAAAATCCATGGGACCAGCCACGCTTCTCAAGAAACCAAAAGGATAAGAACATCTGGAAACCTAACCAGATATCCAAAGGTGATCAGCTGACTCATCCAAGAGCAACTCGTGTGGGTAAGCGACAACAAAACCCACCTCAGCACCACTCAGACATGCACAGTGCTGAGTATGCACAAGAACATAACCGCTTACCATTAGAAGACACGGAACAAGTCATGGAACAACTAAGAGAGATCCTTCAAGACAATTTACATGCATATGACCACAAAGTTGAGTCGTGTTCGCTGTGACCAGCGACAGAACGGAAGGCCGGTGATCACCTGGTGCACCACATCAGAGATGACAAGCACCTGTTCAACAACAACCCAGAACGAACAAGTCTTTCACGGCCAACTGTTGATGAAAAATCTGAGGTACTAAAGGACATCACCTCAGTCACTAACAAACTGTCAAATTAACTCCAAGTACCACATTCCCTGTCTGTGCAACAGCAACCACCAGAGCACAGAAGGTCAGAAAGTCTGCTTCAGCCAGAAGGCATCAGAAGAAGAATGCAACATAGGAGACAAGTTTTGCAACTCAGCTTCACACAGCCATGCCAAACTGCCTCCGACTGTCTGCCAAAGAACTTCCTGCCTTGCTGGACTGACCCCTCATTAGACCATGGACACGCCCTCATCCAAGCCAAGGATGCAGAGAGCCAGTCTTCAGTGACATGCTAGAAAAAGGGGGAGACAACACAGACTTGAACAGATCTGACCACACATGCACTACACCAGTAACACACAACATTACCTACACCCAGAGGTAAACACATCTACTGATAACACAGTCAACAAACATATTCTTCCCACAGGTAGAATATCCAACTTTTAGTGTAACAAAGTTACACATACCCACCATGAAGAAACGTGCAGCCATCCTCACAATAGGTAGAACACCTGACACTAAGTTAAGGTTCATGACACACTAGCTGCACCTGACATCCTAGCTCAATAGTAGTTGTAACCCATGCTAGGAAAACCCACAGCAGCCTTGTTTTGTTTTGTTCTTCTTCTACCTATCCTTCTCCTTCCCCTCTTTCCTGAGTAGGTGAAATGCCTAGACACCCTGCGAGGGTCGAAGGTCTGATATTAGGATTGACTCGCAACACCTAATATCCGCCAGCCACTCTAAACTGAATGGAAGCCAGAGAGCTCCATGCATGATAGGTCAATTCATTGAATTGAAAATGAAATTACTAGAAAACTAACGGTAAATGTGTAAAGTAAGACAACCTAGAAGAACCAAACAAAGTTAACCACAAATTTGATTGATGAATCAAAATAAAACAACAATTTCCAAAACGATCTAAACTATCCTCAATGGGCTAAACTACATTGACTAATTGAACTTAACCACGTGTACCTAAATAACCTGATGCCTGCACCAGTACAGTAACTGTCATGGAGGTGTTGTCTTGCTGTTTGCTGTGTTTGTCTGCTTCTTCTGCCTTTGTTTCTTCAGCGATCGACGATGTCTTCACCTAAACACCTCGCCAATCGAAAGGGGGATATATGTAGCAGAAATGAGTCGAACAGACAAATTAAAGAGTCTATCAGAGCTGTGTGCATTGAAACATGAGCTGAATTCCTCAGGAAGTCATAAATCAGTTCTAGTGCCACAAGAACCAAGCAGATTACCAACCAACTTGTTCACACAACAGCTTTCAACATGAACACCACTAGAGCATTTATTTACAATTTCAATTCGAAGAAGAGATTGTCAAATTTGTTGTTCATAATTGAAATGCAACGGTGGACATCACATGGAAACCCATGAGAGTACTGCACAAGTCCCATTGACTTCCCCCCCACACCTAGCAGAACCAGACTGAAATTCCTAAGGGGGGGAAGGGCTTTAAACCTCTGTCTTCACAGAACATCCCTTTGCCAGAGAATGGCAAAGAAACTGCTTCTTGTACATAGATATGGACCAGAATGAACTCAAAAAAGACTTATGAATGAGTCATTCCATTGCTTAACTCCATATTCATTTATGTGTAACCCACACATTTGACTATCATGTATAATCACTTATTGTGTATGTCTTTTGATAACTATAGGATACATAGTCATGTCTAGTATTGATGTAATCGAATTTTCTTGCTTGATATTGTCCTGACAATCATTTATTTGTAAAATATATCATAATCGTGTTATAGGAATCATGTCCAAAATTAGACCCTGTGAGGCAAGAACCACATGCTTGGTAAGATAAACAAATGATTTATGATACCCACCCCAAGACCATATCTGATTGGTCAAGGCAACATTTGAGGGGTGGCCAACAAGGAAGTTTAAATACTTTGGACACCATGAAATCTTGCTTTTAGTTCTAGCATTGCTTGTGCTATCAGTCATGTCTTGCTTTTAGTCCCTTGCTGCTGCTATTAGCCATGTCTGTTTCTAGTCTCTAGCTATGCTTCTGCTAGCTTGTAGCTTCTAGCCATGCGGTTTATTCATCACTGTTTGATCGCGGTTCCTGCGTGCTTCGGCCTGCCTGCTGCTACTATGCCACGATGAGAAGGAACACAACCTAGTCTCGTCAAACTTTATTTCTTTTCTTTTTCCGTTTGAGAGTTTCGTGTTCTGAGTTAAGTTTTGTAACGTCGACCTCGTCTGCGTGTTTGAACTCCAACCAGCCACACAACTCCAGCTTCAGCCAACGCCCTAGCACGGGCTCCCCAAGACGTCACTTCAGCCAACTGAACTTCCAGCCAATCAGCGACACCGGGATACCCCTTTCAACTGGAGTCCCTTTCCATATTTCCATTCTCTTAAACTCATCTTTCCCTAACTTTCGACCTTCCTGCAACTTGTGTGAATGTGTGTGTGTGCGTTTATGTGTTAGATTAGTTTATATGTCTTAGATTTATCTAATAAAGCCTTATTCATATTGAAAAGAGAAGTATCTTGTGTTTTGTGCTTACAAGTTATTGTCTTAAACTGCCGATCTTGTTACTGTGCTAATTGATAGTGTTTTCACTATAGTTTGGATATTAGTATCCAGCGCAGATTTGATGTTAAACGGCTAGTTCACTGAATCGCAGGGCGTCTCCGTGACCAGCCGTGAAACAGTGATTCTGTTCAAATTCCCTTTAAAATCTTAAATGATTCCCTCTCACTTTGTCCATTGCTTTGGGGATGAAACCCTGTTGTGAATTTGACCCTTATCTTTAAGTTTTTGTTTTTCTTTCCCATATATATATATATATATATATATATATATATATATATATATATATATATATATATATATATATATATATATATATATATTTGTACTACATATCCCACAATTCCAAGCAGACTACAATACCCATGCAAGTGCACTACATTACCAATACACTTCCTGGCCAAGGTCTATAAGTAGACCTCACTTCCTTCCATTGTTTCTCTTCCTTTGGTGAGGTGTGGTTGTTTGAATGGACACCCAACCATATCCATTGAATCCTTTCCTTAGGATGCGTTAAGTAAGTTTGTTTGCCAGTTTATTGTTTGGATATATAAATATATCTACACCGATAAACTTTGGATATATTAACATCTGATATCCTACAAACCCCGAAGATAAACTGACACTTGCCCCCAGTAATTTACAAAATTCTTGCCAAAATTTGGACACAAATTGAGGACCCCTGTCAGAAACCACATCTGTTAGGAGGCCATGTAAACGAAAGACATGATCTACAACAGTTACCGCTGTCTCCTTGGTTGAGGGTTATTTAGGCAAGGGAATAAAATAAGCTACTTTCGAGAATCGGTCAACAACGGTTAAAAAGACCATCTTGCCCTGTGAGGGAAGGAGGGAGGTAATAAAATCTAGAGTGATGTGGGACCAGGGTCTCGAAGGGACTGACAGCGGTTGAAGTAACCCATCTGAAGGTCAATTGGAATTCTTACCAGTGGCACAAACTGAGCAAGCCAAGACAAAACTGCGGATGTCTCAAATCATTAATAGCCACCAGAATCATTGCTTTACCAAAAAGGTGGTGCGATTAACCCCTGGAAGACATCCTATGCTGGAACAATGGCCCCACTGAATGACGTCGGACCGATACCCCTCTGGCACAAACAACCGATTCGAAAGTGCCCACGGAGCCTGCCTAGAGTTGGGTCTTTTGGCGGTTCTGATATATTCTAAGTTCTTGTGATCGGTCCATACAGTAAAAGGTACCCCTGAGCCTTCTAACCAATGTTGCCATTCCTCCAGTGCTAACTTGAATGCCAACAACTCTGTTACCAATGTCATTGTTACGTTTGGCAGGTTAAAAACAATGAGGAAAAAAAAGAATGTTGGCAAAGTACTGTTCTTACCCCCACCTCTGATGCATCGACGTCCACCACGAACTGATGCAATGGATCAGGGGCAACGAGGATGGGAGCCGAAATGAAGCGATTCTTAACCCTTATGCATTGTTGGGGACGTTTTCGTCCACTAGGGGGTAAAGTTGAGTCCGAACATAACGAAAGGGCAGTGAATTTGAACAATGCACAAGGGTTAAGTTGCCTAGGCTGTATCAGACCAACTGAATGAAATTGGCCAACCACATAAACCTCTGTAAGGCCTTATGGGAATCTGGACTTGGCTAATCTATCACAGCCCTAACCTTGTCAGGATCCATACGCACTCCCTCAGACGAGACAATGTACCCTAGGAAAGGACGTCATTGACGAGTGCTTGGAAGACTGCTTGGGGAGTTTAACAGCCCGAAGTGCCCCCTAGGGGTATTAAACACAGTCTTCCATTCATCGCTCTCCCTTATGCGGACCAAATGATAAGCATTACTTAAATCCTACTTTGTGAAAATGGAGGCTCCCCGTAACCGTTCGAAGGCTGAAGACATTAACGGAAAAGGATAAGTATTCTTTACCGTAATGTTGTTCAGCCTCCGGTAATTGTTACACGGTTGCAGAGATCCATCCTTCTTCCCAACAGAAAAAAACCCTCCCCCGTCAGAGATGAGGAAGGACAAATGAACTTTGATGCCAGAGAATCAGAAATATATTTCTCCTTAGCCTCCCTCTCTGGAACAGAAAGTGAATATAATTTGCCTTTAGGTGGAGCCTTACCTGGTACTAAGTCTATGGCACAGTCGTAAGGACGATGAAGAGGTAGAGAAGCAGCCCAGGACTTATTGAACACTTCCCTCAGGTCCTGGTACTCCTCGGGCACATTAGAGAAATTCTCTGCCTTTTCCTGGAACACAGAAACAGGCACAGACAAACAAGCAGACACAAGACAAGACTTATGACATGGGGTGCTCCAAGCAGACACGGAATTGTGTACCCAATCGATGCTGGGATTGTACAGAGTGAGCCAGGGGTGACCAAGAACTATGGGTGCCAGAGGTGAGTCCATGAGGAGGAATGTAATGTTCTTGTAGTGGTTGCCAGAAGTAATGAGGGTTATGGAAACGGTGACCTGAGAAATATAAGGGAGTTGCTGTCCATTTAGAGCATTGACGAACATCTTTTGCGTCACGGTGAATATGGATATATGGAGTTGTTGAGCCACTTCAAAATCCAAAAAGTTACCCTCCGCCCCAGAGTCCAGAAGTGCCTTGGTGTAGTGAGTATGGGTAGTCTGGCCGCCTCCCTACCCGCTGCATGATTGAAGACCCTCCTCATCTCTTTTGAGAGTGCCTGGAACGAGGTGCAGCATGGATCCAGATTTCCCCACACCGCCGTTCCCCACAGAGCCGCCTTGCCCGACAGAAGGGTGAGGACAAATGCCACCTTGGTTTTCTCCTGACGAAACGTCTGCGGCTGCAATGAGAAATACATCGAACAATGGTTAAGGAATGCTCTGTAATACTCTGGCTCACCTGAGTATCCCTCTGGTGTGGGTAAACAGGGCTCGTATTGATGAGGCGGCTCAGGAGAAATTGGTACTACTGGTGGTGGGGGTGGCGCAGCGGGAACTCAGATGTTGTAGTTGTTGGTTGAGCCTCAGACACCTGCGCCGCAAGAGCTTGGATCACCCAACCTGTGTTGGTGATGCTTTCCTCTTGTTTGATCCATCCTTGCCATGCTACGTGAGGCAAACTCATTCCAGCTGGTAGCGCCTGCTGTATCCATGATATGGCCAGATCACTCTATCACGACTCAGAGACAGGATGCAAATGCAAGGCGGATTAAAGACAAGATATAATTATGGTCAGACAAATAGACAACAATGATGCTGAAAACACAGGGGGAGAGTGGCGACGACGACAAGCTCAGATGGTGTGTGACGCAGGGACCTCGTTGGACAACAGTGATGATCCTCAGTGATCATGTGCTGTAATCCCATTGAAGGTGCTTGTGATTCCGGTGCAGGGAACAAGAAGACTCAATGAAGAACAACGGGGGAATCCACAATCTAACACAGCAAGGGGAACAAAACGGAACACAGGGAAGAACCACAGTGATCTGACAACATGAGACACTAGGCGTTTCTCAATGTCAAGGATACTTCCTTGGCAGGACTGGTCCTTCCAAGTCACTTCCTTCAGAGGCTAGGCGAGACTCCATTCGGAGAACACGTAAATGGAACAGACTAGCAAGTGCACGTAATTGCGTCATAACGTCAGTGAAAAGGTCCGTTTGAATAACGCTGTGAATGATATCATTAAATTACTTTGGACAACTTAACTAGTTATTTATAAAGACATGCTGATGACGCAACCAAGCTAACAATTGTTAAATGACAGGTTCAGTTCAGTTAACCATTTGTATTTGTATTTGTATAATTTACAATATCAATATGGTAGTAATTTGTACTGACATTTAAACATTAAACTTTGCTTATATTTACTACAGTTATAACAAATGTTATAACTGTTATAACAAACGTAAATAAAAACCGTTAATGCTCCGACTTTTTAACAAGATAGCAAAGCTGCGCGCATAGGATTGTGGGTGATTTAAGAGTGCGAAGAGCGTGAAAGATACACATATGCATCCTTTACTGTGTATGGGATATTTTTCGAATGAAGGACTCAGTCCTTGGTTGAAATTCCGAGGATCCTCGACATTGGAACAGTCTTTCGACAGATGTCTATGACGTAGCATCCTCAAAATACTGGTGTAATAATAAAATCTCCATAATCATCGGGAAGAAGGAGGCGGGAACCAGCGCACAATCAAACATCATTTTAATTATTCAAAATAAACACAAAACAGCGCATCAGCCCCTCACGGACGACTGATGTGCACAAATAAAAAGCAAAACATAAAATAAAGCCCAGGCCTGGTCCTCTCTCGTCCTTCACTGTTGTCACTCCAGTTTTATATCCTTCCATCTCCTCCGTGGGCCTCGAGACCGGTGGGTCAAACAGGTGTAGCTCATCTCCAATCACTCCACCGGCCTCGCTCCTCCCACGTCCCTCGGCCCCACCCCAGTCGTCACAACTGGCTTCCGAGGACCCTTCCTTGACATTGAGAAACACCTACTAGTTACTGCACTTAAATAGACACACACAATGGGACACAGTTGTTGCTGTTAATCAGTAGTGATCAGGTGCCACGCCCACAGACACGTAATATATAATTAGCATCAAGCAAACAATATTCTCAAGGATTAAAGGTTAAACAGGAAAACTAAAATAAAAATGCGCAACCATCAATTAGGTGGTGATGTACACTAAGTATGTAAATGACCATTGAAAAAAAGAAGAAGAAAGAAACAGCGTGGCGCACATTTACTTAGCATCTGTTTCTATAGTGACTCATGGATTTGTTGCTCTGTTGAGAATGTCTTGAGTCTTAACCAGGAACTTACTCACGGAAGCATTTTTGCAACAACATACCTCGAAGAAGCAAGGTCTGGGGTTAATCAACCAAATGTTTAGGGTTTAGCTGACGGTAAGTTATCTGGGCTTTCTGGAATACACCCCGGTCTTGGCCTGTCAGGTTTTGTCATTAGATGTCAAAGCTATTGCGCATGTCTTGAAACTCATATAGCAAAAATAATGTTAAAGTAACCTTAATCACTTTAAGCTTGTTTTATTATATGGATTAAATCATTAATTTCCAATTGTAGTTAAACAGGTAAAAGATGTTTAAGTGTCACTGCTACATACTATTTACCACACTGTAAACGGAGACCCAGCACTCAACCTAAACTGGTCTGGGTATGCATGCCCATATCTGAGCCAAAATCAGACCAGCCCTTATGGTCCCTAATTGGGCAGAATGTGGCTAATTGTGCTGTGTCAGTGCAAATCGGGCCAGGTCTGCACATCCAAAGCTTAGCCAAATCTGGCAACCATTACTGGGCCAGAGCTGGCTCACTTTTGGTGAGCTGCTGCCAGAACACAGCTGAGTGAGCCGACACTCAGCCACAACATTTAGCCACTATTACTATCAAGTAGTTTTACATTATCAGTATCAAACAGTATGTTACTATAAACAGAAACTGTTGTTCTCTTATTTTATCTCCTGATTTTGTTTCATTTTTCATCTGGAATGGTGCAGTGAGCAGTAACATGGCATGCAGTATAGTTTATGGAAAATTGACTCTAAGCCCTTGATAATTTGGTAAAATATTGATCACTCATCTTCCAAACAGGAAAGTGCTATGCTTAAGGCATAAAGGGGGCAGCAAAACAAATAGTTAATGGCCAAACTTAATTATTAACTATAGATTGTTCTTAGAAATATATGACTTCAGCAACTATGCAAAAATAATCTGTACAAAGTCAACAATTTATTTTTTGTTGGTAGACCATACATGCAAATAGAAAATATAAGTTATTTTTTTCTTTAGCACTACGTTTTTTGCTTAGTTCAGTTGGATGGGGGGTTGGGGGGAGGGATGGGACTATCCAGGTCACAGAACAATAAACAAATCTCATTTTCAGTATACACACTGTTCAATGATACTGGATACAGACCACATGAACAAAACTTTTAAATTAAATTAAATTAAATTAAATTAAATGATAAGATAAGATAAGATAAGATAAGATAAGATAAGATAAGATAACTTCCCTGATAAAGAGTTTTTTTATTTGCTCTGTGGGCACTCATTTCAGCTTGAATAGAGGGGGTCAAACAGCATGTGTGTTGGAGTTAATGAGGCAGGGAGTGTAGGGAAAGTGATACTCAGTATGTTCCAATGGGTTATTTCAAACACTGATTGAATTGGCTATGGGTCAGAACCTGAACAGACAGCATCTGCCACAATGGAATTAGAGAAAGGACTGGATCTCTGCAGATTAATCATGCTGTGTGCTGATTTGTTGAATAATGTATCAGTCTATAATAGAATACAATCATTCTGCCTGTTGTACCCTCAAATGCCTCTCCTTGGGTATATGCAGCACTAGAGACCATCAAATATTGTACAGAAAACTCTCAAAATTATTGCAATTTAAAATCTGATTTGTTCAATTTGCCCACATAGTTTTTGAAAATGAGCCTTCACTTGTTTATGCCCTACTAGATAATTCAGCCGTCTTCTTTATCTACAACATGCTTGAAAAATTAAGTAAAATCTCACACACAAATACATCAATTAAGTGAGTTAAATAAATATTTTGAGAAAACCAAGTATAAATAATATGCATGAGCCAGAAGCCAAAGAATATACTATACTATGCTCCTTGTTTTATTACACTCATTATGTTAACAACCTGATTAATCAGGTTGTGAACATTGCTTTTATGTTCTCTTTAGTTTTGTGGTCAAAAATGCCAACGTGAACACTATGCAGACCAGGACTAAATTTATTGTTTGTTAGTTTTTTGGGGGTCCGGACCAAACAAATTAAGAGGACCGAACTACAAGTGTGAACTCTCTCTTAAGGTGCCTTTATTTTATTTATTTTTGAAAGACAGATTTTTGGATTGATATAATATTTTGTTTCAATTATTTATTTATTATATAATTAAATTATTGTACATACAAATAATTATATTTAATATTTAATTTTAAGTTTTTACACTGATATCATAAAATATCTCTTTTGCAGTTGGTAAGGAAGCTATCCTTCAATGTAAACAGTCTGCAAAGTTGTTAATCAAAAAAGTACATGATAAATAAACATACTGTCTCTCAAAAGAAAGAATAGACTCAGAATCGACCTTAACGAGTCATTATATTTTCAAATCTTCTGCCTGTTACCAGTATATATCACTGGGTAACACATTAGCATAATCCCCACCTGCCCACAAAATACGAACATTCTCTGTGTCGAGAAGATGCTGTGTTCCAAGATACCTCACCAATACAATTAAAACCTTTTTGTTGTGCTCATCATTTTATAGAGCACTGTTTCTTTAATCTTGCCTTTTATCTTCGTTGGCTTCTTATCTTCTTTATTTGGACCAACAAGCATCTCCGAACCCTGAAAGTATGATTGATACATTATGTGTACATATTTAATTGAGTGGACAAAATATCAAGTTGTTTTATTTTAGTTTTTTAGCTAACGTGATGTATACAGTGTATGTAGTGCAGCTTTAGGTTTCCAGGTAAAGCATGATATTACTGTGCAAATATCAAGATAGTACGGATGATGGTGGCCTCCATGGCAGGGTAATCGTGCAACGGCTGGACATGGTTTTACATAAATGAAAGGTGGTGTACAGGTGTAACAGTGTTAAATTAGATGTGCTGTCCCGATCTAGAAGTTTTTCTCATAAACTGTATACCTTTCTATTCACTATTTTGCTTGTTTATTCTCGTGAGTGTTTACATTCCTCCGCAAGCGCACGTGAGCTCAGCTTTACAGGAACTTGCTGATCAGATCATAGAAGAGCAACACCCGGACTCTGTTTTAATCATTCTTGGGGACTTTAATAAAGCAAATCTCTCCCATGAACTGCCAAAAAATACAGACAGCACATTACATGTCCCACCAGAGACAGTAGTCAAGTCAATTCACCTTTATTTATATAGCGCTTTAAACATAATAGATTGCGTCAAAGCAACTGAACAACATTCATTAGGAAAACAGTGTGTCAATAATGCAAAATGATAGATAAAGTCAGTTCATCATTGAATTCAGTGATGCCATCTCTGTTCAGTTTAAATAGTGTCTGTGCATTTATTTGCAATCAAGTCAACGATATCGCTGTAGATAAAGTGACCCCAACTAAGCAAGCCAGAGGCGACAGCGGCAAGGAACTCCATCGGTGACAGAATGGTGAAAAAAACCTTGGGAGAAACCAGGATCAGTTAGGGGGCCAGTTCTCCTCTGACCAGACGAAACCAGTAGTTCAATTCCAGGCTGTAGCAAAGTCAGATTGTGCAGAAGAATCGTCTGTTTCCTGTGGTCTTGTCCTGGTGGTCCTCTGAGACAAGGTCTTTACAGGGGATCTGTATCTGGGGCTCTAGTTGTCCTGGTCTCCGCTGTCTTTCAGGGCTGTAGAGGTCCTTTCTAGGTGCTGATCCACCATCTGGACTGGATACGTACTGGATCCGGATGACTGCAGTGACCCTCTGATCTGGATACAGACTGTATCTGGAGGCTACGTTGACCTCGGAATAAGAGAGAAACAGACT
The DNA here is from genome assembly GCF_023724105.1 of Carassius gibelio. NCBI lineage: Eukaryota > Metazoa > Chordata > Actinopteri > Cypriniformes > Cyprinidae > Carassius > Carassius gibelio. The sequence continues at coordinate 14,212,043 of NC_068376.1, forward strand.
AATATTAGCGTAGATGCCATTCTTCTAATGATGTAGCAAGTACATCGGGTGTTATGGGAAATGTTCCCAGTTCCGGTTTACCTAATTAATGCAGCCTAAAAATCCTTTAACAGATTTGGATATTAAAAGCATATTAGTATGTTATGTGTAAGCCAGGTTAAAGAGATGTTTTTTTAATCTAGATTTAAACTGCAAGAGTGTGTCTGCCTCCCGAACGATGTTAGGTAGGTTATTCCAGAGTTTAGGCGACAAATAGGAAAAGGATCTGCCGCCCGCAATTGATTTTGATATTCTAGGTATTATCAAATTGCATGAGTTTTGAGAACGTAGAGGACATAGAGGATTATAATGTAAAAGGAGCTCATTCAAATGCTGAGGTCCTAAACCATTCAGGGCTTTATAAGTAATTAGCAATATTTTTAAATTAATACGATTTTTGATAGGGAGCCAGTGCAGTGTTGACAGGACTGGGCTAATATGGTAATACTTCCTGGTTCTAGTAAGAACTCTGGCTGCTGCATTTTGGATTAGCTGTAGTTTGTTTACTAAGCGTGCAGAACAACCACCCAATAAAGCATTACAATAATCTAACCTTGAGGTCATAAATGCATGGATTAACATTTCTGAATTTGACATTGAGAGCATAGGCCGTAATTTAGATATATTTTTGAGATGGAAAAATGCAGTTTTACAAATGCTAGGCTTTCTAAGGAAAGATTGCAATCAAATAGCACACATAGATTCCTAACAGATTACGAAGAATTGACAGAGCAACCATCAAGTCTTAGACAGTGTTCTAGGTTATTACATGCAGAGTTTTAAGGTCCTATAATTAACACCTCTGTTTTTTTTCAGAATTTATTAGTAAGAAATTACTCGTCATCCAGTTTTTTATATAGACTATGCATTCCATTAGTTTTTCAAATTGGTTTGTTTCACCAGGCCGCGAAGAAATATAGAGTATCATTAGCATAACAGTGAAAGCCAACACCATGTTTCCTGATGATATCTCCCAAGGGTAACATATTAAGCGTAAAGAGTAGCGGCCCTAGTACTGAGCCTTGAGGTACTCGATACTGCACTTATGATCGATATGATACATCTTCATTCACTGCTACGAACTGGTGGTGGTCATATAAGTGAGATTTAAACCATGCTAATGCACTTCCATTAATGCCAACAAAGTGTTCAAGTCTATGCAAAAGAATGTTGTGGTCAATTGTGTCAAACACAGCACTAAGATCCAATAAAACTAATAGAGAGATACAACCACGATCAGATGATAAGAGCAGATCAGTTGTAACTGTAAGGAGAGCAGTCTCAGTAATATGATATGGTCTAAATCCTGACTGGAAATCCTCACGTATACCCTTTTTCTCTAAGAAGGAATATAATTGTGAGGATACCACCTTTTCTAGTATCTTCAACAGAAAAGGGAGATTCGAGATTGGTGTAAAATTAACTAGTTCTTTGAGGGTGAAGTTGTGGTTTTTTGATGAGAGGCTTAATAACAGACAGTTTGAAGGTTTTTGGGGACATATCCTAATGACAATGAGGAATTAGTAATAGTCAGAAGAGGATCTATGACTTCTGGAAGCACCTCTTTTAGGAGCTTAGATGGTATAGGGTCTAACATATATGTTGTTGGTTTAGATGATTTAACAAGTTTATACAATTCTTCCTCTCGTAAAGTAGAGAATGAATGGAACTCTTCCTCAGGGGTCTAAAGTGCACTGTCTGATGTGATACTGTAGCTGATGGCTGAATGGTGCAATTTTATCTCTAATAGTATCGATTATAGAAGTAAAGTAGTTCATAAAGTCATTATTGCTGTGATGTGGGGAAATGTTGGGAAATGTCAACACTTGTTGAGGCTTTATTTTTCGTTAATTTAGCCACTGTATTGAATAAATACCTGGGGTTATGATTGTTTTCCTCTAAAAGAGAAGAAAAGTAATCGGATCAAGCAGTTTTTAATGCTTTTCTGTAGGATAGGCTACTTTCCTGCCAAGCAAAACAAAATACCTCTAGTTTTGTTTTCCTCCAGCTACGCTCCATTTTTCGGGCTGCTCTCTTTAGGGTGTCAGTATGCTCATTGTACCAAGGTTTCATACTGGTTTCCTTAACCTTCCTTAAGCGTAAAGGAGCAACTGTACTTAAAATGCTAAAAAAGAGAGAATCCATAGTTTATGTTACATCATCAAGTTGTTCTGAGGTTTTGTATATGCTAAGGAATTTGGATGCATCAGGAAGATAACTTAAAAAGTAGTCTTTTGTGGTAGAAGTGATGGTTCTTCCATACCTGTAACAAGAAGCAGAATTTACAATTTTGGCTATATGGAGTTTGCACAAAACTAAATAATAATCTGAGATATCTTCACTTGGCTGCATAATTTCAACACTATCAACATCAATTCTTTGTGACAGTATTAAGGCCCTGAAGGTCCTGAAACGTGTTGTCTAACCCCAACAGAGTTCAGAATGTCTATAAATGCTGATCCCAATGCATCTTTTTCAAAATCAACATGGATATTAAAATCACCAACTATTAAAACTTTATCTGCAGCCAGAATTAACTCGGATGTAAAATCACCAAACTCTTTAGTAAAGTCTGTATGGTGCTCTGGTGGCCTGTAGCCAGTACAAACATAACAGGGGATTTATCATTAATATTTGTTTCTCTGGATAATGTTATATGAAGCACCATTACTTCAAACGAGTTATACTTGAAGCCTGCCCTCTGAGAAATCCTGAAAACGTTGTTATAAATTGAAGCAACACCTCCCCCTTTGCCTTTTAGACGTGGCTCATGTTTATAATAGTAATCTTGGGGGGTGGACTCATTTAAAATAATGTAATTATTAGGTTTTAGCCAGATTTCTGTCAAACAGATCACATCTAGATTATGATCAGTGGTCATATTATTTACAAAAAGTGTTTTCGTAGAAAGGGATCTGATATTCAATAAGCCAAGCTTTATCATTTGTTTATCCGTATTGCATCTGTTTTTTATTTGTTGAACCTCAGTTAAATTGTTAATCTTAACTTGGTTTGGATCTTTTTTGTATTTTCTAGTTCGGGGAACAGACACAGTCTCTATAGTGTGATATCTAGGTGAAAGTGTGTCTATGTGCTGAGAATTAGCTGACCTCTGTGACGTGAGGCAGTAATATATTGGATCACTGTTACACCACAATAAAGAATGCATATCACTCTGTCCCATGAGCGGCTTTGGGGCTTTCTGATCACTGTTAGGTTCATCTTATACCGACCTACAAACAGAAACTGAAATCAGCTAAACCTGTATTTAAGGACAGCAAAAAGATGGACTAATGAAGCAGAGCAGGATTCAAATGCTTGTTTTGACTTTACTGATTGGAGTGTTGCTGCCACCGAGATGGACGAAATCACAGAGACTGTAATATCTTATATCAGTTTCTGTGAAGATATATGCATTCCTACCAGGACTCATCTAACTAACAACAGTGACAAACCATGGATCACTGCAAAACTCAGACAACCATTTACACCTCCTGCAATCCCTCTCTCACCCACACCTGCACCTTAAATCAGTGAAAACGAGGTGAGCCAGGTCTTCCAGAATCAGAAAAGGAAAAAAAACAACCCTTTCTGGATCTTCTTCAGTTTGCCTACAAAGCAAACAGGTCTGTGGATGATGCAGTCAACATGGGACAGCATTATTGTAATAATATAAAAACTCCATCATCACGGGAAGAAGGAGGCGGGAACCGGCGGACAATCAAATCAAACTTTAATTATCAAAATAAACACAAAACAGTACGACAGCCCCTCGCGGATGACTGTCATGCACAAACAAAAGCATAACACAAAATAAAGCCCCGGCCTGGTCCTCTTTCATCCTTCACTGTCGTCGCTCCTCTTTTGTATCCTTCCAATCTCCTCCGTGGGATGCGAGACCTGTGAGTTGAGCAGGTGTCGCTCATTTCCAATAACTCCACCGGCCTCGCTCCATTCCCACGGCTCTCAGCCCCACCCCACTCCTCACATACCCCCATCGCCCCTCGCAGGTTGGGGGGTACTCCCGAGACTGCGCTCTACTACACCGCTCACAGTGACCTGGAGCAACCTGGGGGCAGGACAGACGATGCGAGAGAAAAGGAGATGGAAAAATGAGGAGCGACAGAGACGAGAGAGGAGAAAAAGAAAAAAATTCTGGTTCCCAGACGCTGGGTGAACTCCTCCGAAGTGCCTGGCGGTGGCACTGGATGGCCCTCGGTGGACGGGTGACGGCTACTCCAGTTTTGGGCAGCCGGCAGGAGTCCCCCGTTCCCTGTGCCCCCCAATTCAGGCAGATGGCAGCAGGCTCTGGCTCCCTGGCAAACGGCGCCGACTCCTCCGCTCCCTCACTGACGGCAGCCACCCCTCCACATTGCAGGGAGCCGGCAGTGAGCTCGTCCATCCCCGGCAACTCACTCCAGCCCACCGCCTCGAGCATCGACAGTGCCAGACTGCTACGCCTGCTCGATGGCACCGTGGATTCACCCCAGCAGCGAGGGATCTTTGGCAGCGCATCCCTCCTTCTCCCGGGTTTCGGCACCAGTGTAATAATATAAAAACTCCATCATCATGGGAAGAAGGAGGTGGGAAGAAGGAGGCGGGAACTGGCGGACAATCAAATCAAACTTTAATAACCAAAATAAACACAAAACCACACGACAGCCTCTCACGGACAACTGTCGCACACAAACAAAAGCAAAACACAAAATAAAGCCCAGGCCTGATCCTCTCTCGTCCTTCACTGTTGTCGCTCCTCTTTTGTATCCTTTCAATCTCCTCCGTGGGATGCAAGGACTGTGAGTTGAGCAGGTGTCGCTCATTTCCAATCACTCCACTGGCCTCGCTCCGTTCCCATGACTCCATTCCCCACCCCACTCGTCACAATTATGTTCTGCAACATCTAGACAGACCAGGGACTTATGTGAGGATCCTGTTTGTGGATTTCAGCTATGCTTTCAACATTATCATCCCAAACCTACTCCTGCCCAAACTAACTCAGCTCTCCGTGCCCACCTCCATCTGTCAGTGGATCACCAGCTTCCTGACAGACAGGCAGAAGCTAGTGAAGCTGGGAAAACTCACATTCAGCACCCCGTAAATATCAGCACTGGAGCTCCTCAGGGTTGTGTTCTCTCCCCACTGCTCTTCTCCCTCTACACCAATAATTGCACATCTAAAGACCCCTTTGTCAAACTCCTGAAGTTTGCAGACGACACCACACTCATCTGCCTCACACAGGATGGATGACGAGTCTGCCTACAGACTTATGGAAGGGAGGGGTTTACAGACATTTCACTCAGAACTGAATCGAATGAACCGTCTCGAAATCATGGACAAATGACTATGAATAAATGTATATTCTGTGAAAACGACAGTGTTTTCTTACCTTAGATTAACTTAAACCTGTTGCAGGGGTCTCCAACACAATATTAGGACACTTTAAAAATCCATATGACCTGCTCTTTAAAGTTCTTATTAGAATATGTTCTGAAACCATTTCTGAAACCACAGTTTTGTGACAGCTCCCTGTTAGTGATGCTCGTTTTTATGAAATTATTTGGCCCGCCCCGCAAATAAAGTAAAATTTCTTGACTCACCCTGACCCGCCATGTGCATCGGGGACATCACGGAAGTTACGTTGCTACTTAGACCTTCGTATCGTAACCTTATCAATACAGGATATAGGTAATTGCACTATGATGTTAGTTCGTGAACAAATCTTTTAGGTGAACGAATCGTTCTCGTTTATGTAATCCACTGACCATAGACATTAAAAGACTAATTTCTCGTTCAATGAAGTTCCTCCCACAGCAGCACGTGAGTGCGGCGCTATTAGCATCGCATGCGCAGCTCGTGAACAGCTCTATGAACTGTTTCATCCTGTCAAAAAGAGGTGACGGAACATGTGTCTTGTTGAATGTAGTGAACGAGTTGAATGAATTGATACATCTCGTTCGTGAATGAAATGATTGAGAGTATACAGGGTCAGTCGGCCAAGCATGTAAATCCCGATCAGCAATCAGCAGATACAAAGCGCAGTTATAGGTGCACATATGCTTGTTTTCATATTTGGAATACAGAACATAACTCCACGTTTAATCCCAGATAAAACCTTGTGCTTTGTTAATCTGAACAATTTATTTAATGCAGTCATGCACACACTTTAACCTTTTAGCCAGCAACCCCTATTATGGGACTCACAGATGAAAGTGCTCTACCAAACTTAACATTTTAATAGTTTCCTACTTCAGTGTGTTACAAACATAATTGTGGTGTCTTTAGAAAGAAGACCCTTTGGGCCCTTACCCTTTTTATCAAACAGATTTGATAATGCTCAAAAATATTAAAAGTTATAGACACTGAAGTGCCTTGAATTTTTTTTACCACTCTTAAATATTTTTTTATTTGATATAAAAATACATGAAATGAGTCCTGGAGAAATCTAGAAAAGTAATGGGTTGAAAGCCACATGTGTCATGAGTTTCTATTTCAAATCTGAATAAAATATAATGAAAAATGAGACTCCTGCAAATATTTTTATGAGACTATGTCTACACCCCCCACCCCCCAAATATAAGAAAATATATTTCCCAACAGTATTGAAGGCTTCTACAAACTATTTAGTCAATAAACATACCACTGCATAGTTTTTTTCAATTATAAAACACTAGACAGAAACTTAGACATCATATAAATGATTTATTTGAGCTCTAGAAAAATACAATAAGAATAATTTGAGTAAGAAAAATAAGAATAATAAGAAAAAAAAAAAAAAAAGATTTAACTTTGTTTGCCCATTACAGAACTTCCTGAGATGCCGTGTTTTTACTACCAGACGCAGTTTCCGACCGTGAGTTATTCCATAATGGACGCAAACAATTCTGTCGCTGAATAAATGAAATGTAAACAAAGGAATTATGATCCATATTACAGCTTTATTGCTTCGTTGGACTAAACGTGCTTCATGAGATGTTGTTCAGTGGACCCTTACCTTCCTAACTGAACCAGGATTTACAGCTGTGGATGTGTTTATGACTCGTTATTACGACGGATCTGGTATGTACAGAGTTCCCTTATCGAGTCGGTCTCTCGACATTACGTATGGGGAAATCCATTTCCTCGAAATTATGAAGTCTGATTGAATAACTCTTTTGCTTGCAAATAGCCAATGGCGCCCTCGCCCTCACCTGATTGGCTGACAGCCATCAATATAGATGACAGTGGCCGCCAAAACCCTCAGAATCTTTTTTCTTCACTTGAGTCTGGTTTCGCTGTGGATTCACGCATACAGAGCGGAAAATTGTGGAAAATTATCCCCTCTCGCGTTCCGGTGATTTTACTCTTAAAATGTCTCTTTGCCGCATGTGTGGTGGGCCCATAGATTTCCCGGATGCAAACGAGCAGTGTGTGCTGTGCCTGGGTTGGGCTCACGCAGAGGCGGCATCCGAAGGATCGGGATGTCGTGCCTGTGAGGAGCTTCACAGCCGTTACCCGTAACGGTGGCCCTGTATCTCCTGCCTCTCCCCCATCCGCCGCCGTCGAGCCGCGATGGATGGACGGTTCTTTCCTCGGCGCAGGCCACCAGGCTGAAGCCCCGCAGAAACCCGCGCCTTTTTTCTCTGAGGTCCACGAGGAACTCACCCGGTCATGGCGCTCCCTTTACTCAGCCCGAGCCCATGCACAGAGGACCCAGCTGCTGACGACAGTGGAAGGGGCGGAGAAATTAGGATACGCGCGACCGCCTCCCGTCAAGGATGCTATCGCGGCCCACCTGGTGTTTTCTCCCGGCTGGAAAACCGCCTCTTTGCCTTCTAAGACATGTCGAGCTACTGCTCACATCGCCGAGAAGGCGTACATATCTGCTGGACATGCAGCATCTGCCCTCCACACGATGGCAATCCTGCAGGTCTTCCAAACTCGGCTCCTCGGCTCCACGGCGGCGGATCTCGCTCTCGCGGCGTCAAAAAAGGTAGCGCAGGGAATCGGCCGCAATTTAAGCAGCCTTGTGGTCCTGCATCGGCATCTGTGGCTGACGCTGTCCGGCATGGACGATGCCGAAAAGAGGCAGTTCCTGGATGCACCGGAGCCACCCACCGGTCTTTTCGGTGTCGCAGTGGAATCTCTGTCGGAGAAATACGCCGAGACCGTCAAGCAGTCTAAGATGATGCCTCATCTTTTGCCGAAACGGTCTCAAGCCCCCCCTGCAGCGAGGTCCAGATCTTCTTCGGCACAGCGCTAGGCGGGAAATACCAGGCGCCCGTTCCCGAGCGAGGCAGAGCGTCGTGAGCCAGAGCCACCATTCCGCCAGAGGCAGCCCAGGAAGCCCCGTTTTGGTCCTAAACCAGCCTCTAGCAGCCAAGGGCGCCCGGCTGGCAAGAAGGAGCAGCGTTCCTGATGCTCGTGCCAGGGGGAAGAGAGCGCGGGACGTGTTCGTCGGACCCGTAGCGAAAAGGGCGTGCTCCCGCCCAGAGTTCGTCAAAGATGTAAATGTTGTGAGAATGAAACCGCTGTGTTCTGTTTCAATAAACATGCATTACATGCCTCAGCAAAAGAGCTTTCTTCCTCCCTCTACTATTACCCGCTACATAAGCGAAGCCTCTCCTCCAAGAGACGCTTAGCAAAGCGGAAGCTCGGGGAAACCCGAGGAGGTGACTATGTATGTTCCCGTGCAAGAAGCCGCGAACAGGTCACCTGCCATTCATATAGCGGTCAATGCTTCCCCGGTGGCTGGCGTGCACGCCCCGCCGCAGCATGCATCAATACCCTCTGTATTGAGTCATCTCAGCGCGTGGGCGGCGCTCCCCGCGGCATCTTATTGGGTGATCAACACGATAAAACGCGGCTATACGCTCCAGTTCGCTCGCAGACCACCGCCGTTATTTTCTAGTTCCGAGGTATGCGCCTCATCTTAGACCTGAGATTACTGAACAAAGCGCTCGCGAAACGCACGTTCGAGATGATAACTGTGAAGCAGATCCTTGCGCACATTCAGCCCGACGATTACTTCATTGCAGTGGATCTTAAGGATGCTTACTTCCACATCCAGATAGCCCCACATCACAGGCGCTTCCTGTGTTTTGCATTCGAGGGTGTGGGTGTGTGAATACAGTGCTCGCTCCCCTGAAGCTCAGTGGAATGCGCATACAGAACTATCTCGACGACTGGTTAGTCATCGCACGGTCGAGAAGCGCTCTCGAGGAACACAAACACAGACTCCTCGCCCATTGGACAGGTTTGGGGCTGTCTGTGAACATTCAGAAGAGCACACTGCAGCCGCGCCAATATATCACATTCCTGGGTATGATACTGGACTCGCGCACTATGATCACAAAGCTGTCAAAGCCGAGAATCCAGTCGATTCACAATACACTAGCCCTCTTCGTTCAAGGCAGAGCTATCCCCTTAAGAACGTTTCAGAGGTTGCTCGGTCTGATGGCGGCCGCAGCCTCCGTCTGCAGACTGGGCTTGTTACACATGAGACCGCTTCAACACTGGTTACAGAGCCAAGTGAAGCCGCGGGCGTGGAGAGCGGGAACGGAACGCCTTATCATAACGCGTTCATGTCTCGAGACTCTGGCGCCTTGGTTCGGCACGACCATATTCGAGCAGGGTGCTGCTATGGGCAGAGTGGTCAGACGTGTAGTGGTCACTACAGATGCTTCACTATCAGGCTGGGGAGCCCTATGCGATGGCAGACCAGCATTCGGTACGTGGACAGGGGACCAGACGCGCTGGCAATATAAACTGCTTGGAGATGGAAGCGGTTCATCTAGCGCTGCAGAGTTTCCTTCCGTTTGTGAAACACCATCATGTTCTCATCAGAACGGACAACACGGCGGTGGTGGCGCACATCAATCGCCAGGGAGGTTTGCGTTCGCGATCCCTGCAGGGATTAGTGAGACAGCTGCTGTTATGGACGGACAGGGTACTTCTGTCGATTCGAGCAGTGCACGTACCGGGCAGTTTGAATTGCAGCGTGGACATGCTGTCCAGGGACGGCATTGTACACGGAGAATGGAGGCTCCATCCGCAAACGATAAATATGATCTGGAATCTGTTTGGCAAAGCGGAGATCGACCTCTTTGCTTTTGCAAGAGAATGCCCACTGCCCTCTGTACTTCTCGCTGACAGCATCCCCCCTGGGGGGAGACGTGCTGTCGAGCAGCTGGCCAAAGGGACGGAAGTATGGCTTTCCCCCAGTCAAGTTAATGCCACTGGTGCTGCAAAAGATCAGAGAGGAGAGATGTGCGTTGATCCTGGTAGCACCGAAATGGGCCAACCAGCCATGGTTCCCGGAACTGGTGAACATGTCGCGGCTTCCCCCGTGGCGGATCCCGCCAAGAAGGGACCTCTTATCCCAGGCGAGGGGCACCATATGGCACCCCAACCTAGAGCTTTGGGATCTGCATGTGTTGCAGATCAGTGTGGAGTATATCAGCGAGTGCTGTAGACAATAGCAGAGGCTAGAGCCCCTTCAACGAGGCGTTTATACACTCTGAAGTGGAAAGTATTTGCTAACTGGTGTGTTGACAAAAATGAGGACCCCAGGAGTTGCGATATCTCCATTATTCTAAACTTCCTACAGGAACGTCTGGATGTTGGCAGTACCCCATCTACAGTGAAAGTCTACGTGGCCGCTATCGCCGTTTTTCGTGACAAAAGAGTTATTCAATCAGACTTCATAATTTCGAGGAAATGGATTTCCCCATACGTAATGTCTCGTTCCCTCCTCTCAGGGAACTAAGGTTACGTGAGTAACCGGGGACATTTTCTTTGCTTAATTTTTATGTGTACTGCTTACACAAATACAGTCTTTATAAGGTTTCCACTGAAAAACAGTGATCTGTCGTCGATGCTTGAGGCTTAGATCTTTATAATGATACATAGTTTGTCAAGATTAAATTTGTCCTGTTTCATTTAATCTATTCATAATCACTGACACGTGCGAGTGGTGAGGCTTTGAGGACGAGGGCGTCGGGTGCAAGTTAACAGGTTTTAATAAAGCCAAATCAGTTTTTGTCACAAGTAAATACGTCCGTTGACTTAAGACATAACACATAAGACATTCTTTTTCGCAAACTGCTGGTGTATTTGTGTAATATGAAGAAATGGTCACTGAACGAATCAGTGAATGAATCATTTTGGTGAACGAACTGAAAATCAATGAACCTGTAATGGGCTCGTATCTGTATTGCAGTTTTCATCCTGGCCTGCAGGAGTCACTATCAATGAGTACGGAGTCATGTTCCCTCCAGAACTGCAGATGGCTCTTGCCCTATGAACTCTAGCCCTATGGTCTCTCCGCTCCTCCAGAGGGCGTCATAGCCCCGTACCATGTTCAGTGCTCTGCTCATCAGTGTTGATTCCTCACACCTGTGTTTGACCCTTTATAAGTCTGTTTGTTCCCTGCTATTGTGTTCAGTCTTGAGCCTATGCTTCCTGTGTATCCAGTTGCTAAGTTAAGTTTGATTGTTCTCGTATATTTGGACCCTTGTGTCTTTTTCTGTTTAATGGTAGCTAAGTTTGCTACATTTATTTTGTACTTTGTTTTCTCTAGTAAAGATTATTGTTACTTTTTGAAGATTCAAGCCCCTTGGCCTTTTTTACTCTTTTGCTCTTCCGCTCTTGGGTTTAACAGTCTGAGAGTAGCTCAGTGAGTAAATTCACCCTCTTAGAGCACCAGAGACCCGGGTTCAATCCCAGCTTGAGGCAGACTTGTTACAGCAAGACTGAACCATGGAAGCAACCCCAGCGGAAGAGTCTTCACCACCCTCCAATGTGGAACGGATCCTAGCTGCACTCTCTGAGCAAGCCACTACCATCCAACGACATGATCAAACTCTGTCTCAAATCGTCCAAATTTTGAGCCTTCAGTCCCAGGCCTCTTCATCCCAAGAACTCCAACAGTCCCCTGATCCTCAGCCTAGGTCCATGGTGACCCTTCCTTCTGAGCCCAGATTACCAGCCCCAGAAAGGTTTGATGGAAGCCCTGAGAGATGCAGAGGATTTATTACCCAGTGTACTCTGGCCTTTCAACTACAACCAAGTTGTTTTCCCACTGAAAGCAGTAAGGTGGCCTACATCATTACTCTCCTCACCGGTAAGTCGCACGAATGAGCCTCAGCTTTGTGGGACCAGAAGTCTCCACTAACCACAAACAGTCAACAGTTCATCATGGAGATGAAGAGAGTTTTCCAACATCCAGCCAGTGGAGGTGATGTCGATCGTCGCCTGCTGAATCTCTCTCAAGGTACCCGGAGCGCAGCTGAGTTCGCCATAGAGTTTCGCACTCTGGCGGCTGAGAGTAGATGGGATCAAAGAGCCCTAAGAGCGACCTTCCACCATGCTTTGTCATCAGAGCTCAAAGACGAGTTGGCATTCCGAGACCCTGCCCCTGACCTTGAGTCCCTCATTGATGTAGCTATCCGGGTTGACCATCGCCTCAGAGAACGCCACATAGAGCGGCAGCGGGAGACCAGCTTATTTGAGGCTACCAGTCCTGTTAAATTATCTCCTCCTCTTGTGGACATGGATGAACCCATGCAGTTGGGGGGAACTCGGATATCCCAGTCCGAACGTAATAGGAGGATGAGAGATAGATGCTGCCTCTACTGTGGCAAGCCAGGACACTTTCGTACCAACTGTCCTGAGCTTTCGGGAAAAGCCAAGTCTCGTCCTGGAGTAGGGGGGCCTGGGCGAGAATAGGAACCATCCCCTGCTCAGCAAACTTGGGTTTGAGGATCCAGGCCACAATTACCATGGGCCAGCAACACCATCAAGTATGTGCCTTTGTAGACTCTGGGGCCGCCGGGAATTTTATGGACTTTAAGATGGCCCAAAGTCTTGCAATTCTCCCTGTGACTCTCTAAGAACCCCTTAACATTACTGCAGTTGATGGCAGCCCACTGGGATTGGGTCGGGTCAGTGAGTGCACTCCACCTCTTCAGTTAAAAGTAGGGAACCACCAGGAATTGATTCAGTTTTTATGAATTCATACTCCTAGACTCCCTATAATCCTCGGTTTCCCATGGTTGACTGCTCATAACCCCAATATTGACTGGTCCAGAGGAGTTGTCACAGAGTGGGGAACACACTGCCAACTGTCAAATACTGCTTTCTGCGGTCCACCTGAGCTGAAGTCTGTCCAAGAATCAATGTCTGGCAATCCCAAGAGCAATTCCATCTTTAGGCTCAAAGCCCTGTCCGTGCAAGTCATGGCTATTCCCAGGATCGAACCAGTCACTATCAAGCCCCCTCTTTACCCTCCCGAGCCATCCCGAGTTCCCCCGGAATACGTGGACCTCCTCGAAGTATTTAGTAAGGTCCAAGCTGCCACACTGCCCCCCCACAGATCATACGACTGTGCTATTGAACTGATGCCAGGAACTTGCCCACCCCATGGAAGGCTATTTTCCCTCTCTGGCCCTGAGAGATTAGCTATGGACAAGTATCTGAAGGAAGCTCTAGATCAGGGGTGGGGAACGTTGATCCTGGAGGGCCTGTGTCCCTGCAGAGTTTAGCTCCAACCCTGAAAAAGAAAAACCTACCTGTGTCCTGAAGACCTTGATTAGCTTGTTCAGGTGTGTTTAATTAGGGTTGGAGCTAAACTCTGCAGGGACACAGGCCCTCCAGGATCAACGTTCCCCACCGCTGCTCTAGATAATGGATTCATCCGTCCTTCCACATCACCGGCAGGAGCCGGTTTCTTCTTTGTTGAAAAGAAGGATGGCAGTCTCAGACCTTGTATTGATTATCGAGGCTTAAATAACATCACAATCAAGAATCGTTACCCCCTCCCACTTATGACCACAGCCTTTGAGATCCTGCAGGGGGCCACCATCTTTACCAAACTGGACCTCCGAAATGCATACCATCTTGTCAGGATCCGGGAGGGGGACGAATGGAAGACTGCATTTAATACACCGACAGGCCACTACGAGTACCAGGTAATGCCATTCGGGCTGGTAAATGCTCCTGCTGTCTTTCAGGCCTTTATTAATGATGTCCTTAGAGAGATGCTGAATATATTTGTGTTTGTTTACTTGGATGATATTTTGATATTCTCCCGCAACCTCCAAGAACACATTCAGCATGTCAGACAGGTCCTGACCCAGCTGTTGAAGCACAAGCTCTTTGTTAAGCTGGAGAAGAGCGAGTTCCATGTCCCAGCTGTCTCATTTCTCGGCTTCCATGTGTCCAAGGGCAGCCTCCAGATGGATCCAGGCAAGATCCGAGCAGTCGTGGACTGGCCCCGACCCACTTCAGTCAAGCAGGTACAGCGCTTTCTGGGGTTCTCTAATTTCTACAGGAGATTCATAAGAAATTTTAGTTCTATTGCAGAACCTCTCTCCTCACTCACAAAGAAGTCCAACAGGCCATTCATGTGGACCAGCGATGCTGACCATGCCTTCATTACACTGAAACAACGCTTCACATCTGCCCCCATTCTAACTCTCCCAGACCCAGAGCTGCCCTTTGTCCTGGAGGTGGATGCCTCGGATGTGGGGGTAGGAGCGGTCCTGTCACAGAAGTGTAAGAGTGATTCTAAACTTCACCCATGTGCTTTTTTTTCCCGCCGTCTTACCCCAACACAGAGAAATTATGACATTGGGAACCGGGAGCTGATGCACTCTCGAGGCAGTTTTAACCACCTGAGAGGGAGTTGTGCCCAGAAACCATCCTCCCCGCAGCCAGGGTGATAGCCCCCATCCAGTGGGATATTGAGACCGGCGTCAGGAGAGCCCAACAGCAACAGCCTGGTCCAGGTAATGGCCCTCTTTGTCCCAAATTGTATGCGCTCTGAGGTCCTGCAGTGGGCACATGCATCCCTCCCCTCCGGACACCCGGGAACCACTAGAACCTGTAAGCTTGTTCAGAGGAAGTTTTGGTGGCCCAAGTTACAGAGAGATGTTAGGGCCTTTGTCTCTGCCTGTCCAGTGTGTGCCCAGTGCAAGGGGTCAAGAACTCGACCTCATGGTTTACTGCACCCACTGCCTATCCCGAGACGTCCATGGTCTCACATTTCCCTGGATTTCGTCACAGGCTTGCCCCCATCTCAGGGAAACACAGTAATTCTGGTGGTGGTAGATCGATTTTCTAAGACTTGTCACCTCTTACCCATGCCCAAACTCCCCACAGCTAACCAAACTGCAGAACTTCTGATGAAACGTGTTCAGAATCCACGGCCTTCCCCAGGATATGGTTTCTGATCGGGGGCCACAGTTTACATCCCGGTTTTGGAAGGCGTTTGGCCGGCTCATTGGGTCCTCCATCAGCATGTCCTCTGGCTTCCACCCCCAGTCCAATGGACAAACTGAGAGGGTAAATCGGGACATTGAGAAGACCCTGAGGTGCCTGGTGGCCGACAACCAATCCACTTGGAGCTCTCGTTTAATTTGGGCTGAATTCGCTCATAACACTCTGTACCATTCTTCTTTAGGCATGTCCCCCTTTGAGTGTTATTTTGTACTTTGTTTTCTCTAGTAAAGATTATTGTTACTTTTTGAAGATTCAAGCCCCTTGGCCTTTTTTGCTCTTTTGCTCTTCCGCTCTTGGGTTTAACAGTCTGAGAGTAGCTCGGTGAGTAAATTCACCCTCTTAGAGCACCAGAGACCCGGGTTCAATCCCAGCTTGAGACAGCCTCGTTACAGAATCTCTTGAAAGAATCAAAATATCCACCACTAAATTCCATGTAACATAAATGGATTTTTTAACATTTTGTTTTTAGTGACCCGCCCCACCCCGCCCCGCAATAAAGTGCCAATTTCTTAACCCGCCCCAAACAGGCCCCGCGGGGTATGAGACGACCCACACATCACTACTCCCTGTCTGTACATTTCCATTTGATTTTAAAAAGTAAAAGGTTACATGTGAATAGGGTTTCACTTTAAATTGATGGCCAATGATTCGCATACAAAATGATGCTTGTTAGAATCAGTACTTATAATTGATTAAAAAATTATAAATAACTTTGGATTTTGATTTGTGGTTAGTTTTTTATTTATTTATTTTGTAGCCTAGTCAAATGAGACTAGCAAAGCTAATCTTTGTTTCCTCTAAAACTTAAAAAATGGTGTTAAGTGTGTGTGTGTGTGTGTGTGTGTGTGTGTGTGAGAAAAATGTTCATGTTCTTCTCACCCTCAAAGCATCCTTGGTGTATGTGACTTTCTTCCTCCGGAATAATCCAATCTGAGTTATATAAAAATGTATCCTTGCTCTTCTGGGTGTTTGCTGTCAATAGTTCAGAAGACATGAAATAAAGTGTGCGCATCTCTAATAAAACGTCCCTCACACAGCTCCGGGGGTTGAATAAAGGCCCCCTGTGTAACAGACACGCCAGGCTCCAACACCAACTAATCACAGCGCACTCCCTCACCTGAGTACTAATCACTCCCACCTCCTCATCCACCTGCAATCATCACTCCCCATATCAACCACACACACACACACGCACACAGTCAGCGTCCGGTGTTGTTTGCAAAAAGGTCTAACCTGCATGCTTACTCTAAGGACTAACCTATCACTCTGCTTACCTCTCTCCAGCGATCTCCCGTATCTCCAAGTCTCCATCGTGTGCGTGTGTGTGTCCACTACCTCCAGTGTCTTGTGTTCTCCACCAACGGATCCGATCATCACCACTACCTCCAGCACCATTACCACACTGTGCACTACCTGCTCCTCTGCTTGTGCAACAATAAACCTTGTTCTCCTGTTATTACAGCCTCCTGTCCTTGCTTACAGTAACACCCCGTAGTGAATCTATGCATTTTTGTAAGATAAATATCCAGATTTCAAACATAATAAACACTTTTTTCCGGATATCTGCTGGCTATGGGATGCGGAAGACATGCAGGCGGAAGATGGAACTAATGTGTCGAGTGCATGCCTCTGGGAAATGTATAAGCAAAGGAAACAAAGTTTCCTTACTTAAGCAAAGGAAAACCAGTCTCCACTTGGATTATTTTGAAATCCTCCAATGTTTTTTTTTTTTTTTCAAATCCTTGTTTTGTGCTTCTAATTTGTGACCAGCATTTTGTTTTGTTCACTCTCCACGATCATCATGATCCATGCAGTGGTGACGTACTATGAAATTCATCTGCACGTCTTCCAGTTCCCAACATTCAGCAGAAGTGAGAAAAAAAGTGTTTGTTACCTTTGAAATCTGAATATTTATCTTACAAAAAAGCATGGATTCACCCCCGAGAACTGTATTTCACGTTTTCTGAACTATTGGCAACAAACACCCGCTTACCTCCACTGAATGGCTTGGGAAAGCAAGGACAATTTTTTATTTAACTGATTGGATTATACTGAAAGAAGAAAGTAACATACAGGATGCTTCGATGGTGAATAGAAGATGGATACATTTTTATTCTCGGATGAACTAACCCTTTAATGTTAAAATGCAGAAAGTTTTCTGTGAGGGGTAGGTTTAGGTGTAGGGCAATAGAATATACGGTTTGTACAGTATAAAAACTATAATGCCTATATGGAGAGTCCCCACAAGAACAGTAAACCAGTAAACCAAATTCATGGCCTGTAGTGAATGTCAAAATTACACTTGGACTTTTTAACCAGAAGCCTACATGCAAGATTTTAATGTTGTTGTTATTACAAATGATAGTAATTAAAATCATTGCTTGTGGGCAGTTAATAATTCAGGTTGATCAATCAAAATTGGTCTTTATTTACCAGACTCTTTGCTAAGTTTTGTTTCATTGTTTCATGTTTTGTTTCAATTCCAAAATTACAAAAACATTGATAAAAATTTGAGGTTAAATGAATAAATCACACCCAGAACAGAGCTATTTCTAGCCCTACAAAAAAAAAATTCTCCAGACATGTGTAAGTATATTTGATGGTTTTTATGATCTGATCTATTCAATATTAATGTAAGCATTTGCATTTATCAAGTTGGGAGCTTCATCTGTTCATCTTAATTTGTTTATCAGAAATAGTTGTTTGTATCACTTTAAATGAGGGGCTGCCATGCTGTTTTGTGTTTATTATCATTAAAGTTTTATTTAAATGTCCGCCGGTTCCCGCCTCCTTCGTCCCGTTTTAGAAACTGCGTTACAAAAGGGAACTGCAAATCATCCTAAGCATACCACCTCATCTGTAAAGCTTGTTGGAAGTGGTGTCATTGCATGCATATGCATGGCCGTCTCTAGAGCAGGACCTCTTAATTTTAATGATGACTTAATGTATGATAGCAGTAGCAGAATGAATTTGGAAGGGGGCTTTCAAGGACTTTATCAGGGCAAATAAATGTAAAGTCTTAGATTTCCCAAATCGATCTCCAGATTTAAATCCGATGGAACATTATTTTCACCAGCTAAAAGCAACAGTTAGAACTGACTGCATTAAAGGCTGGAGAAAAGCATTTCAAAGCATAAGACCAAGAGTTTGGTGATGTCTATGGGTTGCAGACTCACTGCTCTGATTGCATGCAAGGGATCTGCAACTAAATATTAGCTTTTAATCTTTTACATTTGCCTTCAATATTTTCAACATTACATTATTTTCACCAGCTAAAAGCAACAGTTGGAACTGACTGCATTAAAGGCTGGAGAAAAGCATTTCAAAGCATAAGACCAAGAGTTTGGTGATGTCTATGGGTTGCATACTCACTGCTCTGATTGCATGCAAGGGATCTGCAACTAAATATTAGCTTTTAATCTTTTACATTTGCCTTCAATAGTTTCAATATTTATGCTTACATCAAATAGTGGGATGAACTCTAAAAGTGCTGTCCTTTGTATTTGGTAAAACAGGTATGTGTCAAAAGACCTAATAATAAAATGTGACATTCTGTAGTTTTGTCACATATTCATCTTTTAATCATATTTGCAAATGTCTTGAAACCACAGCAGAGAAATAATTTTTGTCTTTACTGTTCCAATGGAGGTATCTCAGTTACAGTTAACAATAAATTAATTTAGACACTAAAACAGTCCAGTACATTATAACCAAACACATTTTTACATTGAAATAATAAAGATTTCTGTGCCACCCCAGACTGGTTGCTGGCCCCTCCCTGGCCACCCCTATGAAAACAATACTTGCTTCACTACTGCGTGTGTTGCATGCTTCCGGCAAACAATAAAGAACAGAACCGATGTGTGTGACTCGATGATTATGAAGGAGAGGAAGTAGCCAGAAGAAATGAAGCAACATCATTGACCTGTTCAGGACTTCAAGTGCAGTTCAGTTTCATCTGTAAATATGCTAGATACTTTTGTCTTTATTAACCTGAGTATTATTAACTGCTAGTAGGCTACCAGTAGCACCCCATTAGTATCATCATTCAGAATACTGTGCTAAAGGACATCAATGTTTATTGTTAAGTTACATAAAAGAGACAGATAACATATTTTTACATCAGAGTCACAGCCTAATACAGCAAAATACAGCAAATCCAAAATACAGCAAAAACATCAATATTGTGAACTATTTTTATTATTTAAAATAACTGCTTTCTACTTGAATATATTTTAAAATGTAATTTATTCCTTTGATTTCAAAGCTGAATTTTCAGCTAAAAAACATTAATAATTATTATTATGTTGAAAACATTTTTAAAATGGTTTCTTTGATGAATAGAAAGTTGAAAAGAACAGCATTTATCTGAAATAGAAATCTTTTGTAACATTATAAATGTCTTTAACATCACTTCTGACCAATTAAAGGATCCATGCTAAAGAAGAGTAATAATTTATATTATGTATTTTATATGTAATATAGGCGGGAGTAGGCGGGAACTTAGGCGGGAGTTTGGGAAGATGTTCTGTTATCATTTTGTTGACATGTCGAGTGTTTTCGGTATTATATTTCGTTTTTTAGACTAATGCTAATTGCTATTATTGGGATATTGTTCAGCAGCTAGCTAAATTCGGTTATGTAACGTTATGTGGCATGCAATGTATAACATAACTGTGATGAAGAAGGCAGGGAATTGACAAGGATGGGGGACAAACTGCCATTGTTAAGCAGTGTATTTATGGGTTCATTGCCAGTGCAACTGATTTTGATATTTTGAGCATTGTTTGTTGATTAGCTGAATACTTTTGTGGATACTTACCTTTTGTGTTTGATTGTAACGTTACCTGTTGAGGAGAAAAAAGTGAGACATTATGACATTGTTTGCGTACCTGTTGAAGAACTATGAAAGAAACGTGAATATTATTTTAATGTTTAAAAACAGTAAATTGTTACATTAATTATACCACCAGAGAAAAAGCTTTGTGTGGGCGTTTTTTCTTCTTCTCCCCTTTTCAGATTACTGTGGAAAACTGGGCATTGAAATGCTTGTGATGAGGCACAGACATACAGTGACAATAACAAGACATAAGACATAGACGTACATGGAGAGCACTGAGGTTATTGAGTGACTACAGTGCCCATAGAAAGAAAGACATGGACAGTGCATTATATGCCCATAAGTGGAAGTAACAGGTACAATAAAGGTAATCAGTGTTTAGAGTTATAGTGTACATAAGAAGTCCTGAGGTAATATTATGATTACTGGGGTAGAATGGTGTCTAAAATGTCATTGTCGAGTGACGTAGAGCTACATGGAGGAAAATTAAAGTGGCAGTGCAGATCCAATAAATAAACTTAAGAGCAGCACACAATTCAATTCAATTCAATTCAAGTTTAGCGCTTTTTACAATACAAATCGTTACAAAGCAACTTTACAGAAAATTATGTTTCTACAATATTTAGTAGTAGCTTATGGTGGTGACTGTCAGTTTGTGCACGTTTGACAGGATTTTTAGAAAAAAATTTATACAAGATGTAGTCAGCTAGACGATGAACATTATTAATATTATTAATTAATAATTATTATATGATGCAGTCACACATGTAGCAATAATTGTTAGTTCTGTTTGTTGATTAAGGGTTAGCATCATCTGGGGTCCTCTGATGGTCAGCATCATCAGATGTATTCCAATGTCCAAATGTCCAGTAGAGCAATGTCCAAAAGTCATTATAGAGTGTAACATGAAGGAATATAAAAAAAGTGGCAGTGCAAGTACAATGAAAGTAAACATAAGAGCAGCATGTATTGTGTTTTTTTTTTTTTTTCTTTTTTTTTTTAGATGGAGGACAGCTGATTGTTAAGTAGTCTGGTGGCTTGAAGATAGAAGCTGTTCTTCAGTCTGGTTCGGAAACATGTGGCAAACAGGTGATGAGCAGGAGGAGTGTGGTCCTTGATGATGCTGCGAGCCTTTCTCAAGCAGCGAGTCTGATAGATGTCCTGTAAAGCTGGGAGTTTATGTTCAATGATGAGCTCTGCTGTTGTCACCACTCGCTGAAGAGCTTTGCGGTCCAAAGAAGAGCAGTTGCTGTACCATACAGTGATGCAGCTGGTCAGAATGCTCTCAATAGTGCAGCGGTAGAAGTTTAACATGATGTCAGAGGAGATGCCAAATCTCTTCAGTCTCCGCAGGAAGTAGAGACGATGACAGGCTGTTCTCACTATGGTCTCTGAGTGAAGTCTCCAGGAAAGATCCTCAGAGATGTGAATGCCAAGAAACTTGTAGCTCTTAACTGTCTCTACTATCTCTCCGTTGATATGAAGGGGAACGTGACCCTCTCTCTGTGACTTCTTGTAGTCCACAATCATCTCTTAGGTCTTGCTGACATTTAGAGAGAGATTGTTATCAGCACACCTTGCTGCGAGTGCATTAACCTCATCTCTGTAGGATGTCTCATCGCCATCAGTATTGTCAGCAAATTTGATGATGATGTTCGAGCTATGCTTAGCAGAGCAGTCATAAGTGAACAGGGAGTACAAGAGAGGACTGAGTACACATCCCTGTGGGGCACCAGTGCTGAGTATAAATGAGGAGGATGTGTTATTGCCAATTATGACCACCTGGGGTCTTCTGGTCAGGAAGTCCTGGACTCAGTTACATAAGTGACTGTTAAGACCCAGATTTTTCAGTTTGGCTATAAGTTTGGTAGGGATGATGGTGTTAAATGCAGAGCTATAATCAACAAACAGCATCTGCACATAGGTGTCTCTTCCCTTCAAGTGTTCTAGTGCAGAGTGCATGGCCATTGCAATGGGGTCATCAGTGTATCTGTTAGAACGGTAAGCAAATTGTAATGGGTCCAAGGTGTCAGGCAGAGAGGAGCAGATGTGGGATTTGACTAGTCGTTCGAAGCACTTCATGATGACTGATGTCAGTGCCACAGGGCGGTAGTCGTTCAGCCAGGAGACAGTTGTTTTTTTGGGAACAGGGATGATGGTGGTTTGCTTGAAGCATGTGGGGATCACTGTAAGTCTCAAGGAGAGGTTGAAGATGTTGGTGAATACATCTGCTAACTGGACAGCACAGGCCCTCACGACACGTCTGTGTATGCCATCTGGACCTGGAGTTTTGCGGCCATTGACCCTCTTGAAGGCCTTACTCACTTCGTGTGTGTTTAGAACAAAGGGGCAGGTGTCAGTGTCAGCAGGTATTTTCACAACAGGAAATGTATTGTCTGTGTAACAAGGTTCAACACAGTCTAATAGGAAGGAAGAAGGCAGGGGTCGGCTGGTTGCTGGGACGCTCGTTTATTCAGCATACAAAAACAAATAACGATGCCCTCTTGGCATAATCAGCATAACACTGCTTAATCACAGTCAATAACTTTGAATTCACTGTTTAAGTCTTCCCAGTGCAGCACGAGGTCCCAGCGTGTCTCTCTCTCCCTCTCTCTGTGGTGACTCGGCTTATATCCGGTCTCTCCATGCCAATTACTGCAATCAAACACACGTGTACACCCGGCCTGTGGATCACCTGAAATTTAAAAGGTTGTAAAGCGAGATACCACCGGGTGATCCGCGCGTTGGTATCTTTCATGCGGTGGAGCCACTGCAGGGGAGCGTGGTCCGAACAGAGGGTGAACTCCCGCCCCAGGATGTAATACCGGAGGGTAAGAACAGCCCATCTGATCACCAGACACTCTTTTTCTATGGTGCTGTACATCGTCTCTCTCTTCGAGAGCTTCCGACTGATGTACAGCACCGGCCGTTCTTCCCCCTCCAGCTCCTGGGACAGGACTGCACCCAACCCTCTGTTCGACGTGTCTGTCTGCAAGATAAAGGGGAGAGAGAAGTTAGGAGCATTCAGGAGCGGTCCGCCATACAGCGCAGCCTTTATCTGGGTGAAAGCCTGCTGACACTGCTCCGTCCACTGGACTGTATCTGGTATCTCCTTTTTAGTTAAATCAGTCAGCGGGCTAGCAGTATCCGAAAAACTAGGTACAAACCTTCTATAATAAGCTGCCAGCCCCAGGAACTGTCTAACCTCCTTTTTGGTCTTAGGCCTTGGACACGTTGCAACTGCAGCTTTCTTATCAATTTGGGGACGCACCTGTCCATGACCCAAGTGGAAACCCAGATATCTTACTTCCACCCGCCCAATTGCACACTTCTTTGGATTAGCCGTAAGCCCAGCCCTCCTCAGCGTCTTCAGGACCGCTCTCAAATGCTGCATATGTCGCTGCCAATCCCCACTGTAGATGATGATGTCATCCTGTTAGGCGGCAGCATATGCAGCATGAGGACAGAGAATTTTGTCCATCAGGCGCTGAAAAGTGGCTGGAGCCCCGAATAAGCAGAACGGAAGAGTAACGAATTGGTGTAAACCGAACGGCGTGGTGAAAGCTGTTTTTTCTTTGGTCATAGGAGACAAGGGGATCTGCCAATAACCCTTAGTTAAGTCCAGCGTCGAATAAAAGCGAGCAGTGCCTAGTCGATCAAGCAATTCGTCCACCCTGGGCATTGGATATGCGTCGAATTTCGACACAGCATTCACCTTTCTATAATCCACACAGAACCGCACTGAGCCGTCCGTTTTAGGCACTAGGACTATCGGGCTCGCCCAGTCACTGTTGGACTCTTCTATTACTCCCATTTCTGATCTCACTTCTGGACCGAGATCCTCCTCCCCACTCACTAACGTCGCCAGTAACACTGATTCTGCCTCAGACCAATTTTTCAGCAGGTTGAGGTGATATATTTGATGTGCCCCGCCCCTATCCGTTCGAGCTACCTCATAGTTAAGATCCCCAACTCGCCGTGTGACCTCAAAGGGTCCTTGCCACTTTTAACTAATGCAAAGCGATGTCCCCGTGCTGACCGCTCTAATGGCCCTATGAGGTCCATGCCAATTCGTTCGAAGGGGACCTGCATCAATGGTAGGGAGCACAATGGTGCTTTTGGGGTGGCCGGTGGATTCACCAACTGACATTCATGACAAGCCGCTCACCACCTGCGCACATTCTCGTGAATGCCCGGCCAGAAGAAACGGGCCATGAGACGGTTTAGTGTAGCCGCTTGCCCTATATGCCCGGCCATTGGATTACAATGAGCCGCCTGGAAAAGCATTTCCCGACGGCTTCTAGTTATTAATAACTAGGTTGTATCTTGCTTTGTCTGGGCGTCTTGGATCACCCGATACAACTTATCTTTTAAAATGGAAAAATAAGGATAAGAGAGCGGTTGGTCAGGGTGGAGAAGCTGCCCGTCGATCGAATGAACCTGGTCAAAAGCATTTTTCAGCGTTTCATCGCGGGACTGTTCCAGGGGAAAATCATCGCGCTCAGGGAGGATGTTCCGCTCGAGAGCACTCGGTTCCCCTGCAACAGGCTCCGGAGGTCCCGGTTTAGCCTCTCCCATCTGTGCAACTGCTACTCTAGCCTTCTCCCGTTTCCCCCAAGAGACATCCGAACACAAATACCCCAATAATTTATTAAACGAGGGCCAATTCGTACCCAGAATTATCGGATGCCGGAGGTGCGGATTAACTGCCACCTCTATTCTATGCTTTTCTCCCCTAAATTTAATATCCACAGGCAAAATAGGATAATTCACCACTTCCCCGTGTACACACCGAACCCTAATCATGCGGCTACTATCCAATGCCCTCGGATGAATCAGGCTTTGATGGATGGAGGATTGGTTACATCCTGAATCCACCAAAGCTTGATATGTACCCCCCTTGATACTCACTGGTATTTGGTATAAGCCAGCTTGATCGAGGGCAGCCTTTGGCGCGGGGGACCCGGATCAACGTTCCCACTTCCATCAACGGACACCTATCAATAAAATGCCCTGGGTCCCCGCAGCGCCAACAGGCCAGCCCAGACTTTACCGCCGCCCTGGCGGCAGGAAGTGGGTCAAGCGATTGGCGAGGAGAGAGTGGAGAGGGCGTGGCTTGGGGAAAGGATCCCGTGGGCGAACTCCCACCCCTGGGAGGAGCCCTGGGCCCCGCTGCTGGTTTGGCCCCGTAACCCGTCCTCCACCTCGGGGCTAGCTTCGGCGGAAGCCCTCCACGGGACCTAGGGAGAAGGACAGATTTGGAGAGAGAGAGGGGAGGGGAGGAGAGAGAGGGAGAGAGAGAGGCAGATGGTAAGGGGTCGCCGTCCCCTGGACACGCCACCATTTGGCTACCACCAGCTGGATGGCCTGGTTCAGCGATGTCGGGCAGTGGCACTGGACCCACTGCGCCGTCTTCCTCGGCAGCTTGGCCACGAACTGCTCCAGTACCACACGATCGATCACGTCCTCGACGTCGCTACTGTCGGCCATCAACCACTTGGGGCAGGAGTCCCGGAGCTGCTGTGCCATCACGAAGGGCCGGCCTGACTCTTCCAGGGTCAGAGTCCTGAACCTCTGGCGATGTTGCTCCGGGGTCCGACCGACCCGCTGGAGGCCCGGACCTCCCGGTCTACCCAGCTCCGGAACAGCTCGCGGTCTTCATGCTGGGCCCAGAGGAGCACCTCGAAGCGTTTGTCCTGCTCCTCTTTGATAGCCAGCATATGTTGGTGTTGTTCCTGATGAAGACCGGCGAGCGACTGGATGATGTCCGCAAATGGCGTACCTGACGGAGATTGCATGGCGGCGGCGATCTTCTTCCTTCCTGGGTTTCGGCACCAGTGTAACAAGGTTCAACACAGTCTAATAGGAAAGAAGAAGGCAGGGGTCGGCTGGTTGCTGGGACGTTCGTTTATTCAGCATACAAAAACAAATAACGATGCCCTCTTGGCATAATCAGCATAACACTGCTTAATCACAGTCAATAACTTTGAATTCACTGTTTAAGTCTTCCCAGTGCAGCACGAGGTCCCAGCGTGTCTCTCTCTCCCTCTCTCTGCGGTGACTCTGCTTATATCTGGTCTCTCCACGCCAATTACTGCAATCAAACACACGTGTTCGTTATTTGCACTTGACCTACTTACGCCTCGCTCTGCTCCCTCGTCTCTCTCCCGTTGCAGATTCCACTAAACCACGCACCCCTCGCCACAGTCTGCCTCAAAACAAGCATAGAATTTATTGAGCTCATCTGGTAAATAGGCAGACAAAGACACACCACTGCTTTTCTTCCTTTGTAGTGTGTGATGTAGCGTAGACTGCTCCACATGCGTTGTGGGTCAGAGCCATGATATTCTGACTCCACTCTGTGCCTAAAGTCTCTTTTGACTGATTTTATTGATCTTTGAAGGTCATACCTGGACTTCTTATAAGCAGTTAAATCACCAGAGTTTAAGGCAGCAGTCCGTGCTCTTAATTTGGCCCGCACCTCATCGTTGACCCATGGTTTATGGTTTGGAAATGATTTTACGTTAATGGATGGAACAACATCCTCTGTGCATTTGTTAATGTAGCCTATCAAAAAGTCTGTGTCAAAGTCTTTGCCAAATGCTGGTCAGGGGAGGGGTTTGTAACTGTCCTTTAGTGTTGAATAGCAGTGATCTAATGTCTGATCACCTCGTGTAGGGAAATTTATGTGCTGGTAGAATTTGGGAAGAACTTTCCTCAAATTCACCCTGTTAAAATCCCCAACAATGATAAAAGCAGAGTCAGGATGAGCAATTTCTAATCCGTTTATGGTGCTGTACAGTTCATCCATGCTTTAGTTTTGTCCACGTGAGGCGGGATGTAGACCACTGTAAGAATGATTGAATTAAACGTTAACGGAGAGCAGTTCAATCTCAGGGGAACAGTGTGGATTGAATTAAACTTTAACGGAGAGCAGTTCAATCTCAGCGGAACAGTGTGTAGATAAAACTGTAACATCAGTGCCCCAACGAGTGTTAATCATAAAGCACACACCTCCACCTCTGCTCTTACCGGAGTTTAGCAATCTGTCATGATGAAAAACGGAGAATCCAGGCGGTGTAATGGCCGTATCGTGTACTTCTGAGTTTAACCACGTCTCACAGAAAGTCAGAACGCAGCAGTTATGAATGTCCCATTGGTATGTGATTCTCACATTAAAGGGGGGGTGAAATGCTATTTCATGCATACTGAATTTTTTACACTGTTAAAGAGTTGGATTCCCGTGCTAAACATGGACAAAGTTTCAAAAATTAAGTTGTACGTTTGAAGGAGTATTTCTGTTCCAAAAATACTCCTTCCGGTTTGTCACAAGTTTCGTAAAGTTTTTTTCGAGTATGGCTCTGTGTGACGTTAGATGGAGCGGAATTTCCTTATATGGGTCCTGAGGGCACGTCTGCCAGAAGAGCGCACACTCCCGTGTTGCACAGCACTGAGAGCACAACAGACTTCACTGATCAGAGCGAGAGCGACGTGAAATGCCACAAAAGGAGTGTGTTTTTGGTTGCCAGGGCAAGACAACCCTGAACAGATTACCAAAAGAGAAACAGAATTAAGGGACCAGTGTATGGAGTTTATTTTTACAGAGCATCAACGGAGTTGTGCAAGTGTTTGTGTTTGTTCCCCTGCATTTCGAAGATGCTTGTTTTACAAACAAGGTCCAGTTTGACGCCGGATTTGCACATCGTTTATTCTTAAGGATAATACAGTCCCAACGAAAAAGGGTCACGATCGTGTGTTGGAACTGCATGCGGTGAGTAAAACTGCTTCAAATATCTCTGTGTTGTTAACTTAGCTATCGGCGCGTAAGAACATCAAGTAAACAACATGCGATGTTGTCATCAAACTGCACTTTCCACATGTACAGCTTAAAAAAAAAAAAAAAAAGACGACATAATGGAACTTTGTGGTCATTTTCCAAAACCGCTAAGCAAATATATACAGTTTCAGTACATACCACATAGAGACGTCGTTGCTGATGCTGCTCTTGTTAAATTTCAGCCTCTGGATCTGATTCTGGATCATAAATATACGCTGAAACTAACGCTTAGCCATGGTTTGTTTTGGTTGGTTTTGTCCTCACGGTGTCACAGCTTCCAAACGCTCTCAACGCAAAAGCCTACTGGCGCTCATGATTCTTTAGCTCCGCCCACACGTCACGCCTCCAGCCGGTCGTGTTTTTCCGGGAAGAATCGGTACAGACTATCTTTCTCTTATGAATATAATAAAACTAAAGACTTTTTGGAGTTATGAAGGATGCAGTACTACTCTATAGGTACTCAAGATTAACAGTATATTGAGTGAAAATGAGCATTTCACCCCCCCTTTAAGTTCGTCACGTTTGTTATCCAGAGACTGTATGTTGGCTAACAAGATGGTAGGGAGAGGAGGATTACAACTTCTTTTCTGCGATCTGCATAGAATTCCAGCACGCTTGCCTTTCCTCCTTTTCCGACGGTGTCTTAGGATGCAAGCCGGCAACAGAGGGAGTGCGTAGATGCTGAAGCTGGAGTTCAGAGGTGGCGTTGTTTCCGAACCGAAGTTTAAATTTGATCGGATGTCCAGTAGTGTTTGTCGATCATACTCACAGGCGTAACTATCGGTAAGCAGGGTAAGCGGTTGCTTACGGGCCCGGACCAATCAGGGGCCCGCCCGCGTTACTGGAAGATTTTGATTGACAGCCGTTTCCCCCTATCGCATTTGATTACTTTTAGTTTGATCGCATTTAAATTTTTTGTTTAAAACGAACAATGATGAATTGGTGTAATTTGTTTCTAATTGAAACTGGGGAATCCCCGGATGAACATTCGGGAGCATTGAGTGCAAAATAGTAAAAAACTTTGAACTTGAGACAGACATGGAGTCGTCAAATTATAAACACAAAAGTGGTTTGCACTGCTTTCATGATTTTTCTGACCATCCCAGTGACAGTGGCCTCTGCAGAGCGTTCTTTTTCAAAACTAAAACTGATAAAAAGCTATCTCAGGAGCTCAATGGGACAGAGTCGTCTCTCTGGACTTGCCATACTGTCAATTGAGAATGCCCGTTGCCGCAATCTGGACCTTAAGGATATGATCGACAATTTTGCAGTTGGAAAGCCTGGAAAATGCAGCTATAATGTAAGTGAGCATCTTTTTTATGTATTTGGACCTATGCCTATGTGTATATAGCAGTGATAGTAACAGTAACAATGTGTTATTATGGTGCGCAGACACCAGCATTTTTTTTTTTTTGGTGCGCGTAGCGTCATCACGTGCTGCGCCTTGATAATCCTGTTTAAGGGCCCAGTGTTGGCTCGTTATGCCACTGATCATACTGTATTAGAGTCTATACTGTCTAGGGCTGGGTATTGTTCAAAGTTTTTCGATCCGGTGCCAATTTCGATACCTCAGTTTCGGTAACGGTTCCTAACGATACTTTTTTCGATACCATATGTTTTAAAATCCATTTCAGCATCAACAGAAATACATTAAACAAAAAACTTTTATTTTTCACCTTAATTAAAACAAATTCTGTTAACACTTCACACTCAGGATAACATTATTAATACAACTGGTTGTGCTTTTTGGAAAGGGGTGCGCCATTCAGGGACGGACTGGGACCAAAAAGTTCCCCTGGACTTTCTGCCCCACAGCAGCCCACCACATCATAATGCAAACGCCCCTGTTTTGATGTCATTTATTAATTTAATATTTAAGTAAACAGTTTGGGGATTTTAACCAATAGGGCAACTGATCCTCCATTGAAAAAAAAAAAAAGAAAAAAAAAGAAAAAAAAAGAAGCTGTTCATTTAGCGACTCCTAGTGAGCAATACATGCTCATCAAGACACAAACATTCTTCTAGAACTCACACTTTGTATTCAGTTAACAGATCCATATGAATCATGCACGTATTAGAAGTTTATAAACTCAAACGATAGCTTTATGTGCTTTACAGATGAACTTGAAATC
This sequence comes from Carassius gibelio, assembly GCF_023724105.1. Classification (NCBI taxonomy): domain Eukaryota; kingdom Metazoa; phylum Chordata; class Actinopteri; order Cypriniformes; family Cyprinidae; genus Carassius; species Carassius gibelio. The sequence goes on from NC_068376.1 coordinate 14,242,149, forward strand.
TTTATTAATTCGAGATGTTCAATAATAGATCATCTTTGGCTCGGAAATACAAGTTCATGATCCAATTAGTGAACCAATGATTCTTTTGAGTCAATCTTTTAAAATAATAATTTATTTTGTTTAACGAAACCAGTGTGGAAACCAGTGGTTCACATACTGGATAGATCTGAGGTGCAGGGCTCGCAAAATCGTTAGCCCAACGTCCCAGGGCTATTGTGTTTTCAAGTCCGATGGGCTATCATGAATAAGTGATTTGAATCGCGTTGTTCACTCGCTTGAAGGGTTGAAACGGATCGTAGCTGATCGTTTACACTCGTTTCGAAATATTGCTGATTCAAGCGTTTTAAACAATTTGCATGTGTTCGGAGCTTGCGCTTACTCATTCAAAGCACGCGCTGCGAGCAGCATTTCAGACAATGTGCGTACAGAGAATGAATTCATCTTTCGCATATTGTTACTTCTGAATGAACGCATACACAATTATATTCTCGTAAACACAGTCGGTTATGTTTTTATTGAACATATACAGTGGCCTGCTGCTTAGAGAAATTCACTGTACCGGATAAATCTGTCTCTCTCTCTCTCTGTTTTTCAGACGACGTGAAAGGGGGCGTGTTTCAAGATGCGCAATGGAGTAGACCAAACTTAACAGGGAGGGAGGGCAAGACACTCATCCAAACAAATGCTTCATCAAATTGGTGGTATTGCCGGCTTTGGTTGCAATACTCTTATCGCACATGTTGCACTTTGCTGACTCGGCATCCACTTTTATAAAGTGTAGCCACACTTTAGATCTCTTTGGCATTGTAAATCAGAAACGTTTACAACTACACTTTTGTTGTATGACTGCGAGTATCTTCAGAAATCCTCCCCGTCACATCACGTGGTGGTGGACGGCCAATCACGGCGAATTTAGGTCCTTACATGCACATATGCTACAAGCTCACACAGACACAGCCACTTGGCCAAAAAAAAAAAAAAAACGTCCGCTTGGCTTTTGGAACCGAAATTTGAAAATCTGTTCATGAAAATGTTTCTGAAACATCTGTGTATTTTACAAATATTGCATTTAATTCTATTCATCTGTGATAAAGTATGCAGACACTCCTTGAGTGTCACTAATGGAGGCAGAAAGTTTCGGTTTGGTGGCTCCTTTTAAGTCATGTCACTCGGTGGCCATCTTTGAAATGCCTCTCGGGCATGCAAGTGCAATACCTATCTCTTTGAATGGGGTAACATCAAATTCTCCAAAACTGTTCATCAAGTTTACAGTCACATTTAATATTTGAAATCTTCTCTGGAACCTTCACGTCTGGCCCCTGGGGGGACCAACTAAGAGATGCTGGCCTTCCAGCCAAAGTAATAGAGACTATTCTAAGTGCTAGGACTCCTTTCACTAGAAGAACTTATGCCCTCATATGGAGTGTTTTTGAGGGCTGATGCATGACACACCATGTAGACCCAGCTCACTGCCAAATTGTTTCAGTACTGGAGTTCCTGCAAGAGAAATTGTCCTCAGGCACATGCCACAAGGCCGCTAGTTTGGCTTGCCATGTTTTGATTGACTGGGTTTCTGTGGGAAACAAACAGTGGGAACAAACAGTTTCACATTGGGTGAGGGATGCTCCTGCTCAAGTGTGAGATGCAGTAGGTTGGTCCTCTCTGCACACATTTGTCAGGTTCTATAGTTTGGATGTCCATCCTACTCATTTTTCAAGACTTCTGTCCTCCGCCATTTACAACACCGGAGCAGGAAAGACTTCACTTACTGTGTCCAGTATGTGCTCTTCAGATTTACTTCCACCCCACTAGCCAGTGGCGTAAGTCAGAGCAGCTTTTCATATGCCGTGGGGGCCGCAGTCAGGGGTGTGGCTGCCACCAGGCAAACAGTTTCACATTAGCCGCATTTCCACTGTCGGGCCAGTGCGAGCCAGGGCTTAAAGCGGGCCGGGCGGGGCTCATAGCCTCGGGCCAGTAGCACCGAGGCCAGAATAGCGCAGGGTTTCCACAGTCAGGACCTGACGCTCCTTTACACGCCTCTCATGAACAACGTCATGCAACCTCAAAATTTCACCAACAAAGAGAAGTTATCAGAAAACTAAGAAATAAGTCACTGGAACATGCGTGATCACAAAACGAACATGATAAAAGCGGCCGTTTGTTTGCATGCTTTGATATATATTCAAATTCAAAAGCATCGATGTTTTAACTATAGAATAAGTGATACATTGATCATATTGATTTAATTTATATTTACCATGTTTACTATGGTAAAGTTAATGTTTAGTGTGCATAGTCTTTTACATCGCTTATAAATATTTCTGCCTTGTTTAGTGATTGTAATCTACATCGGATCAAGTTATTTCAAACACTCGCTGCTGACTAAGAGTGAGTTTTGAGCTCAAATTATTTTAAAACGTCTTTAATGCTGGTGTTACAGCTGTAATCTTTCTGAAATGATCCGCGCTGACGCTCTCTAGACGCGGTGAAACTCCGCCTTTGTTCATAACTCCTCCTCTAGCCCCAGCTGGCCCGCTTTGGCCCAAGGTTTTCGTCAGGCCAAAAAACCCTGGCCGTTGGCCCCGAGGAAGCCCCGGCGAGGCACGATCAAGCCCCTTAAGGGACAGTGGAAACGCGACTGGCCCTGCCACGCACTAGCACGCCCGGTCTTTGCTCGATAGTGGAAACACGGCTATTGGGTGAGGGTTGCTATTGCACGTGGTCAAACTTTGCCTCTAGGAGTGCCCATTCAACCAGTGGGGTTGCATCTTCAATGGCTTGAGCAAGAGGTGCGCCCTTGCAGCAAGTGTGTGATGCGGCAGGGTAGGTCCTTTCCGCACACATTTGTCAGATTCTATAGTTTAGATTTCGATGCTACTCCGGGCTCGCATGCCCTTGAGTCCACATGCCAGAGTCATGTCTGAGACCTCTTTGATATTTGTGTGCAAAATAAAAAAAATATAAAATACAAATAAAAGTACTATTTTTTATGGGAAAAATGTATCATAATTGTTGCATAAATATTAATTAGAACCATGAAATTCTCTCAAAATGCAAAAGAAAAAAAAATATTGAGCAAAAATATATTAGATTGATTTTACTGAAGTCCGGTCACTTTTGACCACAAAGACCATGAGTGTGACTTCAAAATGAGGAGCGCACAGACTGGCACTCTCCCAAGTTTCTAAAGCACGAAACATGTTTTAAATTTTTTTTTTCTTCATTATTTATTTTATTTTATATTTATAAATAAATAATTTTATTTATTTATTTTTTCCCAATTTTTGAGAATGCTTAATCCCTCAAACGTGGGTTCTAACCTAATATTTGATGGCCTCTAGGAATAAACTGGTTGGTTGATCTTTGTTGCTGAAACAAGATCATAGTCATTGTAATACCTAATAGATAGAATAAATACATACATACAAAAATGGAACCACTAACAATGGTAAGTGGTATGACTTAATTCACTGAATGAAGCATATGGATGTTTTGCTCCTGTTTTCTCTTTTGCTTCTAATTTTCCAGGACTACCTGGAAACCTCCTACCATTCAAGACATTAAAACTGAGCTAGGCAGCAGAGGAGTTTTGGAATGAACAGACTTAACCTTGTAAAACAAGGATAGCCTTGTGGTCAACATAATTGCTGGGTAAATATGAAAATGTAACACTGACCTGTAATTCACTGTGTGTTGTCTGTTTATTGGAAGTGATTATATATATATATATATATATATATATATATATATATATATATATATATATATATATATATATATATATATAAAAACAATACAGCTCACTAATATATAATAGTTTTTTTTTGTTAATAATTTATAATAGGTTTATATATATATATATATATATATATATATATATATATATATATATATATATATATATATATATATATATATATATATATATATATATATATATATATATATATATATATATATAACGAGGTGACGTGTTCGTTGACGTCCTCAGACATAGCCTCGCCCACAAATGCGCGGTGCATTCTGGGTACACCTCAAGATGGCGGCGCCCTTGCACAAATGTTGAGAAACTGTCTCGGCTGGAAGTTCTGATTAAAATTAGCCAGAGGTCTACTGTGTTGATCCATCATTAAAAACAACATAAAAAGCACGGAAAAAGACCGTAGGATTAAAGTATCCCCCGCCTGCCGTGGCTCACGCAGAGTGTGTGTTTGAGGATGATGACGGGCCGCTGCGCCTGACCCAGAACCAAAAGGAGAGCCATCTCAGATCACCCTGCAAACACCTCTTGATCCAGCGCCTGCAGATCTTCTACAGGCTGTGGACGCTGCCATTTAAGCTGCTGACGGGAGTGATCTGTGTGATCGTCCGCCGACGCAGCGGATCTTTAGCTCGAGCTTTGCAGAACTCTGCCGATAAGAGGTGAGAGTACAATTCACACAGCCGCCCAGTTTCTCTTCAACAATTCGCCATGGTACCAAAGTACCATATTTACTTTAGTTAAACGGTTGTACTCTTGTATTAGCCGCAACTGTCATCAATAACGAGATAATGTTGGTCTTTCAATATAACAGTAACTGCAGTGATCATGGTATTTAGTCAGAAATTATAGTTACCATGGTATTTTCTATTGAACATGCGTGACTATTGGGTGAAAGCAGCAGATTCTTGCACAGCAAGAAGCACTGCTCTTTTAATTCTGTTGTGATTGGTTTGAATGTAACGACTTTCAGTGTGGTAGACTGATAAGTTGGCAACTTTCAGTTCAATTTTTTAATTCTCCAGTTCTTAGTTTTTGTGGTTTTTAAAAGTCTTAATTTAAGGTTTTTGAATTCAGTGTTGTTTCTCTTGTCTCTAGTACATGCAGACTATCTCAACATTCGTGTCTGGAGTCTTGGTACAGAATCGTTTAAACTTTAGTGTCACTATGAGAGCTGCAGTTGAAATCTGTGAGCCTATGCATTAACCAGTACACTTTATTCTGCACAACCAGTGGCACCAAATGCTAGTTCGGAAATTATTTTCTTAAATTATTTTGATTAAATATTTGTTTTTTTTTTATTATTTTGATTTCTCTTAAAGGTCCCCCTTTATCCACTGAATAAGCTACAAACAGGTAGTTTTGTTCGAAATGTACACCATCGATTGTTTTTCTGTGTTGGACTGGTCATCAGTAAAATTATTTTAAATGATATAAGCTAACTTCCAGTCTAAATGTTATGAGTTGGATACGGTATTTAGGACTTATCGAATGCTTGATCAGTTTAATTGATTAAATTTGCTTTTGTAACCAATACCTCTAAAGCCAACACCTAGCATTAACTATGTTCGACTTAAGTGGTGTTGCGTAGGTTGATCGGCGTTTGACTTGAAGCTGTGAATTTTGAAGAAATTTTGCCTGACTTGAGACCATGGGAACAGCACGTCACTGTGAAACCTAGCATCAAATTACTGCATGAGTGTCTCAAGAGCAACCAGCTGGCTTAGTCAGTGCAACTTCTAGACGGCTGCATAACCTCTGATGATGACTCCGCCATTTGAAGACTGGCCAGACTCACAGATAACATCGTCCCATCAAAAATAGAAAGGCAGGATTCTTGTTGAATCTGAGTTGATGGACCGATGAGACAAAGATTAACCTAAGTGATCCAAGTGGTTGGAAAGCTAAAGTGTGGAGAAAAAAGGGAAATGCAAATCATCCTAAGCATACAGCCTTATCTGTAAAGCTTGGTGGAGGTGGTGTCATGGTGGTGTCATGTTTCTAGAACAGGACCTCTTCATTTTAATGATGACTTAATGTATGATGGTAGTAGCAGAATGAATTTGGAAGGGTACAAAATCCTCTTGGCTACCAATATTCAAGAAAATGCCACCAAACTCTATGACCCAAAACACACTGCCAGTTCAGTCAAGGATTGAATCAGGGCAAATAAATGTAAAGCCTTAGATTGCCCAAATCAATATCCAGATTTAAATCTGACTGAACATTAATTTCACCAGCTTATTAGGAGACTAAAGACAGAAACTCCCCAAAACAAGCAACAGTTGGAATTGACTGCATTAAAGGCTGAGGAAAAGCATTTCGAAGCATAAGACCAAGAGTCTGGTGATGTCTATGGGTTGCAGACTCACTGCTCTGATTGCATGCAAGGGATCTGCAACTAAATATTAGCTTTTAATGTTTTACAACTGCCTTAAATTCAACTGTTCCAATACTTATGCTCACATCAGATGGGATTGAGGTCGCTTAGATCCACAGACATGAAAACCAACCGCTGAATTGGAACACTGGTTGCCATTTGCTACACAGAGCAGTAATTCACTGACAATCTACACAAAATCGGTTTCAAAATCACAGGCGATTCATTGCCGATTTTGAAAGCGATTTTGTGTAGCTTGTCCGTGAGCTACGGCTCTGTGTAGTAAATGGGGCTCCATCTGAACCAGTGTTGCCAAGTCTAATTGTACTGCTGATGTCTTTCCTCCTTGGCATTGTGTTAACACACACAAAGAAGACCTGTAAACTGCCAAAACTTCTACTTTTATAGAGGTGCTCACATTTGCTGATAATCAGTTAATAAAAGAAATTTGATGAGCAGTGCCTGGCCGTAACTTTCCCGTTTTTAAATCCTATGTTAACAGTAAGGTTGTCCTAGCTTGGTTACACATGGCTTTTCAAGTTTGGTTATATTTTTATCAAATAAATAATGACATGGTGTGATATATTAGGGTTTCCACAGGGTCTTAAAAAGTATTAATTATGATTTCAAGAGGTCTTAAATTTGGGGAAGGAAAGACCAGAATTGCGATATGGCTGATTGTGAAGATTTAAACGTCAAAGGCTAATAATATGATTTAACTGAATAAACATGAGCGCTGCACGTTCGAAGTCCAGTGCTGAGCTGCTTTGTGTTCTGCTGTTAACGGGCAAGTTATATTTCTTCCAAACACTGAGAGTTTTCAATACAACTGTTTTGTTCAGAGTTCAGAACAATGTGAAAAATCATATGTTTTTACCCTGCAAACATGCAGAGCTTTAAAGGGGACCTATTATGCACTTTTCACAAGATGTAAAATAAATCTCTGATGTCCCCAGAGTGTTTATATGATGTTTTAACTCTGAATACTTTACAGATAATGTTTCATAGCTTGTTAAAATTTTTAGGATATGAGCCAAAACGCATCACTTTCTTGTCTCCCCTTTAATTGCAAATGAGGTGGTGCTCCGGGGAAGAGGGCGGAGCTTCAAATAAACACTCCACTATTATTACAAGCCTGTTGTCTTTACAGAAAATGCACTCGTTTAAAAGTCTGTCATCAGATTGTACTGGGCATAAAAAATGCACTTTATGAATTACAAAGATATGCCATCGCATATCTATTATAGGGGCAGCTGTGGCCTAATGGTTAGAGAGATGGACTAGTTACCAGAAGGTCGCCGGTTCGAGTCTCTGTGCTGTGCTCTCTTCCACCCTCAATACCCAAGGCTGAAGTGCCCCTGAGCAAGGCACTGAACCCCCAGTTGCTCCCAGAGCACTGGCTCTATAGCTGCCCATTGCTACGGGTGTGTGTTCACTGTGTGTTCACTTCTCACTGCTGTGTGTGTGCACTTGGATGGGTTAAATGCAGAGCACCAATTCCGAGTATGGGTAACCATAATTGGCAAATGTCACGACTTTCATTTAATTTCATTACAAACTTATTAAGCCCCACTTGTGATTATGAACTCGACTAATTCCAGCGGTCGACTTCACATTGCTTTCATTGCAATTTTAACTCCCACTTTCCTATTCATGATCATTCTGGTAGCACGTGAAGGCAGCATCAGTTAAAACAGACCAACAGTGGTAGCTTTTGCAACATTAGCCTTACAGAGTGCCAAGAAGATCTTTCAGAAAGGATTTTCCAATTTGGGAAACTAATAGGGATGGGCGTTTTCTGCAAATATCACATTCGAATATTTGAGCTCACAAAAAACGAATATTCATTTATTTAAATTAAGTTTAATGTGACGTTATTTTTCAGCAACATTCATTGTTTCTGTCATTTTGAACAAGCTTACACACAATAAGCTTGATCATTACACATCGTGTTTTGTAGATGAAAAACTTTAACAATGTGTGCAAACAAACAAAAGTACAGATTAAAAGCAAAAAAAAAAAAAAAAAAAGTGAACAAAGAAAAAATGTAAAGCAGCCTGCAGCAATTAGGCTATTGTAGAACGTAGCCTACACTTAACTTAGAAACTTTGAATTCGGTCACTTTCTGTGATTCTCCACGACATATTTGAAGTACTGTAGAAGACCGCAGTTCTTAGGGGCCATTCACATATCACGTCTTTTGCGCACTCAAGTTGCGCTCTCATAATGGAAGCGATGCGGTCGCAATGTGCACGTGGTGCCATGCGCCCGTTTTTTCCAGGCGCGTCCTCACCGCATCGAGTTAAAAACATCTAAACTTTTCAGAATGCCTCAGCTTCATCCTTTCCCTTAACAACGTTGAAAGCTCAGCCAAGATGAAGGAACAGTTGATCATAGCTGTATATGGTTTGCCATTTTGAAATAAATTTAGTAGCAGAGCTACTGAAAGCGATTTTTTTTTTTTGTGCTGCAAATCCATTTATCCTTTGCTGAAATTTCCGCGTCTTCTAGAGAGCGTGTCATTGTTGCTTAACAACGGCAGATGCCTCAGGAGCGCTTCTGCCCGAGCGCTTTGGAAAGAAGGAGAAAGCGGCACGCCTAGCATTGTTTTAGGCGCGATATGTGAATGTTCCCTTATTCATTCACTTTTCTTTGCTTGCATACATCTTCAAATATGCCGTGGATAATCACAGAAAGTGACCAAATTAGGTTTTATTGTGAATTTTTTTTTTTTTTTGCGAAATTTGAATATCATTTTTATTTATCGAATAATTAGAGCAGAACGAATATTCAACAACTTGTCAGTCGTGGGGCAGGGCTTGCTGTTTTAGTTGTTATCTCAAATGTCATTGGTCATTCCCCTTTTCATGAGGTCAGTATTGGACGCCTGTTAGAAAATGAATGATAATTCACTTGACTTGACCCATGACTTCATCAGTGGAACATATACATGTGAGTTATCATTTCATTTGCTTGTTTAATTTATTTTTGTCTTTAATGTAATTTAATGCATTGTTTATAGAGAAGATCTTTTGTAGATACTTGATTAACTGGAACTCTTCTGATTGCTAGTGATTGCAGTCTTGTAATAGAGATATACATATTTTATAGACTGTAATGATGCACACACCCAAATATATATATATATATATATATATATATATATATATATATATATATATATATATATATTAGGGCTGCACGATGTGTCGTTTAAGCATCGATATCGCGATGTACGAATCCACGATAGTCACATCGCAGGATGTGCGATGTAGGCTGTCGTAGTAGTACATGCCAGCTGCTCCCCAGCCCTTGACGAATGTGATTCGCGGATTAATTGCACAGCTTATCCATCATAGAGTGAAGGTTTATCATTGACAGGACTGAAAAACACATGCAAGTTTAATAGGGCAGAGAGAGAGAGGGCGCGAGACAGAGACAGAGAGCGCGCGCGAGAGAGACCGAGCGAGCCGTCTTCAAACAACACGAGCGCTGTCTTGCTCTCTCTCCCTCGCGCATATTAAATCATTTAAAATGAGAATGTAAGTGTGCTCACCCCATTTTGGTTTGTAAGAAAAAATATCGCAATATATATCGCAGAAAAATAAAATATCGCAATGTCATTTTTTCCAATATAAAGCTAAATGAATGACAGTGAAGTGTTTAAAAAGTGTTTTATCTTCCATCTTTTAAATAGATACATCGTAATATTTGAAGGTTAGTTTAGTCTGTGTTCCTATAAAACACAGGTTTCATCATGATTGCATTTGATTTACAGTGTTACTAGTATCTACTATCAAGATCAGTCCATTAACTATGATGTTTATGAAAATTGATTCCTGTTTATTGAAAAGAAACTTGTAATACATTCAATCCCAATGTATTTACTTATGTTCTTTTTGTTGCATTATTTTTCCTTTGTAATTGCAGGTTGTGTACATGAATGCAGCAAATAACTGGGCTTTGCCGTCTTACCAATTATTCTCATAAGCAGTCCAGAAATTTGGTATACTGTCAAGTCAAGTACAGTAAAGAAAAAAGCATTTAAATTTTCTTTAAACCAGGGTCAAGGGAGTCCAAGGACTAGAGAATGTACTGATCGCCTGGTTCATGCTTTCTTCAAGAGGCACAGATCAACATGGTTTAATTTTCTGTATAACAAATAGATTTGTTATACAGGTTCACACATAGGCCTACTCCGTCTGCAGTGCGTATACTGTGTAAGTTCAGAAGCAGCAGTGAGAGTGCGTTATGGTAATGCGAAAGCACATCAAAATAATGCACGAGCGCGAATCTCTCTGTTTGCATGCATATTTCCTTTTTCTCTGTCACAAAACCAAACGTGCTTGCTCAGATACACGCTGCTATTGCCCGGAGAGAGTGCAAACACTTAAAACGTGTCTCCTCTCACTCAAACTGCATCCTGTGCACTCACAACTCTATCTATGCTCATGTGCTAGATATTAATTATTTTCGCATGTTTTTATTTCTAGCCTTTTACCGCGTGCAGTGTGAACGCTCTGATCTGTTAACGGAAAAAAGGCGCATCACACAGTGTATGAACCTGGAGTTAGACATATGCCCAGTCTGTTCTGTTCTGTTTTTTATTGCATTCTGATTGGTTCTGATAGCATACTACTGCGGGAAGTCAGGGCCGCGGAAAATCATGCTGTAAAGCAATTTAGAAATTGTGCACGCTCAAATCGTGATTTTATAGCTATTTCTATTAATCGCACAGCCCTAGAATGGACTGGCAACGAGCAGAAAATAACTCTGGCTGCACTGCTCAGCAAAACGGGAAAACCAGATCCAGACAGAGCTCGGCAGCGGATAGACAGTCAGCAGAGCAAGCAGTCAGGAGGAAACATGTTGACAACATGTTTGAATTTGTTGTTCTGTAGCATATGCAGCAAAAATATAAATTGGTGGTTTATTCTTAAACCAATCAGCCAGCTCGAATAGGGTTAAAAGTTAGTTTAATTTCTTTAATTATATATATGAAATTGTTATTATGTAATGACTTAGACATTTTTATATATGTTAACAATATTATAATTGGCAGGTTGAAAACCACTCCTCTAGAGTTTGCCACATAGGCAGTAATATGCCATTTATTTTAATATCACTAATAGTAAAATTGATATTACTAATCACTTTATTCATTCAAATTCAATTAATATATTAATGTTTGTAAGTGCAAAAATCATGAGACCTAAACTTCATTCATTGGTTTTAGCTTGTCATGCAAGCACATTTGAGCTTTCGTGTTTACTGTATCTTGTAGGCTATGTGCGCTGATCAGTGTTGTGAATAAAAATTTAAATTAAATCAGTTGAATGATGGACTCATCTGTCGATCTCTGAACTCATAGAATAAGTCAGGATGAGCTAGAGCAGTGGTTCCCAAACTTTTTTTTTTTTGGTTTTGTATTTTTATATTTATTTATTTATTATTTTTTGAACACAAAACAGTCCAATCTTGATTAAAACAGTTGACACTAACAGGACTGACTCAATATAAAACTTAATAATGACTGTCATAGATATTACAGTATGACAAAAAAAAAAAAAAAACTAACAAATGACCTTCCTACCCCTCCCCTAAAATAAAATAAAATACACAAATAAAAATCTAATTAAATATATACATATTTAGGTTTTAGACACATGAGATATCCTAGACTTTACCTACACACTTAAGGAGACAAAGAATGTTTGATGTTATATTTATCTCCTTATACCATTTTCTCAATCAGTGCAAGAAAAGAACCCCATATTTTCATATACATATCAAGGCGTCCTGAGACTCTAAATATCACACGTTCATAGCAATATTGCACATGAGTTCCAGCCATTCATCAAACAAAAAGGGCGAACCAGATTTCCTATGTCTCGGAATGATTCTACATCCGGACACCATAGCTAGATGACACCATTTCTTTTGTTGCCAGGAGAGGCCTGTATCTTCTGGGAAAATACCCAACATACAGAGACCAGGATTTTTGTGTAATGTAAGGCTGAAGATGTTATTAACGAGATGTACAATCTTTTCCCATAGTTCTTTAACCTTATCACATTCATACAACATATGAACCATAGTACCTGTATCGGCTTTACATCACCAGCACAGATCATCATTTCTTAGTTTAAGTCTAGCCATCCTGGTTGGAGTTCAGTAACACCTGTTAAAAATTTTATAGCTTAAAATATAGGGGTGTTTCTAATAATCACAAGGAGACAATGTCTTATTTGTAGGTATTTTCAAAAGTCAGTGTTAGACAGGTTATACTTTTGTTTCAAATGATTAAATGATGCCACATGTTCTCCTTCATAAAGATTGTCCAAGAACCAAATCCCTTTATTGGCCCACTGTGTCCAGTAGAAAGGTTTCTTATCTATTTGTAATTTAGTATTATACAAGATCGAGGCTTTAGATGTTAGCCATGGGGTTTGTTTAATGTTTTGGTGATACAATTTCCAGCTTTCTCTAACAAACCTCAGAACAGGATTCTGGTCAAGTATTGGTTGGGCAAGTTGTGTCAAGAATGCCTCTGTTGGAAAAGGGGCCAACATTTCCTTTTTAATATGTACCCACGTAGGGGCCACATTAGGCGGCATATTAATTCTAGTCCACTGCGAAAGTGAAAACGACCAATGATACCAATCAACTCTGGGCAGAGAGAGCCCACCCGAGCTTTTAGCAGAATATAATTTGGTACGATTAAAAAGGGGTTTCTTCCCTTACCAACTAAAGGATTAACATTTTTTATTGTATTCCTCCAGAAGTGATAGTGGCAATGCAGGTGGTTGAAAGTTAACTTGCATAATTTTATCTAATCCAGGTATAAGTTTGATTCCCAGATAAACTAACCCACATGAGACCCACTTAAATGGCCATTGTACATCTAACATTATTATGGTTTTTAGACAGAGGCATTATTTCTGATTTACTCCAATTCATTTTATAACCTGATAACTGGCAAAAGTTATCAATTAAAGAGCACTTTGTGGGTACTGTTATTTGTGGGTTACTAGAGAGAAGTAAAATATCTTCAGCATACAGAAGTATTTTATGCTCCTGCTGACCAGCCACAATGCCCTTAATATTTTGGTTACTGCGTATAGCTATAGCCAAAGGCTCTAATACCAACGCAAATATGAGGGGTGAAAGGGGCCACCCCTGTTTTGTGCCCCTATGTAACTTGAATTGTAATTATGTTATGCCATTAAACAACACTGAGGCTTGGGGTCCAGTGTATAATAATTTAACCCATTTAGTAAATACTGACCAGACCCAAATCTTCTAAGGGTCTCAAATAAGAACAAAGGCCTTCTCTGCATCCAGGGATAAGGCCATGACAGGGTCTGAGACATCTCTAGCTTTCCACATGAATATATTTGAATATATACGTGCCTCCCCCGCTCATAAAAAAATGGAGTTTCAATCACAAATGTATTAACAGTGAGTCATAAACAGAACTATCTGGATTATTATTTTTTACTTAATATTTGAAACGGCAGGTTATCAACTTAGAATATCAACTTATATGAAGTGCCACTATGCATATCCCACAACTTTAGGCTAAATGAAAAATAAAAAAAAAGAATTCAGAACAGGCACAAACAATAATGTAACAACTTAAACAGCAGCAGGAGTAAGGCATATAGCCTAGCCTAATTCATTTCTAAATATTGTTTGCAAGAAACACCAGTCTATCAACTTGATCTGGATTAAGAACATACGTTCAGAGCGCACAGACATGCCTGGCTACTAGCTAGTACAGTGTACATTTTAGGACATCCTCAGACCTCTGTCATTAAATGAAAAGGCGTCATGCCTCAGACTAAAAGGCTTTAGTCATCGGACAAAACGGCATCGTCAGGTCTCATACAATTAAGTGACTGAGTGACTGATGACTGAGGTCTGAGGATGTCCTAAAATGTACACCGTAAGCTAGCTATTATTCGCTTGATTTAGTCATGGGCCTACTGTACAATACGTCTAGAGTGCCCTCTACTGGATAAGATGGCAAAGAATAAAATAAAAAAACAAACAGTCAAATCATAGACTGTAAAAAATGTGCTACACATGGCATTTTATTTATAGTTCAATTACGGATTCATGTCATGTTCGAATGCATATTCGAATATTGAATAAAAAGTGACAGCCCTAGTGTCAACCCCTTCTGCCCTATTCTGAGACTTTTGTGTTGCTCTACAAACTTCCACTGCATTTACATTATTATTCACCAATCCAATTTTGCTATTGTCCTCTAGTCTACAAAAAGACTGTCAATCAGGATAGCTTTCATCTGACTGTTGGTCTTTTGAGTCACTTTTGGTTGAGGCCTTGTTATGGTTACTTTTTTTGATAGACAGGCCACTCTAGTTTGTAGTTGTTTGTTGTGTCCTTTTAATTTAGTAATACACTGAGCTTGTTTTTGTGCTAAGGATAAAGTAAATTCTCTCTGGATAATGCCTTTAATGTTTATCTTTTTGACAAATGCCCCAACTACCTTTTTGTGTTTTTCAATTGACTATACCTTTTCTGGATCAATATCAAATTTGCAATAATTTTTTTTTTTTTGTCAAATCCAATCTGACTGAGTCCATGTGCTTTCCTAACAGTGATTTGAACTCTATTTCTGTCCATAAAGGAGTGGCTAGTCCACCTTTCTCATTTGTTGGAATCGGCCTAGCATTCCTTCTCAAAATGTTGTAATACCTTTTAGAGCTGTGCAATTAATCGCATTCAATTATCATGCAGATTATCATCAGTAAATTATCATCAGTAAAGCCGGTTCCATGATTAGTAGTAAATCACCATCACCTGTTTTCAGATTGAGCAGCTTTCATTACACAGAGCCGTAGTTTACTGACAATTAGGCAAAGTCGCCCTCATAGTCACAGATAAATCGCATTCGATTTTGAATATACCAAGAATGTCTCTGACAGAGCAGAGGATAACTTAGTTAATACAAATCATAATGTATTCAACCTTCCCTGGCAACGCAGAGGATAACCAACTTGGTAACACACTATAATAGTTGTTAATCTTCTCTGACTAAGAAGAGGATAAACCTTCTTCTGTGGCAAAGCAGAGGATAACTAGTCTGTTAACCAAACCCTGCAGCTGTTGGTTAACACTTCTCTGAAGGTCGAAAAGGATAACCACATTTCCTTCTCTGTAGTGTTACTTTGGACAGAGTAACGCTCATCAAATCGTTGTTGACCTCAAAAAAAGTTCTGGAATATCAGTGTCAGGTGAGAAGCTCTATCCGGGTCCACGGCACCAAATCTGTTTGGAAACTCAGAAGCGAAAATCAGGAGACTCTTGGGTATCTTCAATAGGACTCTATTGAGAACACACTGTGTGGCATTGCAGTTATCAAAAGTCTGACTAAGGTAGGCATACATAGTATTTTATAGGCATTCAATGGGCAGTCCTCAAAGATGTTGACCTATCACACAGCCTTAGAAGTGACAACTTAAAGAACATCTAATCAACCCCCCGACTCTGAGCTTCAACAAACCTACTACCCAAAGATTACAGTATCCAGGACCATCCTTAGGGAGGTGCAACTGAGGAGGGGCATGCTTATTGTCAAATGACACAGTAACTTTCTACTGTGAGACACTGTGTTGAGGGCTATTGACTCTTCTTACACTGAGAACCCTTCACAGTAACAGGCCATGATTTTATACATTCACCATACCTATCTGCTATCTGACGTGATGTTGAGAAATCATTATCGAAAGGGAACGTTAACTGATGCATCCTCGGTTCTCTGAAAGGAGAAAATGACACATTGTGATCATGTTGTGATATTTCTGTTTTTCGTAACCTGGTTATTCATTTAAAAGATTTTAAGGAAATTAATTTCAGCACCACCTTATATTGGAGGACGTGGCCATCCCAAATATGGATTCTTGACCGTAATTGGTGCACTAGCGTGATTCAATCAATCTTCAATATTTCTTGGAGGTTTACCCACATAATACTCATGTAAGTGAGGTTAATGAGTAACCAGAGACATTATAATCTTATAGAACATTTATTTTTTAGAACATTTTTACACACCAGTTTCTCATATAGCTCCAACCTATGTTTTTTCTTTTTGATACATTTTTGTGATAATAGTTCGGAATCAGATTCAAAATCATTTAATTAAACCACTTTAATAATACACAATAGGGGAAGTCGTGGCCTAATGTTTAGAGGGTTGGACTCCCCATCGAAGGGTTGTGAGTTCTAGTCTCGGGCTGGATGGAATTGTAGGTGGGGGGAGTGCATGAACAGCTCGCTCTCCACCTTCAATACCACGACTTAGGTGCCCTTGAGCAAGGCATTGAACCCCCAACTGCTCCCCGGGCGCCGCAGCATAAATGGCTGCTCACTGCTCCGGGTGTGTGCTCACAGTGTGTGTGTGTATGTGTTCACTGCTCTGTGTGTCTGCATTTCGGATGGGTTAAATGCAGAGCACAAATTCTGAGTACGGGTCACCATACTTGGCTGAATGTCACTTCACTTCACCACAACTCTTTGTTTCTCTACTTTCTACATTAGACTTGCAAATGGTCATTTAATTGTATTTTTTTCTTATGTTCTTTTATCAGTTTCCTTATAAAAATGGATGCTGAGCTGCTTCACTCTCCTGTGGTTGGTCTGACGGAGGAGGAAGAGGTGGACATGACTGACTGGAAGGTTCCACTGGCCTTCATGAAGAAACGCCACACAGAGAAGATTGAGGGATCCAAAGCTTTGGCTCAAAGCTGGAGAATGAAAGACAGGGTGAGAGAGAGTCTTTTAATGTTATCTTTAGTAGTGGTGGCCGATATATCGCCAAGGCCAATATATCAGTCGATATTTGATATTTTTCAAATATTGACATTGGCTGATAAGTTTTTCTATTTGAATGATGTGCTTGAGGTGGGTTTATTTTGATGGCATTGAGAATAGCAGCTGCACACACAGCGCTCGCATTCTCTCTCCTTATTGTTTGCTGTCAAAGTTTAACAGTTCTGTCTGATACAGAAATAAGTCTGTATAATAATCAGATAAAACTGTTGAACAAAGGAGGTATACAAAGAAGTGTTATAATGACTGCG
Source organism: Carassius gibelio (assembly GCF_023724105.1). NCBI lineage: Eukaryota > Metazoa > Chordata > Actinopteri > Cypriniformes > Cyprinidae > Carassius > Carassius gibelio. The sequence goes on from NC_068376.1 coordinate 14,259,397, forward strand.
TTTATATTATTAGGCAAACATTATACTTAGGGCTGGGCAAGTTAACTTGTTATTATCGCATTAATGCATTAATTGATTAAAGACAACAATTATTTTATCACGTGTTAACGCAGTTTTTTATTATTATGAAAGTCCATTGCTCACTGGCTTTGAATACACATACAGACAAATCATGGGACACAGGAGGGGATGCTCCTGATCAAATTATTTAGGCTAAGCATCAACATTCACAAACCTGTCCATTGTTATTTTTAACATAAAATAATGCAACAGGCTCGTAATCTTGACTTTATAAGGTGGAAATAGGAAGTTTCCGATAGTACGTGAAGACAGCACTGAAGAAGTGCTCTCGCTCAACATAGTGGAGTGAATCGTTTTGTTAACTTTGTGGTTTATTATTTTGAGTTGTATGGGAATGCGGTATCACATGTCACTTTCACAATATATTGCTATACAGATCTACCTCTTTTGCTGCTCAGAATCATGCAGCATATATCAGAAGATCTGCACTCCGGCGCGGTTAGCGCTCACACTCACTGATCTAAATTTAACAAAACCACGCTCTTGCCCACCTCTACCAACCGAGCTAGGGACTGCTAAATGGAATGATCACACTATAGTCAAACGAACCAAACTTTGGGAGTCAAATGTGCTATAAAAGATTGCCTAGTGTGACCACACCTTAATTATTTTCCTGCATCCTGCACACACGAGTCTCTACCCCCCCATCAACTGCTGTCAAATAAACCTACCCTACTCCACGTGATGGTTTGTCTGTGTGAATTGAATGCGGACAGGAGGAGAGTTCAGCTTCACACACACACACACACACACACACACACACACGTATGTATACATATGTAATGTAATATTTACTAGGGGTGTCACGATTCTCCAAATCCTCGATTCGATTGCATTTTCAATTCTAAGGTCACGGTTCGATTCGATTCTCAATTTTTACATTGAGACAGTCATGAAGCTCTGTGTTAGTCTGGATGTCCAGCAATCTGTAGTCAAGGCAACTAAATGTGCGCTGTTCAGACCTTCAATAACGTTCTCTTTTACATTATTGTACATGGAGGGAATCACCGTAGCTGTGAGATGCGTTCTACTTGGGATTTCGTAGCGTGGCTCTAGCACGCTAATTAAATGCCTAAAACCGGAATTTTCCACCACCGAATAAGGTCGCATGTCCGCGGCTATGAATACTCCTACCGCACGCCTAATTGCATTTGCACGAGTTGAGTTGCTTGGAAGTTTAATTCCAAATGAAGACTGAAGAGTAGTTTGTTTAGTTGTTGGTTTAACAGATAAATCTATGTTTTTGTGGTGCCTGCGGAGATGCCTTGCCATGTTAGTCGTGCTGCCAGTGAGAGTATATGGTACACGCACATAGCACAGCTTGCAAACTGTTGTTTTGCGAACGTTGTCAACATAACTCACTGGAAATCCAAAATACTTCCACACCAGCAACTTCAGTGAAAGAGGAGGGGATTTGAGTTCTGTCGATGGGTCTCCTGCATCTGCAGTTGCCATGCTATCTTTTGAGTGGCTGTTAGAGGAGGCACTCGCAGCACTTCAACACACGTGTTTTTTCCGCTTGGCAAGTAACCAGACGCAACATGGGGGCGTGGCAGCATCGACGATTCCATTTTTTAATTCGAAGTTTGAGACTGTGACTTAATTTCGATCGATTTCGTTTTATAATCGAAATCGTGACACCCCTAATATGTACTGTGCTACTTGATCTGTATCTCATTTGGAACAAGAAAAAATATAACGACCAAAAGACAAAATAACTAATAAAAATTTGCTGTTACAGCTACTTGTCAACTTCAACTCGACATTCATCACAAAAAAAAATAAAAAAATTCAGAAGTCGTTCAACCCCTAATACACACACCCACACACACACACACGTATTTATATATATGTGTATGTATATATATGTATATGTATGTATGTGATTCATGATTACCCATATGTGACAGTGATTCATGATTACCCATTCATAAAGACAGTCACTTGCTTCATCCCTGAATTTGTCAGCCATTTGAACAAATCAATTGAAATTTACGATTCAGTGATCAAATCAGTGACTTGCTGCCACTTGATAGCACATTTAGTTTAATTTTTAGCGTGTAATTTCAGTTATTTAAATCCTTTAATATTTCTGTATTCAAAATGTTATATTTAAAACATTAATCTCCACATGAATGTATGAATTTAATTGCACTCATGCCACTTCTGAGGCTCATTAAACATCTGAAAATTTACCTACAAATGGCTCTTTTATGTTCCACAGTGCCAACTCTGTAGTAAGAATTAATTTTTTATTAACACTAATTCCATATGATTGGTAACTTATTTGTCTTATTCTACTTATTAAATTGTCTTAAATAAAATTTTTAAAAAGCTTATAAACGTACATTTTTAGGAGGAAATGATTAAAGGCCCACGTCAAGGTTACATGTTCAGTATCTCAAATTCTCCTCCTCCTAAGTAATGCCTTCACTTCTCAGTAGCCCAGACTAGGGATGGGCGACATCTTATCCGTGATATACAGGTAAAAATTCTCCCCACAATTAGAATTCTTCCTCCAATAGTAACTATAAAGTCTAGTTGTTGACATTTCTGTGTGCAACTGTGTGAAGTGACGTGAAGGAAGGTGGACAAGAAATTGAGCAGCTCCTTCTACAATCTGGAACAGGTTTGGATAGCGCTGTGCACGAGTGCACTCGTCTGAGCCTTGTATATTTTCGATTATCCATGAGTGACACTAGGTGACATGCTGCCAAGATGGCGACGGGCCGCCTCCACCCACTTTTGGCTTCAAAATTGCTCTTCAGAAACTAGTGGGTGACGTCACGGATACTATGTCCATGTTTTGATAATCCATGTTCACTAAACCCAATTTTGGGTAAAAATAGGAAAGATTATACTTTTCTACTTAAAACAGGATTCACTCCTGTGTCCAATTCCAACTTGCTTACAAGTTCTTTAAATTATTCAAAGGGGCAGCAATGACTGCAAAGGAGCTGTAAAACTTGTGAAACCAGCCCACAAGTCCTAGGACCCTGTGCAACAAAAGGATATCAGATAGCACAGGATATTCAGTTATGGCTTGAGTCTTGAGCCTTCCAATGTTGGAAGGTAGCTTATGAGTTTCGAAGTCCGAACAGCATGGTCTTAAATTGAAATCGGTCCAGTGTGGTGATGAAGGCTGTCTTCTGCTAAGAGTTCTTTGCCATCTATACCTTCTTATAACCTGACTTAAAGGCACAATATGTAAGTTTTCTCCGCTAGAGGGCATGTATTCAAAACAAACAAAGAAACAAAGGCTTAGTTTGATGATGCCACGACTGAGTGTGGAATCATGGGAGTTGTCGTCTTCATCCCACAGCTGATGCAATCTGATGGGACTCAGGCAGAAATCATGTTCATGGATGTGCTTATAATTTATTAATATAGTAGTATGAAGCAGGGTGAGGCTGATAGCTGTCAAAGCGAAACAAGGCCGCTAACAAGTGAGACACATGGTTTGTAGGAAGCAGAGCTTTTTTGTTATGCCACAGTCGACTGCTTCCACTCCTTCTGGTCGTGAGTATGTATAAAGCAGCACCGTTTTATCACACTAGATGCATTTGAAAGTTCTGTTATAATGCTACTCTGTGTGGTCATCACCTGTCAAATAAAATGCATAACATATTGTAGGCATCTTTGGTGTTTCCATGTGTTCCATCGAAATCATGGTGTATGACGTCATTGGCAGGTGACACAATGGACACGTTCTGTGTCACAAGTTAAAATTGCTTATTTCTCTGGATTTAAACATTTCTTCAAGACATTTGGAATAACCTACGTACACAAGTATATATAAGTACAGTCAGGTCCATAAATATTGGGACATCGACACAATTCTAATCTTTTTGGCTCTATACACCACCACAATGGATTTGAAATGAAACGAACAAGATGTGCTTTAACTGCAGACATTCAGCTTTAATTTGATTTAAATCAGATGAACGGTGTAGGAATTACAACAGTTTGTATATGTACATCCCACTTTTTAAGGGACCAAAAGTAATGGGACAGATTAACAATCATAAATCAAACTTTCATTTTTTAATACTTGGTTGCAAATCCTTTGCAGTCAATTACAGCCTGAAGTCTGGAGATCAATTAGACATCAGCGTACGCTGGGTTTCATCCCCGGTGATGCTCTGCCAGGCCTCTACTGCAACTGTCTTCAGTTCCTGCTTGTTCTTGGGGCATTTTCCCTTCAGTTTTGTCTTCAGCAAGTGAAATGCATGCTCAATCGGATTTAGGTCAGGTGATTGACTTGGCCATTGCATAACATTCCACTTCTTTCCCTTAAAAATCTCTTTGGTTGCTTTCCAAACACCAAACTACCCGGAAGACCATGGAAAACAACTGTGTTGGATGATCGAAGAACTCTTTCCCTGGTGAAGAAACCCTTCACAACAGTTGGCCAGATCAAGAACACTCTCCAAGAGGTAGGTGTATGTGTGTGTCAAAGTCAACAATCAAGAGAAGACTTCACCATGTGAATACAGAGGGTTCACCACAAGATGTAAACCACTGGTGAGTCTCTAAAACAGGAAGGCCAGATTAGAGTTTGCCAAACAACATCTAAATAAGCCTTCACAGTTCTGGAACAACATCCTATGGACAGATGAGACAAAGATCAACTTGTACCAGAGTGATGGAAAGAGAAGAGTATGGAGAAGGAAAGGAACTGCTCATGATCACCTCATCAGTGAAGCATGGTGGTGGTAGTGTCATGGCGTGGGCATGTATGGCTGTCAATGGAACTGGTTCTCTTGTATTTATTGATGATGTGGCTGCTGACAAAAGCATTAGGATGAATTCTGAAGTGTTTCGGGCAATATTATCTGCTCATATTCAGCCAAATGCTTCAGAAATCATTGGTCAGCGCTTCACAGTGCAGATGGACAATGACCCGAAGCATACTGCGAAAGCAACCAAAGAGATTTTTAAGGGAAAGAAGTGAACAGTTTCAAACAATTCAGTTCGATTTGGTGAACTGGTTCAAGAAGATCCGGTTACATCAAGTGATTCTTTCACAAACCGGATATCAATAAACTGCAGTGTTTTGAACTCGCTCACAACAGACCCGGAAGAGAAGACCATGCTGAAAAAGGAAAAGAAGACCGTGCTTTTTGCAATTTTTGGACCAAAATGAATTTTTTTAAGCATCGAAAATACTAACTGACCCCCTGATGTCACATGGACTACTTTGAAGATGTTTTTATTACCTTTCTGGACATGGAAAGTATACCTTACACACAGATTCAATGGAGGGACAGAAAGAACATTTTTAGATTAACTAACACTTTATGCACTTCCAGAGTCCACCACAGCCTTGATATGCTATACCTTCATTGTGATGTGAACCACAAGAAGCGAAGTTGGCGGATGTTAAGTTTGGTGGTAATGCCAGTGTATCACTGAAATACCTGCTGGTACATTGCAAGCAATTTTTTTTTATTAGGCCCTCTTGTAGGGGTGCCGCTATATCGGTATGAATGCGAAAACTGGTATTATGTTGATCCATGATATGGATTTTGCTTCCCCGAACTATTCATGAATTCAGATATTGCATTTATAGCGCTTGTTTTGTTAAATTTGGTACGCTATGCAAATTTGAACACAAATGATGATAGAAAAGTCGAGGTTGAACGTTTTTGTCCTCTGTGTGCAATGCTGTACTTACTACACAGGCAGGGCCAGATTAACACTTTGTTGTACCCTGGGCAACAATATTCAAGGGCCCCATCATCACGACCCCAGGATCACCATAATATGGTCATATACAGAATGTATTACTGTAATAAACAGTAAATATAATCAATACTTCCAATTCTAACTGTCATTAGGTGTATTTCGATTTACAAATATTTAAATGCTCATGGAACTACAAATGCAGTACTATGTCCCCTATCAAAGACATTCACTAACATATGATGCTTTGAAAACAAAACTCATCAGCATCTGTATAATTTGGTAAAATTGACCCACTACATTGAGAGGGAGGGAAATATCCTCCATTTTCACAAAAATGAATAAATAAGCAACCACTTTCAAACCATTGTTTATTAAACAACATTTATTCCCCATAGAAATGTATTGAATTGATAGAGCTATAACAGAAGACCACAGACAACACATCAAGAAACAATTTGGTCCTCAGCTCATTTTAAGCAGAAATCACCCTGACAGGGTGACCCTGTTTCCTCAGAATTCAACAAGGCAATCAAGTTATTAGTCCAACACAAACAATTTGAAATCTGCCAGTTATCCCTCCACAACAATTTACAGCATTTTAATGAAGCTGGCACCTCAAGCAAAAAATAAATAAATAAAATGCAGTATCACGATTATCTGCTTATAAACATTTTTATCCTAAGCTCATTTTAACTTGTTTTAAAATAGAACAACAACATATCACAACACAATTAACCAGTTAAACATTTTTGCTACATAAACATTTAAAAATCTGTCAATTTCTCTGAAGAAGACAAGACAGAAATAAATGCTATATAATCTGGCAAAACACACATTTTTAGTCCTAAATAATGACGAAGTGCATGTTTGAATTTGAAATGCTCTTCCCTCTCTGGGCTGTTAACGTAAGCTGGCGGTGTAGAAAAGTCCTGGCTACCTGAGTTGTCCTCGTCGTTGACGGGAGCTGACTTAACAGATCTGTCGGCAACATTAACAGGAGTGAAGAAATTTTCTTATTTTAGGTATATACTTTTCTACGTTTCTGATGTCCTTTCCTTTTTTAATTTCCGTTTCGCGCTCCCACTTGGCTTCTCCATGTCAGATTTTTTTCTGTTTTAGCAACGCCTGACGTAACCCGCTCGGCGTAACATTTGACCCACCTCATGCGGACTGACCAATGAGGAGAGGGTCTTAACTTAAGCCCCTCTCTTCATTGGTCAGTCCGCATGAGACTGACTCTCAACCGCTCTCAACTCACATTCAAAGTCATAGGCAGCGCAGCGTCTCTCTGTGCAGCGCAAAAGTCCGTGTTGACAGTTCGTTTAATATAAAGCGAGAGATTACCAGATACAGTATTTTGCTCGTGCCCTTGCTGCTGGGCCCTTTAGAGGTCTTGGGCCCCTGGGCAATTGCCCAGTTGCCCGTATGGTTAATCCGGCCCTGTACACAGGCATTAGTAAACAAACACATAGATCATTGTAACAGACCAAGTGGTTCCCTAACTTTGGAAGGCTTAGGGATAGTGTACAATCACCAGATCATTTTGCAAAATAAACCTCTGCAGGGTGATAAAGACTGCATTGCGTAATTTTTCCGCTTATCAGCCACTTGCCTGATAAGTAAGTAATTGAGGATATTTTAAACACTTCAACATTTTTTTTTACTCTTTATTCATCAAAGTATCCTAAAAAAGTATCACATGTTCTGAAAAAATATTAAGCAGCAGAACTGTTTCCAACTTTGATAATGAATCATCATATTAGAATGATTTCTAAAGGATCATGTGATAATGATCCTAAAAATTCAGCTTTGCATCACCGAAATAAATGATAATTTAAAGTATAATAAATGTAAAAACAATTATTTTAAATTGTAATAATATATCACAATATTACATTTTTTTTCTGTATTTTTGATCAAATAAATGCAGGCTTGATGAGCAGAAGAAACTTCTTTCATAAACATTAAAAATAGTAATGTTTCCAAACTTTTGGTCTGTACTGTACACAACTTTACTTCACGCTACGGTACTTCGAGGACCGACAACGAGAACTAAACAGACAGGGTTTATAAACACAAGGAAAGTAACCAGAAGAACAGAAACAGGTGGGGAGTAATCAATGAACTAAACAAGAAAAGGAACAAGACTAAATAATGAAAGATACAAAAAAGTATCTTTGAATAAAATAAAGTTTTTATGTTTAATGAAATCTCAAATTATACTTTGTCTTAAAGGGGGGGTGAAATGCTCGTTTTCACTCAATACCCTGTTAATCTTGAGTACCTATAGAGTAGTACTGCATCCTTCATAACTCCAAAAAGTGTTTAGTTTTATTATATTCATAAGAGAAAGATAGTCTGTACCGATTTTTCCCGGAAAAACACGAGCGTCTGTAGGCGTGACGTGTGGGCGGAACTAAAGAATCATAAGGGCCAGTAGGCTTTTGCGTTGATAGCGTTTGGAAGCTGTGACATTATCGTGAGTACAAAACCAACAAAAACAAACCATGGCTAACCTTCAGATTCAGCGTATATTTATGATCCAGAATCAGATCCAGAGGCTGAAATTTAACAAGAGCAGCATCAGCAACAGCGTCTTTATGTGGTATGTACTGAAACTGTATATATTTGCTTAGCGGTTTTGGAAATGACTAAGTTCCACTTTGTCGTCTGTTTTTTTTTTTTTTAAGCTGTACATGTGTAAAGTGCAGTTTGATGACAACATCGCATGTTGTTTACTTGATGTGCTTACGCGCCGATAGCTAAGTTAACAACACGGAGATATTTGAAGCAGTTTTACTCACCGCCTGCGGTTCCAACACACGATCGTGATCCTTTTTCGTTGGGACTGCATTATCCTTAAGAAATAAACGATGTGCAAATCCGTCGTCAAACTGGGCCTTGTTTGTAAAACAAGCATCTTCGAAATGCAGCAGGGGAACAAACAAAAACACTTGCACAACTCCGTTGATGCTCTGTAAAAATAAACTCCATCCACTCCAAACTTTGTCCATGTTTAGCATGGGAATCCAACTCTTTAACAGTGTAAAAAACTCAGTATGCATGAAATAGCATTTCACCCCCCCTTTAACGTTTTCTCTTTGTATTAACTTAATTGTTTTACTTTACTTGTAACCAAATATCCAACCAACATAAATTTAAAATATTAATGTAATGTAAAATAATAATATAGACAAATTTATTTACTTTCAGAATGTGTAATTTTATCATCTAAGATGAATGACTTCAAGCATCAAACCTTTGACAAATTATTTTTGTTTTACTATGTGTACAGTATCCTTGTACCTATCAATGTAAACATTATACACTTGACATTTTTTGTGTATAGCATTGATATAAAAACATACTGTATAACAGTTTTTAGTGTGCTTATACATAGACATACTGGATAAATTCACCAGAGAAACATGCAATCTTTCATGAACTGTCAGTCAGAACTTACTACATAATCAAACCTTTCAAATTCTTCTGAAGTTAAAACAAGTTTGGCCCAAAAACATGGGCAGTGTAAAACAAAACACTTTTAATAAATGCCTACCAAATTAGCCAATGAAAAAAAAAAAGGCATTTTCAACTTCATGAAATAGTTTAACCAAAAATGAAACTTCTCTCATAATTGTCATAATGTCTCTGAACCAAATTTAAAGTCAAATACTTGAATAGCTTAAGGATTAAGCTAAGCTTACGTAAAAACATAATAATTTTCATTTTACTAAATGCCTACCAAATTAGCCAGTGGTGGAAAAAAAGAGGTATTTTCACCTTCATGGAATAGTTTACCCAAAAATGAAACTTCTCTCATAATTGTCATAATGTCTCTGAACCAAATTTAATTAAAGTTAAATACTTGAATAGCTTAAGGATTAAGCTAAGCTTATGTAAAAAAAAAAAAAAAAAAATATTACAAGATTAGAGTAAGTGATATCAATTTTTGGTTGAAGGCATACTTTTACACTATTTTTGGCTTTGAAAATTGTTTTTGAACACTTGTACAATCAAACGCTCCCATGTGTTGACCATTGCAGACAATCACAGACATATTTGTTGAGTGCAGTACCACAATGGCCAATCAGAGGCATTTATCAATCTACTCAACAGTGTTCAAAATGCATATGGGTGAACCGACCCCTTTTAAAAGAGTAGTTCACATTCAAAAAAATCTGTCATCATTTACACGCCCTCTTGTAATTTCAAACCTATATGAATTACTGAAAGGTTCAACAAACAATGTTCCAGAATTCGTCTTCCTTGTGTGGAGAGGGGAATAGTTGAATAAGCTTAGTAAAGAAAAGAAAACAAACAACAAAAACGAAAGCTTCCAGAGGAGCCATGAAAATGGCTTTCCTTTCCTCAGTCCCTGTGCTGAGGGGGACGGCGAAATGAGCGCGGCCCAAGGCCTCGCGGGAGCGACGTTGGTCGCAGCATGTGTGAGTTTGAAGCGAGTCAGCGTAAGAAGAGACCAGGCGATGTGAGCGCGGCCCAAGGCCGCGCCGAGGTACTCGCGGGTGTGACGAGGGTCGCACAGGAGAGCAGCGTGTCCGAGAACCAAGAACGAGAAGAAGAGAAGAGAGGGCGGATCTTGTCCGGTTGGTTCTTATGGCTTGGGATGGTTCACGCCACTTTTTGCGTAAGCACCCAATGAACGTCCGCGATCTGAAGCGGGGGAAAAGTTTCTTTGTTTCTGTGGAGACAACCCCCTAGTGATTTAGGGGTTGTCCGATTTCATCAGGGATATTCTAGCAAGTTCGTAATTCCAGGTTAAATACATTTTTCATAACTTTGCTCTAGATAAATGGGTCTGTCAAAGCATGACGATTACACAGATACCAAAAACAATATATATAAATGATCAAAACATGAAGTTACATTCAAATGCAGAATTACACACATTTAAAGATTTGATTAACACATGATCACACTGCAGATAGTCCCGATTTATATGGGAAACCTCTAATGTACCGCAAAAACAATACTATATCCATTAAGACTACATTTGAGTACATTTTACCATTCTTTTGTAAGGATTAGATTTCCTGTCCTGTGGTCCTGTGTGGTCGTAAAATTTTACGAGCTGCCAAGGAGTGTGGGGGTTGCAGAACATGTCTCTCTTTGAGAAAGTTAAAGTGGGGAGAAACCATTCCAATTTATACGATAGAAAAATTATAATCCTCGCATAACAAGGATTAACCATGGTACACACAAAACATATTCAAAATACATATTATTAATAAAATGATGAAAGTAAGGAACTTCTACAAAATGGTTTCCTTTGTCTCCAGTGTTGAGGAATTTGGGGGGGTTTTCAGGTCTCCTTTGAGGCTCGCATGGGTATCGTAAATTAATTTAAGTCCAGCCAGGCTGGCGCCAGGCCAGGCATTTAGGTTTCCATTTTTATCCCTGAATTTAACCCATGAATCGATGACCTGCATATCTGTTACAAATAACATTATAATATAACATTGTAACATCTTTAAAAAATTTACAGTGAGTTTATTTCAAAACCTAAGATAATCTTAGGCTACAGTCCACTCATCAAAAATGAAAAGAATACTTTTACACAAAGGATCATATGCATGCTATTGTTATTAAACAGTAAATAAATCTAATGCCTGTGTGTGTGTGTGTGTGTGTGTGTGTGTGTGTGTGTGTGTGTGTGTGTATGTGTATATATATATATATATATATATATATATATATATATATATATATATATATATATATATATAGATATAGAATGATTTCGGCAATACTGAAACGCGCGTGAACTACAAAGCCTATTTTACCTCATGAATAATAGTTAAGCTTCAAATGGGCAACATCACAAATATGGAAACATTTGGGTTTCTCCCGAGTGAGATTTCTCTTATGTTTCGCTTTAAATTATTATTCTTTGTTCATAGCTAAGCCTATATTATTATATACTGCGATTATATTTATCCATTAGAATAAAAATTTTTTAATCCTTGCTTTGCTCTGATAAATTTGTTAAATTTACAGGATTTGCTGTAAAGTTAAGTGAACTAAAAATATCCTGTTGGTACATTATAACATTATTAGGCCTGCCGTTATTATTTCTAAACGTAATAAAATGCAACTTATACATGACTACTTTTTTTCTCTCACAAACTAAATTTTTTAGTGTTAAAAAAAACATGCAGCATACAAAAATAGGTGATTAATCCGTTAAAATACAATTTATACATGTTTTATATATTTTTTTCCTCTCACAAACATAATTTATTTTTTAGCGTAAAAAACAAACAAAAAATCAAACATACATCAAACGAAAATAGGTGATTAATCCATTAAAATTTGTTACTCTGGGTTAACAGTAATTATAATTATTAAATACTTAGGAACAGAGCCTGGGCCTAATCCAGGCTATCCAGGTTATTATTATTATTATTATTATTATTATTATTGCATCTGAAAATGACTTTCACTTCACATGCTCTGGCGCAGATCTGCCTCTCGCGTTGCTCAGCTGTGGATGATTTAAAAATGTTTGATATAAAGGTTGCTGACCCATTTTATACAGGAATTGTTCATTAAAAAATATATATATTGTTAGTTCTAATTATATTGTTAACACAAGTTCATTTAGGCTACATACACTTGTGACATTTTACCCCTTTTAACTTATAAACTCCTTGAGATTTTACATTTAGTTTAATAGTATTTAAATTCAAGTTAAAAAAGGTTTTAATTGCTTAAATTATTTCTATGAATTATTGTTATAATGTTTATTCTTTAAGAAAATAAGGGAAAGAAAATAAGGGATGATCCAAATATGTTTTGCTTCACCTATTTATGTAGGATACAATTATAAAAAAAATAATATAAAAAATAAAATAATAAAATAATGTCATTAAAAAATGCCATCAAACATAAAAACTGAAGGTCAATGCAATGTTAGTCAAAGCATTTTTTTAAACAATGGAACTTAAAGTTGTGAACTAAAATATTATTTCAACCATAGCCTGTGAATAAATAAAATGCATACTTTTCATAACATAACATTATTCATAAAATGCATAACGTTTCTGGTGTTTGGATTTATACTTCAATATAATGAGCTCCAAGTTTAAGAATAGCCCTAGACTAGGTTATCTCTCTCTCTCTCTATTTAACTCTCTATTTAACAGCATTAGCTCAGTGAAATACATCTTCCTTCAGGCAGACTGAATGTTTTCCTGCCTTGCTAAATGTTGGGCGCATGATCAAGAAGTTGTATTTGCTTTTGTAAAGTCAAACCGCAGAAGGTGAAGCTGCATCTGTTAGCGGAGTCCCGTGCGCTGCGGAGGATTCTGCTTGGTCTTAAAGCCTTCCGCAAACACCCACGATCACAAATAATAATGAATTTCATAAAATATACATCGTTCCTTTCAGCCAAAAAAACAGACCGAATTCAGTTCAGCTGAAGGGGGTTGGGTGTTTTTGGGGGTAGTTCTGTATAGCTTGTGGGGGTCGAGATAAAGGTGTGGATCTCTTGCTCTTTCACATGGACAATGTCTTATGAGGGGTTTCAAACTTTTTGCTGAGCAGGTTTAAATAGGACTTGTTGTGGTCTGCCCCCATGCAAGATTTTTCAAGTTCTAGTCGTTCATTTGTCATTATTTAAATAATCAGACGTTTATATTAAATTTACATAATCAGGTCTTAATATATTCCACGCTCAAGCACATGCATTAGGTTTGCCACAAAGCACATGCAGAAGTAGCCTAATAATTGTGAAAAATTAGACATTTTAATTATTTATTATTATATTTTATATATTATATATTATATATTATTTATATTTATTTTATCGTTCCATTTAATTTTTGAAATTTGCTGTCAACCAATCACAAATTCCAGTAGACTCCGGCATATGCAAATGTGACGCTGAAGCCAGCTAGTGAAATGTCCATTCAGCTATGAACTCATCATAGGCAAGTCTCAATGAACCGCCTTCAGGACCGGATTAACACCAAATTAGGCCTGATGATGCAGCGAAAAAAGGGCCTTTTTTTCTCTGCGTTGGTGCAGCAAACTGTATCAGCTAATTTTGATCGATTAATAATCAGTTAAACGGTTTAAAAAGTCATTTATTTATTTTCAGTAAATTATCAAAATATTTAAAAAGGTTTGCTGCATGGTTTATATATATATATATATATATATATATATATATAGAGAGAGAGAGAGAGAGAGAGAGAGAGAGAGAGAGAGAGAGAGAGAGAGAGAGAGAGAGAGAGAGAGAGAGAGAACTTGTATATTATTTCATTCAGAAATAGACAATGCAGATACACAATGTTTACAAACATTAGTCTATAATAAACACTAGGCTATTTTGTATAATCATTTGTCATTCAAATACATCGCAAATACAGAAACTTTGATTTTGTGTCGAATGAGAGACCCGCTGGTATCAGTTTTGTTTTAGCCTAAATTAATTAGTTTTAGTTTGTCGTTAATATTGTTATAGCTTCTTATATTTTTAATTCTTGTTCTTTTATAAATAGTGTTAATTGAAATTATTTTGTTGTGGAGTGAGGGGAACTAAAATAGCCTAGCGCTTCTCAAATTTCCTGGAAGCTGAACAGTTTTCATTTGCTATATTAACCTCAAAATAATTCTTAGAATGAAATTTGGAGTCCAACTTTCGGACGCATATACATCGTTACTTATTATACATTTATTATTATTCTATATGCTTTATATTAAATAACGTTTTAGATACGTCGGGAACATGGAAATATTTAGATTTGTGCCGAATGAGAGAGGTAGGCATCAGCTTCACCTTAGATACATTTTTTTTTGGGATTGACGTTTTTATAGCCTAAACTAATAACTGATTTTATAATGTTTTTAAACATTTTGCTTCAGACTACAGGCATTTTAGACTTTATTATTTCGGAAGTAATAGGGCTACTAATGCAATTTGAGCTGCAACTTTTTTTTTTTTTTTTTTTTTACTTTCAAAACGCAACTTAAAAACGTTAAAATATCGATTCTGCTCTGAGTGAACAGATTGAATTTTTTTTTTCGTTTTCAAGCCCTGATTAACAGTGAGTCATAAACAGGACTATCTGAATTATTATATTTTTTACTTAATGTTTACAACAGCAGGTAAACAACCACTATGCATATCTCACAACATTAGGGTAAATGAAAAAAAATAAAAAAATAAAAATAATCAGAAAAGGCACAAAAATTAACATGACACCTTAAACAGCAGCAGGAGTAAGGCAGCCTAGCCTAATTCATTTGTTAATATTGTTTGCCAGAAACACCTTGATCTGGAGTGCACAGATGTGCCTGGCTACTAGCTTTCATTCGCGTGATTTGTTCATGGGCCTATGCTACAATATGTCTAAAGTGCCCTCCACTGGATAAGATGGCAAAGAATAAAATAAAAAACAAACGGTCTAATCATAGACTGTAAAAAATGCGCTACAAATGACATTTTAAAAAACTGATATTTTATTTATAGTTTGATTACGGATATTTCACATCATGTTCGAATGCATATTTGAATATCGAATAAAAAGTGACAGCCCTAATGTAAATACCTGTTGACACCAGAAGTAAAACAAAGCTAAAAAGCATTCACATGATTGAGAAAAAGAGATTTTAATTAAGATGATTGAGGAAGAGAGAGTTTAATTAACCTGCAATTCCTACATTTGTTGTTCATTATAACTTTTGATTTAAAGTCAATTCTAATTTTGATTTGAGGTTTTTTATTTTTATTCTCAATATGTATTTTATGTTCCACACAAGAAATAAACTAATGGCTTTCTATTAGGGATGCACCAAATGTTCGGCAACCAAAATCATTCAGCCGAGAGAGAAAAAAAAAAAAGAGAGCCAAATAAGCCAAAAGACTGAATAAACTGTGACACGATTAAATAGCCACCAGCGTAGGGTGTGGCGTGCACTCTTTATAATGCAATAAACATGTCAGCAGTGTGGAACCATTCAAAACTGTCTGAGAAAAAATCATTACAAGCACCTGGAGCAAGAGACTGTTTAGTACAGCATTGCATGTGAAAAAAAGGCTGTTTCCTTTTCTGTTGAGGAAGTACAGACATTATTCTTGTTGAAAGAAGAGGAGCAGATCCAGTGAGAGCTTTATAGGGAGACGTGGAATGAAAATGTTTTTGCAGCATGTTTTTCAGGGAGTCACGACTTTCAGGGAGCAACTATAATGACACGTAAACAATCCTGCCCACTGTAAAACAATATTAAACTGCAGAGGAAATGCAAACTGAGCGATGCCGTGCCGTACCGAGCAGAGTCATACTACGCAGTGGAAAAGTGCCATTGGTCATGCCAGTCAACTCATTACTCAGAATAGCCCTGCAAAGGACACCACAAGGAAAAAGAAACCGTGGGCGACTGAAAGAAAAATAAATTTTTTTGTGCATTTTGTTTGGTTTCGGCTACGACCAAGAATTTCTGTGGATCCCTAATTTCTATATAGCTCAGGTGTTACTTCAAGAGGAGATCGCTTCAAGAATGTTAGTAACCAAACAGTTTTGTTTTCCATTCCCTTGCATTCTTTGGACATCAAAAATGTTCCTCAAGAAAGAAAAGCATGGCTTTCTGTATTTCTTAGTCACTTCTTAGTTCTTACTTTTCTTCCAGTAGTCATCTCTACCTTGAGGTTTTTCAGCAGTTCACCTACATGAGGAGGCACACAGACTGAAAAACACATGCCACTTTTGTGTTTCCGCTGTGGTGGATCAGGTTAATGGAGTCCCTGCTGTGTACCCATGACTCGCTGACCTTCCCCTAACAACAGGGGCTCATTACCTTCATCTGTACAGGAAGTTTATTTCCATGTTTGAGTGTTTGCATATGGGGACGGAAGAAGACCATACACCCAGTTCACCATTATTTATAAATCTATGTGGCATAATTATTGCAACACATCTGGCACCAAACTAAATACCAAAAAAAAGCTATTACATCTGCTAATAAAGTTTGGCATTGTCCATCAAGTCCTACCAAGACTCACATCATTGGTTGACCCAGAAGTTGACATGTTGGATTGCTACAGGTCAGAATAAGAATGGTGTATCATTTTCAATATAATGATAAATATGAAGTGAAGTGAAGTGAGATACAGCCAAGTATAGTGACCCATACTCGGAATTTGTGTGCTGCATTTAACCCATTCAAAATGCACACACACAACAGTGAATACACACCCGGAGCAGTGGGCAGCCATTTATGCGCCCGAGGAGCAGTTGAGGGTTCGGTGACTTGCACAAGGGCACCTCAGTCATGGTATTGAAGGTGGAGAGAGCGCTGTACATTCACTCCCCCCATCTACAATTCCTGCTGGCCTGAGACTCAAACTCACAACCTTTGGATTTCGTTCGCGAGTTCCTAACCATTGCCCTTTGTTTTAGTTCAGATCCTTGTTTCATGATGGTGTTAACTGCACAAACCACATGGAATCTGATCTTTTTGGTTCTGATGGGGCCTCTTCTTTATGTAAAAGTGAGTGATGTGTGCAATTATGGAGACCCATACTCGGAATTTGTGCACACACACACCTGGAGCACTGGGCAGCCATATTGCTGCGGTGCCCGGGGAGCAGTTGGTGGTTCGGTGCCTTGCTCAATGGTCTCACTTCAGTCGTGGTATTGAGGGTGAAAGAAAGCGCTGGTTATTCGCTAACCCTTCGTTGTTAGGGGTTTGCTGTAGAGTTGCACAGATTGCACTTTTCTTGTCCGATTCCGATTTGAGATTTTTTGTAAGTGTGATCTGCCGATACCAAATTTTTCAGATTCCAATTTTTCTTTCTAAGAACTATAATTTACAGCATATACAAACAAAAATGTATAATAATAGAGCAGTTAGTGGGTAATAAATGTTGCCAGCATATGTATAGGCAAAATGCTACTTGAGCATTAATGACAAGTGGTTCCCTCGTGGTTTATTTTAAGTTAGTGCTGGGCATTGAGATCAAAAATCTGTATCAAGTTATTTTTTAGGATTCTGGCAGCTTCATGGTTTATCACGGTTCTTCCCTGACTATGCCTTTATATGAATCAGACTGCATGAAACAGTTGCAGATCCACTGAATTTTAATCACGATCCAAACAAACATGCTGCATATAGTATAAGCAGTTTTTTTATGTAAATAAGATTGTATAATTTTAAAATTTAAAGCAAAATTGTCTTGACCTTAGCTTTATGAAATTATGCTACATAAAACATATCTGCCTGAAACAGAAACAGAAGATGGACTGAATGCGAATGCAAATTCACTCTCTGACTGCAACTTGAAGTTTTATGACGGCACTTATGGAATATCAGCAAAACAACATTTCCTTGATTACTGATGTAAAGAAGCAGTGCTGTGCATTTAATTACTACATTAATATGCATTATTTACATTATATGTGTTACAAGATGAAAAGAAAATGGCATCTAAACTTTTCTGAAGACAGTTCCCCTCAGAGATAGATTCTTTAAACCCCCACCCTAATTTATTATTTAGGAATTTCTTCCAATATTTAATGCATTGTGAATAGTGAAATTGCTCTGTTTTGCAATTCAACTGCAGTCTGAACAGTCAAAACAGAATAAATGTGTTTTTTTTGTGTCACTCTGGATCAGGAGTGTGAAACTCAGTTCCTGGAGGGCCAGGGCCCTGCAGAGTTTAGATTCAGCCCAAATAAAAAAAAAGAAATCCATAAATATTTAACAACTTTGCTCTCTTCTTCTCAACTTCATCCTCCTTATCGCCTGCTCAAGAATTTTCTGGCTTCCGCTGGAAGTCAGCTCATAAATTAACATGTAAATGCTTACTTCAGTGGCCTCCATGTTTACTTCAGTCTGACAGTACACCTCATGCTTAGGGATGCACCGATCATGATTTTTCATGGCCGATTCCGATACCGATTTTTTTATAAGCAAACTGGCCGTTTCCGATACCGATTTCCGATTTTTTTTTTTTTTCAACAAACAAGAAAGAAGGAAAGTGTGCATAAACAAGATATTTGGTATTTAATAGGCCAAACTTGCTTTTGGCTATTGAAAACAATAACTGTAATCATCTTAATTTAACAGCAGTAACTGCACAGTAAGTAGCCTACAGTACATTCAATACAAACATAGATGGGACAGACATCAGCATTTAGCTTTTGTTTTTGAATTGGGTTGAAACTACAGAGAACTGGCCTTAAATAAAAGATTAACTGTAACCATGTGAAATTAAAGGCAATAACTGCATAGTTCTACAATCCAAACAACACAATCAACACACATTCAATGAGATGTTTCTTAATCAGCATTCAGTATTTTAGTTTTTACATTTGGTTTTAAATAAAAAAATGTCTTTACCAGTGAGACTAAATAAAAGTATGCTATATAAATACATTTTCCAAAATGTTAAAATCAAATAATGTTGGTGCGAATAAAACAAAAATGCAAAGTGTTTCATACATTCCAAAAAATTTGTTTTTTACTTGAGCCAATGAAAAATAAATAACTTATTGTCTCAAGTAAAAAAATATAGATGTGAATCATTACCCTAAAATGTTTTAATTGGATGAATGAAACACTTTTTTTTTCAGTGTGCTACAGCAGGTGATTTTTAAATCAAATTAAGTCTATGTAATTTTAAGGTAAAATAAAAATAATCATCCTAATGCAGAACTGACGTTTATTTCTTGCTTTTCAAACGTGTATGCAAGTTCTAATAAATAAATAAAAAAAAAAAAACATTTCAGTTTTGTCACAGTTTAGTCCATTTCGTTTCTCATCCAACACGTGAGAAGTTGAGCTGAACATCTTTTCACGGTCTACTCGTGTTTGGGGCGCGAACCGGTACAGTATACGCTCGCGCAGCTTCAGTGCGCGCAGGAAAGGCTCTTATTTGTGCGCCAGTACACCAACGGCTGTTCGCTTCCTGCTATCTGTGCCTCAGACATGAAACTCTGTATTTCCAGTACTGATCGGCTGCCTGTGTCCTGCGCACAGATTTCAAAATTCTCTTCCACACAAATGACATAGCGAACGATTACAATGTAGTCTGTGCACGCGAGCGCACTTCTGGAAAAATCGGCCCGGAAAAAGACCAAAAACCGTCCGACTTTTTGGCAACTCGCTCTGTTCATGGGCATCTAAAATAAATCAATATTGCACACACACAAATACTCATTAAAATATAATTATTTATGAAGTTTAATACATCTACTAAACATTACTCATTTATCTGAAATGTAAATAAGAGACAAAAATTTGTATATATACAGTGATACTGTCTTTCAGTTTAATGATGACACTAGTGTGAAATTTAGTTTTTCACTGAACGATATTAATCACAATTATTGAGAATTTTTAAAAATAAGTTTTCTTTTGGCATTTCACTGGGCTGTCCATTGTCAGCAAAGTCACGATACGATATGTATCCTGATATAAATGTCATGATACAATACATATCACAATACGGGGCTTCACTAAATTTCAGCTCAGCAGAATTTAGTATAACAGCTGTTTATCAAACAATGCATACTATAGGCAGAGCAGGCAGTTAAAGGGATGGTTCACCCAAAAATGAAAATTCCGTTTTTATTTAAACCGTATTAATAGCTGCAGAAATGTAGTTCAAGGAAATGTGCAGTCCTATATTGCCTACCTTACAATGAAACAAAATATCAAACAATATTGCCTTTTTTTATTTTCATTTTAACATATTAATAGATTAATTGAATAAAGAACATATTACCTGTTTAATTTAGCCAAAACAAATTATATTTTATGTTTAACCACTAAAGAGACATGAGAGCCAGTGGCAAATGTAAGATGGGCTAGCCGAGTTGAGACTGCTCTCATCTGTGTAAGCACTGAGCTCCTTCTGATCGTGTGGAGATGATCATCTCCGAAATAATTTAAATGGCTACATTCTCGCCTGAAATACTTATAAAATTACATTTAATGAAATGATAACAGTAATATTTGGAAAATTATCTGAATAAATGATGGTTGAAATCACAATGCTGCTTGAACTCAACCAATCAGCATGTTTAACGCCCAAGTCCCACCCTGAAAGTTCCAAAACTTGGAAAAAATACTACCTTGCCAGCGGGGACTTTCTGAGGGTTAATTTTTTTTACCTGGAACTTTATTTAGATCCTGGTTCCTCCGGTAAAAACACACAAAGTACCAGCCCAAAGTCCCCTAGTTCCTGGGTAAATTTCCAGTCGTGGAAACCGGCATTAGTTAATTCAGGCATAGGAGGAAGCAAAAAAGAGCTCATTTTGACAGCTCTCCATGTGAGCACCGAACGAGTTTTCCTTGTGGCGGTGTAAAGAAAATCCGCCCCTTCCGTGCCCATATCGGGATGTTAAACAATTAAGTGGAAATTATAAAAATGAAGAATGGCTGGAAAAAAAGGGGGGAAATGGTAAACCCGAACTCTAAGTGGCAGGTGAGCAAACCACACAATGGATACGATTCTTACCTTAGGAGTTGATCGGCGGGAGTGAGATGCACGCTGTATTTGGTCAGGGTGAGAACTGAACTATAGATTCACCAGGCTGCAGAAAGTGTTAGGAACTGCTGAAGGAATTCACAAGATCGTCATTCCATCGGGTTTTGCTAATCCGGAGAAAACACTGCCTCCTAAGGAACTTTTCCCTGCTAGACATGGTCAGCGATATTTTACACTCACTCACACACTAATGCATCTAATTGAACACACTTCACCCACATATTCGCGAGTCGCTCTAAGTGACCGATTTATATTACTGACCTTCATTTTAATTTCCCTTTCAGTATAACTATGACTTTGGTTGGTCAAGAGGGAAAAAATATACTAATCCTGTTTTTTTATTTATTTTTCTGGATCGCTGATGAGTGTTTTCTTTAGAAGAGAATGCCTCGGATCTGCTGATCTTGTTTTCTTTGATATCTACTCAGTTCATTTAGTTATGCTTGTATGAAAACCTTGTTTACAATTGTTGTTTTTCTATCTATCTATTTATTTTATTTTATTTTTATTTTTTCTTCCCCCCTGTGTTTTTATGGGGTTGTGTTTTGTTTCCGTAATTGTGTATAAAGAGGGGAAAAAATAATGAATTCTTTCAAACTGCAAGTTGTTGTTTGTCTTCTATCATCTAACGTACAAGCAATCCATCTAGTTTTTGTGTAACTGTGGTTTTAAAAATCTCCCTGGGTTATCACGGTATTTTGAAATTTATTTGGTGACAGGCCAAAATCCTGTCTGGCACCCGAACTATGAAATAGATACTGTTTCCAAAAGGTCACTAGGGTATGCCACCGTTACATCCTATGCCTTCTGTTTGAATGCTTTAAACTGTTTTGAATGTTTAAATTGGCAAAGCTTAAAACACGTGCAATTGTAAGCTTTGGCGCAGGCCATCTTTTTACGCTGGCCTCAGACAGTCGGCTCCCTTCCCTCTCTCCACGCCGCTTTACTAAATATATGCACCTCGCCTATTTTTGAAGGTAAGAGTTTGCAGTCAAATATGCTCTAGAACAGTGTTTCCCAAACTTTTCCATTCCACGACCCACCTAGACAAGTGAAATCAATTTCACGACCCACCAAAAAAAAAAAAAAAAAAACAGTTGACATTAAGCCTAATCTTATTTAAAGTTTTGATGAACGAAATTAAGAGTTTAAGAAAAATAACCATTTTATTTTAGAGTACACCTGAAATTTTTCACTACTAATATTTAAGTTTGAATTTTTGTTTACAGACGTTAAGATATGTAGTGTCCATAAAAACGTGAAACAGGCTCACTCCGGTGAACTGTAATCTGCGCTGCTTTGTTTTTTTTGCAGAAAATGCATTCATGATCCTTCCATGTGTGTCGACGAGAACCGAGCACAATCCAACACTTTTTTAGAAAAGCATAAGCAAAGCAGAACTATCTAAAACAGTTTGGAGATTAAAATTATTGTGAAATAGGTAAAAAATTATAATTAACAGATGTGTCTTGTTTTAAATAAAAAAAAAAAAAAAAAAAAACTGGATGACATTTAGTTCAGGCAGAAATTTATTTTTGCAATGGTTAAATGTTCAGCAATATCTTCAAAAGAAATATTGCGAACTTTTGTACATTTTGTTATGTGAAAATGTTTCAATCTTGTAGTGTTACAATTAATCCTGCATTTGTGCCCTGCTCACCCTGTACAAGTGAAATGTTTTTTACAAACTGTTTCCCGAACGAAATAAATGCAGAGTTCAAACAGACGATAGAAATGAATGAACATGGCCTACCTGAAACCGTTTTCGTAACATTTGAATTTTCTGGTGTATGCAATGGAATCCAGAATATGGTGTATTGAAGTGAGCAAGTTTTTTCTTTTAATAATGCGGACCGATTTAATATTTTAATGACATTGCTCTAAGACCTTCACTGTTATCACAGCTCGTGCGCACCCGTGCTTCAAAACACGCAACGAACGCGGACTTAATTGCAATTCGAAAATCACACTAAGGATATTGTAGTTCGTTATCAATGTTGGTGGGCTATATCGTTGTGACGAGTGGGTTCCTAGTTCCCGCCTCCTCCTTCCTGTGATTGTGAAGTTTTTAATATGTTACACCCGTGCCGAAGCCCAGGAGGGAGGAGGGATGCGCTGCCGAAGATCCCTGCCAAAGATGTGCCGCCGAGGATGCTGGAGGCGGTGGGCTGGAGTGAGTTGCCGGGGACGGACGAACTCACTCCAGCCCACCGCCTCGATGAGTCCTTCGGGAAGTGTCGCTCATGTGTCGCTCATTTTCAATTACTCTACTGGCCTCGCTCCGTTTCGACGGCTCTCGGCCCTGCCTCACTCATCACATTCGTGGAGCCCTAGACTGAGCTGTGTGAGTGTGTGTCATTGAAACGCAAATTTAGCTGCAGCCAAGTGACTTTGTGCGACCCACCTTGTTCCATTCTGTGGCCCACAAGTGGGTTGCGATCCACAGTTTGAAAACCCCTGCTCTAGAACCCCTCTCGCAATACTTTGTTGTCATACACCGATCAGTCTTGGGTTTGTGGCATTGTTGTGCATGCTAGGAAATGTATATCCACCAAACGACATTGCGTCGCTATATCATTGATATCTTGATATAACACTTTTTTTTTTTATAATGTAAAAATGTATTCTGGTATTATTGTGGACTACACTCACCTTAAGGTTTATTAGGAACACCTGTTCAATTTCTCATTAATGCAACTATCTAATCAACCAACCACATGGCCGTTGCTTCAATGCATTTAGGGGTGTGGTCCTGGTCAAGACAATCTCCTGAACTCCAAACTGAATGTCAGAATGGGAAAGAAAGGTGATTTAAGCAATTTTGAGTGTGGCATGGTTGTTGGTGCCAGACGGGCCGGTCTAAGTATTTCACAATCTGCTCAGTTTCTGGGATTTTCAAGCACAACCATTACTAGGGTTTACAAAGAATGGTTACAATGAACAAAGAATGAAAAAACATCCATTATGCGGCAGTCCTGTGGGAGAAAATGCCTTGTTGATGCTAGAGGTCAGAGGGGAATGGGACGACTGATTCAAGCTGATAGAAGAGCAACTTTGACTGGAATAACCACTCGTTACAACCGAGGTATGCAGCAAAGAATTTGTGAAGCCACAACATGCACAGCCTTGAGGCAGATGGGCTACAACAGCAGAAGACTGCACCGGGTACCACTTATCTCCACTACAAATAGGAAAAAAAGGCCACAATTTGCACAAGCTCACCAAAATTGGACAGTTGAAGACTGGAAAAATGTTGCCTGGTCTGATGAGTCTCGATTTCTGTTGAGACATTCAGATGGTAGAGTCAGAATTTGGCATAAACAGAATGAGAACATGGATCCATCATGCCTTGTTACCACTGTGCAGGCTGGTGGTGGTGGTGTAATGGTGTGGAGGATGTTTTCTTGGCACACTTTAGGCCCCTTATGACCACCATGTACTGGATGTGCATCCCACAAATCTACATCAACTGCAAGATGCTATCCTATCAATATGGACCAACATTTCTAAAGAATGCTTTCAGCACCTTGTTGAATCAATGCCACGTAGAATTATGGCAGTTCTGAAGGCGAAAGGGGGTCAAACACAGTATTAGTTTGGTGTCCCTAATAATCCTTTAGATGAGTGTATGATATGACACATCCCTACTATGTGCCATCTACTTAGTTGTGGTAATTTATTACACAGCAACAAGAAACATAATGTACGACATGAATGTTTTTAAGAGATGCTTACTTACTAAATCATTTTTTTTTTTTTTGGCTCACCCTCAAGTCATTTTAGACGTGCATGACAGCAACTGTAAATTTAAAAGAAATTACAGAAAGCAACATAAAACTAGCCCAGTGCAACTTGTATGCTATATTTCAGATCTTTAAAGCCATGTAGTAGCTTTGTCTCAGGAACAGAACTAAATTTAAGTCCATATTTGATGAGAATCTTGACTACACAACTGCTCGTGAGAGTCCAGGGAAATGGTACACTGAAAGAAAAAATTATACATTTTAAATGCATCTATTAGGTGCAACTTGAGACAAAAATTAGCAGCTCCGACGAACCCCTTCTCCATGACCAAATTGAACGGATTATTAAAAATGGTCCTTGTATTGAAGTGTTCTTAAAGGTACAGGTTTTAGGACCTGCCACGAGAGGGCGCACTATCAAAACAATAACAATAACGTGGTTTGATGACGCTAAGAAGGAGCGTGGAATGATGGGATTTGTTGTCTTCTACCCAACCGCTGACGGCCATCAAATCAGACGGAAACATAAACGCGAGATCAACGATTTGCGCGAGTAGATTACATACAAAGTCAATGCAAAGACGCGATCAGACTATGGATCAGACGCGTCCTTGCGCGGGTCTAGAGACGCGGTCCCCCGCTTTTGGCATGTATGCCCCATAATACTAATCTTGTTGATCGTTATAATAGCATTCATTTTCTGTAAAGATACGAACTAAAACAACTCACCTGTCGAGTAAAACTCAAGCGAGATCGGCATCTTTTTCTAGGTGAAGTTTGTCACGAAGCTACTTCCGCTGTTGTCCATGACACTGTTGTCATTTGGTTTCTATATCAGAAAAGGCGGTAATAAAGGGTAACTAACGTCATTAGATTCATATCCATGCTACATACTCCAATACAATAGGTGTCGGTATGCACCAGATAAGATATGGTTGCAATCTGCCATAAAACGAAGAAGAAGAAGAAGAAGAACTTACATCATTGACAGGCAACTGCACTAGCCCGTGTCACTTTTTGGAATGGGAATTTGGAATTGGGAATACAAGTAGTTGAAAACTTATGATATCGTGGCCTAACGGTTAGCGACTCGGACTCGCAAACGAAAGGTTGTGAGTTCGAGTCTCGGGCCGGCAGGAATTGTAGGTGGGGGGAGTGCATGTACAGTTCTCTCTCCAACTTCAATACCACGAATTAGGTGCCCTTGAGCAAGGCATCGAACCCCCAACTACTCCCCGGGCGCCGCAGCATAAATGGCTGCCCACTGCTCCGGGTGTGTGTTCACGGTGTGTGTGTGTGTGTGTGTGTGTTCACTGCTCTGTGTGTGTGCACTTCGGATAGGTTAAATGCAGAGCACGAATTCTGAGTATGGGTCACCATACTTGGCTGAATGTTCACTTTCACTTTCTAGTGGTTTTTGGATATTTTACTGCAAATATCTTACAAATTGTATCTTTAAACCTCTTTTCATAGTAACTTGGTCAACATTACATTCACACCGGCATTTGTAGGAAGCTCAAACTATTATTATTATTATTAATAATAATAATAACAGTTTTATATTATCATTAACTCTAAGACAGAAATATATTATTGCATTTACATGCAAATAGGAATTGGGTAATTTACTGTAAATGCACTGTAAAAGAAAAAGGAAAAAAAATATTACACTTTACAATAGTAAAATTGCAGCAATAACTTGCATTTTAATTTCC
Organism: Carassius gibelio; assembly: GCF_023724105.1. NCBI lineage: Eukaryota > Metazoa > Chordata > Actinopteri > Cypriniformes > Cyprinidae > Carassius > Carassius gibelio. Next base: position 14,286,141 of record NC_068376.1, read on the forward strand.
TCACAAGCTTTTAACTCTGGAGTTTTTATTTTGGAGAAAAATGCAGGGAAACTTTGTTTCATGTTTACAAAAACTTTTCATTACGAATCTAATGAAATGCTAATGAAGTTCTTTAAATGCTTTAAATAAACTATTTCTGTTTTTAGAATGAATGTTATGAATAATTGCTTTCTTTATCTCAGCACATTTCAGCGTCATTTAAATTGATAAGAGTTATCTTTTTTCCCCTATTTGTTGCTCTAGATGAAAACAGTGAGTGTGGCTCTAGTTTTATGTCTCAATGTTGGAGTGGACCCTCCTGATGTAGTCAAGACATCACCTTGTGCAAGACTAGAGTGTTGGATAGGTGAGTTCTTCCATTTATCCACAAATCCATCCAGAAATTGTGTAACTTCCTTCATTTACATGTTCAGAGATTATATGAACTTAAAATGTAAAACATTCTTTATTCCATAAATATCTGTTGCAGTCATGTGGTATGGTAAAGTGGATTAACGGTTGTTTCATGTACCGTACATGATATTGTGTAATAAAGAAGGACATACTGAACAAATCTGAAGCAAGCAATGTGTTGGAAGTATGGTGATGAATACATTTTTACATTATAGTCTGCACTGATTTTTGTTTAAGTCAGTTTGATTAAATACACATTGGCTTTCTTTTATGATTTATAATAAACCAATTAAATGAATCCTTGCCTTAGAGGAAACATGATCAACATCTCTTATGTATTTCAGTAGTTTGATGTTTATGCAGTGCAGGTATATGTTTAAAAATTCATACAGAATTGATGTTTTGTTTGTTTATATCAGGCTTTAATCTAAGGATGGCTTTTGTACTTCTGGAAGTCTCTTTTGATTAAATTTACATAATCTGGCATTGTCTATAAAATAATATTGTGTTAATGTATAGTATACTCTATAATAATATGTAATAACATAATAGTGTGATAAAGTGTATTATATCTATCTTTCTTTATTTTCTAGACCCTCTGTCCATGAGTCCACAGAAAGCCCTGGAGACGATAGGGTCCAATCTACAGAAACAGTATGAGAACTGGCAGCCAAGGGTAAGAGCTGTCCTCCCTGCTGTAGCCTTGTGTAACACAAACACGTTCTCACTAGAGGTAAAATTAAATAAAAGTTATGTAAAAAATGTATGTAAAAAAAAAAAAAAAAGATAACACAAAACAGTGATTGTATTGTCACTGGTGCATCAGATTCATAGAAAAATATAAAGCCTAAAATAATTAGGACCTATGGTGGTGTCCTTGATTTAGGTGTGTAACTAAAGAAATTGTAATTATTTAGCCATTTAATTAATGGTGTCATCATTTTGCACAGTTTGGGGTGAAACTGTCCATGTCAAGTGGAAACTGGTTTATTTTGCTGGAACACAGGCAAAATAAACCACACCCAAACAACAATACAACTGAAAGGTTGCACTTCTTAAAATTACATGCTAATACAAAGTCCAGCATCTTTTGCCGCCATGTTGTGAAAAGGTTGTGTTTTGTTGCGGAAGCGAAAATACATTGTTTGGCCTTCAAAACAGGACACTGCTAGAAATCAGTGGTTAAGTTGTATATACAAGCCCTGATCCATAACAGTTTAACCCAAATATTCAGATGTGTGGAGTGCATTTTATGGAGGACTAGTTTCCTGATCCTGGGATAGTAGACTGCAATGCCGGCTATCATGACTCATAGGCTATAAGTACGTTTTCAAATTCAAAGGATTTGCCACTGATGACTCAAACGTGAAGTTTTGAGCAGTGTAGAGAGTAGTGCTTGTTGTCATTTCTCCGATCACAAATGATGACATGGTTTTATGTTTACACGGCATGGCATTGTGGAACGAGATGGAACTGTGTTCCCATTGGTCCCTACACAGTGTTCACTGCTCTCTACTCCCTGAGCAGGAGAAATCTGTTGAAGTTTACTTGTCTTCACAAACTGACAAATGTGACGACATATACATCTGTAAATAAATACAATTTAAATTCACGTCTCGCACACTTCAGTGGCCTTTTTATAGGTACATTTACGTTTGCTTTGAACTGAAATCATTGCAATGATACATATCCTGTGATGTCCACCCTCGCAGGGAATTTACGTTCGAATAGAACAAATGTTTGAAGCCATAAGAGAAACATACAGAGTCAGTGGGGTGTGAAGACTGGAATTGAGAACTGCTGACTTCAACCCTAAACCTACCCTCAAAGTAGGATAAATAAAGTGTTGGTAGCATAATCTGATTTGTAGCATTATTTGTTAGAACACCGGGAAACGGCATTGCATTATGTTAAGGGGTGTAACATTTTAGTAACCCGTTTGAGGTATTCAAACAATCACAATGCACTGAAAAGCTGGCCAATCAGAGCACACCTTGCTTTTCAGACTGATGTGGTTAGTAAAAATCTACGCATTTCAGAAAGTCGGGGCATAGAGGAGAAGCAATAATGTACAGTATGTGAAAAATTGTGTTTTTTTTAAACCTTAAACCATGTAAACACATTTCAGTACACCAAATACACAAAATAATGTTATTTTTAGCAGTATCATATGACCCCTTTAAAACCACTGATCAGTGAAATTTGAATGATCGATATTTGCATTAACTTTTTCCACTGTGTGGTACGATTCAGCTCAGTATGGCTCAGTACAGTACGTCACAGCTCAACTCGTGTCGGTTTGCGTTACCACTGCAGTTTAGTACCGATTTAGAGTGGGCTGGATTTTTCACGTTATTTTTGTTGTGCTGCCTCCACTGCCTCGACTTGTGAAAAACTTTTGCATAAGTTTGTGCTATCAACGAGAGGAACGTCTGTACTTCCTCAACAGACAACGAAACCAACCAATCAGTGATCAGCAGAGTTTACACATCATGTTTTGTTAACTGTACAGTTCACTTGGAACCGCAAACGAGGTGGTATTAAAAAAAGTACAAGGTACTAAACACAGTGCACCATGCAGTGGCAATGCGACATTAGATGTTAAATGGGCATCCAGACTGAAGTCTTGAGCCCCTTTCACACTGCATGTTGGTCCTGAATAATTGCCGGATTGTCCGATTGATTCGAATCGATCCGGGATTGGGGACCTAGTAACATTGGCGGATTTAGTCACGGAACGGGCTCTATGTGAACAAAAGCCAGAACCAATGCTGTGATGTAGTGATGATGCATGTTATCGTGCGACTCTTTTACCGGGTGTTCGGAAGGTAGATTAACGCAGAAGGCAGACAGAAAAAAATATGTGCAAACTGTAATGAAGCAGAGATCAGTTAGTTCCTCACTATCCGCGCTGAAGCTGAGATTGTTCGCCAGCTTAAGGAAAAGTTAATGTGCCTAGCGTCTTTGACTCGTACATTACATGTCACATCCTGATTTCACCTGTCATTACAGGACCTTTACGGGTTGTGTATGAACGCACGTACATATTCCGGTTAATCACTGGCTGTGTGAAAGGGGCAAAATCTAGCGACACGGAAGCAATTGCCGAATTGTTGACAGGCTTAATCACTTTATTACAATTATGCAAAACTAAATTACAATGTTTACTTTCATGAGCCATCGCGTATTTACAGGCTTGCAGTAAGAAGTATTAAAGCTTACAAGCTTCCGTACGTCGTCTGCCCACAGCATCTTCTGGGATTTCTAATGGTTCGATTTTCTAAAGTCTGTATTTGATGCATCCTCGATATCAAGAACACAACTTGGCACTTTCATGCGTCCTTTATATTTGCGTTGTTGAGTATTGAAATTGAACTTCGACAGTTAATAATGACGTAAAGCGAGAACACAAGGACCCAAGACCGCTTAAGAACGCATTTTGAGAAATTGCCAATCTTGAACATTTAGTCCGTTTTACTTTTTAGGGTTGTGTCTTGTGACATCACATCATGTTTGTTTGTTTAGAAGTTCTTGGTCTGTGGGGTGTTCATATATCAGTCGAACCACAGAATCTGTTTGGAAGATTATTTTGTGCCCAACCAGGTTCAGATGGCAGTTGATGGCAGCAGATGACATCAGAGGGAAGTCGTGGCCTAATAGTCAGAGAGTCACTTATTTGCATGGTGGGGAATAAAACTGTCTCAAAACACAATTAAGCCTTCTAAGCCTTCTAAAGAAACTCTATTAAAAACAGAAATAGCTTGAACTGTTACACATACAGTTAACCCATGCATGTGCTGAAGTTGAGTAGATCTCACAAAAGCTAAAGAGAATAAATATTGTATCATTTTAGAAAGGCTAAGGCTATATGAAGATTTCTAATACATTAAAAGTTGCTAGAGACATAGTTCTAAGCCTTATTTCTTAGCTTAAAGTGTGTTGTACCATAAAACATTTGAGGGTGTTGAAGAAAAAGCACAATATCATAAAATGATTCATTCACGGATTTGTGTTGCACAACATCCGTCTGCACACACGGACAAGAATGACATCATATACCTCTGTAAATCAATACAATTTAAATTCACGTCTCACAAACTTCAGTGCACTTTGAATGGAACATGTACATTCGCTTCAAAATGGAATCATGGCGGAATATCCTGCGATGTCCACTTTGCAGGGCACTTGTTTCAAATAGAGCAAATGTCTGAAGCAATAAGATAAATGTACAAAATGTGCAGAGCATTGGGGCGTGAGGACTGGAATTGAGAACTGCTGCGCTAAACTACCACCAGGTGGCGCAAAGGAACAGATTGCGGACTGAATGTAATTGTAAAATGAGATAAAAGGAGGAAGTAAAACAACAATAACATTGATATAACAATGTAACATCTTTAAAAAACATTTATACATTTACAGTTAGTTAATTTCAAAACGTAAGAGGATATTGTTAACAAAAGTTAATTTTAGGCTATTTAACATGCACTGACATTTTAACCTTTTTAAGATATGAACAAGTAGGGCTGGGCGATAAATTGATTTTATCGAATTAATTCAAATGTGTAATTTACATCGGCTTGTTTGAAAGAAAATCGGTTTTCTTTATAACATCCACCGACGCTCCACTCAGGGCTCCCGTAGTTCCTAGTGGGTTCAACCCTCCCTCGCGGGTCTGCCACAGTTTTTTTTAAATGTCTGAGCGTCACGGTTTTCACTCGCTCCAAGAGCCTCCATCACGAGTACAATTCATGTCGACAGCCCATAATATAACTGCATATTCAGTAAGAATTCAAGTTAAACCTATTTAGCTATGGCTTGATCAGAAGGTTTTAATGACTGCAATAGTCAAACAGGATGTTTAAGCTAGTTCTCAAGGAGTTTGTCTTTCTTTTACTGATTATTTTCGGGTGAAAGCATGATTTAAATGATACAGCACATTCACAAGCACTTTCACAATAATCCATTCAAACAAATGTAATCTTACAGAGCTACTACATTATCAGTATCTGATTTTGAAATCTGTAAGAAATTCATTGATCTTTTTAGATAAAATAACTGACGAAAATATACTGTTATTTTCATCACAAACAAAATTTGCACAGCAAGAAAGCAGGAATTATAGATTTAATGCTGACAATGTTATTAGTTTGGCATGTGGTAGGGAAAAAAAGTTTACACACAATAGCCTAAGCCACTTTGAAACTCTACTGTTATTTTATTATTGTTATTTTTTATATAGGCTACGTTATGAACATAACATTTCAAACATACTGAATTGCTTTGGCTACGAAGTGAAGGCGGAGCAACTGGTATCAGTGAGTGCGGGGTGATTAATAAATGCTTTGAGCGCGGAGGGGAAATTGTTGCTGCTCCGCTCCACTCACATACTCTGCTGCCAAGTGAGAGATGTTTCACCCTGTGAAATGAAGACTACCACGGCAGCACAAGCACATCATATCCACCAAAAAGCAATCTGCAGCAATTCTCGTTGCTCGGCTCGCCAAGCTTAACTTTTGTAGGTTGCATGGCAGTAAATAATATGATGATATGAGCATGCAGTCAATACAGATTTTTAATAACAACATTAAAAACAACAAGGGCTGTAACATAACTCATTAAAAAAACGAGCATCAGGTCCACACGGACATGAGTGGCGCGATCCAACAAAAGACAGAAACCAATGATGATGTCTACACTGGACACGATCCCCATCAGTAAACTGATGCCTCATTTTATGACCAAATGTACTGACACTGAGTTCAGATGATTTCACACTGTAGTCTGAAACACTTTTAGCGAAGCGGGGCATGCACAAAAACTCTTGTGTCTGGTGTAGACACTTAGACAGTGTCTGCACTATTTACAAATAAGTTATATATATATAACCTAAACCAGCGGCATAATGAGATGGAAATCTTTCACACCACAGTCCGAACTAAATGAAATATTGCTTGGTAATTGGTCAACAAAGTATTGATGGTAGTGTAAATATTGTCATAATAACAGTTGTCTGTAGTTTTGTTGATTGTAATCTATTAAATACATTTCTATCAAAGTTATGACATTATCAAGACGAATTTGTTCTGACAGAGTTTAACTCTATATTCTTGTCATATTTTATAACCATTATAGAAGCAATGGCAAATAAACTGTAATAATGTGAGAAATGTTCAAGGTGTCTGAATAAAGTTTGGTTTGCATATTTAATTTTTACATTGAAGACTATCCAGTTATGTTTTAAATTTACCTATTCAGTTTCTGTACCTGGGCACCTACAAACTTAAACATTGTGTAAATAGCAAAAATAAATAAATAATGAACGAACATACAAATTAAACAATTTCAAACAGGGCCCACTGGTACAACCTTCAGCGGGGCCCCGCAAACCCCAGCTACGGCCCTGCCTGTGGGTGTTGAATACTGTGACCAAACACCAATAACACTTGTTATTTTGGAAAGTAATGCCATAAAATAATTGTTAATTTACAATGTTATTTTACAATGTTACAATTGTTAAGTGTTCCTGTGTTCTTGATACTCAAGAAAAAGAAGGTGAAGGCTTCAGTTTCTTAATCTTAAGAAATAGTAGAATAACTCTTTAAATAATAAAACGTGTTACTTTCAATGAAATTCAATAATAAAAAAAGACTTTTGAAAGGAATATTAATGGTATTTTATCGTATTTCGTGTAGGTCATAAATTAAAATCCTTATAGTCATAAAAAGGTCTTAAAAAGTCTTACATTTGACTGATTAAACCCTGCAGAAACCCTGGTTTGGTGTCAATATGCCAAAGCATTGCAGAGACACAGCCTTAAGTGTCATTTTGGCATCATGCCTCAAATTTGTCACTGTGGTATGCGAAAACAGTTTTGTCTATTGACACAAAATCTATAACTTTTTGTCAGCACAGTCTGAAGATCATCTGACACCATTTTGGTGAAACCGGACAAACGGTTGAGGAGGAGTTTGAAAAAGTAGGTTTTCAACATAAATCAAAATGGCGGACAAAGTTCAGCTACAATGGTGCATACAAAGTTTGGTGCAAATATGTCTTAAATAAGCTTTGCAGAGATACAACCCTCAGATGAAGTTTGGGATCTTTCCAGCAAATTATATTAGATTAGATTAGATTCAACTTTGTCATTATGCAGAGTACAAGTACAGAGCTAATGAAATGCAGTCAGCATCTAAACAGAAGTGCAAGAATATAGTGTTTTATATACATAAAAGTGCAGAGTAAGTGAAGCTATGATTTACAGAATGTACAGTGGAGTTGCTATATACAGAATTAAAAGTCCCGTTTTTCGTGCTTTTTTGAAGCTTTGATTGTGTTAACAGTGTGCAATATAACATGTGTTCATGTTTCGAGTTTACTTCAAAAAAGCCAGGAATAAAAACATTCTTACTTTGGCAATTGTGGCTTTATTTGAGAAATTGCTAAAGTGCAATGAACAACGTGCCCAAAATATAAGCTATTGAGAAACACATACTTATGCTCTACAACTTGTGCTTCAACTTGTCTGCCAGTGCAACAACAAGATGCATATTTTTGTAAACACAAACATCATACAACCCTGTCTAATAAAAGTGACAGAAACATTCAGGGATGCAAACAGAAAGCAGAGTTATCGAAGCCCTCACCCCGCAGCAAATATCACAATTTTATATTTATATATGAATGTCAAGAGCTAAGAAGTGTATGTATTTATATAGCCTACACTGCACAAATAATATACAGCTAAATTATGCTCATTTTAAATGTATTGTGTAGGCTAGGTATAAAAATATAGGCTTTTAATAATTTTTCAGTGCACAAACCCGTGATAATATGAAACGCTTCAAAACAGTATGCACATCGCGGGTGCAGAATGATGTGCTCAAAGCAACATGGAGTCACAGTGTGCTGCGCTGCTCAAGTGCGCATTTAAAAGTACATGCAACCCCGCCCCAGGTGCAGCCCCGCCTCGATCTGCAGGCTGCAGCCGGGTGCTTCTCCAAAATAGGCAGAAATGACATGTATTGTGAATGTCAGACTTATAATAATTTTCGTTCCGTCTCATCTCGTCAACGAAAACTCAAAACGTCTCATGTTTTAGTTTTTAGCTAGTCATCGTCGCGTTATCGTCATAAAAAAAGGTGCGTCAACAAAATCATTTTGTTATTGTCATCGTTGACGAAAACAACATTGGATTCCACTGTTATGTATCTGTGTGTAATGTTGTAGTAGCTCAAAGTTTTTTGCTGTTTAAACTTTAAACCATTCCTTTATTACTGTGATTACTGGTGAAAATAGGCAATGTGCTGAAATTTTAGAAGAGAATCAATTCATGGAAAAAAATATAACTTGAAATGTGTGGATAAAAGGTTTCTGCCCAATGCGACCATGAAGTACAGCTTGGCAGCACTGCATCTCCATCAATGAGAAAGTCTAGTTTATGTTTAATAGTTGTTTTATGAATTGCAACACTTGTTTGTTTTTTACTAAAATTGACTAAAACTTGACTAAAACCTTTTTGCGTTTTCGTCGACTAAAACTTGACTAAAACCTTTTTGTGTTTTCGTTGACTAAAACTTGACTAAAACTATCAAGTTTATAAGTGACTAAAATGTGACTAAAACTAAAAAGCATTTTCGTCCAAAAGACTAAGACTAAAACTAAAAGGGCTGCCAAAAACAACACTGCTGTATACCGCTGTTTTCACTGTCATAAAAACAGGCTGATGACTTCCTTGTTCTATAAAGCCCCTCTTTCAGAAACACGTAACAAGTTCTGATTGTGCCAGCGGTTCCTGTGTTGTGATTCGACAGCAGCTGAGTGCACGCTGCCCTCCTGGAAACACGATTGGGCTAGTTTTGAGAAGCAAGTGGGTAGGAGCATGTGCTGTAGATGTACTTATAATCACAGGAGCATTTTTACTGACGAGATGCGCATGAAAATCACATTAAATTTTTTTTTGCACAGCCCTAACATCTAGTTAACAAAGCTAAACAGCGTTGCCCTTTGTGTAGTAAGTTACAGAAACTGTTAAACGCACCAACTTAAATAATAAAATACACTTACCAGTTGTGGTCCATAAACAACGCCTTCTCCAGACAAAGAGGGAACTGGCCCATATTTCAGGAATAATCTTTGTGCGAATCCAGCCTTAAACTGATTGAGATTTAGCAAGCTGTCCTCAGCAAAATGTGCTGAACATAGTTTTACACGTGGATTCTAAAACGGGAACAGAGTTAAACATAAATTGTAACCATTGATCTCGAAGTACAGCGTCCCTGGGAAGCCCAAACAAAGGTGATTGGACTCTGAGATGCAAATAACAGCGTTTCAACGACATGGCGACAAACACAAACACAGCTGTTCCTCTTCTCTGTCGGACTGCAACAAGACCACGCCCCCCTTTTTGTGTATTCCTGTGGGCGGAGGTTAGTCAAAAAACTGTTTTAGTGACGTCATTACTTCAGGAACTAGAGGGATGTAGTCCAAACGGGTAATTTTTTTGTAGCCGAATTCTGTTAAATAAAATATCTCACTTGGCATTGAACTTTGAGCTTTAGAATTTTACAAATATTATTTATAGTCTAACAACAACTTTACACACTGACTAAAGTTTAAAACATGGGATCACGAAGAACGGGACCTTTTAAGTAGAGCATGTACAGGATATAAATAAGAATGCATGTAGGGTTTTATGTACATTGTGAACAACAGCAATGTAAGAACAGTGGTAATAAATATAGTTGGTTGACTTTACAATAGTAATTTTGAACAATGTATTTGAAGTGATCAGTAGTGCAATAATATTTTTATAGAAATAGTTTACTGTCCTATGTAGAGTAACAATGTTAGATAGTTTACAGTGTGATAGCTTGAACAATGTATAGTCCGTGCAAAAAAAAAAAAAAAAAAAAAAGTAGTGCAAGTACATGTATGTAAATACTGTGACCAGTGCAGTAAGAAAGTAGGTGTGGGTTAGATTGGTGGTGTGGAGTTCAGAAGTGTCACAGCCTCAGCGAAGAAGCTCTTCATGAGCCTACTAGTGCCAGAGTGTAGTCTCCTTTAACATCTGCCAGATGGAAGGAGGGTGAAAAGTCCATGGTTAGGGTGAGAGGCATCCTTGATGTTCCTTGCCCTGCCCAGGCAGCGCTTATGATAGATAAATGGTCCGTTGAGCAGTTTTCACCACATGAGTGCTTTGCGGCAGTTTGAGAGCACTCAGTGGTACAGCGGTATAATTCCACAAGGATCCTGGGACTCAGGTGAACTTTCTTAAGGCTCCATAAGAAGTAAAGGTGCTGCTGTGCCTTTTTGACCAGGTTGGAGGTGTTATGGGACCAGGTGAGGTCATCAGGGATGTGGATTTCAAGGAACTTGAAACTGGACACACGCTCCACTTCATCTCCCTTGATGTAGATGGGTGTGTGTGTATGACTCCTAGTCCACCTGAAGTCCGCAATGATCTCCTTTGTCTTCTGGGTGTTTAGTTCCAGATTGATGGTGGCACACCACACAGCCAGGTGCTGCACCTCATCCCTGCAGGCTGACTCATCATCATCCTTGATCAGACCTACAACCATGGTGTCATCTGCAAATTTGATTATGGTGTTGGAGCCATAAACAGTAATGCAGTCATGGGTGAATAGGGAGTACAGGAGAGAGGGCTCAGTACGCAGCCCTGTGGCACTCCGGTGTTCAGGGTGATGGAGTAGAGGTTATCTGAGGTCTGTTAGTCAGAAAATCTAGAATCCAGTTGCAGATAGATGTGTTGATTCCAAGCTGGCTGAGCTTGGAGATCAGCTTGGAGGGGATTAACATTTTAAATGCAGAACTGAAATCAACATTATTCTCAAGTGTATTTTGACTGTCCAGGTTGGTGAGGACAGAGTGAAGTGCCGTTAAGATGGTGTACTCTGTTGTCCTATTGCGGCGATAGGCAAATTTAAATAGGTCTAATGTAGCAGGGAGACAGGATTTTAAGTGGGATGCAACCAGTTTCTCAAAGCACTTGGCAATGATGGGGGGGTGAGTGCAGCAGGATGGAAGTCATTAGGGATCGAGGCAGTGGAGTGTTTTGGTACTGGTACGATGGTGGAGGTTTTGAAGTTAGTGGGGACAGTTGTTTGGGCTAGGGACAGATGAAATTTGTGTTAAATGTGCTAAACGAAAACCGTTTCATGTGTCAACACGAAATCCATAATTTTTTGCCAACTTTTTTCCTAAAAATTGTCCGAGCCAAATTTGGTGAAAATCGAACCAACGATCTAGGATGAGTTCGAAAAAGTGGTTTGTGAACATGAATTAAAATGGTGGACAGGAAGATTAGCCAATATTGGTAAAATTGGTGTCAGAGTTTTCGTCTTGATCCAAGAAATATATTGACATCAGTCAAATTATAATAAAGGTAAGTTATTAGCATGTTTCTAAATTTCATCATAACTGTTGACCACAAGGTAGTGCTGCCCCCAAACATCTTGAGTACCATGAGGGTATGGAGATGAAGATTTTTGTAATTAGTTTTGTAAAGATACGTCAATGCGTTCATAAGATAGGGGAAGTCGTGGCCTAATGGTTAGAGGGTTGGACTCTCAATCGAAGGGTTGTGAGTTCTAGTCTCCGGCCGGATGGAATTGTGGGTGGAGGGAGTGCATGAACAGCTCTTGCTCCACCTTCAATACCACGACTTAGGTGCCCTTGAGCAAGGCATCGAACCCCCAACTGCTCCCCGGGCGCCGCAGCATAAATGGCTGCCCACTGCTCCGGGTGTGTGCTCACAGTGTGTGTGTGTGTGTGTTCACTGCTCTGTGTGTGTGCATTTCGGATGGGTTAAATGCAGAGCACAAATTCTGAGTATGGGTCACCATACTTGGCTGAATGTCACTTCACTTTCACTTTCACTTTCAGATACAGCATTTTAGAACATAATAAAAAATGTCCGACACTCAAAATGGCTGACATTGGAAAACTGGGTATCATTAAATTCAGGCATGATGCATGAAATCTAACGAGACCAGTTTTGTGTTTTTTTGGCAAAAGCATTTATAAGTTGAACAGAATTAGCAAAAAAAGCATTTTCCATATCTCCCGACCACTTGGGGCACAGTGCTGAAACACTGCAGATAGTCTCAGGTCAAGCTTGTTATAACACACACCAAGTTTGGTCTAAATAGGCCAAACCGTTGCGGAGAGAGAGCCTCATGTCCACTTTTGCATGCCTTGCATAGAATTCGTTCACGTGCTATTCAGAAACAATATGACTAATCAAATTGAATTCCATAACTTGCTGCCTGCGTGGTTTGAAGATGATCTGGTTCAAATTTCGTGACAATCGGTTCGATTGCCTAGGACGAGTTCGAAAAGTAATTTTTATGAACAATTAAAAAAAAAAAAAAAAAAAAAGTAAATTTTGAATTTTGGTGTCCTTTCGACTCAGCATGAGCCAAGGAATCAGAGGAAAAATAATTTTAATTTTGTGTTTTATGGTTCAAAAGTTATTAGCATAACATTTTTTTTAATGTTTTTAGACAAGTGGTGGTGCTAGAGAGTTTGAGTTAGAGACTCCAAATTTCCTATGGTAACTGTGCCAACTTTCCCACAAGCGGTGCTATGGGCTGCCAAAGACTTGTGGTGGAAGAATAAAATCACGCTAATGGATACAATAGGTGCCTACGCACCTTCGGTTCTTGGCCCCTAAAAAGACAGTACAGATCACAGCATACCCACTTTAGTTGAATTTTATTGAACTGAAAGCCGTTTTAAACAATACACAATTGTGCATTGCACATACATTAAATTTCATGTAAATCATCCATCATAACAAACGTTTTCTATTTTATTAATTAATTTTTTTTTTCAATTGCAAGTAGACATTATTTTTCATACAGTTTCAAAGTTTCTTTCTCAAGTACACATGACAGAGATGGCAGAAAGCGCATCTTGTTTTCTTTATTTTACAGAAGCGCAACATTTTGTTTTGTTATGATGAGTGCATAAAAATAAACGTAGTCTTTATGGATTCTAAAGATTTATTACTTTTATCTGTATGACCAAAAATTACAGAGTATTTTAAGAGCAAGTTGGAGCACCGGTGCCTCCATCTGTCCTGCTGTGAGCACATTGCTGTTCAGTTTCCACTCACACTTCAATAGTGCACATTTCTGTTGGTTAACATAAGATTGAGCAGCTATGTAAAGTTGATACCACATTTGCATTTACATTTAATCATTTAGCAGACGCTTTTATCCAAAGTGACTTACAAATGAGAACAATAGAAGCAGTCAGGTCAACAAGAGAACAACAACAGTATACAAGTGCCATGACAAGTCTGAGTTAGTCTAGTATAGAACGCATAGCCAGGTATTTTTTATTTATTTATTTATTTTTTATGAAAAGACAAGAAAAGGATACTACATACATCTTTTAGATGAAAAGCTATATTTTAGTTCGATGAATGATAGGCGGGCTTTTGGATGTCCTGCCCAATCTAGACTAATGTATTACCACATAGACCAACCATTAACAATCTGTCCGTCATGCTTACGTCTTTCCCTTAACCAGCCGTACCAAAGCAAACATGAGTAGAGCATAAAGAGACAGGGCAATTAGAATTGAGTTCAAAATTAAAATATAGGCCTACAGTTTATGGTTTATTTCTTAAAAGGTAGGCTATAATTGTATATAAAGTCGGGGATCAAATTGTTATTACGATTCCCGCCCACTCCCACTGACATTTTTCCTGTCCCTTCCCAATTCCGTGATTAATAGTGATTTTGTTGACCCACGGGAGTGCCAAAAAATGTGTGTAATGACTGTATACAATAGCATGCAGTAAAAGCCTTTATGTAAAGGTCTTTCTTTTAATTTTCTGATGTGTAGACTGTAGCCTAAGACTATCCCACATTTTGAAATTAACTCACTGTAAATTTTCTAAAGGTTTTTAAGTATTTAACAGTGTTATATTATAATGTTATTGTTGTTTTACTTAATTGTTTCATCTCTGTTTACGAACCCAAATTTTACAATTATAGTCTGTTTGCAACCCGTCCCTTTTTCGCGAATAACACTCGACTGACTTGGAGTAACACTGTGGCCCTGCGGTGGTGGTACACGTGGTGGTAATAGGCATAAACCACTGTCTGGCCAACTGAGATTTAAATATGGAAAATTTGGTATGGAGATAAAGGTTAATATCATGATTTTGCACTAGTACTACAACGCACTGTTACTGTATAGTAGCAATGTTTGTTGTTTGCTTTTTGGATCTGAAGGAGCATTTGCAAACTTCTAACTCACAGTTTGTCATTTCAAATATGTATGTTTATCTATATATTGATAGTAAATAAGCTATAATCAGCTGGTGGATTCATACTTGTTTCTTGTTGTTTTTCTTTAAGCTGTAGAGAAACATCAGGTGTTTGTTCTTTTGGCCCTGTAATGTATAAAGCTGCCAACTCAACAGGCTGTGTTACTCCTCATTTCCTCCCTTTTCCCTTCTCTGTAGTGGTAATGCTGAATATCTGCCAAAACAGGCATCTGACAAGGACCTGAGAGAGGGACCTGTGAAAAAGTCAGACATTTCAAGTCAACACAGACAAAAATTTAACAAATTTGGTCCTCTTATCTGTTTCATGGAAATGGCTTGCTATGGTTGGTTTGGCTCTTTTATTTATTTTATTTTTTTGCAAGCATGGAAATTGTTTCTGAGAAATTTATGTAGAGAGGTTTTGCCAGTGAAGTTCTGAATAGTAGTACATGATGAAGTGGCATACATGAAGTACAGATGGTTAGAAATTAAAGGAAAATCTGGATAATCAGGTATCTTTATTATATTGTGAATAGAATTAATTGTTTGGTCAACTTGTCCTTTTAGAGGGTAGGATCACTGTGGGGCAGCTGTGTCCTAATGGTTAGAGAATTGGACTTGTGACCCATAGGTCTGAGGTTCGAGTCTTAGTACGGGTGGGAGGAGTGAATGAACAGCGCGCTCTTCCACTCTCAATACCCATGGCTGAAGTGCCCTTGAGCAAGGTACTGAAGCCCCCAATTGCTCCCCAGGCAAAAAAAAGAAAATCTGCCTACTGCTCCGGGTGTGTTCACGGTGTGTCTTCCCTTGGATGGGTTAAATGCAGAGCACCAGTTCCGAGTATGGGTTACCATTCTTGGCAAATGTCACAACTTTCACTTTTTTTTTTATTTTTTTTTTACTTTCACTGCAAATCAGTGCAGTTTTTCTTTACCCAAATGAACATGTATGGGAGATTTTTAATTTCTGAGATTTAAAAATTGAGATTCAATTTTGAGTTTCTGGCTTGATTTGGGTTCACTTGTTCCTTTAGCAGGAAGGATCACTGCCGGTTTTCTCAACCCAAATGAACATCTGAGGGAGATTATTAGACCAACGTGTGTGAGAGAACGCTTCACCACCATCATCCAGTGTGGAACCATCAACACAAAATTATGAAATATCTTTTGGGAACATGGTGTTCAATCCATCCAGTTGACTTGTAGAATCAATGCCAAGGTGCACTGAAGCTGCTCTTGTGGTATGTGGTGGACTAACACTATTTCAAGATACTTTTTGTTTGATTTTCTTTTAAAAGGGTCATGAACTTCCTTTTTTTATTATTATTTTGGACTGTTCTCTGAGGTCCACTTATGTTATCAGGATTTTTACATCAAATATCATCAAATTTCCGAAGTAATAGGTTATTTTCTGTCCTGTTTCAACCTCAAATTCTGTCTCCCACTCCCGACCCCTCCCCCACCCCCCTGTCTCAGAATGCGCTATTTGAATAGGTGTGACAGATAGATCCGGAAGTAAACACCCACTGGTATGATCGGCTAACAGTTGTGTATGTTTGACAGTTTGGGATACCAGTCAGACGATGTGCCATTCCTGGCTGTGGAAAAACATGTTTCTAAACGCTGCCAAAGGATCCCGACATCAGAGAACAATAGATTCAGTTTAATTTTAGTGAATGTCCCAGTCACTTCAATGCTTATCACTTCGCTGCTTATCATGCAGTCACTTGTCTGATCAGTAAATAGAGCACAAAATATTAATTTGACATATTTTAATTACCTCAACATGACTTGCAGTACCCATTTGAGTGTCCGTTATCCGTTTTAGCAGTTGTGGTTGTATCAATAACAGACCACAGCATCAGAGTTGTATTGCAAGGAGCCATGTAGAAATGAAATGAAAAATGAATGATGCATGGTTCTGCCCTTAGCATGAAAGTTACAAGATTGGATGATAACAGATTGAAGGCATAGTGATCAATCCAGTAGAGCACTCTGAATCGAACTGAGCTTTGCTGAAACATCAGTATACAAGATGTCTGTTCTTCATGCAAATAAATCAATGGTTCACAGTCACACTTTGTCCTAACTAGGTGTAACGTGACAAGATTCTTTCAGTATGCAATTTGTGGGCCCTATTGTAACGATCTAAACAAAACGTGTAAAGTGCATGGCAGCATTTAAACTCTTTAAATAACAAAGAAAAAACATTGCGCCAGTCTTTAGACCAGGTCTGAGTTGGTCTATGGCGCAGTCTATTTTCAGCTCCTTAAATTGCATTGCACCAGCAATGCGCCTGAACACACCTCTTTTTTAGACCAGCGTGCCCATGAGCACAAAAATGAGCGCAAATGCATTTGCTAATTAAACAACGTGACGCTGGACGGGAAAATGCGAACGGCGCTGGACTGAAACAAGCAAACACACTTGCGCTGCGCCTTGCGTCGCATTGCAAGAGGTGTAGTATATGGCCCTTTCTTTTCACATTTAAAGCCAAAATGCTGTGTGAGAACTGTTTGTCGAATTATTTTCGCTTGTGTATTATTTTGTAATGTATGCATAACTGAAGCACATACAACTAAGAGAACATACCTGATATTTTAATACTTCTGTGACAGTCCTCCACAAAGGATCCTTTTTATGCACACTTTTTCTTTGTATAATTGGTCCAATGAGTTTTTGATGATAACACTGCAAAAATAGAAACCCAGCAAGTTACTGTGTCTGGCTCTTTCAATTGTAATAACCTTCCAGAATTTCTGGAACACAGCACTTAAATTTTATAGATTTCTTCTATTTTAATTTAGTAGTACATAAAACTATTACTAAATGAAATAAGTCTAATAAAATGAGACTGGTTGTGTCCTCTGAATTAAACAAAGTGCGGAATTTCTGTTTATAATTCTGATAGCAGTCTCAAATAGTCAATTGCCAATAGATTGTGTCAAAGCAACTGAACAGCATAAAATTGGAAAATAGTGTCTCAATAATGCAAAAAAGCAGTTCATCATTGAATTCCATGATGTCGTCATCCAGCTCATTTCAGTTTAAATGATATCTGTGCAATCAAGTCGATGAAATCGCTGGAAATTAAGTGTCCCCAGCTAAGCAAGCCAGAGACAACAGCGACATGGTACCAAAACTCCATTGGTGAAAGAACGAAGAAAAAACCTTTGTAGAAACCAGGCACAGTTGGGGTGCCAGTTCTCCTCAGATTGTGCAGAAGAATCATCTGTGTCCTGTAATCTTGTCCCGGTGGCCGTCTAGGACTGTGGATCTGTCTCTGGGGCTCATCTAGTTGTCCTGGTCTCTGCTGACATTCAGGGCTGTAGAGTTCCCCTCTAGGTGCTGATCCACAATCTGAGCTGGATACGTACTGGATCCGGACAAAAATGCATCATGCATCAATTATGTTGTGGGATAATTAAATCTATTCTAAATAAACTAAAAAACATACAATTATATAGATTTATTTTGTCATCACATTCTTTCTTGTAACTTCTCCCTCTCAGTGACACACAGCTGACTGAAAGGCTCATTATGCAGCTCATTATGCAGGTCTTTGTCTTCTCAGGTGTAAATCACAATGATATTCATGATAGTTGATGCCTACTGACTTTTACCAACAAAAAGTGTGTTAGAAAATATATTGTTTTCTGTGAGTAAGTAAACAAGATGATTTTCACATAATTTAGAAAGAAAAAATTCTAGGCTACAAGCTCCAGTTCTCAGAAGTCCTGTGAACCAATGTTCTGTATGCGTTTTATTGCCTTATTCAAGTGATTTAACATTTTTAGTTTTTCATTAACCAAGCATTATTTTTTTTTCTCAAAAACACAACCATGTACATACATGCTGCTCACATATTATTATAACCCAGTTTGTGCTGATTACAGTGGGACTAGACTTTAGCAATTTGGATATGTATAAGAAACTGAAAAAAGCACAAATGTCAGGACATGACAAAACTTCTCCAGGCCCCAAAATACCCTCAGACTCCAGAGGGTTAAAGGGGTCGACTGATAAGGGGTCAGTGAGCTTCTTTGATATGGAAGCAGTTTGACTGAATGTAGCTCTCAAAGGCCCTTTTTTAAAATTAAGTAGAGTGGTGAGGGAGAGGAGCGGGGGCTGTGATTGTCAGTGGAGGCAGCCTCATGCTTAAGTCAGCCTCTGGGCTAGTGTCTGCTATGGGACCTGGAAGCCACTGAGCAGGAAAAGGGGTTAGAAACCCTCTGTGGTTTAAAGGTGTTTTGGTGCCCAGGAGACATTTTGACATGCCCTGACATTTGTTCAGTTGCTTATAAATGTATAAATGTTTAAAGTCTGAAAACACTGTATTCAGCACAAACTGGGCTACAATAATATGTGAGCATTTGGGTTTTTGTGAAAGCAATGCATTGTTTGTGGAAAACAAAAACTTTGATGTCATTGAAATAAGGCAATAAAATACATACATTTTGTTCACAAGACTTTTGAGAACTGGACCTTTTTCAAAATTATCTGAAAATAATTTTGTTTACTCGCTTACAGAAAAAAAAAATTACTGATTTAAATTTTCGAAGACACTTCTTGTTTTGAAAGAGCATATGCTAGGAGGCGTGAATGATCATGAATAATAGAGTGATTCACACCTGAGAAGACAAAGGCCCACATAATGAGCTGCATAATGAGCCTTTCTGTCAGGTTTGTGTCTGAGAGGGTAAATTACAAGAAAGATAGACAAAATAAATGTATTTATTTTTTGTTTGTAGTTTATTTTTAATATAATTAACTATCACACAAAATTACTTGAGATTCACTTGTGAGTGCAGTTAAACAGTTTATTAGGAACAATCAAAGCTGAATTTCAAAACTGAATGATAACAGAGAAACTGGTGGCTAGGCAAAAGACAATCTTGAGCAGCAACATCACTTTAGGCATTCTACAGCATGGTACAGTGTGTTCAGGCCATCCTTAAAAATATTCTTGTTTGTCGTAACCCGACCGACCCTGTCAATTTAGCGCCGACTCAATTATTATTATTTTTTTTTGCTTTTAGTCCGACCGACTTGCCGATTGTAAATTTGCGTTAAGACCGACCATTTTTTTTGTTACTCTTCAAACAACTAATACAAAAGCAATTGAATACTATTAATTATATTTAAGTATTGTGAATATATAAATTGCCTAGGCCTACATACAAATGAAGGCTATCTTCTTTAATAAAAAAAAAATAAAAAAACCTGTGATGTCACCTATGTTTACATTATTGGTTAACGGATGTCACACTATGGCCTGTGCGTTCGCTTCGTCTCATACTCTCAGTCAGAGTCAACGGTTCGCGTTTGGTAATGATGGCTGCGGCTGCAGTAAACAAAATGTTCCCGGTCTCTTTTCAAAGTCATATGGGCTCGGGCACCATATTGCATCTAAAAAATTCATTAAAACAGTTCGACACCGCTTTATCTTGGCACGAAGTTCTGGAAAAACTGTGCCCAGATATTTTCCCATCCCTTCTCCCGTCTAGTCTAAAACCGTGACCGTGTCGACTGTCACTTTATGTCGAAAATATATTGCAAGAATCAACCAACACAAGTTGGAAAATAGGAAATTGATTTTAACGACCCTCTCTTGGAACGCGTCCAGGTTTTTTTTTTTTTTTTTTTTTTTTACAGGCCTCACAGAGCAACTACATCTTGGGCACCCTTTAGTTTTCTATTGAGCCAGGACACACACACACATAACAGCAAATAATACTTCTGCTCAGTGTTTCTCTTTTTACAACAGAAATGTGAATTCTGCCGGTATTCAGACAGAATCGAGCAAAATATTACTGCACGTTTATTCAAAGAATTAGAATACATGACTGTGACAACACAAACAACATATTTAAAATAATGTTTATGAACCAATTATTATTAAGTTGCTTAAAGAACTATAAACAAAACAGCGTCATGTATGCATGCATTGTTAAATAAAAAGGGTGGAAAACCAGTCACACAGAATACATTTTTTCATTTAAAAACATGAGATGCAGTGGGATGGCAAACAAAAACCCAACATCATGGATCTTGCAAGACCGGTCTTCACCAATCACCAACGCTCACAGTCCCCTGATTATTAACCAGCCACACCTGCCCCTCATCACAGAGCCAATAACTGACACCCGTACTCACCCCGTCAAGCCTCCAACAGGAACAGTCTCCTCGAACCTGTCTCCTGAACTCCTGCAAACCAGACGTAACGTATACTCACCCTTGTGTTATGCTAACCTGTGTCCTTGTTATAATGTTCCCAGGACCGTGGATCACTGTGTAACATCCTGTTATTTGACGGTCGCTGTAGTCTCCTGTGGTTATCCCGAGCTGGTACTGTCTTTGGCATCTTGGAAGGAAGAGAACATTAGTGAGTGATCTGTGACTATCCACTTCTCCAGCAGCGGCTAGTTTTTTCTTTGTTCCGAAGAAGGATGGAGGATTGAGATCATGCATCGACTACAGAGCCTTAAATAAAATAACGGTAAAGTTCAGCTATCCTCTTCGATTAATCCCATCTTCCCTCGAACAGCTCCGGGATGCCTGTATCTTCACCAAACTAGACTTATGGAGCGCATACAACCTGGTCAGGATTACAGAGGGTGATGGGTGGAAATCACCCCAGCTGGACACTACGAATACTTGGTGATGCCGTACGGTCTAGTAAAAACGTTCCCTCAGTTTTACAAAGCTTCATGAATAAAGTCCTCCATGAGTACCTGAACCATTTTGCTCTTGTTTATATAGATGACATCCTCATTTACTCACCAAATAAAAATTATCACCAGTATCATGTTGCCAAAGTACGCCAACGTCTCAGAGACTTCTTCCTCTTTGTTAAAGCTGACAAGTGTGTCTTTCATCAACAATCCAATTAATTCCTAGGGTACACGATCAGCAAGGAAAGGGGTGAAGATGGATGATCGAAAGACCCAAGCCATTACATCGTGGCCAACACCCAAGACCATCAAGGAGCTACAAAGGTTCCTGGGTTTCGCTAACTTCTACCGCAGATTTTTTTAACAAATACAGTATGATTACTGCACCCCTTACCTCTCTCTTAAAGGGAAAACCCAAGATTCTCCAATGGTAACGTGAAGCTTAAAAAAATTCTAAGCTTTGAAGGATGCGTTTACCACAGCCCCCCTGCTTCAACATCCAGATCCTGAGAAAAAGTTCATAGTTGAGGTGGACGCCTCCACAACTGGCATTAGCGCCATCCTGTCCCAATATTCAGAGAACACATCTGAACCTATGCCCTTTGCCTTTTTCTCTAGGAAGTTGGAAATTATGATATAGGAAACCGAGAACTCCTAGCCGTGAAACTGGCGTTAGAAGAGTGGAGACATTGGCTGGAGGGGGCCAGACAGCCATTTCTTGTGCTGATGGATCATAAGAACCTTCAATACCTGAAGGAAGCCAAGAGACTCGACCCTCGTCAAGCCAGGTGGGCTCTATTCTTCACCAGATTTCATTTCCAGATAGCCTATTGTCAAGGATCAAAGAACACTAGAGCTGATACTCTATCTCGTCTCCACGCCCTTGAGGAAACCCCTGAGGAGCCAGAGCCTATCTTGCCCACCAAGCTGTTTGTTAATCATATTCAATGGGACTTAAATGAAATGCAGCGCAAGTACTGGTGGCCAGGAATGCACAAGGACGTCCAAGAGTTCATCCAGGGATGCGTTCTCTGTGCCATGATTAAAGTCCCATGACAGCTACCCACAAGAAAATTAGGTCCCTCAACTATTCCACATCATCCTCGGTCTCACATTGGGGAAGACTTTGTTACCGACCTTCCTGTTTCTGATGACAAGACATGTATCTTAGTAGCTTTGACTGATTTTCTAAGGCTTGCAAACTAATCCAATTACAAGCTCTTCCCACAGCCTTTAAAGCTGCTGAACTCCTTTTCGAACATGTGTTTCGGAACTTTGGAATCCCAGAAGACATAGTGTCAGATCAAGGACCACAATTATTTTCCGGGGTATGGCGGGCATTCTTCTCTTTACTCAATGTCACGGTCAGTCTCATTTCCGGCTATCATCCCCAGGCAAATGGACAAACTGAGCGCAAGATTCAGGACATCAGTCGCTGCTTACGGACCTTTTGCCATCAGAACCTAACCCCATTTCAATGTGTCCTAGGCTATCAGCCTCCGCTGTTTCCCTGGTCAGGTGAGCCCTCAGAAGTCCTTGCTGTTAATACCTGGTTCCAAAACAGTGAGAGAGTTTGGGACCAGGCCCACCATCATCTCCAACAGGCCATGAATCATAACCAGCGCTTTTCTGATACTCATCGAAAGGCCGAACCCGACATACCAACCTGGCCAACTGTGTGGATCTCAACTCGAGACATCAGATTGAAGCAACCTTGCAGAAAACTCAGCCCTAAGTACATTGGACCTTTTCCCGTTGAACGACAAATTAACCCTGTCACTTATCGTCTACGTCTAGCTGCTTAATATCGGATACATCCCACCTTTCACTTTTCCCTGCTAAAGCCCCATCACGCTCCTGTTTCTGTTCCTTCCACAGACCCAGTCCCTGACAACGACCATACCCCCCCCCCCCCCCCGTTGCCACCCATTGACACTAAACTCATCTACACTGTATGAGAAATACTAAACTCCCAACGTCGTGGTGGGCGACTGGAGTATTTGGCTGACTGGCAGGGCTATGGACCAGAGGAAAGATGTTGGGTACCTTGTCAGGATATCCTCTAACCCAACCTGCTCACAGACTTTCATACTCAGCATCACGAAAGACCCGCTTCACGACCCAGAGGCAGACCCCCAAGGCATCAGAGAGTTAGGTCCACGGCGCGGACCCTGGAGGGGAGGGGGAGAGGTTGTGACAGGGATCTGGCAAGCCCGGTCTCCACCAATCACCAATGCTCACAGTCCCCTGAATATTAACCAGCCACACCTGCCCCGCATCACAGAGCCAATCACTGACACCTTAAAAGCATTCACCCGTACCTCAGTTCCCCATCAAGCCTCCAACAGGAACAGTCTCCTCGAACCTGTCTCCTGAACTCCTGCAAACCAGACGTAACGTATACTCACCTTTGTGTTACGCTAACCTGTGTCCTTGTGAGCATTCCATCTCATTAAGTGAGCAGTCTCTGCGTGGGGTCTGCCCAGACAGATGGCATTCTCATTGCTATTCTGCATCGTATAAGTTTCCCTGCATTGGCCACACTCGCCGTGCGACATTTTCAACAACGTCACTAGAGTTTGATCTTTTAGGGCTTACCTGCTAGAATAAGCTCTTTCAGAATTGCAGTATAGCAGCAGGGAAACAGGACTGGAACTGCTGAGGTTTGAAAAGAGCCTGTCAGCAAGCAGGGAGGTCTCTGTACAGCTGCGAAGGCATGTCAACAACGAGCAGGCTTTTCAGGATCAGTGATTAGCGTTGAGTCGACGCTGAAGGAGAAAAAATCTGAGAATCCTGTGGTGAATGCCTGCTTGTATACCCAGAGCGCCCCACTTTGTCAGGCTTGGTGGGCTTTGTCGCCATAGGCTCATTGGTGTAATTTTTTTTTTATATACTGCATGAACCACAGACAAAGGCTTCAGGAGAAAAAAATACTTTTTCCAATATGCGTTTAACAAGATGCAGTAAGAGTGTAGTATCGAAAGGGGACCCTAAACACAGAGAACCATTTCAGCAGTAAAAAGGTTTTTCAGGATGTTATGGTCCTAAATAGAACTGGTTTTACTTTTAAAGAACCATCTTTTTTAAGAGTGTACCTTAAATTATTTTTGGCTAAACTACATGCTGCCTGTGCAGTTTTATGTGTGTTATCAATTAATGAGGAAGATCTTTAGATATAAATGATAGACTATAGATGTCTGGGGGTGATGTCTTGTACAGTTTCGTACTCCTGTTTATTAAAAGCTCCAAACAATTATGCTTGTTTTATTCTACTCAATGAGGCCTTTCAAATGACATATGACACATGACTATCCGAGCTGTATGATATTTTGACATTAAGTACATGAGCCTAAAAAAAAATATTTTACATAGTTTTTCAGCAAATAACTTGGCACTACTATGGATTTAATAAGTGTCTACATTCATTTGCAAAGCTTTTTGTAGATCGAGGCAGTTGAAGTTTCGAGGTTTGAAAAATATGATTAGTAATATTGTTGCAGAGGGGACTATATATATATACATATTAGGGCCGGGACTTGATTATAAAAACTAATCTAATTAGAGGCTTTGTAATTCATTAATCGCATTTTAATCGCATATAAATATTTGACCTGAGAACAGTGAGAAGTAATTTTTTTTTCACATGGATTTATAGTATTCCATTGAATAATGACTGAATACATAAGCTTAAAAAATATTGTTTATTTTTGATCAACCAAGTCTAGCAGACCAGTGCAATTTTTGCCATTTAAGTGTAGCAATAGCATATTTAGAAACAATTTAGAAATAGTACATTTCAGAAATTCAGGTAGCTTATAGGTGCTGGAACCTTCTGTAAACTGTTTTTTTAAGTAAAACACAATACTGTCAAGTACATTGAGAAAATCGGAAACCCTGACTATTAGAAAACATCTCTCTGTTGGCCATAACATACTAAGTCCTACTCTGGAGTGTGGGTTGGGTGTGGGTACTCGGGGTCGGGCTAACGTCCACGCTAGCTCTTATATGTTTTGCGTTAAGGTGATACTTGAGGCTTGATGTGCTACGGTGATATGCAAATTCCTTGTTGCATAGCTTGCACACAACCATGCTCTTATCGATGCTTCCATACGTTCGTTTTTTATAACAATTTCCCATCCAAGGGGCCAACCAAAGCGGTCTCGTCTGCTTTTTTGTTCATGTTCACTGTGGTTTGTTGTTGTCTGAAGTCATGAACGCTAGTTGGTGCTCCAGTATAATCGGTCCGCCGAAACTCATCCAGTGAGAAATGTTCTGCGGTGCAAAAATAAGATATTAAAAATGCAGAACATTTTTTGTGTAATTAATTAATCTTAATTAACGCGTTAGTTTTTGTGGAAATTGATTAAAGATTAATCTAGATTAAAATGGCTTATTCAAATTCTTCCGAAGGCGTCCAGAATATGTGTTACCCAAATAAAATTGACAAACAGTAAGTCTTTGAGAAGGGATTTATCAAGCTAGGTGGTGCATTAGAAAAGGGGCTCATCTCCTGTTTCCAAAATGCATCACAAAGTCCTTGAAAAAACTGTAAACTAGTTCCACATTACACAAGGTGTAAGGCTTAGAAGCGGTAAGGCTTAAAAACTCTTGAAAACGATAAGCTTTCGTGACGATGCACAGCAGTGGCCCGTCAACTGTCCTGAGCATCTTTTTAGGCTGACCTCACCCAGTCGGTTATATAAAATATCAAGATGAAAGTTATCATAGCTTGCTTAGTACAGACCCAGCTCCCAACCCAACTTTTTTTTGCCCGATAAGAGTCTCACGTTAACGCCGATAACAGCCCACCACTAATATATATATATATATATATATATATATATATATATATATATATATATATATATATATATATATATATATTAGAGGTGGGCATAGATTAATTTTTTTAATCTAGATTAATCTCACTGTGATCTTGAAATTAATCTAGATTAATCTAGATTAAAATGGCTCATTCGAATTATGCCGAAGGCATTCAGAATATGTGTGTTACCCAAATAAAGTTGACAAACAGTAAGTCTTTGAGAAGGGGTTTATCAAGCTAGATGGTGCATTAGAAATGTACATCTCCTGTTTCCAAAATGCATCACAAACTGCTTGAAAAGGCTGTAAACTAATTTCACATTGCACAAGGTGCAAATAACCGTACACATGTTTCACACATACTCCCTCTGCATTGCATATGCGTTGCATATTTTTTTACGCACACATGTTAATGGATTCCAGTTGTGTTCAAGGAGCATTGCGTCTGCAGCAGTGCAGCAATCGTTTACGTACCGAGTACGAATTGCAAACGCGTCCTGTGTGAAAGCACAGTGAGTCAGTGCTGCACCACATACGTAACACACACGGACTGCATACGCACTGCAGACGGATTATGTGTGAAACAGGCGTGAGCAGGGCCGTAGCCTCCGGTCAGCAAGGACCCGGTGAAGGTTGTACCAGTGGGCCCTGTTTGAAATTGTTTAATTTGTATGTTCGTTTATTTTTATTTATTTGTGCTATTTACACAATGTTTAAGTTTTTTTCAAGTTTGTAGGTGTCAAGGTACAGAAACTAAATAATTAAATGTAAAAAAGCACTGGATAGTCTTCAATGTAAAAATTTAATATACAATCAAACCTACATTTATTCAGACACCTTCAACATTTCTCACATTATTACAGTTTTGCTATATATATCAAAAAATATATCTGGTGTCTGAATAATTTTTGGTTTGCCTGTTAAAACTAAGTAATTCAATCAAGAGCAGTGAGTGATTTTCATTTTCATTTTCTTGGATTAACATTACAGCAGCCAGTAGCTAAATTAGGCGCGGTCACTTTAAGAGACGATGAACACATCCAATATTATACACATACCATTTTTTTCCTTAACTGTTTACTTTCACCTGAGAAATAATTGACAGTTTTTTCTAGCATAATTTCCAAGGTGGATATTTTGACACATTTTGTATGTATTTGTCAGCACAAGAGCAAAAATAAGCAAATTCGATGTTCAAGTGTTTTGATCAAACACTTTATTTTTAGCGTCTCGAGACGCCTTTCTCTGCATGAGCCCTGAACACCAAAACACCGCGAGTACTGAATTGGGATCTTTCACATCTTTTTGTTTGTTCAAACTGCGATTTGCATTTGTTCGTTCAGGTGCACTTTGAGGAGAACTTCGCAGAAGAGAGCTCGGTTCAGTGTCGCTGTCCGTGATAGGCGGCTCTCTCTCTCTCTCTCTCTCCGCACCGAACACAGCACGCGAGTAACCAGCTAACGTTACTCTGTTCAGCTTTTCCGTGTCTTGTGTTTGGATGCTTTAATGTTTAAATCAACAAGCGGTGAGGCTTAACAACACGTGAAAAAGATTAGCTTTCGTGATGATGCGCAGCAGTGGCCCGTCAACTGTCCTGAGCATCTTTTTAGGCTGGCCTCAGCCAGTCGGTTATATAAAATATCAAGGTGAAAGTCATCACAGCTTGCATAGTATAGACCCAGCTCCCAACCCAACTTTGAGCATAGATTAACGGCGATATTTTTTTTTATCGCCCGATAAGAGTCTCGCGTTAACGCCGATAACGGCCCACCACTAATATATATATATATATATATATATATATATATATATATATATATATATATATATATATCAACATGTATTTCTTATTTCATTTCTTTTTTCTTTTATATGAAGCTCTTTTTTATATCACATCTTCTTCAGTTGAGCATCTATATTGCTGTGGTGTTACACAATCATCTGATAGCGTAGTGTTTTTGTGTGTGATTTTTATAAATCAGTCTTTAATTTCTCTGGCTCTCATCACCTCTCATACACACAATGATTGCTTCGGACTCCATCCAGTTGCATAATAATGGCACTTAGTCAGAGAAACAGTCACATTATTTAACTGCCAAGGATACAGCTCCTGTGTGTATATGTGTGAGGAAGTGTGACAGATTTGGACAGGAGGACAGGAGGTGACGTGTCTCTCAATCCTGACCCTGGTCTTGTTCAAACCTGTCACTTTAACAGCTTCTGATTCATACACATACTTGAACTAATTGTCCTGTCAGTTACATGGATAGACAGCATGGTCACAATCCTGCTTAAGTGATTCTAATGAGTGATTTGATTGCTTCCAAGTGCTCCACTGTGATCTTTGAACATTCCCCCATGGGACTATTGTCCTATTGCCCTTTTCACAGTGACATCAGCTAACTTCCGCTTTCCCACAAAGCAGTGTATCTGTACTTATGTTATACCTTTACACCGGAGACTTCTCTGGAAAATTTTGGAGAAATATGAAAGGCATTAGTTAATAGTTAAGACAAATAACGTTAATCTACCTACAGTTTTTCTGCATCTGCTTTAGATGGGTGGCTTGCTTGTCGCAACTGCTTGCTTTCAGATTTGTATGACAACGATTGTGTGTCCACACAAAAAACATTTTTTTACTTGTTATTTTGGTTTGTCATTACTTGGCTAATTTGTGAACACACTGTGTAAATTTTCAGTGTGTTTTTGTTTTTAATATGGGAAAATTAAATGGACACAACTCATTTTTTACAACATGGCAAATTTCACATCCATAAAGGCAAGTGGTCTGAAAAGAAACTTATTATCCAGTTCAAGAATACAATGACTTAATATTGAAAGAATACAAAAAGCACAGCCGCGTAGTTCTACTACAGAACTTTGGACTTCTACAATTACTTTAATTCCTCCATTCAATTTCGCTTTAACTACATGTATACCGTGTTTTTAATTTGTGAATTATTATTGATTATTATGATCTATCATATTTTATTTTTGTTACAGGCTATATGCAATGTCGTCTTTAAAAAAACAGCTATGACCTGTGTTTTATATTTCCAAACATGCTGGCATCTGTTTTTAACTAAAAGCTTTTTATATAATCTTAATATATTTAATATTTATTTCTGAATTACATTAAATAAACGGAAATTTATAGATCCCATTTTATTGATATTTAAATAGTACAAGCTTGTTATATTGAAATATTCTTGTACATACAGGCACTGTATTAAGCAGGACATAAATTTCTGAATGAAAAGGCTTTCTGTTAATGTCTAAAATTAACAGATGTAAATGTCACAGCTATCAATGTGAACGCCATCTATATGAATAGTGTGATTTATTGACTATATGGCACATTGATATGATTAATGCCAATGTTAATTTTATTTATATAGCACTATTAAACAGCCATGGGTTGACCAATGTGCTGAACAACAACAATAAAAAACATGGACCCACTTTATATTAAGTGGCCTTAACTACTATGTACTTATATTTTAATTAATGATGTAGTACAATGTACTTATTGTGTACATGTTTTTACATTGTACTTATATTTTTTAAAAAACTACACTTAATTACATCTGTATTTAATTTCTGTAATTACATTTATAATTACACCGTTGACCCATACTTTCACCTTAACCCAAGCTTAAACTTACCCATACCTCCAGCCCTTTCCCTAACTAGGGGTGTGACGGTTAGTATATAACCGTGAGACCGGCGGTTATAGTTGAACACCGTCATTAGAATTCTATAACTGCCAAAACGGTGTCATTAAAATATTTTTCACAAACTTTTTTTAGATAGGATCATAAGATGCGCACTATATCGGAAGACATGGTTTTTACCACTTAATGAAGTTTTGTAAATCGTCAGACATGATATTTACCACTTCATTAAATTTTGCTTTGTATAAAACCTTTCTTAAAAACGAATTTAGTTTTGAAGAAATTTTATCTTAATTTTAATAAATGTTTCATCAACCAATTGCATGTATTTTAATAAATAAAAAGCAAATATAGCAGACAATGATAACCGTGACATGGAAGCACCAGCGCGCCGCGTTCACTTGCACTGCACTGTGAACTAGAGCGCATCTCATTGTAAATGAAACTCAGAAATATCTTTGCTGCATCCTTTCTAGAACAGACAATGGCTTTTTTTTTTTTTTTTGCGGCTCGCATCAGCAAAACATTGCATCGTCCATAGACCGCAAAACAGTCAGTCAGCTAATCAGCGGATGGCGGGTGGGTGCGGCTTTGAAATTTGCTCAAAATACTTTGGCGCGGATGATGAGTTTTGTGACAGATCTCCTAAACGGAGGTCTGAAATCTCTGCCCCTTTACCGATCAGAGCGCGCGTTGACACGGAGTTAACCCGCTATCTCCAAGATCAACCAATTGACTCTACGGCAGATCCACAAGCATGGTGGCGAGACAATATGAAACACGCTATCGGCTCCTCCAACCAGATTTGAAATATAAACTCATGAGACATTTTACTTTCAACCCAGTACTTTTCTAGATTTGGTTTTCTAGAATTCTATTTTAAGTAAGGTAGGGCACTTTCAGCTGTGAGTCCCATAATGGGGGGTGCTGGCTAACAGGTTAAGTTCCAATTTGAGGTGATTCATTAAACAGGATATACAGAAACATTATTCTCATTTATTAAGCTTAGATTACAATGATATTTTTACTAATAAAATCAGCACGGATACTCATCCATGAGCTATATTTCAGCTTCATATCACTGTATCTCTTAAGTAGGTTATTATCCTGCACCTTTAATTTCTGAATGGTCTGTGATTGTACCTCTAACCACCAGCTCTCCTTGGATAAGTATTATTGTTTGCTATCAAATACAGTAGGTAGACATCCAAAACACCCCTTCCGCGGCGTCTGTAAAGTGCATTTGCAGCTTTTGACTCCTGTGTGGCGCTTTAACCACAAGTTATCAAACAAGCGCATTAAAGCACATTTTCACGAATAGACGTCAGTTTTGCCTCGCTGATGTGTTACATTTGACAGCTTCGGTCATGGAAAATGAAAGAAAAACACTATAGTTAAAATATTTAATATTTAATATTCACACATGCAAGTTTGGTACTTATGAAGTTATGTGCATTTCTTAGAATTAATTCAAGCAGGATAAATGTCAGGCCTGAGCCTGTGCTTATATGTTTTCTAAGCTACATGGTATTAAACCATATTTTAGATTTGACACATTTAAAAGGTGTGCAGTATTATTTATATTATATGAATTATATGTTATATTATTCAAAATAAATTGTGGTTTACTTTCCATCGGAGCATTAAAAGTGGTAGACTATTTTAGGGGGTAGGCTACATGGATTAAAATGCAAAATGCCAATATTTTCATATTATGCCTATGTTTACATTTTTATTTTAAAATTCCTTTAATAAATCAACATGCATTTTTGTTATTCGTTACCTGTCCTTTATTTTGATGGATAATTTCTTGGGAAAAAGACATTTGTCTGTAAACTGATTAAGAAATTGTTGCATGTTTAGTAAAACGTGAAGCACTGTATAATTTTGTTCCCATTATTTAGGCCTAATTAGCCTAAAACAAGAAACTAATAAATTAAATCTGCACGATTTAGCTAACTCTTTGAAACTCTAAAGAATGGATGGATTAATAAAATTATTCATTGACAACTTAAGTGATTTTAAAGGGAGCCTTCTTAACTTGCTTTTAGTGCTGGGCGATCGCATATGGCCAAAAAAAAAAAAAAAGATTTATGATTTAAATAGATTTTATGTGTCTGTATTAGGGGTGTAACGGTACGCAAAAATAATGGTTTGGTACGTACCTCGGTTTTAAAGTCACGGTTTCATTTTTGGTACAGTAAGGGAAAGAAATGCAAACATTAAACTGCAGGTTATTTTTTACTATACACTTTTTTAAAATACTTTTTAATAAAATATATATATATATATATATATATATATATATATATATATATATATATATATATATATATATATATATATATATATATATATAATAAAATACTGCTGCAAAGTTCTGCAAAGTAAAATACTCTCTCAAACCAATATCATATAATAAAATATAATGAAAAATATAAATAAATAACTATGATTACAGTGCAGCATTACCAATCCCAGCTTGTAGGCCTGCTTCACCAGAATCGTGCCTGACGTGGGGTAGATGCGCTGCTGCTGCTGTAGGTGACATAGAGGGAGACCGCCGACAGACCAGGCTCAATTGTCTTCATGACAACAATATCTATACTTCATATTGAGCATAAATATAAAGCCTACTGATAAAGGACACCGTCAACAATATTGACGGCAAAATAGACTGTTTGACAGGTGCAATATTTGAAAATCGATAATTAATTTATTTTTTTAAATTACATTTATATCTGAATTTGTCAACCTATAGACTTCAAACATCAAAGTGTCATGAATTAATATGTATTTGTGTACAAATTACATCTAAACATATTTTCCTATTCTATTTTGCCTGGAAATGCTTCCAACACGCTTGCATGTCGCATGAAAAATAGGCGTCGGTTCTAATTCTAGCACGCACGCGTTTTCCGCACGGCTCGAGCCGCGCCTGAGATGCGCATCTCATGCAGGCAGTCTGCAAGCTCTAACCTGTTAAAATGGGAGCCGAATTAAAAACGGACACGCCACGTAGCAAAGACAAAGTGACGCTTGCGCCACTGTGTGTCGCCGGCCTTATTAGAATCAGCGGAAGGGCGGGATTTGCGCTGAACTCTGAGACTTCCGCCACTTTATATGTTTGTTTGGAAACACGAAAATGTACTTATGGTCCGCACACAAAATATTGCATTCCGCATTCGGTACACACATGCAACCGTAAACGAAAGCCCTATACCGAAACAGTCCGGTACGAATACACGTACCGTTACACCCCTAGTTTGTGTGTGTGTGTGTGTGTGTGTGTGTGTATATATATATACAGTACAATCCAAAAGTTTGGAAACATTACTATTTTTAATGTTTTTGAAAGAAGTTTCTTCTGCTCATCAAGCCTGTATTTATTTGATCAAAAATACAGAAAACACAGTAATATTAACACACTCCTGTGTGAAGAACTATTGTATTATGCCATTCATTAAGAATCCTGCTTACAATCACTGCAAGCTACCATTACAAGGTGTAACAAATTCCAGTATAACAAGTCAAGACTCCCGGAATGCCAGTTGTTCAATCTAATTAGAGGGCCAACATTAAAGGGTGATTTATTCTGTAGTCGGTGTAACCCCTTGTAATGGTAGCTTGCAGTGATTGTAAGCAGGATGCTTAATGAATGGCACAATACAATATTTCTTCACACAGGAGTGTCTTAAGGACAAAACCTGAAAATGGTTAATTGTGGATAAGCAGAATAATTGTCTCTAGAGTGGACCAGATTACACATATGATATTACAAGTAATAAAAGGCCTAGCACTAAGTGTAATATCCATATCATCTTGTTTGCTTTATTTGTGTGCCAGATGGAAGTCGCCATTTGGTCTTCTAAGAATGGGCATGTCTGACATGGAGGCTGAAGTACTTATTGCCCTCTTTCCTCAGCTTGATTTAAAGATATTCTGCACACACATTTGTCCTGTCATGGTGGTGGCTTTCCATCGATTTATATTGTTTTAAGCTTGATCTTATGACATTTTCCCTCACAAAACCTTTTTTCATTTTCAGTAAGACATTGTTTACTACACACCTTTGTGTGTGTTTCCTGCTGGCGCAACATTGTAGGTGATTTTATGATTTGCTATCCTTGTTGGAGGCATCTGGTACACAAAATCTACACACACTCACAGAGCAGTCCACTGACCTGTAGTGTATGTCAGAATGTGAGACTGTGATATAAACCGCAAACACAATGCTTTCACACTCTCCCAAACACCAGCTCTCTCTCACTCAGAGTTATGTAATACCACACACACACACACACACACACACACACACACACACACACACACACACACACATATATATATATATAATTATATTGGAGAGGACAGCGAAAAAATGAAGCATTTCACACTGCATCATTCTGTCTCTCACACACAATCCACAGATACAATTCATGCCTGCTCTGTGATTATCAAAATTCTGTTGTTTTATTCCATTGTAATAAAGCTTGTGGTTCTGTTGTGATAATGATTCACACCAGTGAAGCTTAAACCTTATATTAAACAAATGTTTTTGTGCAAAATTATAAAAATAAATTAACAAAATAAGAGTAATATAAACATAGTAATAGAGAGATATATCATTGCAGTCAATAAGTCTTAACGTAAGAGTATTTATAAAAATAATTCCTATAGTTTAAACTTATTTTTTTGTCCTGATTTACAGTCTCTTCCAAAACCCTTCTCTTCTTATCCATTATCTGTACACACACACACACACAGACACACACAACATCCATGATTGGAGAGTAAAGAAAACTTAGTGTTAATAATGTATTATTAAAGCTGTGATAGAAACTCAGTCGTTCAGCCAACTTAACGCGTCAATATATTCAAATCCATATTTTCTGCCCATTCTCTCTTCTCATCTACCTTCATCTAGAAGATTGCTGTTACTGTTGGCTTGTCTCACAATATGTCTGTCTACTGTGCCTTGATGAGAGATTTTAGTGAGCTTATTTTAAGTGCTAGTCCTCACAGAGGTTAATTTAGGGCAAGCTGGTGATGCATGTTAAAACATGTAAACCAGTTTTTGCAATGGCCAGTTTCGTCCCCACCAACTTATGCTCACAGCAGAGGTGGACTGGATTCACGGAGCAAGAATTTCCTTTTGTTCATGTGTGTTATAATTTGTGGTAATCTGGTATTTATTTATTTTAGTTATCAGTTGTGGAAAGATACTGTAGCAGTGCACACAGCTCTCAGACAAGCAATCTGCAGCTCATTTTTACTAAAATCAAAGCTATACATATTTATTAAAAATGTAAACAATCATAAAAACTTTGGTATATTTTCTTATTTTATTCTTCAGCCAAGTGTGCACATTTATCAGTCAATACAAATAATCTTGAAGATAGCCGGACAATAGCAGATTTTCTGTACTGTTGACTTTAAAGTACATACATTTGTACGAGTTGCTGATTTTCAGTTTGTTTTAATGGTCATTTTTATATTTCTTCTGGAGTTCTCAGATATTTTGAGATCTGTGCTGTCGTATTTCTTCATTAATGTTGGATGTCATTGCCATCTAAAATCCTCTCTCTTCCAGGCCCGCTATAAGCAGAGTTTGGACCCTACAGTTGATGAGGTGAAGAAGTTGTGTACTTCACTGCGGAGAAATGCCAAAGAGGAACGTGTTCTCTTTCATTATAATGGCCATGGGGTTCCTCGACCCACTGTCAATGGAGAGATCTGGGTCTTCAACAAGGTAAGTGTAAATCTTATCTGTCATTCTTATTTTAGTGAGCAGTGCTAAATAGGTCTGGGCAATGTAGCGAATATTAGCAATAATATCGGAATAAATTTGATGATGATGTAAAATGTAAAAATATAGAATATTTGAAAATTCAAGCATACTTTCCCAAAAGAATGTGCCGAACCTCCAAAAAAGGAACATGCAACTGCAGACTGCTCTACACGCTTCTACTATGATAGCTTTCATGAAAGCGGTTGCCAGATAACAAGAGTTTAAATCCCTGATTCAGAGTTTCGCTGTTACAAGGATTCATTTTCTGCCCGGTGTTTGCTTATTTTAAGCAATCGCAACCATGTGCACTTGCTCACTCCTTATTGCAGAAGCGTCTTTGACGATGATCTGAAAACACTAACAAGCTGGAGTTTAGCGATCTAACAAAAGCATTGTTCAGCTGGTGTGTTCTGTCATGAGATCTCAACTGTATTGTTTGCAATTGTGATCGCTGAATAAATGCACTTACTCGACCACTGATGTTTGAATAGAGAAACATAGACTATGGCTATTTGGAATTACTATTATGGAATTTCATTGTTATATTTACCAGTTTTTATAGTATAGACAGGGAGAGTGCTAAATTCTTTGGTATTCATTTATCTATTTCTTATATATAAATATATATCTCCTTCAGCAACTACCTCCCCATCTAAGAGGATTTTAAGTGTCAGTGGGAACATAGTTTAATGCAACAGAGCTTCTCTTAAAACCACAGACAGTTGACATACTTGTGTTCTTAGCTAAAAGCTTTTTTTTTTTTGTAAATGTTTAATATAAAATAATTATCCCAGTTGCATAGTTTAAATTGTTAATTGAATGCACTAAAAAGTTGACAGAATGCACTTTCTGCACTTGTTTTGCACTGCTTAGTTACTGCAAGTTACGTATAGGCCTACATGTGTTCATTTGATTTAATGGGCAATAGAAAATTAAGTTTTTTTTTTTTTTTTTTTTTAATATATATATTGAGATATCGAATATCATAAATATTTTGACAATATCAATGTATATATTATTTCATATATTGCCCAGCCCTAATGCTAAATAATAAACTTATTTCAGACTTGCACAGCAGTTACCAGCATTAGTTTGTGTACACTTGTACTTTCCTTTGACTTCAATTAAAATTAATTTAATTAGTTTTGGGCATAAACTGAGTTGAGTTGTCAAAAATAATCTTTTTCTTTCTCTCGCTCTTTCAGAACTACACACAGTACATCCCTCTCTCCATCTATGACTTACAGACGTGGATGGGAAGTCCCTCCATCTTCGTGTATGACTGCTCTAATGCAGGGATCATTGTCAAGTCATTCAAACAGTTTGCATTGCAAAGGGAGCAGGAGCTGGAGGTGTGTGATATTTTACACACACACACACACACACACACACACACACACACACACACACACATATTCACTCATGTGCACACAGTCATAGTAAAATGCCGAACTGATGTGTTATTTATATAAGAGAAAATAATAAAGCATGAAAACAGTTTATTGAGAAAACTCAATCTAGAGATAGAGTTAAAAGGTTAAATCATTGAACATTTAATATATTTGTGTTTTAGATGTTTTAGTAGTCAATCTTAAAGGTATAGTTTGCACCTCTCTTCTATGGACCACAAAAGGAGATATTTTGAAGAGTGTTCCAGATGCACTTTTTCATTAAATGGTAGTGGGTGGTGATAATGTCTCAGCTCAAAAAAGAACAATAAATTCCCTTTTTAGTACCATATATCAGAGATAATCAAGTCTGTCCTAAAAAAAAAAAAAAGAAACACTTTTGTCTGCTTAGGGATGATGTTTAGATGATTTTTAGGTTAGCTCTAGGGTTGTCCCTATTTTCTTTCTCTTCTACTCTTTCAGCAGTAGTTTGTCCCTCAGTATATCAAAGGCACAATCACTGCAAGACATGAAAATATTTTAGGCAAGTTTGAGATTATCAAGTAAATTTTTTTATATTTTTAAACAATATTTTGATAGTGTGTATGTGCTGTGAAACTGTGTTTCAAAGAATACAGTTGAAGATTTTCTTTAAGGCAGTGTTGTGGATCAGACATCCTTCTTAGAAAATAAAAGATATGGATGGATGGTGAAAAATCCAACATCAGAGGTAAAACTGTTTATCATTCTGAAACAGAATGATGAAACATCCAGATATGCATATCTGTTACAGTCACACTTCACAGGAGAGGAAAGTACAAGAAACAATGAACAAGGAGACGCTG
The DNA here is from genome assembly GCF_023724105.1 of Carassius gibelio. Taxonomy (NCBI): domain Eukaryota; kingdom Metazoa; phylum Chordata; class Actinopteri; order Cypriniformes; family Cyprinidae; genus Carassius; species Carassius gibelio. The sequence goes on from NC_068376.1 coordinate 14,324,028, forward strand.
AAGAATCCTACAAACATGGAATTTATTTCACAAAGGGTAGACACCGGAACTTTGAAGACATTTAACAGCAGACGACCAAACACTCGGACACACAGGGTTTAAATGCATGGGAAAATTAGATAATTAATGAGAGACATGGCCATGGCAGAGCTCTCCCCTGCCTCTATGGCTAGAGCCCTACTATCCCCCCTCAAAAAATACTTGGGAGAAATGAGGGGGCTTAACGGGGGATCAGGAGCCCTCCCTGGGCTTAACGGAGGATCAGGAGCCCTCCCAGGTCTTAACAGAGTTTCAGGAGCCCTCAGTGGGGCTATATGGGGAGACGGGAACCCTCCCTGGACTATACGGGGAGACAGAAGCCCTCCCTATACAGGGAAACAGTGCTATACAGGGAAACAGGAAGATACAGGAGCCCTCCCTGGGCTTAAGGTGGGATCAGGAGCCCTCCGTAGGCTATACTCGGGATCAGGAGCCCTTCCAGGGCTGAGTTGGGGATCAGGATAGCACTTACGGGGTTCTGGCAAAGGAGGTTGGTCTGGAGGAACAGGCACAGTAAAGCACTTTCAAGGAGCGGTTACTGGAGCGAGCTCTGGGGCTTGGGCCGACACTGGAGCAAGCTCTGGGGCTGGAGCCGACACTTGAGCTAGCTCTGGGGCTGGAACCAACACTGGAATGAGCGCTGGGGCTGGAGCCAACACTAGAGCGAGCTCTGGGGCTGGAGCCAACACTGGAACAAGCTCTGGGGCTGGAGCCAACACTGGAGCGGGCTCTGGGGCTGCAGCCGACACTGGAGTGAGCTATGGAGTAGCAGGCACTTGAGGGAGCTCTGGAAGGCGCTTTCGAGGAGCAGGCACTGGAGGGAGCTCTGGAAGGTGCTTTCAAGGAGCGGGCACTGGAGTGAGTTTTGGGATTGGCAGGTTTGCCAGATTAACATCCGGAAGGCTGGCTGATTTGACTTGGGCTCTGCTGGCTGTCTTGACTCGGGAAATGCCAACATATGGGTCCCACATCGGGAGCAGAGACTCTCCAGTTGACACCTGGATAACTGCCTCCTTCCAGCCAAGGTTGGTAGTGTCTGGTAGCTCCGCAGGGAAGATAGTATGTCATCCCGATCTGGAACAGCGTCACCAGAGTTTCCGCATCAAGGGAGCAGGTGAGGGTGAGTGGCACAAATGCCTTAGCTTAACTGACTGGGTCGGGGCACGCCTGAGCTATGGTGATAATATAGCTCCTTCCTCCATGTGATGGGAGTAAGAATGAGTGGGAAAACCTAAACACTTTAAACAACAGAGAGAAAAGGCACTGCTTACTTTTGTTTTAGGGTGGCTGTTCTGTTACATTTCATGAGAGAGGAAGGTACAAGTAGCAAGGAGATGCTGGAGAATCTTTGAATCCTTCAAACATGGAATTTAATTCACAAAGGGTAAACACAGGAACTTTGAAGATATTTAACAGTCGACGACCAAACACAAGGTTTAAGTTACACCGGTATTACCCCCATTTTCGGCATGGAGACCGAAATGTTCATAAAGCTGACACTTCAAAGTTTACTATTCAAGAATCATAATTACTCAGATTGTTATGATAATAAAGATATATAAGCTCAAACATAAAAATAAAAATATTAAAAATATATTTTTTAAATGTATTAAAAAAATGAAATCTACTAATACTTCATCAAAAAAAAAAAATCATCATAATCTGTAAAACTGTTAATTTTATTAAATATTTTTAAGGCCATCTCATGTGTGTTTTTAGAGAGGGCTAATATAATTGATTCATAGCCCCTGGTATCCCCTGCAAACTCTCATATAGGCCTTTCACACATCGGCCAGGTATGAGACATTATCCGCATTTCTTTTATCCTTATTCTTTTGTTTTTATTCAGCTGTTATTAGCCTTTGTTGTGGTATTTCAAGGTTTACCAAGCCACGTCTTTTCAATCCCAGTATACGTTACCTCACTATTATCAAAAATCTTACTATAAAAATACAACAAAACATTTTCTTACGGCCTTATGTGAATTATTATGACAAAATGCATTATGAAGAAGAACCGCACCTGTTATGTAGCTGCATTAGAGGTAACGTTAACATCAAGCTACATAAAGACTATTTAGGAAATTATTAGTACACATTTATTCAAAACTTACTTTAAACCCTGATCGAGTGTTTGTAATAACTAACTTTTGCGATCTCATATGGAATTTGGGCGTTTACTGTTGTAAAAATATGCTATTTATAGACTTTTATATCGCTGCACAAATTAGCATTTCAGATGTACATTTTCAATATTTTTATAAAAATGCCCCAAATCTCAAGAAAATTGCATACCAACCATTTACTTACGTAATCGGGTTTATTATTTGGATATTTTGTGGGTAGAGGTTTCTCTGTGTTGCTGTGGTCAGATATCACCTTGGAAGAGTGAAGGAAGCATGTGATACGATGACACTTTGTTTAGTTATGAGACGCTAAATATTGACAAGGCAAAAGACAAATCAGAGTTTGTCTGCGTCACAGCACGAACACGGAAGAGTGCACACAGAGAAAGCGCTGGGAGATGCTATTTATCATCAGATCGCGTAAATCAGTGGAAAATGAATAGAAATTATGTACATATACATATGTAATTATGTATATGTAATTAAGTAAACATGAGTAAATATATCCATATATCTCCATGTAGATGCATCTTTGGACTATAATCCCTTATTGACGCTGTTCAGTGAATCTATGTGAACACAAATAAACCACTGCTGACATGACTGAATAAGAATCCTTGGTGAATTTCTGTTCAAAATTTGACGACATACGGATTTATTATTTTGCTCTCCAAAATGAATGTTCCTGCTACAATGTTTTATTAAGTGGTCAAATATCGAAACTGGAGTCTACTGATTGCACAGTTTGTCCAGAGTGTGATGTTTAACGTGCCATGAAATTGAAACAATAATCTGGGATCACCGATGATCCTTGAACGCAAAGGGCTTAATAATTTTAATGGACCCACTTTATATTAAGTGGCCTTAACTACTATATACTTACATTTTAATTAATAATTAAGTACAATGTACTTATTGTGTACATACATGTTTTTACATTGTACTTGTATAAAAAAAACCTACATGTAATTACATCTGTATTTCATTTCTCTAATAACATTTATAATTACACTGTTGACCCATACTTTACACCTTAACCCACCCTTAAAATTACCCATACCTCCAACCCTCTCCCTAACCTTACCCCTATCCCACCTCAATAGCAGCAAAAGTGTTTTACAATACAATATGAACACAGTAAGTACATTGTACTTATTTTTTATGTAAGTACATAGTAGTTAAGGCCACCTAATATAAAGTGGGATCATTTTAATAAATAATTTCATAAACAGTCTTAATAATACAAAAATGTTATTCTCTCATTCACTTCCTGAGTGCAAACTGCTGGACTGAAGTGAAATGATTGGGGTCAATTTAAACTGAAGTGTTGAATTATAGGTAATACGAGCGAGTGAATATGTCATGATAGTAAGAAAGATAATTGTACATATTCTTCCAACAATCAGTGAAGAGGGTTAAAGGGGAGAAATGAGGGAAGAGAAGAAAGGTGATTTTACTCATTCAGCTCAAATTTAATGGAGTTGAACTGATGCCCCCTCATCCTCTATCCCTCACTGTGTCTACATATATACAGTAGACAGAGTGAGTTTTCAGACTTCTGCATGCACCGTAATTGACCGTAATTTTCCAAAAGAATATAAAAAAGATAACTTCTAAGGATTGTCATGCATAACAAGCTCTATGTCCAAATATGTATGCCTTCCCGCTATACAGTATGCAAAGAGCAGCATTTAAACGGAGTAGGATATCTGAATAAACAGGATTAAAGTAAACAAATAAAACCAAGATAATGTATTATGTTGCTTCTAATGAGATTTTGAGGACATTGGACACTTTTATATGCCATAATGCAGCATGAACTGAGAACCCATCAGATTTGGAGGGGAGATTCAGTTTAAATGTTTTTTTTTTATTATTTAAATGTGTTTAAATGCGTTGTGGTAGACCAAAATGAGTAGATAAAAAAAAAAAAAAAAAACGTTTCGATTCAGGACAGGCTCTGAACAGGGCAGCTGTGGCCTAATGGTTAGAGAGGTGGACTAGTTACCAAAAGGTTGCAGAGTCTCAGTGCTGGCAGGAGTTGTAGGTGGGAGGCAGTGAATGAACAGCGCTCTCTTCCACCCTCAATACCCATGGCTGAAGTGCCCTTGAGCAAGGCACTGAACCCCTAGTTGCTCCCCGGGCGCTGGATCTATAGCTGCCTACTGCTCCGGGTGTGTGTTCACGGTGTGTTCACTTCTCACTGCTGTGTGTGTGCACTTGGATGGGTTAAATGCAGAGCACCAATTCAGAGTATGGGTTACCATACTTTGCAGTATGTCACAACTTTAACTTTTAACTCCGCTGTCTGATGGACATCAAATTCACACAAAACAGTCTTGATTTGGCATTTTGAACTTCATAAAATTGATTAAAGAGCAGAAGAAAAAGTTAGATTTACACTATTAAGGAATCAATAAGGAATCAATTCCACTGTGCTGTTCAGATCTAGAAACGCTGTTCATTAACTGCAAGCCATTTTATTTGCCGCGGGAGTTTCACTCGTTCATTCTCATGAATGTTTACATTCCTCCGCAAGCTCACGCAACCATTCACACCTCCTGCAACACCCCCTCTCCACCACTCCTGCAATTCAGATCATTGAGAATGAGGTGTGCCAGGTCTTCCGGAAGCAGAAAAGGAAAAAAGCACAAAGCCCAGATTGTGTTACACCAGCTTTTCTGAAACCCTGTGCTGACCAGCTGGCCCCCATTTTCACACAGATCTTCAACAGATCACTGGAGCTGTGCGAATTCCCTTCATGCTTCAAACGCTCTGCCATCATCCCCGTCCCAAAGAAATGCAAAATTACAGGACTAAATGACTACAGGTCTGTGGCTTTAACGTCTGTGGTCGTGAAGTTATTTGAAAAACTGGTGCTGGCCCACCTGAAGGACATTACTGGACCTTTAATGGATCCTCTTCAGTTTACCTACAGAGCAAGCAGGTCTGTGGACAATGCAGTAAACAGTGGACTGCATTATGTTCTGCAACACCTAGACAGACCAGGGACTTTTGTGAGGATCCTGTTTGTGGATATCAGCTCAGCCTTTAAAAATATAATTCCAAACCTTCTCCTGTCCAAGTTAACTCAGCTCTCTGTGCCCACCTCCGTCTGCCAGTGGATGAACAGCTTCCTGACAGACAGGCAACAGCTAGTGAGGCTGAGAATATACACATCCAGCACCCGTATAATCAACACTGGAGCTCCTCAGGGCTGTTTTCTCTCCTCACACCCGTATACCAATGACTGCACATCTAAAGACCCCTCTGTCAAGCTCCTGAAGTTTGTAGACAACACCACACTCATCTGCCTCATTCAGGACGGTGATGAGTCAGCCTACAGACAGGAGGTTAAAGAGCTGAATGTCTGGTGCAGTCTCAACCTGGAGCTCAGCACAACCAGAACAACCAGAAACAGGAACAGTTCCTTCCGTCAGAGAACACATCTAATGAACACTTGACAATAACTTTGGAACACACAACACTATTTATGCACTCATACCCTTATTTATTAACAGTCTGCACTTCAAATTTGCACATAATATACCTGTACATACAAAACTGTCTACTGTAATATACCTGCACATACAATTGTCAATTTGTATATTGTTTTTTCTTTCATGTTCTATTTTTTATTATTTTATTATCTGTGTTTTTGTTCTGTTGCTGTCATTCTGTTGCACTGCGCAGAAGCTTCTGTCACGAAAATAAATTCCTTGTTTGTGTAAACATGGCAATAAAACTAATTCTGATTCTAATTTTTTTGTCCAAAAAACATACTCTTTTACTAATGTAATTTAGGTTCCCTTAGGGAACAAGTACTGCATTGTAAATCATTAGGCTAGACACTTCGGGGGAAAAGTCCTTCATAGCAATTTCTGAAGACTTTTTCAATCACCCAGTGAAACTGCATGGCCATTGGTCCATGAAGTTTAATAAAAGCTTATAGTGGGTGAGCCTGCCAAAAGGGGCGTGGGAACAGGCTATGTAAGTGGCCGTCTCACCTAGGCAAACTGATTTAATTCGACTGAAGCGACGACATGAGGTGTCCTGCAACGTAGCACGGCACAGTACACAGTACTCATTCCGTGTCTAAGGGAACCGAGATTACATTAGTAACAGAGTACGTTCCCTTTCGATAATACACTCATACTGCGTCAAATGCCATTAGGCTAGAGACTTCGGGGGACAGTACAATCACTAACAAAGGGCTTGCAACGAAATACATAAAAGATGTCCTGGACTGAGTCGTGGATGGTGTTACAACAGTAATTGTCCTCAACTGTCCGATGTCCTCATATGGTCCAGATGCCAAGGGGGGCCATAAGCCAGATGTAGTCGGGTTCCTAGGCTGGAAATGATGCAAAGCCTGACCATGGCGGTGGGTCTTATGCTGAAAGGACCTGTGTCTGTTACTTAGAGACATCCAGGTTATAGACCCTGATAAATGTGGACGGCAAGGTTCAACCAGCCACTGCACAGATTTCCGCGATAGACACACCACCAGACCATGCCCGAGAGGAGGCCATGCTCTAATACCTATAGGACATTGTAGTCCTAAGGATGAGTAGGTGAAAGCTATCACATCAACTATATGGATAGTCTGGGCTTTTAGACCAGGTGACATTTGGTGTGTCCTCGGAAGCAAACAAACAGCTGTTCCGACTGACGAAAAGTGGAAGAATGGTCAATGTAAGTTTTTAGGGACCTGATCAGGCAGAGTAAGTTCAACTCATGCTCATCTTGAGAAAGAGGAAGTGCAGAGAGAATGACAATTTGATCCCTGAACGGACTGGAGAGAACATTGGGGACATAACCGTGTCTTGGTTTCAGGATGACTTTGGAATTGCTAGGCCCGAACTCAAAACAGGAGGGGTTCACGGAGAGTGCATGCAAGTCTCCTACTCGCTTAACTGATACTAGGGCCACTAGCAGGGTGGATTTTAGTGACAGGGGTCATAGGTCAGCAGTCTGAAGTGGCTCAAAGGGTGGGCCTTTGAAGCCTATAAGATCCATGGATATGTCCCATGTAGGGAATGTGAAGGTGCGTGGGAGGTTCAACCTTCTAGACCTCTTAAGAAAATGAACAGCAAGGTTGTTTTTTACCCACAGACTGCCAGGCTATATGCACATGAGAGGCTGCTATAGCCGCTACATAGACTTTAAGGGTAGAGGGAGTTCGGCCCCTATCCATTAAGTCTTGAAGAAAAGACTATCTGGGGTATGTCACAAGTGAATGGGTCTTCACCCCAGGCTGTGCACCAAGCAGTGAAGACCGACCATTTAAGGTTAAGAGACGTCTTGTGTATGGAGCTCTAGCCAGTGAAATGGTATTTAGGATGCTCTCTGAGAGGCCTGTGGGCTACCAATGAGAGGCCATACATACAGAGCCCTCCACTTGGGTCTGGGATGCCATACACTGATTCGTTCGCTTGAAAGAGGAGATACTGTCTCAAGGGAATCGGCCATGGCTCCACAGATGACAGCTGAGACTGGTCCGAGAACCATTGTTGGATCCTCCACAGAGTGGCTACCAGGAGGACCATGTGACCTCCCTAACTCATCTGATGACCTGGGGGATCACAGCGATCAGTGGAAAAGCATACAGGAGGAAATGGTCCCTGTCGTGGGCCAGAGCATCCTTAATTTTTGAGAAATAAATTGGGCATTGATAGTTGAAGGTGAATAGGTTGATCTCTGCCCTCCCGAAGATATCCTAAATATTTTGAACTGTATGGTGCTCATGCACTGCTCTAAGCAAGCCCACACGATTTATGAAGGATACCACCATCATGCTGTCCGACTGAGCTAAAAAAAACGTGGTGTCCTGTCAGGAGTGGTAGGAAAGTGTTAACAGCTCAACATACTGTCCTCATTTTCAGGCAGTTGATATGGAGCTCGCTTTCCAAACTTGTCCAAGTGCCGAAGTGGCAGTGTGTGTGTACAAAAGCATCCTTATACTCATAAATCATAAGCAGTGTGTCAGTAGAAGCCGTTCGCAGAATCTGTACAATTTGATGTCATATTGTACAGGTCCTGCCCATGACTGTTAATGGACACTGCCATAATAGCATAGATCTCACCCTGAGTGAGCCACAACCAGTACGCCATGTTCATTTTCATGCTAGAACAGGGCTACTTAAGTTCAGAGGCCAAGGGGCCACCTTTAAACCCCATAAAATGTGAAAGGCCACCAATTACAGTTTGTCATCATATGACTTTAAGACAATATTCACAATTTTAATTAATTATAAATGCAGTTTTTAAATTAAGTATTGCTTGTCCTTGTCCTATTTGAAATAATACTGAACATGAAAAAATAAATAAAATAATTTAAATAAAAAAAAAACAGTGGATTAACATTTTTTTTATATAAATGCTATATTGAATGATTTGTTACTGGTACTGAAAAAATACACCATTACATTCCAATTTATTTATTTATTTTTAATTATTTATTTTTTTATGAGTTGAGTAAAAACTATTTGAATAACAGAAAAGAGTAGAGTAGTAAGAATATGTATCATCCAGCAGTTTAAATGTTTACTGACAACTCTTTAAAATACATCAAAGCTGCACAGAAAACTTTTAAAGTGTTGAAAAGATGAGTTATTCTTAGTACACTCTGTACACTCTGTTCACTCATCAACATTTTACTGCTGCATGAGACGTAGTCTTCTTTTTCTTGCTTTATGGCAGATTGCAGACTTATATGTGCATTACCGCCACCTATCTATAAATTTGACCATTGCCACTCCTGATTGTGATTGTAGATAGATTGTCAATGGTCAATTTGAGAGGTAAGTAATGCACTTTGTAAGGGAAACAGGTCAATTTAGCTCAAAGGGAATCATTTAAGATTTTAAAGGGAATTTGAACAGAATCACTGTTTCACGGCTGATCACTGAGATGCCCTGCAATTCACTGAACGAGCTGTTTAACATCAAATTTTGGACATGATTCCTATAACACGAATATGATACATGTGACAAATAAATGATTGTCTGTACTAATTCAAGCAAGCAAATTCGATTATGTAGATACTAGACATGACTATGTATCCTTAATCTATCCCATAGTTATTAAAAGACATACACAATAAGTGATTATAACATGATAGTCAAATGTGTGGGTAACACATAAATGAATATGGAGTGAAGCGATGGACTGATTCATTTATTAGTCTTTTTGAGTTCATTCCGGTCCATATATATGTACAAAAGGCAGTGTCTTTTACATTCTCTTGACAAAAACTTCTGTGGAGACCAGAGGTTCAATGCACCCCCCCCCCCCCCCCAGGAATTTCAGTCTGGTTCTGCAAGGTGGGGGGAAGTCAATGGAAGTTTTTAACTCTCATTGGTTTACATGTGATGTCCAGCGTTGTATTTCAATTACGAACAACAAATTTGACAATCTCTTTTGCGAATTAAAATTGTCAATAATTGTTCTAGTGGTGTTAATGTTGAAAGCTGTTTTGTGAAAAAGTTGGTTGGTCATCTTGCTTGGGTCTTGTGGCACTAGAACTGATTTGTGACTTCCTGAGGAATTCGGCTCGTGTTTCAAACACAGCCCTGATCGACTCTTTTAATTTGTCTGGTTCGAGTCATTTCTGTTACAACTTATAAGTCTGAAATCTTGAATAATATCATCTTGAAATATTACTAACAAAATTTATACTTGTTTAAAAATAATGTTTTCACAGCAAAAAACAAAACAAAAAACACATGCACAAAAACTTAAAGGTGGACGTTTTCAGAATTAAACTAAATATTAAGTAAATAGTTTTACTAAATATTTTATAAACTCATCATACAGCAGAAAGCATTCCGTAGATTGTGTACAACAGCTTGTTTAGTAAAGTTTTCTTTATGTTGATAATTTAGATGCCTTAGAATTTAATCCAGTGTAATCTAGAATCTAATATTCAAAGAATATTTGATGCATGCAAAGTATTTACCATGATATGAGTAATTTTGAAACCGTAAAATGCTACAAATTTAAATTGAAGCCATTACTTATAATTTTTTTTTTTTACATTTGCTGCTTAAGTGACTGCTGATTAAATTTGAAGATTATTAAACTTGCATCAGACTTTTGACAACAGGCTATATTCACCTGCAATTCTTTAGTAATGGAAAACAATCAGATGAATGTTGACACCTGTGCAACAAATTATTACATATTCTAAGATTTCATACCTAACCCTTGGGAGACCTGCTTTACTGTTGTTTACTGGTTCTCGTTATATTTTACTAGGTGGCAGCAATAAACCCTAACCACCCACTGGCTCAGATGCCCCTGCCTCCCTCCATGAAGAACTGCATTCAGCTTGCTGCCTGTGACGCCAATGAACTCCTGCCCATGAACCCTGACCTCCCCGCTGACCTTTTCACATCCTGTCTCACTACACCAATCAAAATTGCCCTACGCTGGTGAGATGTGCTCATTACACACATTCAGTTCTATTTAGTCATAATGTACATACAAACCAAATTAATAGTGAGCTACTCAAACCAGGTATTTTGATCGCAAGATCCCATAATTCTCTGGTTTGTTTTTTAAAACAATGTTTCTGAGGTGAACTTTTAATTAGGGGTATGCGATTATGAAAGAAGAAATATCGTAGTATCGTTCTGTAGCACACATTATATCAGCTGCAGTTATGGTGCCTCTTTCATATACTGTACAACACCACATGCATTCACAGCAGTGTTAACTCAGCGGTAGAGTTACTCTCTCAGTATTTGCATGTGCTTTTAAATGTTTAATTTGCGCATTGGTCTGACCTGTGCTTTTTCTTTTTCGAGCTCTCAATGTATTCTCTGAACACTTGAAGTCCACATAGAGAATTTACAGCCTTTTACATTAAAACACTACAGCGAAACAGCACAAATTTAGAAGAATATATTATACACATGAAAATGAGTGTTTATATGTGCTTGTGGGATTTTCTCAGTCAGGCTGAACATCACATCGACTGCACAAGCTAAAAACTAAACAAATATATGTTATTATTAACGGGTCAGAGCTCATTAATAAATGATGTCTCTGGCCAAGAACCGAGAGAAAGACGAAAGAGAAATGAGCGCTGCATCAGCGAAACCAGTTATCACTAGGAGCTCAGAATAAAAGCATTTTTATATTTTTTAAGAGCTTTAAAAACAAAATATCACCGGGAGTGCACACAATCCACCCATTAGAACACAACAAGAGCAGAATTCAGTGTTTTTGAGCTGTGTATGTGTGCAAAATGAAATATCATTTGACAGCGCGATACAGCTTATGAATACTGGAAGGGAAAAAGTCACATGAAGCGACAGCCTTTTAAATTAAAACAGTGCAGTGAATCAACACAAAACAATTAGAAGAATATATTGTAGAGATTAAAATGAGTGCTTGTGTGATCTTTTTGTCTTAGGTGAAAATAACATAGATCTCCCAAACTTCAGAGGACAGTGATTCTGGCTTTTCGTCGGTAGATTGGACAAATCAAGACCAAGATTATTTCAGAATTCATAATAGCTTGGCAAATATAAACAAAAACAGCCACGTGAACATAAACTGTTGAGAAATAAATCGATGGGTATTGATGCTGGATTGAATATTAAAAGAGACTGCATTTACCAGCTGCTTTCAGTAAATTAGATTTTAATGGGGCTATTTCAATAAACTAATTATTATCGATTTTTAAGACGTAAGTGTTCATTGAATCGATTTTCCATGTCTAAAAAAAAAGACGTTTCCTTTTTCAACGTAAAATAACAGACGAACGTAAAGAGCGCGCTGGAAACTCACAAGTCAGCAATATTTTTTATTTATTGGCATGAAGTTTAGTGCAGAATAACAAACAGCAAAAAATATATGTGCAGAGGGGAAGGCTGCCATAACAAAAGAAAAACATCAGTGCAGGCTTCAACCCGGCCGCACTTATGATTTAGGCAATTCAAAAATCTCCAAGATTATTTTAAATAATGATTAAATCCATTTAAAACAACTGTTCAAAAAAATTTAACTTTAAATTGACTTTTTTTTCTCTTTTTTTTATTGAACGTAACCGACACTATTAAAAATTTATTACAAAAAGGCTTTTTATTGGAACAAAAGACAGCAAGGGTCCATAGAAAATTGCTTGGTGAATAGAAATGAAAACAGCCATGTGAACATAAACCGTTGATATATAAATCAGAAGTTGATCATGATACTGGATTTGAATATTAAAGTGACTATTTATCAGCAGAGCACAGGGTTCTGCCTTAGTTTCACTTTTAAATCGGTTAAAAATACAAGCGAATACATAAATTGCCTCTTTTCAAGTAAATTATGAGTCCTTCTGTGAGTACTATTATATTGACCGCATGAAAATAGATAACTAATATAGTGTCCCTTCTTTAATTTTTCAGTAATGTGTGATAACTTGAGAATATGTTGTCAGTACTATTAAAATAAGATCAGATTGAATGGTATTTAGGAGATTATAGTATTTGCATTATTACTATACTGGGCCTTATTGAAGTTTATAAAAAAAAAATATAATGATTATTTTTTTTGTTTATGCACATAGATAGATAACTATTAGATGAGTTTGAATGAGTTTAAATTATTGATTAGAAATAGTTCATAGAAGCAAAGCTTGATTGAGTGTAACGGGATTTGGAAATTGGCTCATCTGAACATCCTGTCAATTAAAATCTATGGTATTTTTATGATTTTTAATGTTCATTTTTATGAAAACTGTAAGTCCAATCAGTTATAAAATATATAGCACACCACATCTGTTTAAATACTTGAAAATGTTTCATTTATGTGCATAAAAAAAAAAAAAGAATAAATATTCATTATTTTCTTACAAACTTTCATAAAACCCAATATACCGTAATTCCTCAAATAAAAACCGGAAGTCAAATAAACACAGGGCCTCTTATAGTGGCCGGGGACATGGTCAACATGGACAAATAAAGGCTGGTCTTAAAGGGTTAGTTCGCCCAATTTGCAAAATTATGTCATTAATAACTTACCCTCATGTTGTTCCAAACCCGTGAGACCTCAGTTTATTTTTGGAACACAGTTTAAGATATTTTAGATTTAGTCCGAGAGCTGTCAGTCCCTCCCTTGGAGCGGTGTGTACGGTATACTGTCCATGTCCAGAAAGGTAATAAAAACATCTTCAAAGTAGTCCATGTGACATCAGAGGGTCAGTTAGAATTTTTTTAAGCATCGAAAATACATTTTGGTCCAAAAATTGCAAAAACTACGACTTTATTCAGCATTGTCTTCTCTTCCATGTCTGTTGTGAGACAGTTCAAAACAAAGCAGTTTGTCATATCCGGTTCGTGCACGAATCATTCGATGTAACCGGATCTTTTTGAACCAGTTCACCAAATCGAACTGAATCGTTTAAAACTGTTTGTGTCTTCAATACGCATTAATCCACAAATGACTTAAGCTGTTAACTTTATTAATGTGGCTGACACTCCCTCTGAGTTCAAACAAATCAATAACCCGGAGTAATTCATTTATTCAAACAGTACACTGACTGAACTGCTGTGAAGAGAGAACTGAAGATGAACACCGAGCCGAGCCAGATAATGACATTAATATGATAATGAACTAGAAATAAAGGCCTGCCTCTAATAAAAGCCTGCTTCAAATAAAAGCCTGTTACCTTCTGCAGTTCAGGTAAATAAAGGCCCCGGCTTTTATTTGAGGAATTACGGTAGTAATTATGCAAAAACGATCATCTCCTAAATACCATTAAATTTGATCATATTTTAATAGTATTGCCAATATATTTATCAAGTTATCACACATTACTGAAAAAGTGAAGAAGGGACACTTTGATAGTTATCTATTTTCATGTTGTGCATATAATAGTACTCACATAAAGACTCATAATTTACTTGAAAAGATACATGTCCATTGTGTAACTGCATCATCTATACAAACCATTGTGCTTGGACCTCTTGTGATCACCTTGATTTAAACCGCATTGTTTCAGTTACCTTGTGTGTCGTTGCCCACAACGTGACTGTGAAATAGCAAACATGGGAAAAATAGGCATGACGTATTTCGTATCCAGCTAGACACCCCTGTCGTAGCTGTTATCATAGTCTAGGCTTTTTATTAGAAAAGAAAAATGCAAGGGACCATGGATCGATCGATCTATCTATCTATCTATCTATCTATCTATCTATCTATCTATCTATCTATCTATCTATCTATCTATCTATCTATCTATCTATCTATCTATCTATCTACATGCTAATAATGTTAGAAACATGCTAGTCGAATGCTAATAATGTTCTAAGAATGTTAACAACATGCTAGTCACATGCTAGTCATGCTAGAAAAAAAGCTAGCAACATGCTAATCATGCTAGAAACATGCTAGCAACATGCTAGTCGCATGTTAGTCATGCTAGAAACATGCTAACAACATGTTAATCATGTTAGAAACATGCTAGTCACATGTTCACAATGCTAGAAACATACTAGCAACATGCTAATCACGCTAAAAACATGGTGGCAACATGCTAGTCGCATGCTATTCATGCTAGAAACATGCTAGAAACATGTTAATCATGTTAGCAACATGCTAAGCATGGTAGAAACATGCTAGCAACATGCTAATCATGCTTGAAATGTCCTAGCGACATGCTAATAATGCTAGAAACATGATACCGACATGCTAGTCATGCGATAAACATGCTAATAACTTGCGAATCATGCTACAAACATACTAACAACATGTTAACAAAATGCCAATCATGCTAGTCACATGCTGATCATGCTAGAAACATGCTAGCGACATGTTAATCATGTTCGAAACATACTAGCGACATGCTTATGTTAGAAACATGGTAGCGACATGTTAACAAAATGTGAATCATGCTAGCGAAATGCTAACAATATGTTAATCATGCTAGAATCAGACTAACAACATGTTTATCATGCTAGCAACATGCTAGAAACATGTTAATCATGTTAGAAACATGTTAACAACATGCTAGTCGCATGCAAATCATGCTAGCAACATGCTAGTCGCATGTTAATCGTACTAGAAACATGCTAGCAACATGCTAATCATGCTAGCAACATGGTAGCTGCATGATAATCATGCTAGAAACATGCTAGCAACATGCTAGTCGCATGCTAAAGAAAAATGTTAACTACATGTTAATTATGCTAGAAACATACTAGCAACGTTAATCATGATAGAAACATACTAGCAACATGCTAATCATGCTTGAAACATGCTTCTATCTTCTATTTATTTATCTATCTATCTATCTATCTATCTATCTATCTATCTATCTATCTGTCTTTCTAACTAATCTATCATTCTTTCAAACTAATCTATCATTCTTTCTTTTTCAAACTAATCTATCATTCTTTTGAACAAATGTATCTATCATTCCAACTAATATATCTTTCTTTCTTTCAACTAATCTATCAATCTAACTCTAAACTAACTTTTTTTTCTAGTTAATCTTAAGTTTTCTTTTCTTTATCAAAGACAGTCGGAATTTAGGATAAGATTTTATAGCAACTTGCACGCGCCAATTCACACGCAATAAACATGTATTTAGTTTATTAAGCATAATATGACAAAGTTATGTTGGCAGCCCTGTATGATGTTCAACATCTCAAGAGCTTGGTTGTAGCTAGTTCAACTCACTGTCAAACTTTGTGAGGTACCAACGGTGTACACTGACGGGACAGCGTTATCTGTTAATGACGGATGTCTCACAAACCCCATTTCGTGTTCTGCCCAATTTTTGAAGCATTCGTGCGTGAAGTGCTTCGAGCACATCTGTGACCACTCTGTTATCCCTCCTTCCTCGAAATGTAAAAAAAATCGAGCCACCTGGACCGTAACGAGGAAATTTTAGGGAAAGGGAAAAGTGTTCCGTGAGTTCCACAACCAAAAATGCACCTCCTCGCCATCTCTCCTTTCACGCGCTGTCAATGCTCGCAAACACACAGGCAGCCTGTCTACTGTCAGTTGGAGGGGCGTGGTTACGGATTAAGCAGACACCCAATTCTTCAAGCCTACGTCATCAGTGAATGTCCTCCAATGCAGAGGGGAGGGGCATTTTCAGATTTTGATTAAAGATTATGAAGCCAAAATTTTTTTGTGTGTGGATTGACTCACATGGATGAATTGTTCAGCACAAAACGATCAATTTAGGCGAACAAAGTAAATATAGTCAATTTTGATTTCATGTATAAAAAGGCTTTATCTGCAACCAGCATTAGCTCAGATGAAAAATTTAAGATGGGGTCAGAAAATGTATATAATTTCATATAGTTAATATCACATGAAGAGTGCTGTTTTTTTTTTTTCTCCAAAACCAAGCATTATTACAAATGTGATATTGAATTTTGTAATAATAAAAACTTCCTAATCATCAGGAAGGAGGAGGCGGGAACTGGCGGACAATCAAATGAAACTTTAATAATTCAAAATAAACACAAAACAGCGCATCCGCCCCTCACGGACGACTAATGCGCACAAACAAAAAGCAAAACATAAACTAAAAGCCCAGACCTGGTCCTCTCTCATCCTTCACTGTCGTCACTCCCGTTTTATACAGTATCCTTCCATCTCCTCTGTGGGACTCGAGACCGGTGGTGGGTCGCAGGTGTCGCAGGCGTTCACACATCCCTCGGCCCAGCCCCACTCGTCACAAATTTATACAACAGTTAAATAAACTAGTTAATATTAATAAATTACATTTTAGACACCGTATTTCATATTTTTGCTTAAAAAAATATATATTTAAAACATAGCCACAGCACTGTTTTGTGTCTCTGAGCAACAGGATGCCGTTTTTTTCCCAAATGAATGAACTGTTTAAATTATTCAGTTCCATCGTAATGAATCCTTTATTAACAGTGACTTACTTGCAGTTTTAATTTCACATTTCATCACTGATGCATAGACAGTATTAAATGATTTAGAAAGAAATTCTGTGTGAACTTGAATACTTAGCTACACATCAGAAATCACCGATCACAGATCAGACATTTATGAACACTTTTAATCACTGTTTGTTGGCGGTGCTGTCAAATTCATATAATAAAAATCTGTTTGTAAAACCTGTGCTGACATTACGACTGAATTAAATGTAAAAAATAAACTGGATCCATTTTCTCTAAATTCTATGGGCAGTCAAAGCAGAGAAAGGGGAGTAAACCTTTTCCCATATGACGACATATGGGGAAGATTCCAGATCGGCCCGTCTGAGCTTTCATTTTCTCAAAGGCAGAGCAGGACACCCAGTGCTTGGTTTACACCTATTGAAGTTTCTAGCCGCTGGGGGACCATAGACAGGCTAGGGGAACTCATAATAATGTGAACCTCATGAAGTGAAATTTTCATGTCATGGGACCTTTAAACAGTGTGTAAATGACACTTCTAATGGAGCTTCTGTTTCCTCTGCATTGCAAATATATATTTTGTTGATGCTGATTTAATTTGCTTGGTAACAACCCAAATGCATGAATCTGACTTAAAAGATGGTGCACACATTTAGAATTTGATTACTATAACTGTGATTTTATGTATGTCTTGTGTGGAGGTCTATGAAAGTTTGGAGATTGGGTGTAGCGAGAGGTCTAAGAGTGCTAAGAGGTCAAGCCTGGTTTGAGTAATCACTAATAAATACATATGAAGATATTTGAGTGAAATCGAATGAGGCAGAAATTGACAGGAGTGTCTATGTAGTGTCTGAGTGTCTTTTTTCCCTAAGGTTCTGTATGCAGAAGAGTGCAAAGCTGGTGCCCGGAGTGACCTTGGACCTGATTGAGAAGTAGGTTAAATATATATATATATTTTTATAAATATATAAAATATATGCCCTTTCTAGCCCTCATTTGGTTGTCTGCCTTTCTTGGTCTTTTCAGCTGTCATATTTGTCAAATTCTATTTTTATGTAGTTTGTTCTTAATTTTTGTTTGTTCTCTAGAAATAGCAGAGAAACCTTGGAATAGCCATGTAAATTAAAGGTGCAATAGGTGATTGTCTTCAGAAACATTTTTGTTATGCTGGTTGAAAGTCTTTTCACATCCCGATTGCAATCTTTAAGTTAAGTGGTGTTAATTTATTTATCTGTAAATATATATTCTGTGAAAGGCTTAGGCCCAGGAAATTAGGGCTGTGCAAAAAATCGAATGCGAAATTCGCATTTTAGGGGCTTGACGCCCGCGGACATGGGAAAAAAAAACAAAGACAGCATTTAACCATTTACTACACAGAGCCGTAATTCACTGACAATCTACACAAAATCGATTTTAAAATTGCAGGCGATTCTTTGTCGATTTTGAAAGCGATTTTGTGTTAGTTGTCGGTAGACTACGGCTCTGTGTAGTAACTGTCGCTCCACCTGAACCTTCATATTTTTTTTCATATCTGTGGTTTGAAGCAAACCCAATACCAATAACGTGATATTTAGCACCTAAAATGCTAATGCTAACCAAGGCAACCCTTCCAAAAAACTTATATTTCAACCCCGGGAAGCAATTTTTATTGGGGAACCTCCTGGAAACACGCTTGGGCAATTAGCACGAGCCACGCACACTGTGAAGCGGGAGCAGCTCGAGGAGGATCCGCTTGGTCTTAAAGCCTTTCTTAAATACCTATGATCACAAATAACAATGATTTTCACCAAAAATAATGATTAATTATTAATTGTATTATTTTGGTCTCGTGAAAATAATAATATGGTCTGCGAGAAAATAATGAATAAAAAGAGAACGGGTGCTGTGAGTGCAGGCATATTTCAATCCAGTAACATGACAACACACCGCTCCTCACAGCCAAAAAACAGACCGAATTCAGTACAGCTGGATTAGGTTGGGGTTTTTGGGGTAGTCCTGTATACAGGGACGTAGCACCAAATTTTGGGCCCTGGGTACATCTTGCTGGGCCCCCGTACCAAATACCATAGTGATACCAATGGGTGGGATATTTTGAAGAAAGTCGGTAACCAAACGACTGATGGACCCCATTGACTTCCATAGTAGGAAAAAAAATACTATGGAAGTCAATGGGGACCAGCAACTGTTTAATTACCAACCTTCTTTAAAATATCTTCTTTTGTGTTCAGCAGAAGAAAGGAAATCATACCGGTTTGGAACAACTTGGGGGAGTGTAAATGAAGACAGAATTTTCATTTTTGGGTGAACTATCCCTTTAAAGTTTAAATAACAATGTACCAATTTTGCTTATTTCCTCTTAACACTTAAATACTAATTACTAAGTGTTAAAACAGGCAATTTCGCTAAAAGCTCACCTTGTCTCACCGTCACATCCACCGCACTGTCACTGCTTTCACTTGGCCATGATGAGGGGCCAGCTGCTGCAGGGTCTGAAACGGAAATATATGGCTTCAAATGGTTTCTAAAATATCCTTTATTGTCAAAATACCTTTTTTAAAGTGCAGGCTAAGTTCAAGTTAATTGCTGATTATTTGTCGGTTTAAAATAAATGCAGACTATAGAATCACAGGGTACACTAACCGCCAAACTAGACATTCAGTCTTTGAATTATATTTTAAAATTAAAATAAATGAAATCTGTGTTTTCGCGGGTGTTAGATTTTGACAATGGAGGTAAATATACAGTGTTTTCATGTAAACTTCTGACTCTGGGGAGAACTCCTCCAAGAGTAGATATTTATGTTAAAACAATGTCAAGGCTCGATGACGCATTTGGAGCTCACCTTTCTTTTAAAAAAAACTGAGTAAGCAACTGCTTGCCCTCATTTGCCTTTCTCTCTTTAATCTTCTTTTCTTTTTGTTTTTGAGCCCCTGATTTTCCTTTCTTAAGGAAAGACATGACTCTTTCCCTGTCTTCCTAGTTCATATCAAGGCTAACTCCAGCTCCTGTCTCATTAACTGATTCACCGCAGGTCTGCAGCAGAAGCACCTGAACTGCTGGTCGTACCATTTACATTGATTTGAGAGCGGTGGTGTGGCCCTGCACAGCATGAAAATTACTTTTTTAATATACCAAACCAGTGCCTAACTACAAGTTTAGTTTTGCACAGGAACTTTTTTATTTGTACATAAATGCTATACAAATGTTAGTGCATGTGTATGTATGTATAGAAAAGGGCCAAATTTATAACTGAGACATGATGATAAAAAAAAAGTAATGCTATTACATTAATGCTGGAAAGACCTTTATTTTATTCATCTGTTTATTTTTTTAATACTAACCCATCATGCATCTAACCATCCACATAAGAGCTGTTCAGATTAAAACTGGTAACTTCCCAATGAGTCAGTGTCATGGATGTTGGACAGAGCAAGTGTAAATATATTTTCTAGCCTATATTTTCATTTCGTTATGCCGATGGTTTAGGTTATGTATTTATTTTTATTTCTTATATAAATTATTTGTAAATATAGCAGACGCTGTCTAACCGTGTCTACACCAAACTGACTTGTTCATTTCGTTGGGTGAAACATTTCTGTCACTCGGCAGCAGAGTATGTGAAAGTGGAGCAGCAACAATTTCCCTCCGCGCTCAGAGCATTTAATATCACTCCACTCTGCTCTCACTGATACCAGAAACACCGCTCCGCCTTCGTACCATGGATAAAGTGTCAATGTTATGTTTATAACGTAGCCTATGAAAATAAAATGAAAATAAATAAATAAATAAAATAACTAGGGGATTAGGTTATTGTGTGCAAACTTTTTTTCCTACCAAACACCAAACTAATAACATTGTCAGCATTAAAAGGTATACTTGCTGCTTTCTGCTGTGCAAATTGTGTTTGTGATCAAAATAACAGTACATTTTCATCAATTATTTTATCTACAGATCGATGCATTTCTTAAAGATTTACTGATGAAATAGGCTAGCACTGTAAATGTACATGTGTTTAAATGCATTATTGCGACAGCAATTGCGTTTGAATGTGCTGTATCTGTTTAAATCATGTATTCGTGATAGAGTGGTGGTGAAATCGCTCTTGGAGCAAGTGAAAACCACGATGCTCCGGTTTTCAAAAAATCAGCTCCTCGCTCCAGTCAGAATCACACCGCTCCGCTCATACTCTTCTAGGCAGCATGTCTCAAATGTGCAGGGAGGGTTGAGCCCCATCAGAACCACGGGAGCCCTGAGTGGAGCGTCGGTGGATGTAAAACAAAAACATCAGATTTTCATTCAAACAAATTGATGTAAACTACACATTCGAATTAATCGATAACATCAATTTATCACCCAGCCCTATGTTGCATTATTTTTATTTTGGGAGACATTATATTTTGTAGACTTTGTGATTTAAAATGCACAAACCAGAAGCACAATATCTGCAGAGAAGGGTTGGGCATTCTCAAAACATAAAATATCAGTTTTATTTCAGGATGTGCCTTTAGAAAGAAATGCAACCTTCACAGATTAGCCTACATGATGCTTTTATTTTGATTTGATACGTTTAAATGACATTTCAAGATTTCTGTAGATATAATACTACTCATGTATGTGAGAATTTTCAGTTATTTCATTATCAGGAAAAAATACTGCACACTATTTAAATGTGTCAAATCTAAAATGTGGTGTAGAGAAAATATAAGCACAGGCTTAGAGGTTACAACATTCATGATCGCATTAAAAGTTTTTCTTCTGCACAAAGCTCATCACATTGACACCACCACAATGGTGCTGCTGTTTTAATGCATGTAGTTGTACATGAAACCTGAGGCAGTCCTTGTGATTATGATAACTAAATGATGAGTTGGAACAATAGTGGTGCCAAAATTAGCACGTTAAAAGAGGCAATTAATTTTTTTCAGATTAAACTGTTATAAATAATTAACGCATGAAGTTTGTTCAAGTCGCAGAACATCTTTTTGACCACATCAAACAGGAGACGTTTAGGATGTGCACTCCAACTTAACTTCAGCACCAGGCACTAGTCCAATGAGCAAGAAAACTGTCTGTGCTCGTAACGCATGTTCTTTAATTGCACACACAAAGGTGTCGCCGCGCAATGTAGCCTGTATCTTTTCACATCAAATCGGGAAAAACTATGTGCGTCTTTATTCTCCATCATCTAACACACCCAGTTCAATTCATCAATAAAGACATTAGTAGAGACTTGAAGACCTGAAGTGTGTCAGAATAGGTAAAAAGAGTTGAGAAAAAATGATGCATCAGATCCGCGTCATGATCAGCAGTGGCAGCTCTTATAAAAGCAGTGGAAAAAGAGAAAATGAGGAAATAAAGAACTTTTGTAGCTTTAAGGATTCAGGATTCAGGATCCTATAGTTGTAAAGCACTGCAGTTTTCATTAGATGCGATGAATGAAGCTGAAGTACTAGATGCTGTAGAATCTACATTTGTTGTTGTATTTCTGATGTTTTCTGTTTTATCAGTGAA
The DNA here is from genome assembly GCF_023724105.1 of Carassius gibelio. NCBI lineage: Eukaryota > Metazoa > Chordata > Actinopteri > Cypriniformes > Cyprinidae > Carassius > Carassius gibelio. The sequence continues at coordinate 14,346,585 of NC_068376.1, forward strand.
GAAAGTCATTAATGTTAAACTGTGAGAGAATATTCTGTACATTCTGTTTTTCCATGCAGTTCTGAAAATGTCCATGTGAGTTTTTCTCCATTTTCTCTCAAGATTATGAGTTTCTTTCTTGAGAGAATGGGTGTTACTGTTGTACCATAGTGCAGTATGTTTTTCTCTAACCTTTTTCAATTTGATTGGGGCAACAACGTCTAATGTATTAGAGAAGATAGTGCCCATGTTGCCCATGACATTATGAAATGTCGCATATTTGACTGGGCACAATATGTTTCGGCACAGTATGTCTTGAGACACCAAGTCTTATTATATGCTAGCACAAATTAAATATCAAAAGGAAACTGTTGTGTACATATTATTTTTAACTTAATATTTAGTATTTGGTAACATGTAATATGGGCCCTGATGTCAGGTAGCTGCTAAAAAAAATTACCAAGCTGTCTTCTAAAACCACTTCTTAAAAATGTGTGTGCATGGTTAGGACTAAAACAAATGTCTCCCAAGTTCGACATTATCGAAGTGAAATCCAGTGTGTTAGCTGTATTGAGTGGTGTATGTATCATACTGTGGAAAAGAACCGTGTCAAGCCAAGAAAGTTATAGCCTACCTAGATTCACACTGACACTAAATTATACCTTCAGCTAGCGAGAAGTTACTCCATAAATTGTGTTCCATAAAACATACAGCTCCTGGAGACCATGTGCATTACTCATGATAGGAAACAAATTAAGATGAAGTAAGTTTGCTGAATGGATAGAGTTAAGTTTGGCATTGTGGGGCTGTCAGAAAGGTGTGTGTGTGGTGATAGATGGCATCTGGGAGAAGCAGCATGTTAGTCAGTTGCACATTAGAGACGATGACATTTGCTTGAGATTTCTGCCCAGCTTGAGCTGCCTGACTCACCAACTCCTCACGAGGACAGAGCCCACTGCTGCCAGTCACATACACAGTGCTGATGCCTGTGACTCTCACTATCAGGTGTCAGGAGTTTGTAATAATAAACTTTGGTTTCACATGCATACATACAGTTTTATACATTTCTAACTCTGTCTCGCTCTGTATCTTTTCTACACATGGGTATTGCAAATATAAGTAAAATTCAAGTTATTACCCAAACCTGCCTCTAAACCAGTATTCTAGCTGTCATGAAACCCCATAAGTGACTGATTTAAAATGCTCTTCATGGAGAACTCGTATAAATAACATTCCACATGAGAAAAATTTACTAATTGATTTCAGTAGAGTGTGACCATTTACCAGAGCCGGACAGTAACGGAGTACATTTACTTGAGTACAGTACTTAAGTACAATTTTGAAGGATCTGTACTTTACTCGATTATCATTTTCGGGGAGTACTCATGACTTTACTCAAGTACATTTGAGAGGCAAATATTGTACTCTTTACTCCTCTACATTTCTATCCATAACCGTAAGTACCCGTTACTTTTTCGGCCCCGTCCACACAGAGATGGAGCTTACTCCAATCCGATCTTTTTTTTTCCTCATCTAAAGAAATATCAGCATCCACACAAAACCACAAAATGATGTAGTAAAGGAGAAGACATGGACTTGCACATAAACCTTGATTGTGGTACACAAACGAACATGGAACAATACATTTATTAATCTGTATAATGTTAGTTAATAAAAAATACAATCGTTCAGTGTTTGTTCATGTTTTTGTTGCTGTTATGTGACGTAGTGGTGTTTGACTAGGGGCAAGACGTGGGCTGATGACGTCATATTTTCAGGGATTCGCCAACCAGACGAAAACGAAAAGGTGCCGTTTTCATATTTATCCACTCTGGGACCCGGTTTCAAAAAACATGGGTTTGACTCTTCCAAATGCCAGATCCGTGTGGACGAAAACTATGGGATTATAATCCCGCCAAATGTATTGCAGTCACAGAGCGAAAAATAACAAGCAAAGATCAAATATTTAAAAACACGTGTAAAATAATAACGCACAAAACTGAAAAACAAATGCAGTTTTTTTTAAATAACAAAAAGCACAGTCATGGATTGAAAAAAATAAGCGTAAATCAAAAATGTAAACGCATTTAAAATTCTATTGCACAAAACTGAAACATGAATTCAACATTTTCCAAATCTCAAGCAAAATCAGGTTTCCTGCCCATGTTATTTTTTTGTGTGCTTGTGGTATTTTCCCCTTTGCTTTTGTTTCCACGTTCTGCGCTTGCGTTTCTAAAAGTTGCAGTTTGAGTTTTATGTAAATCAGGGGAGGCTTCAGCGTCACCATTGGCCGCAAGTTCTAGATTGACAGCTGCGCCTCTAGCCAATAAGTTCAAGGGGGAGTTGACGTGACTCCAATGCGACTCGTGGCTGCTGTGGCAGGTGTGTGTGTGTGTGTGTGTGTGTGTGTGTGTGTGTGTGTGTGTGTGTGTGTGTGTGTGTGTGTGTGTGTGTGTGTGTGTAAAAAAAAAAAAAAAAAAGGTGTGTGTGAAGTAGAGGGTGATGGTGACACGGGAGTGGATTTTCAAATCTCTCCCGTCCCCCTCCCGCAAAAAAAGATCCCGTCCCAATCCCACGAAACAAACTGGGAGAAATTCCCATCCCATTTCCCGGAATGACTCACGATCTCTCCCTCTCCCATGTTGTTATTTATATATATATATATATATATATATATATATATATATATATATATATATATATATATATATATATATATATATATATATTTTTTTTTTTTTTTCAGACGGAATATTTCAGTTACAGTGAAAAAATACAGCACAGATCACAGCATGCCCACTTTAGTTAAATAATTTTTTTTTTGTTAGTTTTTATTTTATTTTATTGAACTGAAAGCAATCTTAAACAATGCACATTGTGCATTTCACACACAGGTTTCCGGTTTTTTTTTTTTTTTTTTTTTTTTTGAGCATAGACATTGCACTCTGAGAGTGGCACTCTCTATAGATTTATTTTTCATACATGGAGTTTCTCGCTCAAGTTCACATTTTAAGAGCAAGTGAGAGCACTGGTGCCTCCATCTGTCCTGCTGTTCAGTGTACAAACACACTTCAATAGCGCACATTTCTGTAGGTCAACATTAGATTGAGCGGCCACATAAAGTTATTACAACATATGTCTTTTCGATGAAAAGCTATATTTGAGGTCTATGAATGATAGGTGGGCTTCTGTACTGCCCGATGTAGGCTACTGTACCACATAGACCAGCCGTTACCGATCTGTCCTTTACCTGCCACACCAGAGCAAACAGGAGGAGAGTACAATTGTGTTCAAAATTAAAATATAAACCTACAGTTTATACTTTATTTTTTTTAAAAGGTAGGCTAGTTGAAAGTTGGGGATCAAAGTGTTATTAAGATTCCAGGTCCCACCAACATTTTTTGCCGTCCCAACCCCAATCCCGTGATAGTGATTTTGTTTACAATCAATGTCAGCCTCTAGTGTGAAGATGGATAACCAGCGTCAGCAGGCAAATCCCGGAAGATCTCAGGTAATTGGTCTTAAATATTTTGTTAGTGGGTGACAGAAACATTCCCTTTGTGTGATATTTAATGCAATATTTAATCTAGTCAATAAAGCTGGTTGTGTAATCAGCGGTAAATCTCAATCACCGTATGACATGAGAATGATCACTGTATGACATTAAAGTACCGCACGAGCGATCCGAATGCATTGGATCAGTGTGCTCTCTTATTGCTCTCTCTCGCGGTACTTTGATGTCCTACAGTGATCATTCTGTGCAGCTGCTTCAAGACGAACGTTAATGCTGCTCCTTGTGAAAGCGCGCAGGTGATGGAGATTTACCGCTGATTACACAACCGGCTTTACTGACAAGATAAATTAAATATCGCGTGTAATTTACTGTGCAGCCCAACTGCCTAAAATATAAAGTATTGGTAAATAAACCAAACTAACAAGACACGTGTTAACAGGCTAGATATCGGACTACATAGTGCTTGCAGAAAATAACATAATACACAAAGGGAATGTTTCTGTCACCCACTAACAAAATATTTATGGCTTATTACCTGAGATCACTTGGGATTTGTCTGCTGACGCTGGTTATCCATCTTCACACACCTGCCACAGCAGCCACGAGTTGCATTGGAGTCACGTCAACTCCCCCTTGAAATGATTGGCTAGAGGCGCAGCTGTCAATCTAGAACTTGCGGCCAATGGTGACGCTGAAGCCTGCCCTGATTTACATGAAACTCAAACTGCAACTTTTAGAAATGCAAGTGCAGAGCGTGGAAACAAGAGCAAAAGGGGAAAAGACCACAAGCACACAAAAAAATTACATATGAGCAGGAAACCTGAATTTGTTTGCGATTTTGAAAATGTTGAATTCATGTTTCAGATTTGTGTAATCCATGACTGCGCTGTTTGTTATTTTATAAAATTGCATTTGTTTTTCGGTTTTGTGCGTTATTATTTTACACGTGTTTTTAAATATTTTCTGCGCATTATTTTTCGATCTGTGACTGCAATACATTTGGCGGGAAAATAATCCCATAGAAAACGCCCACCACTAAAAAAAATTGTGCAACGAAAAAAAAAAAGGAAAAAAGAAAAATTTCGGAAACCCTCTCAAGCGTGATTGGATAGTGCAGGCGCCTCTGATTGGGAAAGCACATCAGCAATCACCTTCAGCTTTCCGCCAAAGACTTCATGACATTTGATTGAATTGAAGTACGGTACACAGAGTTGTGTACACAGTAGTACAGAGTTATCACATACACATAGATTGTGACATAGATTCTTTCACATAGACATAGATTCTGAAAGTATTTTCTTCTGCCTTTGCCTGTTTGTCAATGTGAGAGAAAGGGGCTTTATACTGTCACTCAAAGCAGCTGGATTTTATGTTTCCTACTTTGTACGCTGACCTAAACACAGCTGATTAGCGGATTTTCTTTAATCATTTATATTTCCTCTTCTATGCTGTGTGTATAACACGGTCAGATTCAGAGGTATGTCAGAACATTGCTGTATTGCTTTCTTTGCTGGTTTAGGTTTATTGATTTGATTGATGAAAAAACAGAGAAACTCACGTTCATACAATTGTTAGCTGAATTTTCTTTTCTGATATTGCACATTAATGTAAGTTGAGCATTTTCTTTGATGTTCTTGAGTATGCGGTGTGTTTAACACAGGTTCAAATGTGGGTGCAAAAAAATCCATTAAAACTCTAGCAGAGGTTTTTCAGAGCATTGCCATTGTGCTATTGCCTTGTGGGCAAGTGAGAAATGTTAAATAAAGCACCATGGTAAATAGATGAAAATGACTTGATTTTACTTTCAATTTCTTTTTACATTCTCCAAGGTATTAACATTACAATTTTTCATAACTTCATGTAGGAAGTTTCTGTACATAAATGTAAGCACTGTGGCAATAGTAATGCAATATTATTAAAAAAAATGTACTTTTGATACTCAAGTACTTTTAAAAACAAGTACTTCAGTAGTTTTACTTAAGTACACATCTGACTGTAGTACTTTTACTTGTACTTGAGTAAAATTTTGCAAGGGGTATCTGTACTTTTACTCAAGTAATGAAACTGTGTACTCTGTCCGCCTCTGTCATTTACAGTGCTCCACAGTGCAACAGAATGACAGCGACAGAACAATAAACACTTAATAAAAGAATAAAAAATACAAAAAAGTGGGTATGGAATGACAATATACAAATTGACAATTGTATGCGCAGGTATATTACAATAATCAATTATGTATGTACAGATAAATTATTAAATTATATATATTCATATATATATATATATATATATTAGGGCCTGGACTCGATTAAAAAAAATTAATCTAATTAATTAGAGGCTTTGTAATTAATTAATCGAAATTAATCACATTTTAATCGCATATAAATATTTGACCTGAGAACAGTGAGAAGTAATTTTTTTTCACATGGATTTATAGTATACCATTGAATAATGACTGAATACATAAGCTTAAGCAACAAAATATTGTTTATTTTTGTTCAACCAAGTCTAGCAGACCAGTGCAATTTTTGGGATAAGGTGTATCAATAGCATATTTAGAAACAATTTAGAAATAGTACATTTCAGAAATTCAGGTAGCTTATAGGTGCTGGAACCTTCTGTAAAGTGTTTTTTTTTTAAAGTAAAACACAATACTGTCAATTACATTCAGAACATTGGAAACACTGACTATTAGAACACATCTCTCTGTTGCTTCAGAGGCCATAACATACTAAGTCCAACTCTCAATAACCTTGGCCAAAACAATAAAGATTTCAACAAAAACTGTTGCACCAACAAAATAATACATAGTTCAACATAAAGTGTAAACTCCACGCTAGCTGCTATATGTTTTGCGTTGAGGTGATACTTGAGGCTCGATGTGCTGCTGCGGTGATATGGGAACGCTAGTTGGTGCTCTAGTATAATCGGTCCCGCCGAAACTCATCCAGTGAGAAACGTTCCGCGGTGCAAAAATAAGTTATTAAAAATGCGGGATTTTTTTTTTTTGTGTAATTAATTAATCTTAGTTAACGCGTTATTTTTTGTGTAATTAATTAATCTCAATTAACGCGTTAAAGTCCCGGCCCTAATATATATATATATATATATATATATATATATATATATATATATATATATATATATATATATATATATATATATATATATATAAATGCTTTTTTATTACGTCCAAAATTTAAGTGTACACGAAGTATGTGTGTTAGATAAATAAGTGTATCTGTGTATAAATATAAATAGTGTTGTGTGTTCCAGAGTTATTATCAAATGTTCATTAGATGGATTGCCTGAGGGAAGAAACTGTTCCTGTGTCTGGCTGTTCTGGGGCTCAGTGCTCTGTAGCGTTGACCCGATGGCAGCAGTTCAAAGAGGGCGTGTGCTGGGTGTGAGGGATCCAGAGTGATTTTGCCAGCCCTTTTGCTCACTTTGGAATGGAAGGGAAGGTTGTACCAATGGTTTGCTCAGTTCGGACTCTCTTCTGTAGTCTTCTGAGGTCAGATTTGGAAGCTGAGCAGAACCAGACAGTTACTGAAGTGCAGAGGATGGATTCAATGATGGGGGAGTAGAACTGTTTCAGCAGCTTTTCTGGCAGGTTAAACTTCCTCCGCTGGCGAAGGAAGTACAACCTCTGCTGGGCCTTTTTCACAATGGAGTCAATGTGAATGTCCCGCTTCAGGTCCTGAGAGATAGTGGTGCCCAGGAACCGGAATGACTCCACTGCAGTCACAGTGCTATTCATGATGGTGAGTGGGGGGAGAGCAGGGGGGTTTCTGCTGAAGTCCGCGATCATCTCCACTGTTTTGAGCATTTTAAGCTCCAGGTTGTTGGGAATGCACCAGACAGCCAGCTCTTTAACCCTCTGGAGTGTAAGGGTATTTTTGGGGCCTGGAGAAGTTTTGTCATGCCCTGACATTTGTGCTCTTTTCAGAAAGCACAAACTACCAGAGTAGTGGACTGCAAACATGTCGTTTGAAAGCACAATGAGTATGAGTCCGTGTTTTCCTTCAGCACCACATTACGCACACGGACTGCATACGCACTGCAGACGGATTCTGTGTGAAACAGGCGTGCGTCTTGTCGTGGTTTACATTGGGAAGCTTCTTTAAATTTTTTTTACAAATAATTCCCTGAAGCAAACCCGGCGGCTTCAGCTGCATCCATGTTAGCACGTCACGTTTGATGTGGTAATTTCACGGTAGTCATACACACAGGACTCGTTCTCGCCCCCTACATTGCAATTCTGTTAGGTTAACATATGTGCTAAAATATCAAGGTGAAAGTCATCATAGCTCGACTAGTATAGACCCAGCTCTCAACCCAACTTTGAGAATAGATTAATGGCGATATTTTTTTGATCGCCCGATAAGAGTCTCATGTTAACGCCGATAATGGCCAGTCACTATATATATATATATATATATATATATATATATATATATATATATATATATATATATATATATACAGTGGGGATCGAAAGTTTGGGCACCCCTTGCAGAATCTGTGAAAATATGAGTAATTTTCAAAAAATAAGAGAGATCATACTAAATGCATGTTATTTATTATTTAGCCCTATCCTGAGTAAGATATTGTACATAAAACATATTAACATTTAGTCCACAAGACAAAAAAATTGCTGAAATTATTAAAATAACCCCACTCAAAAGTTTGGGAACCCTTTGTTCTTAATACTCTGTGTGGTCACCTGATGATCCTTGACTGTCTTTCTGTTTTGTGATGGTTTGTGGATGAGTCCCTTGTTTGTTCTGAACAGTTAAACTGAGAACTGTTCTTCAGAAAAATCTTTAAGGTTCTGTAGATTATTCAGTTTTCCAGCATCTTTGCATATTTGAACCCTTTCCAGCAGTGACTTTATGATTTTGAGATGAATCTTATCACACTGAGGACATTTGAGGGACTCAAACACAACTATTTAAAAAGATTCAAACATTCACTGATGCTCCAGAAGGGTACACCAGCGGGAATACAAAAAAAAAAAAAAAAAAAAAAAAAAACCAACGGGAATACTTGAAACATGTCAACTCATTTACGCCAACATCACCTTACTGTGTCAGTATC